>NC_084709.1:22358499-23558499 GCF_033807575.1 Cydia pomonella | reverse complement strand
AAGTGTGTTTTGTGAAACACTTAGCCCTGAAACGCTGAAACTTTCACTACAACGGAATTTAATCGGGGAAACGTCGGAGGTTTTAAAGTAAATTTTACGTGAGTCCCGTTGTAGAATAATACCACTCTACTAGGTGGCGCAGCGACCCAAAGTGTGTCTTGGCCTCCAACACGACTGCTCGCCACTGATCCCGGTCCTGTGCAGTTTCTCGCCAGTCTTCAATCTGGAGCTCGCGCAGATCCGTGTCCACCACATCCGCCCAAGGTTGACCGGCTGAGCGGCGTGCGTTGTATTATAACAAATAATATAAATAACTTACTGTCAAATATATGGATCCGGTGAAGTTCTGGTTTCCACGTTTTAACTCGTAATAGGTGTACCACAAAAGGGCAGTGCCAGCGATGCTTACTACTGATACCACTATCATGAAAATCCAAGATACCACAGTAGCTAGCAGATGCAGTATGGAAACCATGATCAAGGAACATACTGGAAATTGAAAGAATTTGGAATTAGAGTGGGATCACTACATACTTAGTTTAAAGTGGGATATTTGTGATGTTTTTTATTTAGTTCAGTGCGAGAGATGGAAAAGAGTACCGTAAAAGATGCCTAAGTGCTGCAAAAGCTCTATATTAAAGCTATATTAGAACCTTATTTAAGATAGTAGTAATGGTCTACTTTAAATCGGCACTTATCTCAATATAATAAGTATAAAAAAATATTTTTAAATTTTGGAGCAATGGTGCCACACTGGTGCGTTGCGTTGCATCGCGTTTTTTCGTCGCAGGCGTCCGCGTGACGTCGACGCTGCGTCGTTTTACATATATTTTTTATGACATGCCACATTAAATGCGCTGCGACAACGCGACGCAACGCAACGCACCAGTGTGGCCTCGCCCTTACGATACTTAGTTAAGCTATAAAGATCGCTATTTAATTAATTTGATATTGAATATACATATATAAGTATAGACGTAGACACATCCCAAATTTCTTAAGGCCATCTTACGTGTACACGTTCAACGCAGCTGGCCAACTTTATAGTCACGCGTGCAATAGAGTATTTAAGAGCAAGTTCGGCCTGGCCAGCCACATTAGGGGTCATGCTAGACAACGTCCATAATGTTTATTTAGGGTCGCCGTCATCGAAAACGATGAGGAGGACTATATATAATTAAATACGGAAGGAGGACATAAGGAACGAAATCTCCATGTACCAAAAAGTGTCATCAAAAAACTTTAAATAGGTGTCGCTACAATACCTAGAGTACTTGAACAAAAAAATCAAATCATAGACAGCGCAATTCACTCCGTCAAGGACGCCTAGGTTCTTAGCTACTCTAGCGCTACTCTGGAGAGATTTGGAACTATTATTTATAGCTGACAGCTGGACACTTTTGCAACAGTTCTACCATAAGAGATGCCACTCCTCTTACTCGTAATTCCACACTCCATATAATTAAAGATTAGATTTGACACATCTGCGTGTCATCCTGGCGTGGATGACACAAACTATAGTTTGTGAACCTGTATGTATGTAGCTGTTAAACGCCTATTTAACTTATGTGCCTAATTTTCTGTAAAGAAATTGTTTTATGTACCAACCTAATTTTGACATGTAAAATACTGTTTTATGAATAAAAATCTGAATCTGAACCTAACTCTGCACGGACTGAAATAACAAAGTGTGGCAGTGCCAACATAAACGCCATATTCTCATAGGAATAGCAACTAGCACTACCACCATTGACATATATCTAAGAACGGGCCTTACAGGCACTAAGAATGATGCTAGTTCAGTGGGGTTACTCAATTCCCGCCAATCGTGCAGTCTAATGCAACTTGTTGCGACCAATCGCGCGTGTGATGCGAACTCATCAACCAATCGCGTTGTGGCGTTAGACTGCATGATTGGCTCGAAGTCGTGTGCGTGACACAGCTGTACATAACAGTCAAGTGTAAAAATATGGGTTTACTCAAAAATATGTCCCACAGCATCTTATTCCAGTGTAATAAGAGCGTGGTATCATATTTAAGAGACGATTTATTAGATACATATTTTTGCACTTGACTGTACTAGTCCCTTCTTATTGCCCGTAAGGCCCGTCCTTAGATAAATGTCAATGATTACCACACTTTGTTATGATTCCACAGATGGTCCAACTCTACACTACTTTGACGTATATTCTAATCAGATCTAAGGTCACGGATGCCTAAGTGTGGATTCGGGATAAGTGTGGCTGGCTACGTGGCTACCACATTGGGGCCTCTTTACAAATTGATTAGTGTTTATTACGGATTCATACATACTTATTCGTCGTCCCGTGTTACCTCATTTACCTACATTTCAAAAAGTAAAAAGTTGTAAACGCAATCATTATCAATATAACTGCCGACCATTTCTGGGTCAACCAGTAGGTAAAAAAATGTAACAATAACAAGTACACAATTATCGATCAACGTCAAGAAATAGAACGCTGAGTTTTGTGATGGTTATCAACTTATCATTATCAATATTATGTTTGAATGGGTGCCGAGTAATATAAAATACCGGCCAAGAGCATGTCGGGCCATGCTCAGAGTAAGGTTCCGTAGGTACTCTTCCGTCACAATAAGCTAAACTGGAGCTTAAAGTATGGTAGATTGTTAACCAAGGGATGAACTGTGGGTGTACGTCTTTTTACTATGAAGGGGAAACTTTTTGCGATAACTCAAAAACTATAGTTTTCATTTAATGTCTTTCTTAAGCTCTACTTCCAAGATTTTTTTCATATTTATGGACCTATGGTTCAAAAGTTAGAGGGGGGGACACATTTTTCTTTCGGAGCAATTATCTCCGAATATATTCACTTTATCAAGAAATGTTTGTTGAATACCCGTATTAATTTTGAAAGACCTTTCCAACGATATCCCACACTGTAGGGTTGAAGCAAAAAAAAATGTTCACCCCCACTTTACGTGTAGGGGAGGTACCCTAAAAAAATGAAATTTTTAGATTTTATTGTACGACTTTCTAGCACTAACGACCACGGCGCAAAGCCTCGGACAGACAGACAGACGGACTAGTTGACTACGGAACCCTAAAAATAGGCTGTCAAAAAGAGCGTTTTTAGGGTTCCGTATACCCAAAGGGTAAAACGGGACCCTATTACTAAGACTCCGCTATCCGTCTGTCACCGGTGTCACCGAACGGTGATAGTTAGACAGTTGAAATTTTCACAGATAGGCTCGCGTTCAGGCGAGGAAAACGCACGCGCCGGTTCGGCCGAGGCACGTCTACACTGGCCGGTTTGTGCGTGAGGCAATCGCTCTGTGTGGACCCGCCTGATGATTTATTTCTGTTGCCGCTATAACAACAAATACTAAAAAGTACGGAACCTTTGGCGGGCGAATCCGACTCGCACATTTCCGGTTTTTTTATCTTCATCAATCGTGCAAACGGACTGACTGCTCTTGAAAATTAATGACAAATGTTATGACCATTAAATGATAGATTTAATTAGATTTTTCCCTCGTGCTCTTGCGAGATGTAAATTATGGGACATTATAGTACTTTCGCACTTGTTGATGTATGAATCATACATGTTGTCGCCGCGAGATGGCAGCACTTGGTGACGCCGGCTGACGTCACATCCGAGCGAGCAGAGTGGGGCCGACGGGTTCTCACGCCACCGAGTTGCGGTCGAAGGGAGAAGACCGGCGCGCCACACTTTTGTACTTGACTTCGAGCGAGAATGTTGTCTTGATAATTGTTGATATTAATTGTACTTTTGTTGGTTCGAGTTAATTATATTGATTATATTTCGATCCTTGGCTTTCATTTAACATACACGTCGTTCGCACGGTCAAGTTTCAAAATTCAAAAATTTATTCTGCAAGTAGGCCTCAAGGGCTCTTTTACAAGTCAATACAACATTTATAGTAACATCATATAGTGACATGAAAAATACATAACAACATTTATAAATACAATAGCCAATACCTGGGTAAACATTACATTATAATAATCTTAAAATAAATAATTACTACAATACAATAGAGATGTATAGTCTCTATGGTTAAAAACACATTCAATCTGGAGATGTAAAAGGTCCCCAATGTCAGAGTACTAATACTAATAAAATTTGGAGGTGTAAAGTCTCTCCAAGTGTCAAAATAAAATTTATTCTAAATAAATAAACCGCGTCTGGACTGTTAAACTAGCAGTCTCATAAACTAATGCTACATTCTGTACATAACTAGTATGTACCAAGTCAAGTATATTATACAATATGACAGAGACGTATTAATACATTAAGTTTGGAGATTTATAAGGTCCCCACGGTCTGAGAAAAATAATAATACACAATAATAATGACATTAATAAGATTTGGAGGTGTAAAGGTTCTCCAAATGTCAAAGAATAAAAAAAATAAAAAATTGTATGAAATACATGTTTCACGTCAAGTCGCGTTTAAGACTGACGTTAATACGAATAAACGTAACGTAAATCGGACGGCCCCTTAATTGCTCAAAGGTTAACTGGAAGAAATCCCTGAAAGGGATAAGTTCGCCGTTGTACAAATGATGTATGTTCTGTCCTGTTTTATGTTTCTTTCTGTACAATAAATAAATAATAAATAAGCGAGACAACTCTATAGGGACCGTGCGCGTTGGAGGGTCTGCCATCTTGTGGCCTGAATCGGAACCATAAACATTTACACGTCACGTGTTTTCTTGTGCATAGTAGGTTCTGCCATCTTGTGGGCTACATCGGAACAATAAACATCTCATTTACGCCTCGCGCCAAAAATCTGACGGCTCCTGTGCTGCCTCCTACAGTTCATGCACGCTCCCTATGCGCGTATAACAACATCTCAGTGGGGAGACACTAGAGCGTTCGGGAATCTTGGCTCCGTGCGACTCTGCATTTCTCCGAGCAATTATTAGGGTTGGCACAACTTGACGTCCCTTTGCATGCACGACCATAGATAAGATAACGACTTGAATTTTGACAACCCTAAATAGCCGGAAGGGATAGTGCCATACATGAGAAAGAGACAGCATGATTTGTCCCTGAATCGCTGTCAAACTTCGGTTTTGTAGGAAGTGTCATTTCTATACTGTAGTATTATTATTTATTCTGTGGTATAATGGAATGTTAAAGTAGCTAATTTAGTTGCAACTATCAACAGTTAACCTTCACTAACATTTTGCAATAAGATGTACAGTCGAGGTCATAAATATGTATACATTGTTTCACCTTATTGCAATGGATTAAGGTGAAGTAATGTATACATATTTATGAATTCGACTGTACATGGACACTTTGAAGGCTAATATATAAGGAAGTTACTTTAAAAACTGCATAAGTTCAAAGTCAGTACAATAGACTGTTTTCCTGAAGACAAGTTAAATATGTTTATTAATTTAATTATTCCTATTTTGTTGTCTCAATTTTCTTTTGTGCTATTTTTATTTTGTTCCTGTAATAATTTGCGTTCTTTAAGATGATTTAAACTGTATATTGTGTATTTTTGCAGCTGCCAAATAAATGATTTATCTATCTATCAATTATAGTCACTTACATTAGTCATTCTTAAGATTTTTTAGTTTCATTGAAATACCTTGTTTATTTTATGCTTCTGAGTTTTATAAGAAGACAACATGTCTTAAAGTCTTAACTATTCATGTAATTAAAAAAAATAATTGAAAGATGTCGGAAGCATTTTTGAAAATTGTTATCGAAAAGTTGTTGACATGAAAAGCGGCCAAGTGCGAGTCGGACTCGCCCATGTAGGGTTCCGTATATTAGAAACCTCAATATCATTTTTGAAGACCTATCCATAGATATCCCACTCAAATGGGTTTGATGAAAAAAAAAATGTTGAGTTTCAGTTGTAAGTATGGGGCACCTCCAAAATGTATTGCTTTTTTTTCCTATGTTTGTGTGAAAATCTTAATGCGGTTCACAGAATACATCTTCTTACCAAGTTTCTACAGTATAGTTCTTATAGTTTCGAAAAAAAGTGGCTGTGACATACGGACGGCCAGACAGACAGACATGATGAATAAGGGTTCCGTTTTTTGCCATTTGGCTACGGAACCCTAAAAATGGTACCAGGAATAACATTTGTTCTTTAATCAAATTAACATTATTCAAGTTTTAATAAATTACCACCATGATGATGTCATGTCATACGACATTGGATATGAGTCACCCCCTCCCTCAGAATTAGATCACTGTGTCAATTACGATCCACCTCAAGCTAGAGTCGGGTCGTATCTTACTAGAGTCAAAGCATTTTGAACCATGGACACAGTAGTTAAATTTCATATTTGATTGGCAGCGCTTAGGTTGCGGGCGCGCGGCGTCGTGTAGCGTTGTCGCCCAAATGTGATATGTAAGTATTGTACATAAGGTTCACATTTCATTGACTCTTGTAAAATGGGCCTGGACTAACTTCACGTATAATATCGTACATTAGAGGATATGAACACCTACGGTTCTAGCTACTATTTACGCCTGCTTGCTAAACAAATGGTGGGCATGTTAATTAGTGAAAAATATATGTCAATGAACACCATTGGTGAATAGGTATCTGTTAGATCAATATTTTTATACATGTTTATTAGCTGCAATGTTAAACCGTATCCGAACGGGAGTAGGATGCTGTAATCAGAACCTTCACAGATAGGATGGACTGTGGGGAGCCTTTTCAAACAATCCCTCGCATCATAGGAAAATATCCCAAGAGGCGATTTGCCAGAAGCATGCAGGACCTGTTAGCCCTCACAGCGGAAACAAGGGATTGGCTACTCAATTTAGATATATAATTATATATGTATGTCTTTTTCGTGTAAATAAAATTGTAAATATTCATTCAGTATATAAAGCCATATGATACAATAATGAGCTGCAATGTTTGTTATATTTTGTAAAAAAACCTCTAGCAGGATTTCCTGTTTTCAGTCTAATTATCAAAACTTAGGCATAGATTTATGTAGTTTGTTATTAAAATCCAAATTGATATTAACAGACAAAACCATATAACTTGATAATTTGCCTAGCTGATAGCTTACCACAAATACAAACACAACATGTTGGTATTTTGATTAGTGTTGAGCTATCTCTAAACACTTTCAATGTTGTAAACCGCATGTTAGTCTTAAGTATTAAGTGGTATTAGGTATATGTTCTTCGTGAGATACGTATATGGAAGCATCTGTAGTTAAGGACATTTATGCTATTTAAGTCTTTTTTGTTCATGCCATGTATGTTTTCTGTGTTATCTCCTTAATAAATAAATAAATAAATAGTGGTTTGTTCCAGATTCAAACACTCCCATGTTATTCAGTTCCTACCAGTGTGTCTCTAGCCATTGGACAAAGCCGAAATGTACATATGCATTAGGGTATTTAGAACCAGTGTACAAAGTATCATAACAACCGGTGTAGCGGTTTCGAAGAAATTAACAAATTACCATTTTTTACTTTGGAGCAGCCTGTATGTGTTAGTAGCTAGCTAAGGTAATATCCTCAAAGAATAGTATGGAACCTTTTTAGGATTATAATTTAATTTAGTTATTAATATCTTTAATTATCTCTGTTGTGTTTCTCTTATCTCATATTTTCTCCTAACCCACCTAGCCTTATCTGACCTGAGATTTGGTGTCACAGATTTTTTGAAATGGAGTCTTAGTTATTTTTTAAGTAGTTAATTTCTTCAAAGCACTCATAAATTAAGGCTAATTAACAACATTTACAACTTATCAGTTAAGACAAAGTATTTCAATAACTAAACCCATTTAAAATAATAAATTAAGGATAACATTAAGGTAAGGTGTAATTTTCAACCTTGTATTAGTGAATGGTTCTAGAGAGAGATACTGAACATAAAACCAATCCTTGGTATTGCCAGGCAGTGGCAGATTTGCAGTCTTGTCCACCCTAGGCCCCAGGCCCTGTAATAAGTATTAGTCCCCCCTTTCTCAGCACAACTGCAGCCCCCAATCTTTGGCTGCCCTAGACCAGGACCTGCTGGGCCTCAAGGCAAATCCACTACTGTTGCCAGGCCATTTACAGAAGCACAAGTTCCTTTTTACAAGCTTTTATTTAACTTGCCCTGTCAGTATGTGTGTTAGTTTGTTAGTGTGGGTTTTAATCATGGAAGAAAAATTTGACCCACTTCCCGATTTCCGATTGAGCTGGAAATTTTCATACATATATGTAAGTCAGGTGATGGGGTATTATAGTACCATGGAGCTGATCTGATGGTGGAGACAGGAGATGGCCATAGGAACTAAAAACTCAACCTAATTGTGTTTGGGGTGTTTAAAATTGTCTCTATGAGCATTGGTTGCCTGTGGTAAGAAAAGTACAGTCAGCGATAAAAGCTTGTACCAAAAATGATATTTTTGCAGAAACTTATTCTGTTCTCAAAAGTTAAGGATACTGGAGCCTAATTTCTGGGTGTGACTTATATCAGAAAACCCTTGTCCCAACAGTTTTTCACTGTAGCAAAATTGTGGGCAGAAATTTTCTTAACTTTCATCAAGAACTGAAATGAAAAATTATCCCTATAATCTGTGTGTGGCCCTGCAGCTAAACTTCATTAGAATAAATAACAATTCACAAATAGAAGGCTGAATTGTAATAATACGTTATAAAAAATACTTACATAATGCAACAATGACACATATTATCATTTCTTTCCATGATGAATACAAGTCCGTCAGCATCTGCTCTATCGTACCCCAACTGTTGAGCAAGTTGTACACGTCTGTGGATACTTTCTTCGAAAACTCTTTTAAGGACTTCGGAATGCATCTGTTCAGGAGAGGAAATGTCTCCACTACAGGTGTTACGGGACATGGCCCTGTCATGCTGTGCAGTGCATCGTCTTTAACCAGCTCATTCAACCTTGTTTCATAAGTACATAGATTAGAACCAGTTTCACGATAGAACTCTTGAATAGCAGGCAAATCCTTCAATATCTTATTAGGACATTGTTTAACGCAAATTTTTATAGATTTCCTCAGTTCCTTTATGTCCAGAAAGAACAAATAGGGCTTGTCTATTGTACTGATTCCCGCTAAAGGAAAGTTTATGAGCTTCTGATTAGTTTTGACACCACATGTGTTGCCGAACGAGTCAAACCCATTGATTATTCTTGCAGGATTCCCGTAAACAAACGATATTGCTGCGATTACGAGCTATAAAGAGAAATCAAGTTGAAATTAGAAAAGTCATTAAGCTTGATAAAAATTATAAACAATTTCAAAGTTATTCACTTACCATAAGCACCCAAAATACAATATAGATCACCAACCAAAGGACATCGGTGCAACTTTTCTTCGGAGTTTCATTTTGGGGTGAAATCTCACTTTGCGCGCAACCCATTTTTACTATCACTAGACACTTATCGACTTAATATTACTCACAACACTGTACTTACTAATTAAATATTTTGAGTGTCCTTAAGATTAATTTACGATCATAATAAGGTTATCCAAATCCATAATTCTCCCAGTAACAAACGGAATTGGTCGGGCCGAGCACGACAACAATAAGTGTTATTAATAAAGTCAAACAAAAGAAAAAAGTTTAGGCGTGGGTTTTGAGCTGTTCAGCAGCGCGGCGAGCGGCGAGTTTGGCTCGCTCGGTTCGTGCTATGGTTTGTCGTGTGTGGGGTAAAAGAAGTGGGGGATAGTAAAAAAAAACAAATAAGATATCTCTACCGCCTCGTCTCTAACGTATAGCTGCGTCCTATTGTCACTTAATTAATGACTTCTACAAACGTCACGATAATCGCCAATCCACCATAATTTGTATTACATTGCGACATTTAGTTGATCAATTGAATTAGTTGATCCTACTTGGCAAGCAATTATCTAAAATCCCATGCCATTTTTTGATGTAACGTATCAAAGAGCATATAATCACTACGTTAACGTATTCGTAAAAGGTGTGTGAAGCGCTTAATTAATGCCCAGCCACAAGAGATACAAACATTACAGATATGTGCATATGTGGTTAAGTTTCCATAGAAGAAAATATTTTTTTCATTTCATTACATTTATTTCAATCAATCAATCAGCACTAACAGCTAAACCTGGCGTGCTAATTGGCATTATATTACTTAGTGTCTAATATGCATTAATCACTTTTAAAGATACAATAAAAATACAATAATTGGAATGACGAATTGCAATAAACAAAAATAAAATAAAACTGAATTGAATAATGAATTATATGTATTATATTATATAATATATTAATAATGTAATATTTTTGTTATTATTTCAGGAGCATCCGTAAAGAAACTAAAACATTTTTTTTCGTTGAATTTATTAAAGCTACGCTCTCCAAATTTATTGTAATGAATTCATCCTTTAAAATTTAAAAACACTACCCTCTGCACATTTCACTTTATTCTTTGATTTAATATAAACTATTTAGCTCTGCTCAAAGTTTTATCATTTCAGAACGTACCTCAAATTAAACCACTGAACTGACATAAGGTCACATAACCTAATTTTGAGATTTCGTAAATTTTTAGGTAATTCTTGTTGTGTGGATAAAAAACTAACTCATAGTAGCCCGTTTTTCAGAAATAAATATAAAACATGCATTGGCGCTTTTTAATGAACGTGCGGACGCCATTGTCCAATTTTACAGTTCATAGATGCTTAAGTAATAATATACCTGAGATTACCAAAGTACACAGAGAAATATATACGAGAATGTACCCAACGACAGTGGTGCTACCAGATGGATCTTCATTTAACATAAGATATCATGAACCTCGGAAAATTATAAAGGTATGATGTCTGTAAGGTATACAATGTACCAGTGTGTAGATAATTTTGAAAGAGTGAAACAGTTCTGCTTTCTGTTAATCTTAGTTTAGTTTTTTTATATCTTTTTTGAGAAGAAGAGGGGTTTCGTCACACAGTGATGAAATATACATTATTACCTACTTACACTACTACATTATTTAAATATAGATTGCACATCATCCTGGCCTCGTATGGTTATGGCGATGCCAAGATGATGTTACAAATGCCTATGTTAGTAGATTAGACAGCTATAACCAAACCTTAAATAAAGAAAAATTGTATTGACTAAGACCATAAATAAAATGAATATGTTCTAGCCCACCGAGGCGAAGCTTTTCACATTTGCCTGGGTGGGCAAGAACAATTTATGGAATCATCATTGAGTTTATTTTCAAGTTTAGTCCTAAGCAAAATAAACATATGTGCATCTTACACATAGGTAAGGTGAACAAATGACCCCTTTTTTAACTCTAGGTATTCAAATACTTTCAGCAAAATATATTAACCGCATATGGCAGTATACCTAAATTTACCAATAGCGCAAGTAGGTAGGCACCTTACAGTAAATGTAAACCCGAAGTATTAAAGGTCTACCATTTAGCCGAGGCCATAATAGACAGCCAAGTACATAACTTGGTAACTTGGCTGCCTAAAGCGGTCCCACTTCCACTCATGACCCTGACAATGAATTTGTCACTTGTGTTTCATATAAACACTGTTGATATTCTCATATCATTGTACCTGCCTTAATAACCATAGATTCAAAGAATAAATTACTTATTTGATTTGTATTCTTTCAGCTTCCCTTAGACTTATCACAGCTGTCTGAAGAGGAAAGAAAACAGAGGATTGATAAAAGAAAACCAAGAAAGAAGGTCAAAATTACTGAGGATGTTGAGGACAACTTTAATGCTAAAAAATATTTGAAATATATGAAGAAGAAGTGAAGACATAGTAAAATCTTTGTATTGTAGATTTTTATTGTATAGTGTAATTATTATAAAATTGCATGTTGTATTTAATGGGAATAATTTCATTTGGATAAAAGAACCCAAACCTTCCTTTATTAAACCCAATTTTATAATTCTGACTAATACTACTTTCCGTTAAGATGATACTCCATTCAGACCAAAGAATATAATACTCACTAATTCAGACCAATATTAAAAGCTAGAATACATTCATGGCAATTTTAGTGACGTGAGAACGAGAAATTTAAAAGCAATCTTATTGATTTTGCGTTTTGATTCTACACGAGCGACGAATAAAAATGTTGTATTGCGATTAGTGATGTAAAGGATTAGAATATTATTGTCATTCTATCAAATGAGATAATAAAATAAGTTAAACATTTTGCTATTGCTTAACCCTTAGAGTCAGACCAAGCTAAGTTGGCAACGATTTTGAAAGCCCAGCCTGCAAGTAAACGTCATAATTTCATGGAAGTTTGACGTTTAAAATAACACTTGCACTGTCTAGGCTGTCAAAATCGCTGCCAACTTATCTTGATCCGACTATCTAACTCTATGACCAATTAATTTATACTTAGCAAGCCAAGTTACAAACATGATCAACAAAACGCAAAGTGTCAAAATAAAGTTGTCAAGAAGTAAAGGTCTTCGCGTCGTTTAGCGAAACTAAAACATGAGCCGCCCGTTCAAGAAGTATTGTTTAAATATGCTCGCTATCAAATTATCCTGTAAAAAATCAAATGACTGATTCTACGAATTACAGTGTATCAAAAGATATTCTCGGCGAGCGTGAAAATGGGAAGAACTCGACGTATACGAACCCAGAAGATGCGTAATTTTAGAACTTGTGGTGCTGAAAGCGAACTTATACTCTTGAATTCGTGGCTCGCTAAAGAAGGAATGCTATACAACAGCAAATTGACCCTGGCTGTGTTCGAGAATACCGGCCGCGGCGTTCTCACCAAAAAGAAGATAAACCCTGGAGAGGAGCTTATGAACTTACCTTTGAACTTAACTATAAATGTAACCAGTATTTTGATGGATTCTACGTTTTGTAGTATATTTTTAGATAGCGATAAGAATTGTTTGATAGAATATAAGCATACAATCTCATTTCAGTCATTGATGGCATTTTACTTAACATTTCTGCAATCACAGGGTTTAAAATCAAAATGGTTTGTGTACTTAGAGAGCTTACCTGAAGAATATACTGTACCATACTTTTTGCCTAAAGAAACGAAGTTACATGTAGATGCGGATATACTTACTGTTGTTGCAAGGCAAGAAGATATAATTAAGACTTCATTCCATATTTTTGAAGATGTTTTGTCTCATTGTACATGTAGTCAAATTGATGTAATTAAATTTAAAGATTTTTTTTGTCTATCTAGATATGAATGGGCGTATTTTACAGTCAATACTAGATGTGTTTACATGGACTTAGATAAGATAGTAGATCTGAAAAACATTGAGACCTCTATTTTGAACCTAATTACTGATAATACTAAAATATCACTCTGCCCTTTTTTAGACATGATCAACCATAGTCCCTATGCCAAAAATGAGACCAAATTGATGGTCAGTAAAAATATAGAAAATATTAGCGTAAATAACTTAAGCCAAAACTTATTTTCTGATGTGAGATTTTCTATTTATACCAAAAATATGTTTAATCCGTATACAGAAGTGTTTATATGCTACGGAGACAGCCACAATCTCAAGTTAATCACGGAGTATGGATTCTGCTTGCCGAACAATGATTTAGATTATGTAGCTTTTGAGTTTGAAGATTTAGTTTCATTCCTAATGAGCAAGCATATAAAGTTGTCTCAAGAACAAATAGCATTTATAAATAGTCATAATTTGAGTAAAGATTTGTATATTGATTTGAAAGGCCTCAGTTTTAATTTCTATGCTCTCTTGATGGTTGTCAAATACTACTATGAGAGAGATAAAGATGTGAGCAGATTGATATACTCGGCAGCTATTTGTTCCAACGACTCTGACCTCAACAATCTGATAATGCCATTGACGGAAAGGAAACTAAACATGATCAAAGAATCAATTACTAAATTGAAGACTTATGAAAATAATATAATTTTGAATAATTGTATATCACTTATGTGTCAATATGTTAGAATATTAGAGAAATTTATTAAATGTTAGAGCTACATTTGAGTTTCTTTTTATACCTAGATCTATTTCAAAGATCTTGTGATACACGTTATTTTAAATTCTCACTGAAGTAAAGATGCTAAGCCCGAAGAATGATCACGGATCATCCCTATGAATGATGTTGATGACAGATCATTCTTAACCATTTGAATAGAGTTGTCGGTCAATTGGTCAAAGGAACTAGTTTGCTCTTTTAGTTCAGGAGCAAATGTCGAAATCTGAAGGAACGGAAGGACCTAGCTTTGATCCGGTCCGTAGCTGCCATTATCTTGTGTGCGAGAGGGACACCGCTATAGACTTTGTTACTTGGTACCGACGTACCAACTACTGAACTAAAGGACCGAGACCGATTAAGAGCGATGAACAAGTTCCTTTCGGTCCGTGGTGGGATATCATTCCTTTTAGTTCTTCGGTCCTGACTGACTCAAGCCTACATTTGAACGCCAAGAACCCCTAGGGCGTCGTTACTAGTCGTGCCCACAGCGCCAAGGACAACTATAGGTGTCATGACGTACGCTGTTAAAATAACCTTCACACTTTGAAGTAAGTAAGGTTTACATTAGATCGCTTGCGCCCAGGAGATTGGCGTTTGAGTGATGTTTGTGTTTATGACAAAGCATTCAATAGGGTAAGGGAGTAATTGCACTAAGATCCCTATTCCCTATGGGTCAAAGTGGTATCCGCAAGGGCCCCCGAAAATCCTGAAATTATAAAATAAGATAATGTCACCTTACTTTCCAATCATAGTTTTGCCACCAAATTGTATTGCACCGGACCAAGGTCAGGGTGACATTGGACCGCCGGGGTTTGGTTGGTCATTGTGTAGTAATTATCCTTATTGGAGTTTTTGGAACAGCCGGCACAACTGCATTAAGCATTGAAGAGTTAACCGGTAGCAAAAGATTTACCCCATTATTCATAAAACTTTACGGGCCTGATTTATTTAAATTATGTTTTGTCCCTTTCTTACTAATACATACGTCAAAATGACAGATAACAAACGATTCATAGCTAATTCAGGCCAATAACGCCATTATTGTATAACTTTGTATAAGATGTATCAAGTCTAAAACAATAAAAATAGAGTTGTGCCCGCTCGGTCTTTAAAAAGAGCGCTCCGATCTCGATCAATCGGTCAAAGGAACTAGTTCGCTCTTTTAGTTCATTTAGTTCAGGAGCAAATATCAATCAAATAAACAGAGCGAGAGCGTGAGCTAGCGACTTTCTTGACCTTGACTCATTCCGATCATTCGCTCCCGACCGATTTGTTACTAGGTACAGGGCGGCTACCGGGAAAATCGAAATTCGTCAGTTGCGGGCATTTTTCTCTGTCACTCTAATTACGTCTTAGTGAGAGTAAAAGAGAAAGATCCCCGCAATTTGCGAATTTCGGTTTTCGCGGTAGGCCCCCTGACGTACCGACTACTGAACTAAAGGACCGAGACCGATTAAGAGCGCTTAAGATGAACTAGTTCCTTTCGGTCCGTGGTGGGATTTCATTCCTTTTAGTTCTTCGGTCCTGACCGACTCAAGCCTAAATAAAAATTCGTGTTTTGAATTTGACAGCTGGTGTAGATGACGCTGTACGGATTACACTTGTACACTTTGGATAACTGGTTGTTGAATGTTTGTCAATCCTATGACACTAAACCTTCTGATTTAATTACACCTATATATCATATTACTATTGTCTATTTGTCATTTTCAAAACAACTTACTCTCAAAATGCCTAAATGTAAAACGAGGAACAAGGCGCGAAGGCGTGAACAATCTGCGAAATCGACGCCACACTCGCGTTCGCGGCTTCGCGCACGAGTGTGGAAGGCCCTTTACGGCACCTATATAATATTTTGGTTAAAATAAAACACAGTTCGTAAACAAAATAATATACTTAATCAACTGTACATATTACGTGTTTTATGGTCTAAAATTTACAACAGTAATAACACTTAATAACGTGTAACTTTCGATTGTTTACAGACACATTTAACCTTTTGAACGCCACGCCTATTGCACGCGGCGCGTAATCGTGAACCTTGTCGGTACGCATGAAGGTTGATATTGGGCTGTAGCCGCGCGCGCAACGCGCGCGTCATGACGTTTTTGACGGTCAAAAGGTTAAATCTTCTTGGTTAGTCGGTCAAATAACGATTTGTAATAACAACTGAGCTTAAGGGTCCCCAGCAAGCTCGGTTCTCCATACAAACGTAGTTACGCTCTCAATTTAAAACGACTAGTTAGATTGCTCTGAAACTTTGTACTTACAATAGGATAAAAGGTTATGTAGCCTCAGATGCCATAGTTAAAAAAATACAGCAAATTTAAGATTTTCATACAAAACTTGTTTTTGCTCTATTTCGTTTCTTTTATAAGGTAGAGCAATATAAACTAATTTCAGCTCTAGATATACCTCATGCCATTATATGTGCAAAGTTTCATTATAATCCAACACGTGGTTTTAAAATGAGAATGAATCTCCGTTTGTATGGGAAGGTGAAATTCAGCCGAGCTTGCTGGGGACTCTGGGTAAAATTTACACATTTTAGAATTTTTATTTCGTAGTCTAAAACCTGACATTTACATAATATACATTGCATGGTACAACACATACCTAAATAATACTAATTTATACTACTCAAGTATTAATCATGAGTGCACCAGGCACATACATTCTTAATTACAATTAAATCATAAAAGGCTAAACGCGCATGATGGCGCTGCCATCGTTAAAAAACAATATATCATTAGATACGCCAAATCCAAAGAAACAAACCTTGATCAGTATAATAATAATATGTACAAAACAGGATATTTCTTCATTCAGGGAACCTTATTTGCAATAAGTCGCTGTACAATCCTTATTACATTCCAATAAGGTCTTTAAAGGAAACCACGAGTTCCATAAAAAAATCGTATGAACTCGTCATCAAAACCATATTCAAAGGAATACTTTTGTCTATGATTGGAACACATCTGATGCTAACGGTATCGTATTGTCAATGATTTGTCTATACTTCTTCGTGTCTGTAGCTCATTTGATTTCTCTGAAAAAAAAAACAATGAAAAATAATCTTATGTCGTAGACGACACGTGTAACAATTAAGAGGAAAGAATAGCTTTTCGAATCTAACGGAATAACGGTCATTTTCATAAGAAATTCCATTAAAGGAGAAAACGTTTTTCACTAACTAAATCTTAACGAATCACTTTGATATTGATGTCGATCGCTTCGGCATAATATATTTTAGGTTCCGGCTTTAAAAAAAAATTTTTTGTTTTGCTAATTATGAAAAAAAAAAGTATAACCTATAAACCTAATTTTTGATTATATATTATGAATGGGAAATATTTAAAAGTGGAAATCGATTTCTCTTTTTGTATGGACCAGAAGTATATAATCTTTGTCCAGAGGGCGCTGTTATTCTCATGTATAGGGTGACAATAGGGTTGTTTCCAATTTTTTGAAACGCTTGTAATACGTTCTATATTAACTAAAAGTTGTCCTAAAATTCAATTTTTATACTAAAAACGGCTTTAAATATGTTAAATTAACAAAATATATTTTGACAGATGCTTTCGCGCCCAAAACGCTCTTTGAAAATTGTGTGACGTCACAGTTTACGATTTGACACATAACTACATACACACGTAGAAGATACGAACTGTCAACTGACAGTTGTCATTTGTTCTTTATCGCCTAACTGTCAACAGTGTCAATCCGAGAGTTGTGACGTCATCAGAATCTTCAATGACGTTTCTAGTTTGGTCACGTGACGTGTGCCAAAAGATATTTTAAATTCAATATTTACAAAAATATGGTCATTACAGGTTCCCTAAAAGTAGTTTAACATGTTCTAGATTTGTAGATGGAAACAACCCTATTCAGTTTAGTATGAAAAATTTTGTTCCAACGAAATTCCGCAATATGGCACGTGATCATATATTACTGGTCAGACTAGTTTACAACGGGGCTACAGAATAAATAATAGTACTACTGTACAGAAATAACACTTCCTACAAAGCCGAACTTTGACAGCGATTCAGGGACGAAGCATGCTGTCCCTTTCTAATGGCACTATCCCTTTCGTGTATTGAGGGTTGTCAAAATTCAAGTTATTAAATTATCTGTGGTTGTACACGCAAAGGGACGGCAAGTTGTGCCAACCCTAATATAATAATTGCTCGGAGCAATGCTGAGCCCAACCACAGCCGAACGAAGCCGAGAATGCCCGAAGGCTAGAGTGTCACCCCACTGACGACGCAAAGCGCGTAGCGAATGGTTAAAAGTGGAATCATGAGCGTTGCGACGGCTTCAAGTGCCGAGTGATACACAAACATTTTCACAAAGGTCCGTTTTTGGTCACTTTATCCCAAGAATTAGTGCAAGCAGTCGTATTCACGAAAACGACATGTTATTAATGCCTACTGCACGGAACGGATACGAAAGTTTACTTACTCCGTTGGCTCAGCGACTCAAAATGAGCAGAGATGTGACTTATTTGAAATACTTGTATTTAAAATGGAAATACAAAATGCAAAATACCTATTTTGTATTTTGTATTTAAATACCTTTTAAAGAAAACTATTTTGTATTTTATTTCAAATAGTTTTTGGGACCTATTTTCTATTTTCAAAATACAAAATACTTTTTATTAGGTGAAGTAAGTAGGAGTTACAATCTCTTCTGACGTTACAATCCTTGCAACTCTCTCATTCTTTTATGGCGACCGGTCAGGCCTAGTGGGTAGTGGTGACCCTGCCTATGAAGCCGATGGTCGCGGGTTCAAATCCTGGTAAGGGCGTTTATTTGTGTGATGAACACAGATATTTGTTCCTGAGTCATGGGTGTTTTCTGTTTTTTTTTCGAAGCTGTTTCTATCGTTTTAATATCGACCTTATTTATTATGTATTTAAGTATTTATAAATATTTATCATTGTCTAGTACCCACAACACAAGCCTTAATGAGCTTATTACTGTGGGACTTAGTCAATTTGTATAATAATGTCCTATAATATTTATTTATTTATTTATTATTTTAACATGGAACTGGTGAATCTGTTTAGTAACGCCGCAAATGACCACAAGCGTAACGAGAGATTAAAAATCTGGAATCATAAGCGTTGCAAGGGTTTCAAGGCACGAGAGGTAAACAAACTTTTCTGCCCTGGTGAAACACAAACGAGACGTTTTCACCAACCAACGGGAGGTATATACTAGCTGTAAAACATTACAAATCTAAATTGATGCTTTTAATAATTGACCGTTAAAACCATCCATCACTTAAAAGTCCATTCAAACAGTAAACATGAGGAGACACAAAATTTGCACTCTAGAGGACTGATATACACACTATTTTTAAAGAATAAAGAAAGCCTTTCCTACTTGTAAATTCCGAGCAATACTAACTTTTTAATTCAGACTAGGTATTCGCTATTTAGGAGTACCTTTTATCGCAAAGTATTTGTATTTTAAAAAAGCATTTTGAAAATACCTATTTTGCATTTAGTATTTTAAATACAAATTTGAAAACTATTTTGTATTTTGCATTTGAAATAGTATACCAAGGAAGTATTTGTATTTTTTATTTAAATACTTTTTATAAACTATTATTCACATCTCTGAAAATGAGACTAAAGTTTAGTAATATATTAATACGTTTTACCATACCTCCCTTACAACTTATTTTTTATTTCTTAATAAAATGTACGGAATCAATTGGTAATGGTGGTTTGGGGTTTTTAGAAGTAAAAAAAAAAACTTAATTTTTTTAAACTTGGGTCTACTTTTTTATCATTTCCGTATATATTTTTGTGTTCGATATAAATAATAAATAAATAAATATTATAGGACATTATTTACACAAATTGACTAAGTCCCACAGTAAGCTCAATATGGCTTGTGTCGAGGGTACTAAGACAACGTTATATATAATATATAAATATTAAATATTTATAAATACTTAAATACATAGAAAACACCCATGACTCAGGAACAAATATCCATGCTCATCACACGAATAAATGCCCTTACCAGGATTTGAACCCGGGACCATCGGTCATAAATTGCTCAGTTTTTATCTATTTAAGAGTCCGGTAACGATTTTAGAGTAAAAATGTAAAATTGAAAGATTTAGTCGTTGAAATGGTACACCTTTTGTTACGTAATATCTGTCGTTGAAATTGTACACCTTTTGTTACGTAATATCTAAATAACAAGTATTGGTTTCTATTAGCACGTTTTTTCATCTTGCCTTTTAATAATGAGGTCGAAAGCGTGCGTCCCCGGTAATGTGACGAGAAGAGACAAAAGTTGATTGATTGTTTAAGTATCAAAATTACGTTGAAATTAAGTCGATTTTCAGAGAAATTGTCACTTGTTTTGAAGTAATTTCTAGAGAAAATTGATTTCGTCTAACTTTCATTTACACTACTTCAAATTTATAATAACAAAAATGTAGTTAACTAAAGTTGAAGTACAGGATATGTGTAATACAAAATTACCATTTTTAGCAGTCCAAACTTTACGAAATTTACAAATAAGATCGATAAAATCAGTGCCTTACGTGCGTTTACCTACACGTTCATTAGAATAAAAATCATTACTAATTAAGTGAGTCTGTTTTCAAAGAAATGATTTACTAAAATCAAAAATAACAAGACGTCCTAATAGAAACCAGTACTTGTTATTTCTAATAGTTAACAAAAGGTGTATAATTTCATCGACTAAATCTACCAATTTGTCATTTTTGCGACTTAAAATCGTTACCGGGCTCTTAAATAAATAAAAAATGAGCAATTCATGACCGATGGTCCCGGGTTCAAATCCTGGTAAGGGCATTTATTCGTGTGAGGAGCATGGATATTTTGTTCCTGAGTCATGGGTGTTTTCTATGTATTTAAGTATTTATAAATATTTATATAACGGCCTCTTAACTAGATTTGCTATAATATTTAACATGTGTCAACAATCTCTATGATCGGGTTTTATCTATAAGTATCCGTTCATAATAATACCTGTTTTGTTTCTCCCACAGCCGCGAGTAGAGGGAACCACTCTTGGCTATGAGGTCATCGTGTTTCCCTCTGTCCGTGACGGCGCCGTTCTCCAGCACGAGGATCTCGTCGGCGTCGGCGACGGTGGACAGGCGGTGCGCGATGCAGATGGACGTGCGGCCCACCGTGGCCGCTTTGAGGGCTTGCAGGATTGCCTAAGGGTAATAGTATTTTACAGTACATATGGTGGTACTTAACCGCACTAGTGCGAAAATTTACATATTACGTTACTGTGTCGAACATTTAAAGTGACATATGTACTGTAAAACGTTGTACGATACATGTGCGAATAGGTAATTCGCAACTCGTGTCGATTTAAAACACTCCCTTCGGTCGTATTTTAATTTATCGCCACTCATTACGAATTTCCTATTTTTCGCACTTGTATCGTAATGTACTATTATACAATCGTGATATAATAGAGCTTTTCAGTCGACCGTGTTTAGGAAACGAAGCTTGCTGAGTTGCCTAAGTCAGGTACTAAATTGAAAAGATTGATTGTATCACTATTGAAACCGATACTTTTTCTACGAGTCATCGAAAATAATATTTTTTTATTATAAAATCGTAAATTGGTAAGTATCTTAGTAGACAAAAATATAGTACAAAAGACATGAACGCACAAGTCCCGCCCTGCACCCCGAACCCCTTCAGTCTTTTCTATGGGAGCGCGGCGGCAAGAGATTGTTTTTTTTTATGGATCGTTTTACGTATCGAAACGAATCTTAAAGTTGAGTTGGGAGCCCATACATGAAAAATACGCAATTATAGTTTGGTATACAAAACCTTAATTCAACCATTACAGTCGACGAGTAGAAAAATATTTTTATGAAACTGTCTTAAAAACTATAGGAAAAAGGAATTTTGCATACATAATACACTATTTAGGCTGATATTCAGCTTATTATAACAAATTTTATTGTGATATTGAATGTGTAACTCACATGTTCAGTAAGCGAGTCAAGACTGGACGTGGCCTCGTCGAACACTATTATAGGCGAGTCCTTGAGTATGGCTCGGGCAATGGAGACTTGCTGTTTTTCTACTTCCAATAGCTTTAACTCACTTTCCCAGTGTTTTAGCTTATTATAACTAACTTTAGAGTGATATTGAGTGTGTAACTCACATGTTCAGTAAGCGAGTCAAGACTGGACGTGGCCTCGTCGAACACTATTATAGGCGAGTCCTTGAGTATGGCTCGGGCGATGGCGACTTACTGTTTTTCTACTTCCGATAGCTTTAACTCACTTTCCTTGTGTTTTAGCTTATTATAACTAACTTTAGTGCGATATTGAGTGTGTAACTCACATGTTCAGTAAGCGAGTCAAGACTGGACGTGGCCTCGTCGAACACTATTATAGGCGAGTCCTTGAGTATGGGTCGGGCAATGGCGACTTACTGTTTTTCTACTTCCAATAGCTTTAACTCACTTGCCCAGTATTTTAGCTTATTATAACTAACTTTAGAGTGATATTGAGTGTGTAACTCACATGTTCAGTAAGCGAGTCGAGACTGGATGTGGCCTCGTCGAACACTATTATAGGCGAGTCCTTGAGTATGGCTCGGGCAATGGAGACTTGCTGTTTTTCTACTTCCAATAGCTTTAACTCACTTGCCCAGTGGTTTAGCTTATTATAATTAACTTTAGAGTGATATTGAGTGTGTAACTCACATGTTCAGTAAGCGAGTCGAGACTAGATGTGGCCTCGTCGAACACTATTATAGGCGAGTCCTTGGGCGATGGCGACTCGCTGTTTTTCTACTCCCGATAGCTTTAACTCACTTTCACAGTGTTTTAGCTTATCATAACTAACTTTAATGCGATATTGAGTGTGTAACACACATATTCAGTAAGCGAGTGGAGACTGGACGTGGCCTCGTCGAACACTACAATAGACGAGTCCTTGAGTATGGCTCGGGCAATGTAGACTTTCTGTTTTTCTACTTCCAATAGCTTTAACTCACTTTCCCAGTGTTTTAGCTTATTATAACTAACTTTAGTGCGATATTGAGTGTGTAACTCACATGTTCAGTAAGCGAGTCAAGACTGGACGTGGCCTCGTCGAACACTATTATAGGCGAGTCCTTGAGTATGGGTCGGGCAATGGCGACTTACTGTTTTTCTACTTCCAATAGCTTTAACTCACTTGCCCAGTATTTTAGCTTATTATAACTAACTTTAGAGTGATATTGAGTGTGTAACTCACATGTTCAGTAAGCGAGTCGAGACTGGATGTGGCCTCGTCGAACACTATTATAGGCGAGTCCTTGAGTATGGCTCGGGCAATGGAGACTTGCTGTTTTTCTACTTCCAATAGCTTTAACTCACTTGCCCAGTGGTTTAGCTTATTATAACTAACTTTAGAGTGATATTGAGTGTGTAACTCACATGTTCAGTAAGCGAGTCAAGACTGGACGTGGCCTCGTCGAACACTATTATAGGCGAGTCCTTGAGTATGGGTCGGGCAATGGCGACTTACTGTTTTTCTACTTCCAATAGCTTTAACTCACTTGCCCAGTATTTTAGCTTATTATAACTAACTTTAGAGTGATATTGAGTGTGTAACTCACATGTTCAGTAAGCGAGTCGAGACTGGATGTGGCCTCGTCGAACACTATTATAGGCGAGTCCTTGAGTATGGCTCGGGCAATGGAGACTTGCTGTTTTTCTACTTCCAATAGCTTTAACTCACTTGCCCAGTGGTTTAGCTTATTATAACTAACTTTAGAGTGATATTGAGTGTGTAACTCACATGTTCAGTAAGCGAGTCAAGACTGGACGTGGCCTCGTCGAACACTATTATAGGCGAGTCTTTGAGTATGGCTCGGGCAATGGCGACTTACTGTTTTTCTACTTCCAATAGCTTTAACTCACTTGCCCAGTATTTTAGCTTATTATAACTAACTTTAGAGTGATATTGAGTGTGTAACTCACATGTTCAGTAAGCGAGTCGAGACTGGATGTGGCCTCGTCGAACACTATTATAGGCGAGTCCTTGAGTATGGCTCGGGCAATGGAGACTTGCTGTTTTTCTACTTCCAATAGCTTTAACTCACTTGCCCAGTATTTTAGCTTATTATAACTAACTTTAGAGTGATATTGAGTGTGTAACTCACATGTTCAGTAAGCGAGTCAAGACTGGACGTGGCCTCGTCGAACACTATTATAGGCGAGTCCTTGAGTATGGGTCGGGCAATGGCGACTTACTGTTTTTCTACTTCCAATAGCTTTAACTCACTTGCCCAGTATTTTAGCTTATTATAACTAACTTTAGAGTGATATTGAGTGTGTAACTCACATGTTCAGTAAGCGAGTCAAGACTGGACGTGGCCTCGTCGAACACTATTATAGGCGAGTCCTTGAGTATGGCTCGGGCAATGGCGACTTACTGTTTTTCTACTTCCAATAGCTTTAACTCACTTGCCCAGTATTTTAGCTTATTATAACTAACTTTAGAGTGATATTGAGTGTGTAACTCACATGTTCAGTAAGCGAGTCAAGACTGGACGTGGCCTCGTCGAACACTATTATAGGCGAGTCCTTGAGTATGGCTCGGGCAATGGAGACTTGCTGTTTTTCTACTTCCAATAGCTTTAACTCACTTGCCCAGTGGTTTAGCTTATTATAACTAACTTTAGAGTGATATTGAGTGTGTAACTCACATGTTCAGTAAGCGAGTCAAGACTGGACGTGGCCTCGTCGAACACTATTATAGGCGAGTCCTTGAGTATGGGTCGGGCAATGGCGACTTACTGTTTTTCTACTTCCAATAGCTTTAACTCACTTGCCCAGTATTTTAGCTTATTATAACTAACTTTAGAGTGATATTGAGTGTGTAACTCACATGTTCAGTAAGCGAGTCGAGACTGGATGTGGCCTCGTCGAACACTATTATAGGCGAGTCCTTGAGTATGGCTCGGGCAATGGAGACTTGCTGTTTTTCTACTTCCAATAGCTTTAACTCACTTGCCCAGTATTTTAGCTTATTATAACTAACTTTAGAGTGATATTGAGTGTGTAACTCACATGTTCAGTAAGCGAGTCAAGACTGGACGTGGCCTCGTCGAACACTATTATAGGCGAGTCCTTGAGTATGGGTCGGGCAATGGCGACTTACTGTTTTTCTACTTCCAATAGCTTTAACTCACTTGCCCAGTATTTTAGCTTATTATAACTAACTTTAGAGTGATATTGAGTGTGTAACTCACATGTTCAGTAAGCGAGTCGAGACTGGATGTGGCCTCGTCGAACACTATTATAGGCGAGTCCTTGAGTATGGCTCGGGCAATGGAGACTTGCTGTTTTTCTACTTCCAATAGCTTTAACTCACTTGCCCAGTATTTTAGCTTATTATAACTAACTTTAGAGTGATATTGAGTGTGTAACTCACATGTTCAGTAAGCGAGTCAAGACTGGACGTGGCCTCGTCGAACACTATTATAGGCGAGTCCTTGAGTATGGGCTCGGGCAATGGCGACTTACTGTTTTTCTACTTCCAATAGCTTTAACTCACTTGCCCAGTATTTTAGCTTATTATAACTAACTTTAGAGTGATATTGAGTGTGTAACTCACATGTTCAGTAAGCGAGTCAAGACTGGACGTGGCCTCGTCGAACACTATTATAGGCGAGTCCTTGAGTATGGCTCGGGCAATGGCGACTTACTGTTTTTCTACTTCCAATAGCTTTAACTCACTTGCCCAGTATTTTAGCTTATTATAACTAACTTTAGAGTGATATTGAGTGTGTAACTCACATGTTCAGTAAGCGAGTCAAGACTGGACGTGGCCTCGTCGAACACTATTATAGGCGAGTCCTTGAGTATGGCTCGGGCAATGGCGACTTACTGTTTTTCTACTTCCAATAGCTTTAACTCACTTGCCCAGTATTTTAGCTTATTATAACTAACTTTAGAGTGATATTGAGTGTGTAACTCACATGTTCAGTAAGCGAGTCAAGACTGGACGTGGCCTCGTCGAACACTATTATAGGCGAGTCCTTGAGTATGGCTCGGGCAATGGCGACTTACTGTTTTTCTACTTCCAATAGCTTTAACTCACTTGCCCAGTATTTTAGCTTATTATAACTAACTTTAGAGTGATATTGAGTGTGTAACTCACATGTTCAGTAAGCGAGTCAAGACTGGACGTGGCCTCGTCGAACACTATTATAGGCGAGTCCTTGAGTATGGCTCGGGCAATGGCGACTTACTGTTTTTCTACTTCCAATAGCTTTAACTCACTTGCCCAGTATTTTAGCTTATTATAACTAACTTTAGAGTGATATTGAGTGTGTAACTCACATGTTCAGTAAGCGAGTCAAGACTGGACGTGGCCTCGTCGAACACTATTATAGGCGAGTCCTTGAGTATGGCTCGGGCAATGGCGACTTACTGTTTTTCTACTTCCAATAGCTTTAACTCACTTGCCCAGTATTTTAGCTTATTATAACTAACTTTAGAGTGATATTGAGTGTGTAACTCACATGTTCAGTAAGCGAGTCAAGACTGGACGTGGCCTCGTCGAACACTATTATAGGCGAGTCCTTGAGTATGGCTCGGGCAATGGCGACTTACTGTTTTTCTACTTCCAATAGCTTTAACTCACTTGCCCAGTATTTTAGCTTATTATAACTAACTTTAGAGTGATATTGAGTGTGTAACTCACATGTTCAGTAAGCGAGTCAAGACTGGACGTGGCCTCGTCGAACACTATTATAGGCGAGTCCTTGAGTATGGCTCGGGCGATGGCGACTCGCTGTTTCTCTCCTCCCGATAACTTCAGTCCGCGCTCGCCCACTTGTGTATCGTAGCCCTGCAATTATAAACTTTATTACAAGGGAAAAATGTCCAAAATAAAAGCGAAGTAGAATGGTTCGAGGATATTTTTTTTTTTTTTATATCTTCTCTTTTAATGAAGTCTTGACTCGCTTAATGAAGCAGTCGCTATCGTAAATTTCAAATGCCAACCCGTGGTAGCCGTGCAGGTCGTTGAACTTGCAGTAAGTTCAGTAATTAAGCATATTTATTAGGTAATTATTTATTTATTATTATTACGATATATTTACACAGCATTACAGTTCGCACCAAAGCGCTGGCAAATGTATACATGCAAAATAGTACATAATTATTGAATTACAATTAAGTCATGCAAATATTATAAATTAAAAATATGTCAAGTGGTTTAAAATATGCAATTATACAATTTCATGTCAAACAATACAATAAACAATAGAAAACAAATCATTCATCCATCATCTCACAGTATTTCAAACATTCACGACATACATTTACCCATCTGCTAGCAAACACATCGCAGTCAGGGGCTGATGACAAGAACGCGTTAATTGTCCTGAGGGCTCGAAGAATTGGAGAGTTTCTGCACGAAACTGTACGCGCAAGAGGAACGGCTAAAAGACTAGAGCACCGCGGCCTGAGCTGGTTCTTTGGCACGAACGGTACCGAAAGTCTTACAAGTCTTGACACCAAGTCGGGACAGTCACTTTTTCCCCTCAATATGCTACACATATGTGTCAAAAACTTGTAATTACGCCTTACTTCCAGAGAGTTGAAGCCAAGTGATCAAAGCAAGAACTTAGTTAACATATGCATTTTCATAGAATACACTTACCTTGGGCCACGTTTTAACGGACTCGTGCAGCTCGGCCATCTGGCTCGCCTTGTACACCTCCTCTACGGGCCGCGAGAGGTCGCCGTAGTGTAAGTTATGCAAAATCGTGTCGTGGAATAACACACAGTCCTGTAATAACCAGACTATTTAGCAAAAAACGTTCAAATTACCCCCGGAGTTACACACAATGTTTTTCATCACATTTGCGAAAAAAAAACTAAATTTTAAGCGAAATAATTCTTAAATACGACGACTTGACGACCGGTTTGGCCTAGTGGGTAGTGACCCTGCCTACGAAGCTGATGGCCCCGGGTTCAAATCCTGGTAAGGGCATTTATTCGTGTGATGAGCATGGATATTTGTTCCTGAGTCATGGGTGTTTTCTATGTATTTAAGTATTTATAAATATTTATATGTTATATATATCGTTGTCTAAGTACCCTAAACACAAGCCTTATTGAGCTTACTGTGGGACTAAGTCAATTTGTGTAATAATGTCATATAATATTTATTTATTTATTTATCTCGGGTCTTTATCACCCTCGTATCCAAAATTTCACTTACACCCCTCGTTGCACAATGTACTATTATAGACAGAAGTGAATATTACCTGAGGCACGATGGCGACGGCCCTCCGCAGGCTGTGCAGGTCGACGTCCCGGATGTTCTGTCCGGCCACGAGGATCTCGCCCGACTGCGGCTCGAAGAACCGGAACAACAGGCGGACCATCGTTGACTTACTGCAACACGTTTACTGTTAAACTCTGTACCTTTAGGTATTTAAATAAAAGTAAACAAACAATTTGTACATTTTTAACCGACTTCAAAATTTCAAAAGGAGGAGGTTATCAATTTGGTGTGTATATATTTTTTAATGTTAGTTACTTCATAACTCCGTCATTTCAGAACCGATTTTCAAAATTATTTAGAACCTATATATATAAAGATTGGTCCCGTTTTTGTCAAAACTCAGTTCTGATGATGGGATCCATGAGCAATCGAGGGAACTCTTCAAATGTGAAGAGTATACATATAGTGATTTTTGTATTTTCATCATCAAATCAAGCATTTATTTATTTGGTACTTCTCAACTCTTTTAAGCAAACTTATAGCCATTTTTAATATTATTTCATGCATGGTGTGAAATAACAGATCAGTAACAGATCCAGGCGGTTTTGTATTTGGTTGGTTAACCCGATAATTTTTAAGAAAAAGAAAATTAATTATTTCACAATTAATTATTTCACAATTAATTTTAAATATAGTCGAATACTCTATTGCGGGTATTTTACCAGTCTTTTTAATTTCATTGTATAAAATCCAAAATCAACAATAATCTTTCTTTCACCGGTCTCCCTTGGTTTTCTTTTTCTTAAAAATTATCGGGTTAACCAACCAAATATAAAACCGCCTGGATCTGTTACTGAACGACCTGACTTTAACCTACATTATTTGATCATGTAATGTTTTCATCTACCCTCAACTGGCTTAAGAAGCCATTTGAAGGTAGATTCTGTTTACTTTTATTTAAATACCTAAAGACACAGAGTATAGATATACTTGTAATATAAAAAGCGTTAGTAGCCTTGCGGTAAGAACGTGCATCTTTTGATCCGGAGGTCACGGGTTTCAACCCCGGCTCGTACCAATGAGTTTTTCGGAACTTATGTACGAAATATCATTTGATATTTATCAGTCACTTTTTACTGCAACCCATTTACTGTCAGATATTATGCTTGTAATTTAAAAAGCTTTGGTAGCCTAGCGGTGAGAACGTGCATCTTTTGATCCGGAGGTCGCAGGTTTAAACCCCGGCTCGTACCAATGAGTTTTTCGGAACTTATGTACGAAATATCATTTGATATATATCAGTCGCTAGTTGGTGAAGGAAAACATCGTGAGGAAACCGGACTAATCCCAATAAGTAATAGTTTACCCTCTGGGTTGGAAGGTCAGGTGGCAGTCGCATTCGTAAAAATTATTGCCTACGCCAATTTTTGGGATTAGTTGCCAAGCGGCTTATTGCATGAGCCGTGGCAATAAGCCGGAAAAAACGCTAGGAAGATGTGCTTGTAATCACCAGACATCCGATTCTATGACATTTAAATTGGAAATCTCATGTGAAAAAAAAAAGAATTTCCAGTCAGTGCTATGCCTTATCCACATTATCAAATACATGTTCAGAAGATAAAGTTAAAAACGCTTATTATGGAAATGTATATCCTTTATTAATCTTTTCACCGCCACGTCAATGAAGTAATAGTAGTTTATGTGACTGCTACATAATAAAAGGCATTAAAACACACGAGTGTGGGTTTAAGAAACGAACGAAGTGAGTTTCTTAAAAGGATCACACGAGTGTTTTAATGCTTAATTATGTACAGTTATATACACTATTTTATCTACTTATATTATATATTATAAACTTTCTATGATATATTCACTAACCTAAATTACAGTCAACGTTGGGGCATCGTTGCTCTCTTGGCGGAACTCGCAGATAATGTGGTGGCGTCACCGAAATATTTTACTCGCTCATTTTACACGAAACTCTATAGTTACTTCAAAAACAACAAAACAAATTCATTTTATACTTAAAACTAAACTACACGTCAAATCTAACTACTACTAAATCGTTAAACTGTACGTCAAATGGAGGTAAACCAAAACTTTTTTCATGCATGTCACACATTCGTAGTTTTTTTAAATTCAGATATAAACTAGAGGTGGGGGCCTATTTCCGTATCATTCGATACAGCGTGATATGTAAAAATTGTATGCCCTCGACATTTCATTTCGAACAAATAGGCATCTCGTCTGATATTAGAATAGTGTCAAATCCAATTGCTTTTTTTTCAGAGATGTTCCAAATTTGACTGTCATAACCAAATCAATTTTCATGTAGTTATGAAGCAATTACAACATTATCACAGATAAGAAATTTGTTGTAACAAAACAGTTTATCGTAATGTTGGCCATTATTTACGGATTTTGAAGGCATCATAGAGGGTTTATGATATGTGTGTAGATAAAAAAGTTTTATCAAAGCCACGTCAAAAATTGCACGTATACAAATCTGAGCAGAACCACGACTTGATATGAAGTCACGTAATGTGACTTTATATCAAGTCAATGGCGGCGAAAAGGTTAAGCTATGGTTTAATTTACTGGGCAATTCAGTTTATCTAGAAACAACCTTTATTCTGCAAAAGAAATGCATCCGAATTATATACCGCCTCTATCCTTAAGACACGTTTTTAAAGAAAACGAATACTCTGCTTTTTAATACGATTGCGAGGAAACTATACAGAAACATCAAATATTCAATGTTATTTTAACGTATTTATTTTAAACTAAAGAAATGAGTCCTCGGACCGGCCACCAGCTGCAGCATTGGCAGAATTGAAAGGGGCAGGGATTGTACTATATGCACTAGAGCGCAAAAATCAACTTCATACTGCTTACACGCGACTTAAACACCAACTTCACGAATGACAAGTAATACATATTAGTAGTAGTAGTACAGTACTATAGAGGACGGGAAACGAAGGGTTATAGACGGCCAGGCCAAGTAGATATAGACGGCCGAGCGTAGCGAATGAAAAAAAAACAATGGCAGAATTTTGCTTATAGGTTTTTTTATGGTTGAATGCCAAGACGTGCCTGACGTTTAAAAAAAAAGAAGGTGTCCTTACAGGCCTAGGTGTGTAAGGCTGTATGAAATTCCTTTACATATCATCTTCACTCATCGCACCGGATACGTAGTATTTCCGGACCTATTTTGAAGTAAGTCATGTCAACATTTCATTACAAGTTTGAGAAAAAAATAATTACGACTTACCCACTGCCCGAGCCTCCGACGATACCGATCTTCTTGCCGGCGGGGATGGTGAAGCTCAAATTGTTGAAAATCGGCTTCCCATTTATGTACTTGAAACTGACGTCTCTAAACTCAATGGTGGCTGTCTTCTGGTCCACTTTGAGGGGTACTGCTGTGGTTTTCTCCTAAATTCAACATAGTTTAATATTAATCATACAGAAATACATCACCTGTGAAAATTTTAACTGTCTAGCTATAATGGTTCATGAGATACAGTCTGGTGGCAGACGGACGGACGGATGGACGGACAGCGGAGTTTTAGTAATAGAGTCCCGTTCTGCCCTTTGGATACGGTTGTTCGGTCTGCGATTGTTCCTATTGAAACAAATATTCCTCTAGAACTATTTATTGAAGTCTGTCAAATATACATTTGAAAATACAGCAGTTATATATAAAAAGTATGTACCTGATGGCCAGTTTCAACACTCCCCCTACATCAGGGCAGGCTTACTTATCATGCCCAACAAGGTGCGTGCTCTGAGGAAGCTTTCCTTGGGCAAAGCTTTTGTCAAAGTATCCGCTACTTGCTCCTTGGATGGCACGTAGAGGACATCTACCATCTTTTCGTGGTGCAGTTCTTGCACGAACTTATACCGTGTATCTATATGCTTAGTCTTGAAATGGAACACAGGGTTTTTGACTAGCTTGATTGCACTTTGGTTGTCCACAAACAATGTAGGTATAACGTCGAATCCTCGCACTTCTTTATAGAGACGATTGAGCCAAATTACCGTCTGGGCTGCTAGGCTGGCTGCAACAAATTCTGCCTCGGTCGTTGAAAGGCTCACACATCTTTGCGTTTTTGAAGACCACGACACTGCTCCCCCTGCGGCCAGACATACATAGCCAGAAGTCGACCTTCTCGTAGCCTTGTCTCCGGCGTAGTCCGCATCGCTATACGCTACGAAAGAATTTCCTTCCGCTGACGAATACTTGTACAATATACCAAGGCATTGGGTTCCCTTCAAGTATCTCAAGACTCGTTTAGCGATCGCATAGTGGCACGTATCGGGTTTTTCAACATGTTTCGATAATACATTTACAGCAAAGGAAATATCCGGTCTACTCACAACCGATAAATATAATAATTTTCCAACCAATTCTCTGTAATGAAAATTATTGACATTCGTGTCACTGTCGAGTTTGAAATTTTCTGTCATCTGACTTTTGTCTATCGGAATAACAACAGAGTTTGCAGCACACATGTCATAATGTTTTAAAATAGTTTTTATGTAGGCTTCCTGGTTGATAAATATTGACCCGTCATTTAGGCGATTTATTTCTAGCCCAAGATAGCAGCCAACTTCAGAAGTTCGAACTTGAAATTCTGCCGTCAGGGCACTCAGGAACTCTTCCATACATGTTTTGTTTGGGGATAGGACTAATCCATCATCCACGTAGATCATGACGATGAGTTGCCGATCTTGGCTTATAAACAAGCACGGATCAGAGTCACTTTGCTGAAGCTTATATTTAAACAGGAACGAACAAAACTTCTTGTTTCAGCACCGTGGTGCTTGTTTCAAGCCGTATAGGCTTTTGAGAAGCTTGCAGACGCGGCCTGATCCGTCGTCAAATCCCACAGGTTGCTCCATATATATAACCTCGTCGATGTCGCCGTACAGAAAGGCAGTCTTGACATCGAATTGGGTAATGTGCATTTTTCTAAGAACTGCTTCGCTAAGCATAGTCCGAATCGTATCCCAGCGAACAACAGGGCTAAAAGTTTCGTGATAATCGATCCCGTGCTCTTGGCTGAATCCTCTGATGACTAGTCGAGCTTTAAAACGTTCAATAGAACCATCAACATTCTTTTTGATTTTGTAGACCCATTTGTTGCTGAGGGCCTCTCTATTTTGAGGTAAATCAACAAGAGTCCACGTATTGTTTTGTTTAAGAGAATTCATTTCCTCTTCCATGGCATTACGCCATTCTTTATGGTTCTTTGAATCCATTGCTTGCTTGTAAGTCTGAGGTTCATCTTCTGAAAGACATATACAGCAATTAGATCGGGAACTTTGAAGTAATCGTCTATCTCTTAGATTGTAGCGATTTACTGGATCTTCATTAGAGTTAGGAGGAGTTTCAACTTCGCTAGTTTCGGGTATATCGGGTAGTACAGCCTCATCCGGAATAGCCTCATTACGAGAGTCGATTTCTGTTTCAAAAATCTCAGCTGTTTCTGGATCTTCATGCTCGCCTATAACACATGGAAGCTTGCAAAAGTCGGAAGAAACTGTTTCTGATCTAAACAGTACATCTCTTGAGATGATAACGTCGTTCTTTTCAGGTATCCAGATACGATAGCCGTCTTTGTCTCCGCAATATCCCACCAAATATCCTTTTATAGCCTTCTTATCGAGCTTCTTACGTTTCTGCTTAGGGATATGTACAAAACATTCTGTGCCGAAAATACGTAGATGGTCAATACAAGGTGTCTTGTTATACCAGAGCTCATAAGGTGTCTTCCCTTTAATCTGTGTTGGTCCAGTCCTGTTAATTACGTAACTCGCAGTATTAATGGCTTCAGCCCACAATTTTTTCGGAAGTTCTTTATTGTATAGCATGCTTCTTGCTGCCTCAACAAGAATCCTATTTTCTCTCTCTGCACCGCCATTTTGTTCTGCTGTGTAAGGCATACTCATGCGGTGATGTAGGCCAATTGCTTCGGTGATACGGTGTACTTCGACATTGTTGAATTCTTTTCCACCATCTGTGAGTAATTCTTTAACAACATGACCGGCCGTTTTAATTTCAGCAATAAATTTGGGTAGTACGCTGGCTACTTCGGATTTTTGTTTTAGGAAGTATACTCTTCTAAATTTTGTGAAATCATCTTTAAATACAACGAAGTATCTTTTTCCACCAAGTGATAATTCTGACATAGGTCCACAAACGTCAGCGTTAATTTGATCGCCTGGTTTATTGCCACGATGTTGTCTTGTACCGAATGACAATCTAGTCATTTTTCCGTATACACAGCCATCACAGTCATCTTTCTCTGGTGAAAATTTTATACCGTTGCGTGTAAGGACTTCCTTTACATGTCTTTTATTTTGATGACAAAATCTTTCGTGCCAAATTTGTAAGTTAGTCCCTTCTTTGACCACACATGCATTTGCAGTTCTTACTCTCATTAGAAGTTTATACAGATTACCATCTCTGATGCTGACAGCTTTAACTTTGCCGCTCTTGTCTTTAAAGATGCGCTTGTCCTTGTCGGCTACCTCAATGTAACCGTGGTCTAAGGCTGAACCAGCTGAGAAAAGGTTTTGACCTGCTTGCGGTACATACCACACGTTAGTAAGGTGAGCACGATTCCATTTGCCATGTACAGACATTTCTACGTCAACAATTCCTTGGCCATAAGCATACATAGCCCGATCATCTCCAAGGCGCAGGGCTTTTGGGTTATCGAAAGGTGTATAGCTTCTGAACCAATTTGCGCTAGACGTGACATGATGAGACGCACCAGAGTCAACGATCCAGTTTGAATTGGGATCGCTAAGACGAGACAGAAACGCATCTCCATCAGCCTGAGTGGACTCGTTACTCGCAGGTTTCTTTGTGTTGTTTCGCTTCTTAGATTTCTTGAGCAAGAAACACGCCGATCGCTTATGTCCGATTTTGTTGCAGTGTGTGCATTTAACGTTAGGTTTACTTGATATGAGAGCTTCGTCAGACATAGAAGTAGAAGAATTAGTACCGAGATCTCCAAGGCGTTGCTCGTGAAGGCGCAGACGTTCCATAAGAGTAGAGATATTTCTATTCTCTTTAGGCACTGACTCCCAGGCATTTTTGAACTCGAGGTATGTTGAAGGTAAGGTATTCAATATCCTGTTCATAAGTAATGATTGAGGGAGTGCTCCTTCTTCCTTTAATTCGTCGTTGAGTTGTTGCCATAATGTATGTAGCTTAGAGACGTGCATAGCAATATCATCAGCTTCATCTTTAGTATAGGTAAACAACTGGCAGTACAACAAATCGAGTCTTCTCTCATTCTTCTGCTCGTAGACCGAGTGAAGTTTATCCCACATTTCCTTACCAGATTTGGCAGTGAGAATATGCCGTTTCGGTTCGGCGGACACGCTACATCCTATGATGCATTGCAATAGTGAATCACGTTCTTCATATTTGATAAGCTTCTTTTGATAACTTTCGGTTTCGTCAGCCGGCGCATCACTACTTGGCGGAACAGGAACAGACTCGACGCCTTTTACTATACCTTGCAGTTTGTGCATAGATAGTTGCAGGTTTATGTCGAACTTCCATTCTAACCAGTTGTCTTGACCGCGTAGCTTTTCAATATTAAAGCGATCTAGTTTTTGACCACTCATATTTTATACGGAACACAAAATCTCAAAAGATAAAACTCATCCGAAAAATAGAAGAAAAAGCTCACTATAAAAGGTATATTTGTAAATATTTAACCATAACCTATTGAAACAAATATTCCTCTAGAACTATTTATTGAAGTCTGTCAAATATACATTTGAAAATACAGCAGTTATATATAAAAAGTATGTACCTGATGGCCAGTTTCAACAGTTCCCTATAAACGGAAGCTCTACCAATTATTATGAATGTCTTATTTTTGATAAGGTAATTGTAATTTTTCATGCGTTGAAACCACATAGGACAACTTTTATGCGTACAACGCTGCGTCTGTAACGTGATTTTAAGTGTCCCCACACCTACTAAAGAGGCCGGGAAACGAAGGGTTGCAGGCCTAGTAGACATAAACGTAGCCGAGCGTAGCGAGGCCGCATAGAGATACGGGGTGGATACGCGGCCGGCAACCCCGTATCTCGCCGAGATTTGTATAGTGCTTATCTCAAACTTGCAATGAAAAAAACTGTCAATTTGTTTTATTCGTATGTTTACACAGTTAAAAACAAAATACGAATCTACTGCTATTTGATGGTTGAATGCCAAGACGTTGTGTTACAATTTGACATAAAAAAAAAAACAAAAGAAGGTTGCTTTAGAGGCCTAGTGTAAGGCTGTATCAAATTTCTTTAAATATTATCTTTACTCATCGCACCGGATACGTAGTATTTCCGGACCTAATTTGAAGTAAGTCATGCTCATGTCAATATTTCATTGCAAGTTTGAGAAAAAACCTTTGTGTCTACGCAATAAGAACGAAAACTGACGATGCGACGACATATATTCGTTATATTACCAGTGGGGCGACACACCTCCTTTCGGCAATTCCCGGCTTCGCTCGGCTCAGCATTGCTCCGAGCAATAGGGTTGTTTCCAATTTTTTGAAACGCTTGTATTACGTTCTATATTAACTAAAAGTTGCCCTAAAATTCAACTTTTATACTAAAAACGGCTTTAAATATGTTAAATTAACAAAATATATTTTGAGATGCTTTCGCGCCCAAAACGCTCTTTGAAAACTGTGTGACGTCACAGTTTACGGTTTGACACATAACTACATACACACGTAGAAGATACGAACTGTCAACTGACATTTGTCATTTGTTGTTTGTCGCCTAACTGTCAACAGTGTCAATCCGAGAGTTGTGACGTCATCAGAATCTTCAATGACGTTTCGAGTTTGGTCACGTGACGTGTGCCAAAAGATATTTTAAATTCAATATTTACAAAAATATGGTCATTACAGGTCCCCTAAAAGTAGTTTAACATGTTCTTATAATCCAAAAGAATTTATTGGGATACAATTCTGTCCTAAGATTTGTAGATGGAAACAACCCTATTATTAGGGTCGGCACAACTCGACGTCCCTATACGTGCACGACAATAGATAGATAATGACTTTTGACAACCCTAAATGGCCGAAACGGATAGTGCCACACATTAGAAAGGGGCAGCATAATCCGTCCCTGAATCACTGTCAAACTTCGGTTTTGTAGGAAGTGTCATTTCTGTACGGTTGTATTATTATTATTATTATTTTTTTTTATTTATTTATTATAGGACATTATTACTTTTGTGATCTCTGTATGTACTAACAATAGTCTTGTAAGTTATGTTGTGTAATACTAACACTTTTATGGGTTTTTGCCTGAAATAAAGGATTTAATAAAAATAAAAAAAATTACACAAATTGACTAAGTCCCACAGTAAGCTCTATAAGGCTTGTGTTGAGGGTACTTAGACAACGATATATATAATTTATAAATACTTAAATACATAGAAAACACCCATGACTCAGGAACAAATATCCATGCTCATCACACGAATAAATGCCCTTACCAGGATTTGAACCCGGGACCATCGGCTTCGTAGCCAGGGTCACTACCCACTAGGCCAAACTGGTCGTTTCTATGACCTTCTATTACCTTAATCCTGGACTCGACGGTCATGAGCGTGAACATGGTCTGCATGTCGATGAGCGCCTGGCGCACCTCGCGGTACACGGAGCCCAGGAAGCCGAGCGGGATGGACAGCTGGAACAGCAGCCCGTTCACCATCACCAGGTCGCCCACCGTCATGCGGCCTGCGGGCACCGCCGACTCGTCACATGGTAAGCTTCCAAACGGCATGCCACCGACACTCAAAGTCATATGTTCATGGCAAAAATTGAATTTTAGGTAAAAAAAAAAATCGCTGACTGTACTTTTCTTTCCACAGTCAACTAATACTGATCGATACAATTCCAAAAACCCCAAACGCAATTAGGTTGCGTTGTTTTATCACATAGTTCCTATAGCCACGTCCTGTCTCCATCATCAGATCAGCTCGATGGTACCACCCGGAGTGCATTGTCACCCGACTCACATATGTATGCAAATTTTCAGCTTCATAGGAAACCGGGAAGTGGGTCAAATTTAACTTGCAATATTTGACAAGTAAAAACAAGTAGAAAGTTACACACATAGGTACAGTCAAAAGATTTGTGACCCACTATTGTTATTTGGCTGCGGTTTTCTGTAAGGTGGGCTTCCCCAGTTAAGCTCTGTTCTAGATAGGGAATGACATCCGCTGTGCTGTGCCCCACCACATAAAGCGAGATGACATTCACAATTTATTTATTTTATTTTATTTTAAACATATTTCCATAACATTACAGTCGCAACTAATACGTCATGAAATTATATAAATTAACAGCGTAAAACTACACAACAACAGTTGAGGACCTAGCATCCATCATCTCACAGAATCTCAGGCATTCCCTTCTCACAATGCCCATAGTGCGTTTTGCACCTGTTTGTGAAACTTGTTCTACCAAGCAAAAATCAAGAAATCAGGTTTCGGATCGATGAAGTTACTAGAGGCCTCAACACTGCTAATTAAATTTTTGCCAACCATATTGTGATCTAAAAAATGTGTGTATGTGTCAGCTCCGACCCGTGACTGGAGTTTACTTGGCGAGTTCCGCCAAGAGAGCAACGATGCCCCAACGTTGGCTGTAGCTTGGGTTAGTGAATATATCATAGAAAGTTTATAATATGTGTGCAGATAAAATAGTGTATGTAACTGTACATGATTAGGCATTAAAACACTAGTGTGATCCTTTTAAGAAACTCGCTTCGTTCGTTTCTTAAACCCACACTCGTGTAGTATAATGCCTTTTTCCTACTCCTCTACTGTTATCTGTCATTTATACATTCATTAACACGAATATAAGAACATACATACATAAAATGTTTCAAGAAAAGTCTATATTGTCTATTCCTCATAACAGCACTTGTGCTTTAAAATCGCTATAACGTTACTGCGATGAATGCCTACCAACCTAACAAAATCAAAACTAATGCAGTTTCAAACTAAGTGCTTTGCTGCCAACTTACAAAATATTCATTTGGTTGCATAGTAGAAACAATTGCTTCATAAGTCAGAAACACGCATGTGACACCCGTAATATACCAACACTCATAGACTACGAAGACCGCTTAGCGTTGCTTGTTAGTCTCCATAGGCTACGTGGCCAAAATCGAGAAAAAAACCGTCCAAAAATTTAATTTAGCAAAGAGCAAGTACCAGGGCCTCATGAGTTACGAGGAGGTGTCGCCGACCGGCCGGCCGCGGCCCGGGGCGGGCCGGGCGCGTAACAAGGTATGCTCGCGTATCTTAGCTATATACTTTTGGTTTGTTTACCTAAATTAAGATTTATTTTTGTTGACTCGTCGGAAAAGTATTGTATGCAACGTTGTATAAGTGGCTCAAAAAATGCTATAAGAAGGGGACCCTATATGTAGCACTCACATAAACTACTATTACCTTTAACGATTTCGTTGGCAGCCAATATCATGATCATGCTGAGTCCGCCGCTGAAGATGGCGTGTTGGCCGAAGTTGAGCGCCGCGAGGCTCGAGGCCGTCTTGAGGGACGCGGCCTCGTACTTTTGGAGGCTCTTGTCGTATTTCTCCAGTTCGTATTTTTCGTTGTTGAAGTACTGTAATGGAGGTAAGGGTGTTGTATGAGAATAAAAAAACCGGACAAGTGCGAGTCGGAGTCGCCCACCGAGGGTTCCACACAAATGAACTTATTTTTTACTTTATAGTAATGAGATTTTTCCCTGTATTTGTAGTGTAAGAAGATAATACTTGCCAAATTTCATAGTTTTTATTTTTTTTATTTTTATACTACGTCGGTGGCAAACAAGCATACGGCTCGCCTGATGGTAAGCAGTCTCCGTAGCCTATGTACGCCTGCAACTCCAGAGGAGTTACATGCGCGTTGCCGACCCTAAACCCGACCCCCCCTCGTTGAGCTCTGGCAACCTTACTCACCGGCAGGAACACAACACTATGAGTAGGGTCTAGTGTTATTTGGCTGCGGTTTTCTGTAGGGTGGAGGTACTTCCCCAGTTGGGCTCTGCTCTAGATCTAGGTCAACGGGAAGTACAATATGAATTTTGATTTCGTTGAGTGTCAAAATATACTTTTTTTTGCGGCATAAACAGCCATATTCCATTTTTTACGTTAACTTAGATGTATGTTTTTTTTTTACAGTTTTAAGGGGCGAAAGACCTTTCAACTCGATACCTCCACGCGTTCCCGAGATAAAGGGTCTTGCCAGACAGACGGACGGAACCCTAAAATGCGAGTTAGACGGAGACGGATAGTTTAGGTTTCTGAATTGTAACGAAATATTGCAATGTGACAATTGAACAAAGATTAACGTTACAGAAATACGGTTCCACAAACGTCCGATGTTGACTCAGAATTGTTTCCTTATATAACCAGATGTTTTATCTGATATGGCATATATAATATTTGGGTAGGTTTTTTAGGTACAAATACTATATATATATTTTTTTTTTTATGGTAGAGGAGGCAAACGAGCAGACGGATCACCTGATGGTAAGCGATTACCGCCGTCCATGGACACCTGCAACACCAGAGGGGTTGTAAGTGCGTTGCCGGCCTTTGAGATGGGAGTACGCTCTTTTCTTGAAGGTTTGAAGGTATGGACATACTTAGACGCATTTACGTAAAATTAAATTTTGAATAACTTTTGTATATTGTGATTTAAAAAAAAATACATAAAACACATAAAATATTTGGACGAATACTGCGGAGAGCATAACAACAACGTTGTGGGTGCCTGTTTAGCCTTTTGGTCTATTAGCTCACGTGACTAGCGGACATGGTGATCGCTACTCTTAGGCCTCTCGGCCTCGCGTTTACCTTGACAGTCTCATTGCTTATGAGCGAGTTTAAAGCTTCGTTTCAGATCTCGTTCTCCGCCCTATTCATGTGAACAGTGCAATTAAGTCCATTGTTTTCACGGCCTCGCACTTACTTTGACAGTCTCGTAGTTGATAAGCGAGTCGATATTTTTTTATGGCCTTCAACTCAACTTGCTGGATATGATCGGCAAACTTTGTGACCAAGTATTTTCCACCGTGCGCTTACCTTGAGAGTCTCTTAGTTGATGATCGATTGATTCTCCGCTCACTTCATGTGAAAAGCGAACTTTGCGATTGCTATCTTTCGGCCTCTCGGCCTCGCGTTTGCCTTGACTGTCTCATAGTTGAAGAGCGATTTATTCTCAGCCAATCAAATACTCCGCTCAGTTCATGTGAACTTTATGGTCGTTGTCTCTCGGCCTTACGTTTACCTTGACAGTCTCGTAGTTGATGAGCGAGTCGATGGCCTTGTTTCCGGCCTCGTTCTCCGCTTTATTCATGTGCACTCGGAACTTCGTGCGCCACTGTGTGATCGCGAGCGTGAACGCTGCGTACACGCCGACGCAGCCGAACGCGAGCCCTGTTCACAAAATAGATGAATAGATGAGTTAGTTTTTCGTGAAATAAAGCTACATATTTTAACGGATTAAACATATACCCCCTTATTCATAAACGTGTACTAAAGTTACGATGCCGCTGATCATCGTTTGTCCCTTTCCGACGTATTGGTATGATGGAAAGGGACAAACGATAATCAGCGGCATCGTAACTTTAGTACACGTTTATGAATTCAATTCAATTCAATTCAATACTTTATTGATAAAATAAAATTTTACATGTCAGGTACCATTGTGCTTATAGCTAAGTCTTATTATTTAATATTTCTCATAGTTGAGAGGCAAGGCTGAGTTAACGAACCAGTTGTTTTGTATGTATATATATATACACATATGTACATAGTTTTACTCACTAGATACAGTGCTAGGTCTCGAAAAAGGCATCGACAGAATAGTATGCATCAGACACCAGTTTAGATTTAAGTTTTTTATTGAAATTTTCGTCGCTCGCAGTTTGTTTTAACTCGAGTAGTATTTTATTATATACTTTAGGCCCTACCGTGTGCATACACTTTCTAGACTTGGCAAGTCGCGTTTTAGGGGGATAAAGTTCATTTTGCCTTCTGGAACTCGCACCGCGTGCGTTGCCGCGAGTCGGAAATTGCGTTAGGTTACGTCTTACGTATTTTGCCACTTCGAAGATATATAAACACGGTAGGGTGAGAATTCCTGTTTGTTTAAATAGTTCCTGTGCTGGATGGTCCCATGGGACCCCAGATATGCACCGAATCGCTCGTTTTTGGAGTTTGAATGGCCTCAGTCGGTCCGCAGCGTCGCCCCATAGGTCAATACCGTATGTTAGTATTGAATGAAAGTAGCCGTAATAAGCTTTCTTAACATTATTTATATTTAGACTGGGGCGAAGTCTGCCCAGGGCGAAGCAAGCGGATGACAGGCGGTCACATAGCTGATCAATATGCGGACTCCACGTAAGCCCAGAGTCAATTATCAGACCTAGGTATTTCACTTGATCCACCTGAGGGACACGCTGGCCATTGCAACTTATATGTAAATCGTGCACTCTTTTACCTCGCAAGCAGAAGCGTATTATATTAGTTTTTTCAACGTTCAATATCATTCCGTTGGCTGAAAACCACTTCGCTACCTCGTCCATTACTTTAGCCAATTTGTATTTGAGTAGGATGTGATTTTCTGCCGCGACGATTACACAACAGTCATCAGCAAACATCACAATTTCCGCATCGTCGGTGGCGGTTGTGAAATCGTTCATTAATATTGAAAAAAGGTTATTTCCGATCACAGACCCTTGAGGAACAGCAGTATCCCCCAATTCCAGAAGATCAGATCGTACACCACGAACGGATGTTAATTGTTTCCGGCCCTTTAGGAAGGAGGCTATGGTTTGTAGGAAGCTGCCCGTGATTCCATAGTGATCTAATTTGGATAAAATGAGAGAGTGACCAACGAGCTCGAAGGCGCGCGACAAGTCGCAGAATATGGCTGCCACCCGTCGCCCGGCGTCGAGGTGGCTAGTCACCCTGGTCACAACGTCGCGCACCGCGTCGATCGTCGATCTCCCGGGTTGGTAAGCATACTGCTGAGTGCTTAATAAGTTATTTGAGTAGAAATGAGACATTAACTTGTCACTAAGTAGTCGCTCGAAGACCTTCGAGAACAGTGGTATCAACGATATGGGTCGATAGTTCTTCAAATTATTAAGGTCACCTTTACCTTTATATATCGGCTGTACCTTAATATTTTTCAACGTGCTAGGATAGGTACCTGCATCTATACATCTATTTATTAGGTCACAAAATATATTTATAATGAAAGTGGGTAATATATCGAGCAGATGGGACGACATGTCGTAGATATCCTTCGAGTCTTTACGTTTGATCGATTTTATTGATTTAGCGATATATTGAACTAGAAACGGTTCATTTTTAATATGCTTATTGTGTTTGTTTACATACTTACTAAGATAACAAAGCGCAGCGGGAATATCGGGGCGGGCGCAGGTGGTCTTGTTTGCGTCGACGTAGAACCGGTTTAGCGCCGCGGCGGCGGCCGCCGTCCGATGCTCGACGCTCGTACCGGCTGATTCACTTATCAACACCTCCAGCGAATCTTGTTTACTATTATTGCTATTTGTTTCAGATGCAATTATATGCCAAGCCGTCCGACAGATGTTATTGCTATTTGAAATCATGTCATTAAAATGTTGCTTCCGAGCAGCGTAAAGTTCCTTCGAGTACCTAATTTCGAGATCCAACACTGTATCAGTAGGTAGTTGACTACGCGGCGCGTTATTGTGCAGCGCTGTTTTTACATGTCTGAGGCGGTTTCGCAATTGAATAACAGGTTCGCTCACCCATGCCTTGCTATAATTTTTTATCGGATACTTTCTTAATGGAAAGTTGATATTATGAAAATTAATTATTATGTTTATAACAGAATTAAATATAATGTCAGGACTAATCTGATTATTTAGGACAAATGCCCAGTCATAGTTATATAAACAGTAATTAAAGTTGTATTTGTTCATATCCGAAAACAGTCTTTTCCACATAACAATATTTAGCTGTAACACTCTTAATATAATTATAGTAATTAATACACATTTGTGGTCAGAAACAAGCATGTCATACGGTTTTACACATAACACTTCGTTTTTTTTAATATTGGTATAGGCGTGATCAATGCAAGTACTGGCTGTATTGCAAATTCTGGTGGGAAAGGACACAAGTGATGTCATGCCAGCTGATTTAAAAAGGTCAAGTAGGGCCTTTTTTTCGTTAGTTTTAGTTAGTAAGTCAATATTGAAATCTCCCACAACTATAACTTTGTTATGTTTAAAAACAGGGAGTTCAATAATTTCATTTAACTTTGATACAAATAAATTAAAATTGTTCGGCTCACCTGACTGAGTAGGGGGTCTGTATATACATACAACGAGCACGCCTATACCTATATATTCAGCCGCACACGCCTCCAGGGTCATTTCCACGCTCAGGGCTGCAACTTCTTTTCTTTCCAGTGTAGGCAGTGAGGTTGCAGAGTAGATGGAGACTCCACCGCCATTCCTCGATGGTCTGCAGTAGCTGGCACTAAGTTGGTAGTTCATGATGTTCACCTTTTCGATCTGGCCTTGTTTTAACCAGTGTTCAGATAGGCATATGACGTCAATGTTTTTCTTAAGTTGAAGTTCGCACTCAAGTTTTTGCGTTTTGTTTTTCAGTCTGTTTATGTTCTGGTGTATGACAGTGAATTGCTCCGCCTCCATAGTTGACCTTGTTTTAATAAGGGGGGTTAGCGTATAATAAAATTATTTACATATGTCGGGATGTATCGGCATGTACCTATTTATGTGTTGGGATGGGATTCGTGTGTGTAAATTATCGCGTTAATCGAACACAGTTAGTTTTTATAAACTTATTTTAATCAAAATGGTTAGTGGCACACTAAAGTAGGCTAAAAATAAAGAAGAAACGTCTGCTAGCGACACTGATTATTTTTATAATAAAGTAAAAATTCACCACCTCTGGCAAGACTCGAACTTGCGACCTCTTGGAACACCGGTCCAATTCCTGCTACCAACTGACAATATTTTTTTATATCACTTATTCCTACGCATGGATAGAGATGTCTACAAGTATGGGATAGTTATAATAATGTTGCTCACCAGTGAACGCTAAGCCTCCTTTCAACCCCAAAATTGAAGACACCAACGTCAGCTCGAAGATAGTCGGCACAATGTTAAACACCATGGCTGAAAGCACGAAGTTAATGGCGCGCGAACCTCGGTCTATCGTCTGTTAACAATATTAAAAATTACAATGTGTTTTGTGCAAATAGGGATGAGCGTTAAAAAAACTGCCACTTTTATTTATTATTAAAGTTTATTGCACAAAATATATACAACAATGTACAAATTTATGTATCGATCCCAATGGGATAAATAAAAGCGGCCAAGTGCGAGTCGGACTCGCCCATGAAGGGTTCCGTACCATTTATGACGTATTAAAAAAACTACTTACTAGATCTGGTTCAAACCAATTTTCGGTGGAAGTTTGCATGGTAATGTATATCATACATTTTTTTTCGATTTTTCATTCTGTTAATTTAGAAGTTACAGGGGGGGGACACACATTTTTTCACTTTGGAAATGTCTCTCGCGCAAACTATTCAGTTTAGAAAAAAATGATATTAGAAACCTAAATATCATTTTTGAAGACCTATCCCTAGATACCCCACACGTATGGGTTTGATAAAAAAAAATTTTTTTTTTTAATGTTTATGACGTATTAAAAAAAACTACTTAGTAGATCTCGTTCTTACCACTTTGGAAGTGTCCCTCGCGCAAACTATTCAGTTTAGAAAAAAATTATATTAGAAACCTCAATATCATTTTTAAAGACCTATCCATAGATAGCCCACACGTATGGGTTTGATGAAAAAAGATTTTTTGAGTTTCAGTTCTAAGTATGGGGAACCCCCAAAATTTATTGTTTGTTTTTCTATTTTTGTGTAAACATCATAATGCGGTTCATAGAATACATCTACTTACCAAGTTTGAACAGTATAGCTTTTATAGTTTCGGAAAAAAGTGGCTGTGACAGAATCGGACAGACAGACGGACATGACGAATCTATAAGGGTTCCGTTTTTTGCCATTTGGCTACGGAACCCTAAAAAGAGTTCTTTCTATTGTGTTACCATCTCCCATATGGGGAATTTGTATGGCGGTAACAAAATGGAAACTTTGAAAAAGGAATGGAAATTTTTGGACACTTTTGGATGATGATGACTCGCGATCCTGATTAGAAATAACACAAAAGGTCACATAAACAAAGTGGCAAAAAAATCGGACAAGTGCGAGTGCGCCCACCGAGGGTTCCGTACTTTTTAGTATCTTATACCTTTAAACGAGCAATTCTTGTATATATATTTCTGTGATCTCGGAAACGGCTCTAACGATTTCGCTGAAATTGGGTATATGGGGGTTTTTGGGGGTATACAATCTATCTAGATTAGTCTTATGTTTGGGAAAACGCGTGTTTTCGAGTTTTCATGCGTTTTTCTTTCGTCGCAGAATATGGTCGCTAATTTCGTACTGTCCGTCTGGTCCAGCGGGATAAGACGTGGACTGCTAAACGAGTGTTACGGGTTCGAATCTCGCCCGGTGACTAACTTTTGTTTGTTTTTATATGTTCAAGTTTATATATAATTTTTTAATTTTTATTGTTTTAGACAAGTTTAATTTAGTAAAAAAATGTAGTTAAGTTTATCACCTATACACCACCATATTACAATAAATAGTTATAACCGAGCAAAGCTCGGTCGCCCAGGTACTTTGTATTTATAGCGGCAATAGAAATACATCATCTGTGAAAATTTCAACTGTGATAGCTATCACGGCTCATGAGATACAGCCTGGTGACAGCCGGACGGACATCGAAGTCTCAGTAATGGGTCCCTTTGGGTACGGAACCTTAAAAAAAGAAACGCTCGGATAATCTATCCCTTTTAACGCCACGCCTATCGTGCGCGGCGCGTCATTTTGAACCTTGACTGAAGGCCCGAAAGTTGATATTGAGCTGTAGCCCCGAGCGTCAGTTGATGTTTTTCTGGATGACCCTTTCACCACCAATATTTTGGACCCGGGTATGTCCTTAAACTACGTCCAAAAGAGAGGAATGGGCATTGTGAATGGCATCTCGCTTAGTGTGGGATGTCATTCCAGATCTAGAGCAGAGCCCAACTGGGCCCAACCTTTCAGAAAACAGAAGCCAAATAACACTAGACCCTACTCATAGTGTCGTGTTCCTGCCGGTAAAGTTGCCAGAGCTCAACGAGGGTGCGGGGTGTTAGGGTCGGCAACGCGTACGTAGCACCTCACGAGTTGCAGGCGTCCATAGGCTACGGTAACTGCTTACCATCAGACGGGCCGTATACTTGTTTGCTGCCGACGTAGTATAAAAAAAACATCACAGCCAATACTTTACGCCCTTTCTAAAGGAACGTACGCTTGGGCCAATCTCACATGGCGGCCCTGCCAACGCATTATTAGTAGTTTTACCTTGGATAGAGCGCCGGTCTGCCGGCCCAGGTGGAAGCTGAGGTCCAGGTCGTGTATGTGCGTGAACACGTTGCAGGCGAGGCGGCGGATGGAGTGCTGCGCGACGCGCGCGAACACGGCGTTCCGCAGCTCGTTGAAGCCGGCGGCCGTCGCTCGGGCTATGCCGTCTACAATTATACAATGTGTTTGGACAGCGTGCCGACGACGAATTTTGACTTTGGTTTTCAATGTACTTTAATTTCGTTTACTAAAATTCCTAGATGTCAAAACGGAATTGTGTTAAAATGCCTGAATCCTAGAATGCCATTTTTTTTCAAAACACTATGTTATCAAAATGCCTTAACTTCAAATTAACGTGGTGTCACGATACCTAAAACTCAAATTAGGTACCTACATAATGACTGCTGTCTTATTCTATATTATCGTCTTTAGATCTGGCAGACTATTAAAAAATTGCACAAATTTAAACTAAGACTGAGTCGACCGTCCAGTGTCGCCCTCATTAAGCGAATTGTGTTTTCTAATAAACCAATTAATTTATGTATAGATCAGTATATTAATATTGTTGTTCTACTTATTCCTCAATTTTTCATCTACATATGTGATATTTTTCTATACCGCTTACTTTTGACTATCATCTAAACTGAAAAATGTGACCACCATCCGCCGTTTAGTTGATAACGATTATTTATAGGGAGCGTGCATGAACTATAGGAGGCAGCACAGGAGCCATCAGATTTTTGGCGCGAGGCGTAAATGTGATGTTTTTTGTTCCGATGGAGCCCACAAGATGGCAGAACCTACTATGCACAAGAAAACACTTGACGTGTAAATGTGCCTGTTTATGGTTCCGATTCAGACCACAAGATGGCAGACCCTCCAACGCGCACGGTCCCTATAGAAACATTGGATGGTTTGAATTAAAGTCATTATGACATTTGGCCATTTTAACCTTTTGAACGTCAAGAACACCTAAAGACGTGGTGCCCACAGCGACCAGGACAACTATAGGTGTTATGGCGGACGCTGTCAAAATACCCTCACACTTTCGAGGAAGGTTTATATTAGCTCTTTTGGGCTCAGGAGCTTGGCGTTTGAGTGATGTTTGTGTTTATGATATAAAGCATTCAAAGGGTTAAGAAGGAAGAATTTGTTTTTTTAGGCTATTCACTGAGCCGTGACCCTTTTGTCCTGCTGCAACGCACACAGTATGTAGGTAGGTACTTTTATTTTATTTGATTGTTTATTAATTATGCCTATTTTGTTGTCTCAGTTTTCTTTTGTGCCATTTTTATTTTGTTCCTGTAATAATTTGTGTTCCTTATGATGATTTAAACTTTATATTGTGTGTTTTTGCAGCTGCCAAATAAATGATTTATCTATCTATCTATCATTTGGACAAAATTATTTTAAAATTTAGAACAAATGAGTTTATGAATAAATTAGATGCACACAATACAAATTCTACTCAACACTGAAAACTTTATTGATGGCTCTGGATACAGGCATTATCAGTTTTTTCAACTGCCTGCCTACTTTACAAATAATAAATAAATAAATGAAGACATTGGCATTGTGATATTTAGGTTCAATGAAACCAAAGCGAATTATATCGACAAATATCTCTCCACTAAATTCGCAAACTTAAAACAACTTTATGCCTCTCTAAATAAGATTGAAAACTCACATCCAAGAAGTAAACTGAAAGCGGTAGTCCCCAACGCCTGCGAAACGGTCGCCATCCCCAGACGTCGCCGTGGCCGCGTTCACTTCGTCCCAATAAGGCCTAGTTTCCCCGTTGGATTGGAATAAAATTTGCAAGCTAAAAACAACTTTATGACTCCCTAAATAAGATTGAAAACTCACATCCAAGAAGTAAACTGAAAGCGGTAGTCCCCAACGCCTGCGGGACGGTCGCCATCCCTAACAAGGCGTCCCCAGACGTCGCCGTGGCCGCGTTCACTTCATCCACGGCGTATTTGAACAGGAAAGGGACGGTGACATTCATTATCTTCGCGCCGAAGAGTAGGGATAGGGACAGCATGACGCGGTTTCGGATTGCGGCATTATCCTGAAATTGATAACGATAGTATGCTATAGAGACAGATATGGTAAGAGTGCAATAAACATCCTTATGTCGCATGAAATTTAGGTCAAAATACTATGTTGGTTTGTTATGTCATTAGGCGGGTCCACTGCCGAGGCACGTCTACACTGGCCGTTTTGTGTGCTAGAAGATTGCCTTGCGCGTATGCTCGGTCTGTGTGGACCCGCATACTGATCATTTTATCAAACCAAAGGAATTTTGATTTCCAATATACCTAGCTACAGTTAGGTACATTATGTAGGTACTATATCCAAAATGTAGACCTTCAGGGTTGGGCTATGTTATTGTATATATGGGCATGTCACATATCCGCTAGCTAGAGACAAGTGTGCATATTGTGATTTTTTTATTAAGATTAATAATATGCTATAACCTACAAGTAATTTAAATAATAAAAGAAATAGAAATTGTATGTTTAGGCTGCGTTTCCACCAGAGCTATGCAAAGATGCGTAGCGGGGCATGTTTGCTAATAACAAATAAATATAGACCAGTTTCAAAACCTCAACCAGCGCAATAGTAACACCCGTCTGTGAGGCCACCAATATAAGTTAATATCTGAACTGTCTAAAAACAACCCCCCCAGACATTTTCTCAGCAACAAAGTGGTCAAAGCGTGGAACAAACTACCAGAAGATGTGGTCTCAGCACTGAATGTCAATCAGTTTAAGAACAGACTAGACAAATACTTAACCAGTGCAAATAATACATATTAAGTGAAGATCACTCAGATACAGGCAACTATCAGTTGTTTCAACTGCTTGCCTGTTTAATAAATGATAATAATAATATTGAATATCATTAGAGTGGCGCTGAGCCAGGGAATGTCAATGAAGTTATTCTATTGGTTCTTAAGAAACTCATCCTGACGCTACGCATCCTCGCGAAACGCAGCCTTATGCTGACATTTCCACACTTTTCTATCAATTATTGTTTTTTTTTACATGTAAATTTGACTCACCTGAGGCCATATATACGCCAGCATGCCCCTGATCATATCAGCACCGGACACCGGCTTCGCATCCCCCAGGTTTATATCTTCTCGGGACAAAACAGAGGCACCTGGGTGAAAGCAGTCTCTCTTTTGGATACCTAGGGCGGAAAGTAAAGGATTGGATAGGTTGGGAAGCTTGCTGTGTCCAATTTACCGTAGATTTTCTCTATAATATGTTCTTTTATATGTCTGGCAATATGTTTTATAAGTTTGGTGCAAAGGTCTGTTGTTAAGTACAGTTCTCCATAAGGTTTAGTATGTAGCGGATCACTTTATTTTTTTAGTAATATTGTACATAATGCTGCCATTTTGTTTTATTATAGAGGCAGACTGTGTGTAACTAGATACAACAAAGGAATATAAATTTCTATCTAGTTGTATAGCAAGATTATTACTTCTATTCTGACAACTTGTTGCCAAAGTGACCAGTAGTTTTTAAGATTAATATGATCATTGTTTCAATAAAACTTGATTTTGAATTACATGATATTTTTTTTAATCCTTACGGCAAATAAATATCAAGAGTATTCTACGATATAAAACAAGACTAAATGAAAAAGAAACAGAAATTCTCATGGACTAAGTGAAGCAAACAGCATAGCAAACTAAAATGGTTAACAGGAACAGGCTAAGTAAAGGTTATAGGACAGACACAAGGACAGCAATTACCCGCAAGTCGGGTAAAGGGTGCAGGTAGTGGGGATGTAAGAGCTGCATTCAACCAAGTATTAGTAACACAAATATGGGGAATTCAAACATAAGGTTTAATAAGGTGCAAATGATATTAGCTACACTATGATTTCAAATTGCCATGACATAGTGGATATTTATATTGTTGTTATTAGCTTTTGTACATATTTTTTGTATCAGTATGGTCTTAAAACTTGTAAGACTATAGGCAGTGCGGAGACACTCCTCTCATTTTTTCTCGGCCCCGTTCGGCTTGGCATTGCTCCAAACAATTATTAGGGTTGGCACAACTTGACGTCCCTATACATGCACAACCACAGGTATGATAATGACTTGAATTTTGACAACCCTAAATGGCAGTAAGGGATAGCGCCATACATTAGAAAGGGACAGCATAATTTGTCCCTGAAACACTCAAATTTCGGTTTTGTAGGAAGTGCCATTTCTGTATGATAGTACTATTATTTATTCTGTGCTACAGGTTAACAAAATTAATATGTAAATATGATTACTTAGTGGAACAAACTAAAAAAAAAAATATTTTTATAAAACATCTTCTGGACAATTTTTCCAAATGATCATTGTCAAATATTTAAATTTAAGCTTAACAAGAGACTAAGAAAACATATGTATTTTATTCTCAAAGTTATCAAAACAGAAGATAAAATGGATGTGTTGACTCACGAAATGAAACTAGACATCAAAGTGATAAGCAGCAAAACATACATGATAATATTAGTAGCGAGAGAAACATACTACAGGTATTTACATATTTTAAAACTAAGGGTCACATCAAAGAGTATTGGTGCTTAAATAATGTTAAATACTGAATATTATAAAATGAATTAAATTAGTAGCATTTTGAGCATTTGTCTGTCCTTTATCATAGTAAAATAAACAGTAGATAAATTAATAAAAGCCATTTTAATTAGGGTCATATTGGAGCAACTTTTTGTTGTAAATATAAGTTGGTTAATAATAGCATGATACTTGTAAATAATACCTTAAGTCCTTCTATATTAGGCAATAATTTAATACAAAAATACTAGATAGTATTGTGTATCTATGAAGCTTATCTATTTTATTGATTAATATTCAATTTGTTACATTATACGCATATGTTAAGTTAAATTTAGTTATGCTTGGATTCATCCAGAAATAAAGTTCAGTATATTCACGACATTTATCATGAGATTGGTATGATGTTATAGCGTATCACAATATTTGGCGGCATTGAAGGCAAGGTCAAGTTTAATAGGTTATATAAGTTTTAAAACACGACTAAAATCTAACAGAAATGTCTCTAAACATTTGAAGTTTACTAGTAATAATTAGTCGAATAATAATTCTGCAGCAACACACTTACCAACTGGAATTTTTCCAGTTTTTGCTTTGTTTGCCAACACCACTGCCAATACGTTTTTAGCCGCGTCTGAGCCTCCAGCATTGCTTGGTGGTTGCGTGCTGTGAAACTGTAATAAATATAAAGAATTACACAGGTATTTAACGTGAAAAATACAATTATTATTTAAGAGAACACATAGAAAACCAGAATGAAAGCATTACATGGAGTAAGAGTAGGTACTCACCCTAAAATTACTTGTAACCGCATATTGTTTACATATTAAATTTAACTGTGGTTTATTTAAAATTATCAATTTATTACACGATAACGAATTCCTAAATCTAACATGGTTTTTAATAATATTAGGGAATTTTGTATTTGACAGCAGTGCAGCCGCCATGATTACCAACTGACAATAACATGACAAACACAACTGACATCTGACATTGACAGCATTTTAATGTTGCCCAACATTAAAAAATACACTAATGTACGGCCATAATGTTGTTTGGCTAGATAGCTATTGATATTACTAGAAAATGGCGGAAATTAATTTAAAATGTACACATGAAATATTAAACCTATTTTTTTCATTACATAAATCAACCCTCAACTATATAGTATATTATAGAAATAGTTGTAAGAGAAGTATTTGTCATTAAAAAAAAACCAATAGACGCATGTTATTAAACAAAGAAGAGGGAAATTTAGTGAGCTTAAGTAAAACTATTTCCATAAAAAAAATCAACCTCTTTGACTCGCATAACGTAGTGGCAGTAAAATGCTTACTCCCTTGGGCGTAATATCGGCTAGGTTCATAGGTTGTGGGTTGGGTTTGAATATGTTCTTTCTAGGCAGACGAAGTCATGGGCAAAGACTAATAAAAACATACTTAGGTCCTCCTTATAAAAAGTTTCACCAGTAATTGAATTACAAATATGTATTTGACCTACTTCAATATTATTTTCTCGTTACCAGTCTATCTAATCATAAGTAATCTATCAATAAAATTAGGTACAAAGAGTACCGCAACCTATACCGCATAGGTATTGTCAAAATCCGCCAAGGCTGTTCGATTACAATGTTTCAAATCCTATTGATTGTGACAGTTATCGGTTTCCTTGGCGACGGGTACACAACACTACTTCAATTATATTTTTTTCAAAACAAGCTCATATTGAGCATTTTTTTACACAATGTGTTGAAAATGGATTGAAGCTATGTCCAGCTTAAGTCTCATACCTGAAGATAAGAGGAAAGAATTTCAAAGGTTGGTGATTTTAAAATTGTTTACAGGTCAGTTGGATAGAATATTGTGTGCACACTGTAACGCTTCATAGAATAGCACGAGTAAAATTATCAGGCCACTCAACCATGTCACTAAAGCGTCACGTTGGGCCAATGTACAGAAAGCAGTTACACGTAAGAGGGATCAAGCGATATTGCGATCTCGTTCCCCTAAAGAGCTTTGTCCAGTAGATGAGCCAAGCCAAGGTTGGTCCACCGTGGATCGGTCTTCAATTCTTTTGAGAGTGTTTCATACAATATCCGGATATGTGTTTTTATGCCACTATATTATAAGTTGAGCATTTGTGTCCCAGCTACTCTGGGGGGCCTACCGCGAAAACCGAAATTCGCAAATTGCGGTGATCTCTCCCTTTTACTGTCACTAAGACATAATTAGACTGACAGAGAATAATGCCCGCAATTGACGAACTTCGATTTTCGCTGTTATAGCCCTAATTCTGACAACAATGGCTGATGGCCAGACTGTAGAAGATGCACAATATTAGTAACAAGTGTTCTGTGAGCAGTAGACCTCGCGATAACAACACAAAAACATAATCGGACAGACAGACGGACATGACGAATCTATAAGGGTTCCGTTTTTTGCCATTTGGCTACGGAACCCTAAAAAAATACTTCATCGAGTTATTATCACATCGTGCTCGCCATAGACTAATGGCACTTAAGTTCTTTATGCCAATTGCTGCCATTTTTAACATTTTCCAAAAAGGAAACGACAGAAAAATTCTATCTAACTACTTAACACAAAATTTCACGAGAAACAAAGCGCCAATATAAATATTATAAGACATTATTACACAAATTGACTAAGCCCCACAGTAAGCTCAAGAAGGCTTGTGTTGTGAGTACTCAGACAACGATATATATATAAATATGTATAAATACTTAAATACATAGAAAACACCCAAGACTCAGGAACAAAAAATATCCGTGCTCATCACACAACCGATAAATGGGGTTATTCGCGGATGGTCTAAAACGCAAAATGACTAGTGTAATATTTTGCCTATATCACTTCTCTTTTTTAATATTTTGCCTATATCTCTCACTCCTTCAGACGGTGGCAGAGCGCCTAGACGGCCCTTTCCAGCTTCATTGGGATAAGCTGCACAGGGCGTCTAACTGATTTATTAGTTTTTATCAATTGTATGTTATTCGTTTTAATTTTTAATTTTATGTGTGCAAGTAATTAAGTAAGTATTGTAATTTTAATGTATTTTTGTTTTTATTAAATTTTTTTAGTCTACATCGCGAACGGTTAAGAACGCAAAATGCCTACATCATTTTCGTCGTTTTATCTTTACGTTAGCGATGTCGACGGAGCCCCGCTGCCGCGGGACTCCTATTCTGGGCGGTTTGGCCTTCGGCCATTTGAAGATAACTAACAAACCTAACCTACCTAATGAAATAAAAAAGTGGTCATTTTGCGTTCTAGACTGTTCGCGATGTAGACTAAAAGCGATATAGGCAAAATATTACACTAGTAATTTTGCGTTTTAGACCATCCGCGAATAACCGAATAAATGCCCTTACCAGGATTTGAAATTTGAACCCGGGACCATCGGCTTCATAGGCAGGGTCACTACCCACTAGGCCAGACTGGTCGTCAATCATAAAATATGTGTAGGTGTACAGTCGGGTTCACAAACATCTTTACAACTTTTCAATGAATTGTATTTTATAAATTGTTGACGTGCTTGTTTTTGCTTGTATGTAAATTCCATGTTGACGTGTAAAATTGCGCTTGTGGATTATTTGCTGAATAAATGTTGAAATTGAAATTGACAACGTGGTTGCTTGGTAAATGTTATTACTCTGTAGATGAATATATAAATTATATTTATCATGAATTGTTAACCTTTTCAACGCTTTTCCACACGTGTCAAGAAGTGCCATGGACGCCAAAAAGTTAACTGGTGAAGAGCGAATATGAAGCTTAACTGACAGTAGGAAAGTCGCTTTGACAACGTCCGCCATAGCCTTTTTAATGGTCATTGGCGTCGCGGGCACGACAGACGATGACCGTTTTTGTGGTCTTTGGCGTTGAAAAGGTTAATTAATTTTGCTAATCTTATACTGACTTTGAATTTTAATGTTTAATTTAACTTATGTAAATATTTCTACGCCGATGCATGCCGGCAGAATATGCTGACCTAATTCCTTCTACTAACCAACAGTGTATATGTACAGTGTGTGTGTTCTTGGAAATAAAGTGTTAAATTGAATTGAACGTTCCAATAGAGTCAAACCCAAGCTAAGTTGGCAGGGATTTTGAGAGCCCAGATGGTGCAAGTGTTATTTTAAACGTCAAACTTTTATGAAATTATGACGTTTACACTTGCACAGTCTGTGCTATCCAAATCGGTCACAACTCAGCTTGGTCTTTTTTTATCGACGGTGGCAAACAAGCATACGGCCCGCCTGATGGTAAGTAGTTACCTATGGACGCCCGCAACTCCAGAGACTGACTCTATGTAGGTATTTACACGACTCTATACCACGGACAATAAGGTCGTATAATTATATTTTTGGAACGTTGGCTGGTAAAGATGTTTTCATTTGCTCTGTAGCAAAAAAAAAACTGTTTAAAATCTAGCACTCTTATATTTAATTAAGGAAACCGTAGGTCTTACCTTAAAATACAATAGTTAATAATACTGCATATTGTAAATGACCGTTTGTTTCTTAATAAAAGAAAAAAAAAATTGCTCTGAAAGAGGGTCATTGTTGTTTTAAAAAGTGTGCATAAAGTGATACGGTTTTGCACTAGAGCATGTCACTTTCTAAGTACGATTTTTTAAGCAGTTGAAATTTGGTTATTAATAGATTTGTTATACAATTTGCATTATGATATTTAACTCTCCATTCCATAAATAACAAAAAAGTACCCTCAAGAAATGCAAAAAAAAATATACTTAAGTAGTCATGTTAAAAAAAAACATTCGTATTCGAAATGAAAAAGTAGAGTGTTCACTCGGGTGAAAGGCACAATTTCAGTCTCGGACTAAACTTCCTCGGCAGAAATGAGTGCCTTTCATCCCTTGGTTAAGAGGCTGTCAACACTCAATGTCCTTGAAATTGATGTTACTTAAACAGTTTTTTAAGAAAGACTATTTGTTTTAGTCAAGTAAGAAAAATATATGTTCATATTAATTATATTTCAAAGATCGTGGTTGTACTCGATACATGATTGAACGAAATCGGCTCGATAGAAAATAATTGCAAAGATTGGTCTTAAAATCACAATTAAACGGTTCTATGTCTTTATTGTTTTGACTTATGGATCTGCAATTAAAATCACAATTTCAAAACATTTATATCTAAACCGCTGTTGAGTAAAATATTACACTAATAATCCACTTTTTTATTTAAATATTTTTCTTATTATTCCCTTGCCCAGGCCCAGTAACATGCGACAGTGCTATCTCATTTACTCCGATACAAATAGACAGTGTGCGCGCTTTAGGTATTGACAGCCTCTTAACAATCTACGAGTACTATACAGTAATTTGGCGCTAATTTAGCACTATACGTGCGTATGTCGAATATTTAAAGGGCCATAAATATGTACTGTAAAACTTTGTACAATATAAGTGCGATAAGTAGGAAATCCGCAACGAGTGGCGATAAATTAAGACACGACCGAATGGATTGTTTTTATAACTTTTAAATCGATACGAGTTGCGAATTATTTGTTCGTAATGTACTAGTTTTGGAACGTCTTTATATCGCAGAAACTGTCTCCCGTGGCTACGATCCTTCAGTTCCGAATAGAAAACAGACTTAGGGAGTCTACAGTCATCCATGCGACAGACGTGTCCAATCCATCTTAGTTGGCTTTTCATTAAAATGGCCGCCATACCGGACATATTGGCCCGACGACCTCCATGTTAGACGTTCTGAAGCGTCATCTCAAAGCTTGCGACATTCCATTAGAGCGTTGGGAGGAGCTTGCGGTTCAGAGATCAGAATGGCGCAATATGGTAAGAGAAGGTGTAGCTACTTTTGAAGAAGCTCGACTTGAACACCTGGATCAAAAGCGCCTTCAACGGATGTCTCGACCTAAGCCGTTCTACGCATACACATATAACGACCAAGGGCAGCTTTATTGTGCACAGTGCGACCGGGCATTTAAAAATCAAAGGAAATTGTAAAGGTCGCCGTTGTCGGATACGACATTGGAGGACTATATTTATATATAGTTTTGGAACGTTGGTATAATCAACAACTTGCTAGCTTAGCAAGTTTAAATGGTAGGTAATGTCATCTCCTTATAATTTTCCAATAATTATGGATAGGCAGTTAACTCGAGAGAGATTGAGTAAGTCGCCGACGAGGCATTATTACAACCACTTCTTAAACTAAATCCATTATAAACATGGTCTTCGATTGTTAATATTTGTATAGAACTTTGAGGTCAGGTTATGCTGGTTTTAATGTAATTTTTAATAATTCGGTATTGAATTGAGACTAGAGGACCGTCGGGCATGGCATGAGGGCACTCGGAATACTAATAAGGGTAGACTCTTATATATGGATACTTATAATTAGGGCGCCTACGTAGATGAGCAATTAAACATAAATAAGTTACTCATATTAAAATTAGTTTAGAGTTTTATTGTTAATCTGTAACAATATAACTCCTAATCGTGAAAATAATGTTGAAAAAAGTGAAATGAGAGCAAAGGTCAATATTAAGAATGTGTCGATGGCGACTCGCCGACAAAATGATTGAGATATATATGTGTGTCAAGTTCTATGCTGTGTAGAAAATCCTGAAATTATAAAGGATTTGACTTTCACTAAGTGATTTGTTAAGACTTAGTTAGCGGAAACCGTTTTCTACCGAAATGGAATTTCATACAAAAATTACCTTTATTTCGTTAGATTCAAAAAGCTATTCCATCTTAAAGTTCATTCTGTTGTATTACACGTAAATATCTCAAATCCCTTCACCACTTTGCGTGGATTTAAGCAAGTTTGAAGAACATCAACATGTATTTCCTCTATAGTTTTCCTGCTCACTTACCGAACTCCGGTAACACAACTATGTCGAGTACGCTTCCATTCACACATTGTTCAAAACTCAATTTTCTTTGATTCACTACGGTTTGAAGATAGTATCAGAGGGCCTGCCGCGAACTACGTTCGACGTGTTGCCTCCCTGTCACACTTACGTACGAATTCACAAGTGCGACAGAGAGGCAGCACGTCGAACGTGGTTCGCGGTAGGCCCTCAGTACCTTACCTACCTATTTATAGAAATTCTCTACGAACACGTGGTTAGAATTTCTATTTAGTTGAATTGGTTTTGCTTTCGGCTAGGGCCTCGATTCAGATTAAACAACTTGTAACGGTTTTGATCATTTTGATTAGAACTTGATGATCGGTAGGCATCGAGGTTTTTATCGCATGGCAAGACTGATAGCGAGCCATGGAGTCGACATTAGCAATAAAATTCAACTCATATTCATACTCATACTCATTCATCTACAATATTTAATTACTGACTTTAATTTTATAGTCCAGGGACAAGAATGTTAACGAGTTTGTAAACGATCCTTTAATTTTGTCTTTCAGGACACAAATATAACAAATAAGAATAATGACCATCTTTTTTGTATTTATTAATTTATATTCATATTATTTCATTTTTGGTACAAGCTTTTATCGCTGACTGTACTTTTCTTTCCACAGGCAACTAATACTCATCGAGCCAATTCTAAAAACCCCAAACACAATTAGGTTGCGTTGTTTTATCACAGAGTTCCTATGTCCACCTCTTGTCTCCATCATCAGATCAGCTCGATGGTACCATAATATTGCATTGTCACCCGACTTACATATTATGTATGCAAATTTTCAGCTCAATCGGAAACCGGGAAGTGGATCAAATTTAACTTGCAAGATTTGATTACAAACAGACAAAGGTCAGGTGAAAGCAAATACGAGCTTGTAAAAACACGGCCCTCGCTACGCATCCTCGCACATCTCTGGTCGAAGCGCAACTTTAATAACACCTTATACGAGTATGTATTTATTACAGAAAAGAGTCTGCAGCGACCGTCTACAGCAGCAGTTCTCGTCTAAACTTGCTGACGAAGCGCAAGCGCATGAACCCCCTCGCCGGCGACATGTCCAGCCAATCACTGAAGCCGGACCGTTCCGTTACCCAACGTGTGCTGTCAGCTAAGACGCACCGGGTGAAGCAGCTACAGAATCAATTAGCTGACGCCCAGTATCACTTGCAGGTATCTTGATCTCTTGATCGAATGTATAGACCACTGGCCGATACTTGAAGGCTCTCGCCGGCGACATGTCCAGCCAATCACTAAAGCCGGACCGTTCTGTTACCCAACGTGTACTGTCAGCTAAGACGCACCGGGTGAAGCAGCTACAGAATCAGTTGGCTGACGGCCAGTATCACTTACAAGTTGTAGGTAATTTCAGTTTTTTGGTTTTTACATACTCACTGGTCAACAAATAAACCTTCTACCCGGCGACATAGCCAGCCAATCACTGAAACCGAGCCGTTTGAGGCTAATAGGTCAATCTAGGCTTTCAAAATGATATTATTTTGCTATCATTCGTCGTACTTGTTGGTACATGTACTGGTGCGAGCGAGAAGCACTGAGGAGAATGATAACAAAATAAAATAATGTTGATATCGGAATGTAAGTCTAACTTACTGTTGACGACGCACAGGTTGTGAGAATTTTCCAACTTTTGAAGATTTCGTGACCATATGTGTTGGCCTGAAATCTGATCGCTTCGTTATGGAATTTCAGAATTAGTCTGGTTGAGCCTTTTCTTTAAATCTGTCGTTGACCCCTTTCCAGACGTAATACGAATTTCATCGTTAACTTTCCGATTTAAGGTTAAAATTAGTATGCATTTTCGGGAAATGTGACTTGTCTTCTGAACCATCAAAGCTGTATTAATTGGAATATATATGATGTATTTGGATTTTTCGGGAAAACTTTATAGATTGGTGGCCTGGAAAAGGGTGAACAGGATTTTTCCCAAAGGGTTTAGATACATTTTAAATGAATATTTAATGTTACGCAGGAGTTGAGTAATGAAAATCGGGTACTGCGGGCTATGCAGAAAAAACAAGAGATAGCGTTACAAAGGTTAGTTATCATCATACTTACTTATTATATTATGTCGGCGGCCTATCGTAAAACCAGGCATATCGTGAAATTCCTAGGCATATCGTAAAGCGTGAAAATCTTTGTCTCGTTCCCTGAGGCGACGAAGCCAGCGAGGCTTCTATTTCTGGTTAGTTTCTATCTAAAGCAATCTGAGGAACCTATCCTACCTATTTATTAGTTTAAGTGTATTTACTGTTTGTGATTATCGTCAAGACATTGCACAGGAATATTACGATCTGCCTGATCTTACAATTGGCCGCCGATATATACAGTTAGCGTGAAATAAATAGTGACGGCCAAAGTAGCCAAATAGGTTACATCGTAACACGCCTTTGTTACCTTAGGAATAGGGATGTGTTCCGATATATTTTTGCCAATTGTTCGTTGCCGAGAAGAGCGATTTACTTGTGTTAATAATATCATTAAAATACAACCGTCGATAATGTGATGAATGAGGAAGGAAACTGTCATTTTGATTGTCGATTTCCTGCCAATTAAGTACCACCATCGTGAGCGTCGTCCACAACACAACGTTACCGAACATTATGTTTTTATCTAACATTGCACAGATAGTTACTAGTTCCTTTTAATTCATTCAATTATATATATAGTGCCTGACAAATTAAGACCAAACCTACACTAATATCAGGTGTCCCAAGCAAAAATCTGAACACTTAATTCTTCTCTCCTTGCACCATTTTTACGTCTCTGTTTAGCCCTATGGTAGAAAATGTCATTAGGTATTAGGTAAGTCCGCCATTTATACATCTTTAGTATTTTGTGGAATAAAATATAAATGAATTAATAATCTTAAATTACCAGATATGAGAACTCGAACGCAGAGCTGCCGCAAGTGCTCAGCTCTCACACCGAGGAGATTAGGATCCAGCAGTTAAAGTACAAACAGCTGAAGCAACAGATGAAAGAGACTTTGACGAAACTGAAGGAGCGCGACATGCAACTGCAGCAGCTTAGGGACGAGCACCAGCATCTGCTGGATTTGAGTAAAGACAGGTTAGATATACTTACCTATGTTTTATATTAAAGGAAAAATTGAAAAAAAATCACCGCTTTCGGAAGGATTTGAATCTGCGACCTTTGGAAACCGTCCAATCACTCTTAACCAACTGAGCTACGGAAGCTTAAAAAAAGCGCGAATGTTTCCATTCCTTCCTTTATGTATGCACGCACCGGGGTGGCGCCTACTTATGTGCTGTCCAATTTTCCAATATAGCGAAATTTCTACATGGTACCGTAAAACTACACAACTATAGTCCAATACTGCAACTATGGTCCACAAGTTCGAAAGGAAATTAAGTATCTATACCAATGTTCCTTTTGGTTTACTCTTAGTTTTACCTTCCATTTATAAACATACTTTGCCTTAGAACTACAAAAATATAGTAGAATACACACCGTAACGAGAAAAATTGAGTTTATTTGTGGACCATAGTTGGGAGCTTTGGACTATAGTTGGGTGGTTTTACGGTACATAAATAAATAAATATTATAGGACATTATTACACAAATTGACTAGGTCCCACAGTAAGCTCAATAAGGCTTGTGTTGAGGGTACTTAGACAACGATATATATAATATTATATATAAATATTTATAAATACTTAAATACATAGAAAACACCCATGACTCAGGAACAAATATCCATGTTCATCACACAAATACATGCCCTTACCAGGATTTGAACCCGGGACCATTAGCTTCGTAGGCAGGGTCACTACCCACTAGGCCAAACCGGTCGTCAAACACACATACATAAAAATTCAAATTTTTTCATGGGAATCGAATATTTCTAGTCCCTAAAATTTTCCTTTCTTTCCTGTGATATTTATCTAAAATTTCCGGGAACTTTTTGGAAACTTTCCGCAACTTGCGAATTTGTAGTTAGATGTATGGAAAAATAAGCTCTATACACCTAATATTGTACGAGTATCACCAAGTTTTTGTCTTCAAACGTGGAACGAACACTGATTTATTTAAAATTAAAAAAAATATTCTGCAAGTAGGGCTAGTTTACAAATCAATAGTGACATGAAAAATATATAGCAACATTACATTGTAATAATCTTAAAAATAAATAGCAATTTAACAACGATGTATAGTCTCTACTCTACAGTTAATAATAAATTAAATTTGGAGACGTACAAAGTCCCCAATGTCAGAGTACTAATACTAATAAGATTTGGACGTGTAAAGTCTCTCCAAGTGTCAAAATGAAATTTATATTAAATGAATCGCGTCAAGACTTTAATTCTTTCTTCTTGCTTTTACAGAGTGTCTTAAAATGTAGGGCTTGAATCTAGTCGCTACACTGAGCACCTTTTATTGTGACTAATCCCGAAATAGCGAATATTTTTTTTTATACTTTTAGCTGAATCAAGTAATAAGATAGGTAATGTTTTCTATGGAAAAGCCGAACTTTTTTTCGCAATTTCGGGGTTTGTCCCTTACTAATATAATAATAAATAATAATAATTCAGCCTATATACGTCCCACTGCTGGGCACAGGCCTCCTCTCATGCGCGAGAGGGCTCGGGCTATAGTCCCCACGCTATCCCAATGCGGATTGGGGACTTCACATACACCTTTGAATTTCTTCGCAGATGCATGCAGGTTTCCTCACGATGTTTTCCTTCACCGAAAAGCTAGTGGTAAATATCAAATGATATTTCGTACATAAGTTCCGAAAAACTCATTGGTACGAGCCAGGATTTGAACCCGCGACCGCCGGATTGAAAGTCGGACGTCATATCCACTCGGCCACCACCGCTTTTGTCCCTTACTAAAAGTAGCTAAAATTTAGCGAGTAGAATCGATCCCTGAAAGCCCCATGGTGGGAGACATACTGTATAATAAAACCGTATTGAGCTAGGAAGGAAAAATATTTCTTTCAGAAACCTCCTCGAACGAGAGAAGCTACAATCCCAACTGTCAGACCTTCAGCTAAAGGTTCAGCAGCAGAACGAAACTATAAGCACTCTGCAGCGCCGACTTGCGCTCGAAGCCAAGAATTTTAAGCACCAGTTGCAAGCTGAAATCAACAAGCATAAAGACACCCGGCATGACCTGGACTTGGCTATTAATAACGCTGATAAACTGTCGACTATTATCGAGGTATGATCAACTATGAATAGTACAAATTAGGCTATGAATTACTAATTAGACAGTTAATCTAGAATAGACGCAGAATATAGTAGTTTAATTTGACTTTCGTAACCTTGTTGTAATAGTCCAATATCCCAGAGCCGCCAGACCGTACTTATTTTCTCATGAATAATGTATGTATGGGAAAATATTGTGTTAGTAGGTACTTTTAATGTGTGCATACTTGCTATATTGGCCCGACGGCCATTTGTTCGGTACAAAATAATACTAACTTTTCTTAAATTGCCATGGCTGATTTTTATGTATGATTTAGAAAATATTGTTAAAAATCGATAATCAACATTGCCGACCATTTCCGCCGGCAGTAACTTTTACCAGGCTCTTTAAAATTGTCAAAAAAAAGTAACTTTACTTATATTCCCACTCTTGATTTTTATATGTAGAGTATAAATGTCTGGCGATATATGTAGAGTATAAATTAACTCTGCAACAGAAACACGTTTCGTGCGGTAGGTGATTTGTTGTTCTTTGATGTTTATTACTAGGGAATACCGTCATGACAGTACAAGCCATTTATACTATAAGTCTGTATCTTTAGGTATTCAAAAGAATGTAAACAAACGACAATTGGGTATTTTATTGGGCAAGACAATTCTTCAAGTCAATTAATTTAACTGGATGTGCTAAAACTTGAAGAAATTTTACTAAGATATATTAGCGATCACGCACTAGCTCGCGTTGACTATTAATGCCAATCCCGAGCCCGCGCGGGCTCGCGATAGCTATTAATGCCAATTTTTAGTGGACTAGGGCCACTGCCCTGCCCACACCAGCCACACACACCGTCTCCCAAATGACGGCCATTTGACCTCCCCACCGGACGGTGGGGAGCGACCCGCGACAGCCGCCGCAGCCGGAAGGCGGTAGCGGCCCCTCATACTCCCCTGACAGGGGGTATCGACAGACATCCAGTCAGGACTAGGGCCAGTGCGATTTTAATTCTCGCCACGCGTAGGCTCGCCTCGCCCCTCCGGTGGAAAACCAGCTTTATGGTGTCGCTTGCTGTACATGCGAAGTGCTTGACGGTGTATTTACAAGTGGCATTATTCCACGTGCTTTGCTATAACATCTGTATCCCGGGATCTATTGTTATATTTGTTCTAATTTGTTTAGATATTAATGCCAATTTTTAGTGGAATAGGGCCAGTGCGATTTTAATTCTCACCACGCGTAGGCTCGCCTCGCCCCTCCGGTGGAAAACCAGCTTTATGGTGTCGCTTGCTGTACATGCGAAGTGCTTGACGGTGTATTTACAAGTGGCATTATTCCACGTGCTTTGCTATAACATCTGTATCCCGGGATCTATTGTTATATTTGTTCTAATTTGTTTAGATATTAATGCCAATTTTTAAAGAAATAGGGCCAGTGCGATTATAATTCTCGCCACGCATCGTCTCGCCTTGCCCCTCCGGTGGAAAACCAGCTTTATGGTGTCGCTTGCTGTATATGCGAAGTGCTTGACGGTGTGACAAGTGGCATTACTCCACGTGCTTTGCTATAACATCTGTGTCCCGGATCTATTGTTATATTTGTTCTAATTTGTTTAGATGAAAGAAAAGATGATTTACACGGCGCGACAGGGCAGAGTCGTGAAGTCACCAGTGAAGTCCATTCCAGTGCAGCAACAGCCACGTAAATACATGCGCAGCCAGGATATCCGTGATGATGACAGGGGCAGTGTGAGTATATCAGCTTACGAGTACCTTCTTGCTTGGAAAAATAATACCTTGTTCTTCTTAAAAGTAGAACCATCGCCAATATCGTAACCAATCTGGGCTAACTTAACCTCGATGTTGAGGACTTTGAAAGGTTTTGTTAACCTGCGGATGGCATTTGTTGGAAGCTATCCATTTATTGATTGATGTTTATTACAGGGGGACCAGAACAACATGCTAGCAAAAATGTGCGAAAACTCTCGCAGTCTTAGCAGTGCTTTATCCCACGACGAGGAAACCAGCTCGTCCGCCGAGCCCCGCTCCCGATACGCGGCTCGCAGTCGCCTCAGCAACAGCACACGGTCTACCTCCAACAACACCAGGAAAAGCTCCAAGGGATCCGACGACATAATAGAAATAGCCAAAACCGTTCAAGATGGAATGGCTGACCTGGCAATCTTTGACGAACAACTTGACTTCAAAAACGCCTCGCCGGATGAAGTTCAAAAGAAATTAGATGCTATGAAGGCAGATTTAATCAACAAAATTAAAACTGATGATTCTTTATCCAGGAAATCTAGTGCTCTGAGGAGGAGATCTACTGATGAATCAATAGAGGAACAACTTAGTGAAGTCGATGATGAAAGACCCAAGTCGAGAGGAAGGAGACATTCCAATGTTTCGTTTTACGACGATGTAACCATTGAAGAAAATACAACGATAATCAACGAAGAATTTAAATCTGTGGAAGTTTCTAATCCCGTGCCAGCAACAAGAACGAACATGGATAAAACAAAGATTGAACGAAAATTGTCTGGCAAGCCTATCGAGACATATTGCAAAGACATCATCCATGACATAGAAAAAAGTAGCAAAGTTATAGACAAACACATGAGAGAATACACCCAGTCGAGATTTAATAACGATACGATAGTTGAGCATTTGCAAGCTGTCGACAAAATCAATGAATTAGTCAATGCGCAAGGCGAAATACCCCCAGAAGCTCTGTCAGAGTTAAATAATAATTTCAATATGATATCAGACCAGGTTTTTTCTGCTGAAGGTTTGCCGGTTGCCAGAAAGAGGTCAGTTTCTGGACGAAGGAGCTCTAGGGTTGAATCACGGACCAATGTATTTGGCGATTCTAGTCTGAGCAATCAAGATTTGTTAAATGATTTACTAGGAAAAAAATGATATAGAAGTAATGATTGCTTGCAATTATTTCGTGACACGAGGCTGGTAACTTGTTTTACTTTATAACAAAGTTATCGGGTGTAAACAGTTGTTTTTCAATAGACCATTTTGATTATGAAGTTCGTTGACATAATAATTAAATCAACGAGTTGAAGTTAGGAAACAAATATCAGTACTAAGACCGTTTGTTTTGCTTGACTGTCGGAGAAGGGGCGGCAATGCTCATGAATGTTAAATGAGCTTTTACTGGTGGTATTTTCTGGTTATTCATAACTTACTTATATTCATAGGTTACTAATAAAGACCGCATCAATAGTAGTTTTCAATGACATTGTAACAGTTTTTCCATCAGGTCACGTGTCCGTCTTACGAATTTTCAATTTGTCGAATCTGTCGGTCACGTCACCTGTCGCGAGTTTAACATTTTTTCCCCATCACAAAAAGTGCACAGCGCCGCTAAAGAAGTTTTCACTTCAATAAAAACCTGTTTGTTTCAACAATGCAATGCAATATACGTGTATTTATATTTTACAATATAAACCTTACAGCCCCCGTTCAGGGCAACGTAATATTGTGACGTGACGGTACCTAATACTGAGCATGGCCCGCCTTGATCTTGGCCTGATTTGGGTAAAAAAGTTTAACCAAGGGCGCTAAAACTCGATCTCGCTCTACCCTGATCGAGTGCTCGGGCCGGACTGGACAACAGGCTGGTAGAGTTGATACAATTTTATTATTTTATTAGCGGGGTATACTTGCAATTATAACTTTCCTGTACCGACACTGTGCGCCTAGAAAGCATGAAAACGATGCCAGTGTAAAAGCTATGCCTTTATTCCTAGCAACAGGGTAAAAATTCAAAAAGTCTGTACCTACTCAGCGACCCAAAGAGGGTCTTATCTTACGGCACGATAAGTTTCGGTTTAGATAAGTTCTCATCTAGATATCGTTTGTATGTCGTATAATTGATAGAAGCAGCTCGATTCGGGCAACCAATGTCACTTTGACGTTAGAAATATCGTAGATTGATCTTATTGGGATCACAGCGGAGTCGAAATAAACGTCAATTTAGACATGTCGTTTAATTATCGATCTTTTAAAGATCTTTCCAAGATCTTAAACGTATCTTAATCATTCTTCGAATAGGGCCGTTAGCCTCCGAAACGAGAGCACACCATTTTTCCCGATCCTGCGCCATTTCCGGCCAATTATCGGCTTGAATCTGACGCAGATCGGCTTCCACATGCACACTGTCTGTCTGTCCGTTTAAACCTAGCCAATTTAACCAATTTCCCGGGCAGAAGCTAGAATAATCCTTTCTGGACGGCTCGATGTTATGGTGCAAAATATAATTTAAAAAATCTGGATTGGCTTAAAACCTTTGTCCGAGTGCGAGGTGAGGCCGATACGTGATATAGGGGGCCGATTATAATGTTCTAAGTTATTTCCACTGAGTTCTGAATAAGTGAAGGACCCGCACAAAATCGTCTTTTCCTACACGTAGTCCTCATTTTCATCTCTGGATATTAACATTATAGAAAATATTTTGACACAATTTTTCGCATGTTACCATAGCCTACGTTGAATTTACTCCAATTATTTATTATTTTAAAGTTAGCAGCATTTAATTTAATTTAATTTTTACAGTAATCGAAAAAAGTGAAACGTAGGCGCATAGCTATGGTTAATATACACGAAATTATGTAAAAATATTTTCCATAATGTCAACACAAGGAGGAAAATGGGGACTACGTTTGTATGGAGCACCGGCCGTCCCCTTTCCTCTTAACGGAAAATTACATACCTACATTTTTTTCTACAGGTTTTCATATTAATAATTAAAGCAAAGTAAAAAAAAAATCGGTCCATAGAGAAAATATCCGTTTCACTTATACGGTTACACAAATAATGCAAAATTTTTTTGTATAACTATTGTTTTGCGAAATAAATGGGAGTTCTGAAACCAAATATCACGGATCACGTTGCATGGTTTCTTGATGGAATCTTGGAGGGTGTTTTCAACTTTCAAATTTTGTTATGATACTTATGGTTTATGAAATACACCGTGGGCTGATAGAACCCGACAGATTTTAAAGGTGTATTCTTGACCGCATTTAGAGACTAAAATGTGATACAAAGTTACCTGAAATGGGTCTTGTTTTTGAGATAATGTCAATTTTTGTAAAAAAAAAATTCTGTAATAAATTAGTGAAAAGCGCATTTTTGGCTGCAACGCTGCCACTATGTGACTTGGTTTAGATACCTGTTGGCAGACATAAAATTTTTATAAGAAACTCGCAATTTTTAGTGTAAATAAAAAAAAACTTTAGTTATTCGTTGTAACTAATTAGTTTTTTTTTTCGCGAAGATGTAAGAAGAAATAACGTATCGTATTAAGAAAAAGCAAAAAAAAATTTTTGTCTGATAAAATTTTTTTTTTTCCGAATTTTCCCAAAACTTATTTAAAATTGTTTGCTCCTCATCACCTCAGGAATGCGTGGTTAAAATCTGTCGGGTTTTACTAGCCCACGGTGTATAACGTAGATTCAAAAAATAGTCCCATTTTTTAAACCGACATAAAAGCCCTCCTTTATGTTACCTACGACGTTCCACCAGATTTTGATTATTTTTTTACAAATTTCTTGGTTATGGTATTAAACCTGTAAAGGCCAGTTAATAATTATATTGGCGGAAATTGGCGTCAATCTCCAATTTAATCACCAATTTTAGATTTAGGGGGATATTTGAACGCTCTAAATAAATAAAAAAATGCCACACATGAACACTAACGCCACAAATTGGTATTCTTGCGTCCGCACCTCTATGTTATCGGTAATATCGGTCATAATAACGGTAATATCGGTCATAAATAAATAAATATATAATCGGCGGTCGAAATCAGCGAGCCAAATTGGCGTTTGCATCCACACTATCAACCTCAGACTATAAAATCAGATTGGTGAAAAATTATTTCCGTCTGTTCCAATCAATTAAGGCTAGTGGGCCTTAATACAGTGGAACCTTGATAACTCGAACCTCGATAAGGCGAAATCCTCGTTAACACGAAATAAAATGCTATTCCCTTCCCTTCAAAGCACAAAACCTCCATAACTCAAAATGTTTAACCTCATTAACACGAAGTAACCAAAGATTGCCTTCACGATTATCCAGTACAATTTTTACCTTTTCTACAAGTCGAAAAAATAGGCGTATTGTTTTACCACCTCTATATCTCGAAGTTATTTACTAACGAACCTCTGTAACTCGAAAAAGATAACAAGACTGTACTTTATGCGTTTGTATAATTACCTCTCTAACACGATTTTTTTATGCGTTTTACCTCTGTTACTCGAAACCTCTTTAACACGAACAGAAATCTATAAGAACCTCCCCAAGTCGATTACCTCTATAAAGCGAAATCTCGTTAACACGAAGTTTTTGGCGTTTCCCTTGAGATTCGTGTTATCGAGGTTCCACAGTACTTATTAGTGCTGACGACAGTTCAATATTATAATAATTGATATAATGGAGACCGAAGGTTAAAGGTCGCCATTAGATATATCGGAGCGGCTACGGCGTTCACAAATATCTGAACATACCTTTATTGTTAAGGCGTTAGAGTGCGTGTTTAGATATCAATTCAATTCAATTCAAAATATTTATTTGCACTATATCCTTTTTTATTTTCTTTGTATCTTTAAGCACTTTGGGCGATCTAGGTGTGTAGCAAATGTGCCAATCGTTTACGCTCCGCAGCGTAGCGTAGTTCTCTCTCTTGCTTTTCTATATTAGAGCGAAAGAGACAGTTGCGTTTCGTTCGCTATAGAGCGTAAACGATTGGCACGTTGGCTAGGCACCCTTATGGCGTCTTTACTGAAGGAGTGACTATTAAAACTAAAGATCCCTAATCCCTAAGTCCCTATCAGATACATCGGAGCGGCCGTCGTGCTCAAAAATATCTGAACACGCCTCTATTGTCAAGGCGTTCAGAGTGTGTGTTCAGATATTTATGAGTACCTCGGCCGCTCAGATATTCTGATGTACAGTCAGCGTCAAATACTTTGTAGCAGTCAAAGTGGCCAAATAGTTCGGTACACCATACTAAATATATGGTGTACCGAACTATTTGACTACTTTGGTTGCTACAAAGTATTTGACGCTGACTGTACCGACGAAAAAGCTGTTTAGAAGATACAATAGGGATGATCTTTAGATGAAATGTTTATTTCATTTATGTTTAATTGTTCTTTTGAACGCCAAGAACACTAAAGGCGTCGAAACTAGTCGTGGCCATGCATAGCGCCATGGACGACTATCAGGTGTTAAGGCGTACGTTGTCAAAGTAATCTTCACACTTTCAGAATTCAAATTACAAAATAATAATTATTTTCAAAATTCGCTTGAGCTCGTGACCTTCGCGAGTAAGTGACGTTTTCGGTACTGACGTAAAGCGTTCAAAGCGTTAAATAGTTTTTCTGCCCTCCGCCGGGCGGAAAGCGTCAACTTTGCTCCCGCTGCGCTAAACGAAGTTGCCGCTTTCCGGCTCCGTCCAGCAGAAAGATAGTATGCGCACCACAGGAGGAAACGTAGGACATTCCATCCCGCGTATTCTTTCCTACTTTTCTTCCCTTGGGACACAACTATTGTTTGACATTGGCAGGCGTTATTATTTCTCATTTTTGACCCTATTGACAAGTTTTTTGTGTGATTGAGTGTGTCATGTATTTTTGTAAAGTTTGTGTATCTTGGATGTATTTATACGAAATGTTATTAAATAAATTATGTAGATGAAGGTGAATAAATTATATTTTATAAAAAAATGCGTTTTACTGAACTTGCCATGAGAATCAAAATAATAATTAAAAATAGAATGAAATGGGCGACCTTTTTGTATATCTAGGCGGCTAGAGGCATTGAGGTATACCTAGTCAGCATCTCTAACAAAAAAATACCCGCACCTCAATGAAGTGCCGGCACTTCAATGCGTTTAGTACGTCTCCGACTACCGGTAATGCCATGCATGAAACAAAAATTAAAAAACAATGCCTTTGTGTGTTATTTCTATTGGGTAACCCTTTTCCAGGCTACACTAATCTACAAGGTTTTCCCAAGAAATTAAAATATATTCCAATAAATCCAGCTTTGATGATTCATTTGAAGACAAGTCACATTTCCCGAATGTAAAATCTAATCTGAACCTTAAATCGGAATGCTAAAGTTGAGATTCTAATGGCGCGGGTTAATATCAAGAAACAATAAAATAGTACATTACGATACAAGTGCGAAAAATAGGAAATTCGAAACGAGTGGCGATAAATTAAAACACGACCGAAGGGAGTGTTTTAAATCGACACGAGTTGAGAATTACCTATTCGCACATGTATCGTACAACGTTTTACAGTACATATGGCCCTTTAAATGTTCGACACAGTAACGTAATATGCTACTTCTCGCACTAGTGCTATAAAGTAGCCCCATATGTACTGTAAACAATATAATATCAATCCACTGCAGAAAAAACCCTTGTTTTAAGAGGCTGTCAATACCTAAAGCGCGCACACTGTCTATTTGTATCGGAGTAAATGAGATAGCACTGTCGCATGTTACTGGGCCTGGGCAAGGGAATCAGCGATTGATAATAAGGGAATAATAAGAAAATTATTTAAATAAAAAAAGTGGATTATTAGTGTAATATTTTACTCTTTAGCGGTTTAGATATAAATGTTTTGAAATTGTGATTTTAATTGCAGACCCATAAGTCAAAACAATAAACACATAGAACCGTTTAATTGTGATTTTAAGACCAATCTTTGCAATTACTTTCTATCGAGCCGATTTCGTTCAATCATGTATCGAGTACAACCACGGTCTTTGAAATATAATTAATATGAACATATATTTTTCTTACTTGACTAAAACAAATAGTCTTTCTTAAAAATTGTTTAAGTAACATCAATTTCAAGGACATTGGGTGTTGACAGCCTAAAGCTTATTTAGATTATTTTGAAACGTGAAACACTCGCGGTGGTACGAAATTTGATTTGTTAGCCGTTTGTGTGGCTCGCATTTGGTCCAGGTCGCTGTTTGTCCAATTAGCGTTTGGTCCAATACGCAATTTGCCCTAAAATCCAGACATCTAGACCAATAGCGAATTGACTTAGTAGCAGTTGGTCCCAATCGAAGTTCGCCATATATGCATTTTGACATACTTGCTGCTCGCCTTAAAAGCAGTTTGTCCTATACCTACGTAGTTAACCCTTTCTTGTCTGTCTTTGACTAATTGGACGTTAAATAACGTAATATTATCGACATCGTCAAACAGTCACTTAATACAGGTACTTAATCCGAAAAAACGCATGTACGATTTTTGGTGATGGTACTCGCAAAAAAGCCCAATACAATAAATACAATACCGGTTGATCTGTATAAATTATTAATGTATTTTTTTAACTATCATGTAACCTTATTCTCCTATGTACTTGTATGTGGCAATAAATGATTCTTATTCTTAAACCTTGTCCTCAAATATATACACTGCACGCAGTAATAGGTTCCATTCCACACTTTCGCCCAAATATTGTGCCAATAGTGTATTAAATTAAATTAAAATTCGTTTATTTCGAGTAACATAATGACTCATACATATTAATTTGGAACACTAGACTTAAACACTATACTACAAATACGAGTACACATGCATTAATACCTACAATAAAATAATACAAAGAAAATAAAAGTTTTTTAACGCATCTGTGGTTAACACATTGACAGTTATCACCTATCTCAATGTGTTAACCACAGCGCTGCTGGGCGCATGGAGTCCACAGCAAAATGACATGTACGGGCAAAACTTGTCCGCAATCATTGCCAGGACGCTGTTGGAGCTGGCGCGCACGCGTCGCACCAGAGATGCGGCTCGCAAGCGCATGGTAGCTTTAAAACACGCCACCTGCGCCTCCGCAAACATCCCTGATGCGCTGCAGTATCGCGGCAGCCCCATCAGTGCCCTGAACGCGTTATTATATTGTACTTGTAGGGCCCTATACGATCTCAAGGTGTACCTTCTCCATAGACTGCAAGTGTAGAATGTTGTGCAAAAAGCTCTGAATAAAGTCACCTTACTTTCTACCAGATCAGGTTTAGACGCTCTTTTGCGAGTACCATCACCAAAAATTGTACATGCGTTTTCTCGGATCGCTTGGATAAGTTGGTACAAAATGCCAACATTTTATTGGCGTCTTCTTCTTCAATGACTAAAAAGTTTTCGGCCAAGGTACGGAAGGTGGAGATAAGGAACGAAATCTCCATGTACCAAAAAGTGTCATCAAAAAACTTTAAATAGGTGGTGCTACAATACCTAGAGTACTTGAACAAAAAAATCAAATCATAGACAGCGCAATTCACTCCATCAATAATGCCTAGGTTCTTAGCTACTCTAGCGCTACTCTGGAAAGATTTGGAACTATTATTTATAGCTGACAGCTGGACACTTTTGCAACAGTTCTACCATAAGAGATGCCACTCCTATAGGCCAAGGCTTTTGGAAATGTGACGTCATTTAAACAGCGGAATGATAAGCTCTTTATATTTAACATTTTCTTTTTATGTCTATAGAGAGTATCTCTTTTGGAATGATATAAAGTAATTCCTTCTGGTTCCACTAAACCACTCTCTGCCAGCTGTATAAATGAATCCTCAAATATTCCTTGGACAGATCCAAGATCGGCAGTTACTTTCTTTTTCGGTTCAAATGAAATATCGATTATATTTTTGGTGTGGTCAGGCTCACACGTATGTTCGGTTTCTCTTGTCACACAATCGCGGTCAATATTTAGGGTTACAGAGGCAATGCACTCACTTCTATTATGACAACGCCAAAGAGTGCTGCCGGTATCGTTTTTCGTATTTAGGTACTGGTGACCTTGTCTCAGTAACACGGGATGACGATGATGGTAAGACTAATTACTGATTATGAAGACCACGGGCGATATGTGGAACTTCCCTCTTATAATTGGGTATATTATGATTTTTAATGTAGGTAGTGTTGGAAATAAGATGTGAGAGGTTTGTGAGGTAGACGGTGGTAGTAAAGGTACGGGTAGGTTGGGGTTTGAGTCAGGGTTTGAGAGGTTAGGGGGTTGTGGGGGCGGTGAGTTGATGGGTCGGGGAGTGAGGGGTTGGGAGTTGAGGAATCGGGGGGTAGGAGATGAGTGGCCGGGGGTTGGAAGTTGAGGAATTGGAGGTTAGGATTAGGAGTTACGGTCAGGGGTTGAGAGGTCGGGGAATATTCGGTGGTTCAGCGTCAAGGGTTTCAGTGATCAGTGGCGGGGCAGAGGATCGATTTAGAGTAGTAGCAAGAATGAATTCGTTTACTTTTTTCGTAAAACGTTTTTATTACTATTATCTTATTTCTTTTATCTCCTTGTCCGGTGTATGTGTGCTTTATGGAATAAATGTCTTGTCTTTCTATACGTCTCTGGGACAAGGCTTGGAACCGGTTTATAAAATAACGGTAAATGCCGGTTTATTTCGGTTTTCCTCCGAATTTTTACACAAACGCGAACGTTTCAAGAACTTTATTGTTACCTAAAAAAACGGTTTATTCGACGAGCAACGAAACGGCCGGCCGGCCTGGGTGGTGTGACATAAAAAGAAACCGGTTTTTATTGCTCTAAACCGGTTAATTCTACAAGAAATGTTCTCATAAAAACCAGTTTAAAAACAACGGTTTTTCGAGCGAAACCGAAATTAAAAGGTTTTGCGCCAAGTACATGAAAACGGCTTAGAAATTTAACCGGTTTTAGAGCCTTGCTCTGGGATGTTAGATCTTATTTATATCTATTGATTCGCCCGAGCGAGAAATGACTTGCCTTACGCTCGCTGAGCGATGAGAATGATACTGGAGGGTCGAAAACTCAACAAACGGATGGGAAAAGCGGTGTTAAACTGTATTTTAAATTAATTTACGTAAATGTAACATTTGTTTATTTCGGACAGTTACATAATAATATATTTATCTAAAACTCTTCACGCTACATGACCGGCTTCAATCGGCATCTGAAACAGAATGATGTATTTTGATAACATTCTCGAACAAAGTAAGGGAAACATGCGACAACAGGTAACTGTGAAATAATTCCATTGTGACCCACATTCCGAAACCCATTTCCTGTTTTTCTGTAGCTACCTCTAGTAAGTACAGTAAATATCGATAATAGCATATAAAACAACGCGCGAAAAATATCTGCCACCTTGTCCCGCTTCTAATACTTTTACATTGGCAAAATCGTCATGGATTTGATGGAAGCCATAGTTTAAAAGAAGAAGTAGAAGATACTAATAATAAAATATCAAAAGTAGTTAGCTGTGCCTCTCCTTCTGTCTGTTAGTTTATATTATATACTTACGTTCATATATGGCATCAGATGGCCGCGGAGGTAACGGTCGGTTTTTCATAGTGTGGGTTGCTTTAGATTCATTCACTGAAATTAATTTCGGAAATATTATAACCCAATAGGTACAATAACATTGACATATATGTTTACACAATTGTATTATTATTATTAACTTATTAATTTTGTTGTTAGCTGTGTACAAATCTAGATAAATGTGGAAGAGCGGGGCTTCCTGTCACAGGTATTATTCATATTTACTAGGAAGTCCCAACCATGAGTGTTAAGGTGCGACCAGACCGCAGCTTAAAAAACGGTCACGATACGGAATCGCAATGACGCGGCGTATGCGTACCGTTTTTGACGCATGCTCCCCACGCCGCTGCTTAAAAAACGGTGACGGTACGGAATCGCAGTGACGTGCTTCACGCGAATCTTTTTTGTTCGCAAATCTTTGCGTCTTTTACGTCACCGGTGTGGTGTCTGCCATAAGATCTCCGTGTAATATTTTTTGCGATTTTTACGCAGATCAATTTACGGTGCGTCAGAAGCGTATTTTAAGCAGCGGTGTGGGGACCATGCGTCAAAAACGGTACGCATACGACACGTCACTGCGATTCCGTATCGTGACCGTTTTTTAAGCTGCGGTCTGGTCGCACCTTTATGTTGTACTATTTAACGAAATGAATGTTTTTTTTGACAATACAATTAAGAACGAGGGTTCGAAATGATACTGTATGATACTTTTGATTAAGAGGAAAGTATACAACAAGATCATTCATACAAAAAGAGATTGGCATCTTGACTAGGCTCCCTGATATCGCTCCGTTTCTTTCTGCTAACTTGCCAAATAAGGAAAGGGCTTTCTGCATAATACTTACTGTGATATAAGTTCTCTGATGGCTTTGGTGGTTGGTTTGTTTTCCCTTCGTTTTCACATTCTTTCCCTGAAATTAATTTTGGTGGAACATTATTAACACAAACGGGACTTAATCGCGTATTAAGTTTTAAATTTACCTCCGACGTTTCGAGGACGGCGTTGTCCCCGTGGTCTCGGAGAAGACTGGCTAAAGTTGACATCAACATCTTCTAGCCGCGCGAGTTTTTCGAACTACCCGCACTTGATCTTGTTTATTGACTTGAACATTCTGCTCACTAGGGATGTTACTCTGTCGACACACAACACTAACGATATTCGATTTTTCGACTGTCGATATTCGTTCTCGCTTACATATACGTACTAATGACTGGATTCCATGTGGATGAGATCCCCAAACCCTCGCCCCGATTGAAATAGCAATGTTTTTTTATTTCAATGGCTTCCCGCACTTTTATGCTGTAGAAATGGCGATCCGTGGAAAGGATTTTAGGGTTATGCAGCTCGATCCAGTGGTTTGGTCTTGCCTCCAGTAAATGCTCAGTCACAGCAGACTTGTTCACCTGACGATTTTTGACAGCTGTGATAAGTTCCTTAACTCTTTCTGCTATGGTGCGCTTAGCTTAACGTCGGAGGTAAATTTTAAACTTAACACGCGATTAAGTCCCGTTTGTGTTAGTTAATAATGTGTAAAAATCCTGAAAGTTTAAATCAGTGTTTTGGTGGAACATATTAGAATGAATAAGCTTAGAGCCGTATTCCACGGCGTCATCCCGTGTTTTGCATCAGGTACCGTTTTCTGCAGGATCCCGTTTAGTAGTTTAAGTAGTAGTTACTTGTAGTCGTTACTCGTTTATAATTCGTGTTATTCACGATGACGCGCAGATATGTCAAATCTGTACCCCTAGTGTAAACTTATTCGAAGGCGTAACGTGACGTACGCGTTCGCGTCAAGTCTCAGTTTGTATGACATTTTGAGTTTCCAAAACGTCCCGCTTGGCACGCTGTGTCTAAGGCCCATAATAAATGAGACTTAACGCAAACAAGTACGTCACGTTTCGAAATCGAATAAATTAATAACATAAGAATCTGACCTTTAATAACATGAGTAAGAAACATTATTGCCCGCCTTAGCCCGGCATTAGCCAAGACTCGGAAACCGGTTAAATTTCCAAACCGTTATCACGTACTTGGCGTAAAAGCTATTAATTTCGGTTTCGCTCGAAACGCCGTTTAAACCGGGTTTTATGAGAACAATTTTGGTCAAATTAACTGGTTTGGAGCAATAAAAACCGGTTTCTTTCTATGTCGTTGTCTATGTTACGTAGCACACCACCAGGCCGGCCGGCCGTTTCTTCACTCGTCGAATAAACCGTTTTTTTAGGTTACAATAAAGTTCTTAAAACGTTTAAACGTTTAAAACGTTCGCGTTATAAAAGTTCGCAGAAAAACCGAAATAAACCGGTATTTACCGGTATTTTATAAACCGGTTCCGAGCCATGGTTAATGCGGTTGCGGCCACAGTAAAGCTTTTGAATGTAACCTTCACACGTATATAAAAAACGTACCTTTTCGCCGAGACTTGAAAACAATGCAAGCAAATATAGCCGCAAGTATGAGGGCTACAAGCAAAATTGATATTATTATTGCCAGCCACGCAAAGTAACCTGAAAAATAATACAATGAAAAGTGAAAATCATTTGTTATTATTCCCCAATTTCGTAGAAAAATCAATATACTTTGTAAATATAATGTTTATATGAATATGAGTTTAAAAATTCCCGTAAAAGCAAATATTTCATGAACGGTCCGATTCGAAGAACGATTAAGAAACGTTTAAGATCTTGGAAATACCTATCTTTAAAAGATCGATAACTAAACGACATGTCAAAATTGATGTTTATTTCGATTCCTGTGATCTCGATAAGATCTACGATATTTCTAACGTCAAAGTGACGTTGGTTGCCCAAATCGAGCTGCTTCTGTCAGTTATACGACATACAAACGATATCTAAATGATAACTTATCTGAACCAGAACTTATCGTTATCGTATTTCATTCTTCGAAACGTGCTGTAAGTTTATTTTAACTACAAATAAAGGTTTAATTGACTTGATAGGACAATGATTGTTTTAAAAGAATGTGATTATGTACTAAAATAAAGGTAAATTGCCTTATTGATACGTTTTTTTAAACCATGCTATACTTAGTCAGGTCATAAGGTCTGTCACAAAGATTTTTACTGATAAAAAAATTATAGGTCTGTACCTAATAATTCACCTACCTACCTTTACCTAGTAATTCAGCATTAAATAAGCTTTCAACTCATATATATGAATAATAAGGGATACAGATCCCAGCTTATTTCATGCTGAATTACATACAATATAATTTAACGTAATTTGCTGTCTTAGTTTTGCATAATTCTATGTAATATTCGGAAAAAAATTATAAAAAAACATGAAAAAAATAGTTCAAGGTGATTTTGATCCCTATTTTTTTTTACATGGTTGAACCTTACATAAAACAAAATCTGGGCCTTTTATTTTTATTTGCACATAAAAAGGGTTTACATAAAAGGTGTTACAAAAGTTACATGTCCTAGCCTTTGAACCTTTTTTTTTAACCTTTGCGACAGAACTTATGACCTGACTAAGTAATTATAAAGATATTTTATTATTTATTATTATTGTATCTCCTTGGATTTCACGGGCCTATAAATCCCGGTCTTTTGATAGGCTTACGTCGGGATATAGATCCAACACGTAGAGGCCTCTTGGAGAGCTTTATTTATTATTATTATTATACTTACTTAGTCCAAAGGCCTGTCCAGTCCCTTTATCTTTTCTTATCATTTGAAGTTTGACCGTAGAATGTGTCTTTAAATCCTCAATGCTGAAGTGTCCCAACTTCTTGCACACTATCTCTGTGTCGTTCTCGTGTAGCGTGAACGTTTTTGTCACCGTTGCTGGTGCACCAGTTTTGACTACCACTATAAATAATTGGGAAATGTTTGTTGGAAGAAATAGCCTTTACTTTTTTTGACAATAAAGAAGAGTCATTTTGATATGATTTATATTTATTCATTACCTATTTTTATGAAACAAAATTGATATGAGTATTAAAATCTATATATGTATGTATAAACGTAAAAGTCCTGACTGACTGGTTCACTTAAATCAACGCCTAGCCCAAACCTTTAGACCTAGAGAGCTGAATTTTTCACAATAGCTAGTTTATAACGTTAAAAAGGGGTTTTCCAAAATTCATCCCCTAAGGGGATTAAAAAGGTGATGAAAGTTTGTATGGGGTTCAAGTTTTATTTTAACTACCTGTCAATAAGTAAGTTAGCTAAATCTGTAGTGTTGTAAAAAACTCCCTGTATGTTAAATAACGTAATTTTTGCGCCAACGGCATGAAAAGTACGGGCCCTGTACCCCTAGTTTAAATTTATTCGATAGCGCGACGTGACGTACGCGTTTGCGTTAAGCCTCATTTTGTATGGGATTTTGAGCTTCCAAAACGTCCCGCTTGGCGCGCTGTTTCTAAATCCCATACAAAATAAGACTTAACGCAAACGCGTACGTCATGTCACGCTATCGAATAAATTTACACTAGGGGTTCAGCTAATAAGGATATGTATATTATTTACAACGTGCACCGTGCACGTGCGCATCCACGCAGACGTATCCGGTGAATTCCGATGTGCCTTACGATATTAGGGGTGTAAAATTATAGTCGAAATACCAAGAGGTTAATCTAACTCGATTGAATACTGTATAATTTATCAATATAGTGAAGTATGTGAGTATATTTGACGACCGGTCTGGCCTAGTGGGTAGTGACCCTGCCTATGAAGCCGATGGTCCCGGGTTCAAATCCTGGTAAGGGCATTTATTCGTGTGATGAACATGGATATTTGTTCCTGAGTCATGGGTGTTTTCTATGTATTTAAGTATTTATAAATATGTATATATTATATATATCGTTGTCTAAGTACCCTCAACACAAGTCTTATTGAGCTTACTGTGGGACTTAGTCAATTTGTGTAATAATGTCCTATAATATTTATTTATTTATATAGTATGGGTACTTACCAATCTACAGTACCTGGCGATAAATATTGCACAACGGATTTTCGACTTCGTAGAGCGTTATCGCTTGATCTCTCGCTGTCTCCCATATTCTCTTTGTAAAGATATACTTACTTCTATACGTACTTACCTCTTTTCATGTTATCCTCGTTTTCATGTAAATAAAAATGTAAGGTGTATTTTGTGTCAACCGGGCATGCAGTGCAGTTTAAAACGCAGTTGAGTGTGACCGTCTCGTTGTTCTCAAAGCGGTATACTCCTCCATTTGGCATTGGGTAAATCATGTTCTTTGTTTTCCTTAGGATGCTGATCTGTGGACCTGATAAGAAGTTAAATTATCAAAGAGTGATAGGGACCGTGCGCGTTGGAGGGTCTGCCATCTTGTGGCCTGAATCGGAAACATAAACATGTGCATTGACAGTATTGACACTTTACCCCATAGCAAGTGCTGCCATCTACCGTTCTCGTCCGCTTTCTTGCGCATAGTAGGTTCTGGCATCTTGTGGCCTACATTGGAAACTTCACATTTGCACCTCGCGCCTAAAATCTGACGTCTCCTGTGCTGCCCTCTACAGTGTATACACGCTCCCTATACCTCCCCTTTGATAGTTCGGTCAAAATGAATTCTATTCATTGTCTGGTTTCTGGCTACTCTGTCACACTTGTATTCGTCACCAGGCTTCTATCAAATAAAAAACAAAAAGTCGACTGCATGTCTTTATAGCTGTAGATTATGTTCAGAGATCGGACAAATTTGCGTCATTGCTCGCAATAATGTGGACATGACTCCAAAATTAATCAAATATGTAATCATTTAATTAATTTCTTACTTTACTTAAATTTTAATTCCTAGTCAATAAATACAAAAGTTTGTTAAAGTATAGATTTATTAACGAAAATAATCAGTATTTTTTCCAAAATTTCTGCAGTCAGTCTATTTCTTTTTACATCAAAAATATACTTAAGTGCTGAAAAACTTCGCTCGCACTCCACTGATGTTAATGAGGCAAACTTAAGTAGTTTTATATATATTTTCTGTTCTTTGTTTAGTTTATCCCGATTTTGAGGTTATCGCCCACAACTTAGAACAGAAAATAAACTCTGAATTATACTGGAATAATAATATTCCTATAAAACTACTTAAGTTTGCCCCATTAACATCAGTGGAGTGCGAGCGGAGTTTTTCAGCACTTAAGTATATTTTTGATGTAAAAATAAATAGACTGACTGCAGAAAATTTGGAAAAAATACTGATCATTTTCTTAATAAATCTATACTTTAACAAACTTTTGTATTTATTGACTAGGAATTAAAATTTAAGTCAAGTAAGAAATTAATTAAATGATTACATATTTGATTAATTTTGGAGTCATGTCCACATTATTAAGTATATTTATAGTTTCTATTTTTTTCCGTGAGCTTCTACGGATTATCGTCTTATCTATTGTTTAAAAACCGCAAAGGCGCGTGCCACTATGAAAAAATGGTCAGGCCGCATAGGTAGCGTTTATTGAATTACTACTCTATTGAGCACGGAATAAGATTCATTATGAACTAATACAGAATTCTAACAGAATAGCTGTCTGATCTCTATTGGTGCGTCTACGGTAGGCGACTAAACGCTCTCAAATCAGCTTAACTTGTGACACTGCGATCCGAAACAAAGATACGTATTCGAAGACCTCGCTTGCACTGGTAATGCGAGCGCACGGCTAGCTAGCGCCAAGGAAGCAATGTTATGTTTCTCGAAGAGCAGGTAAAAAACAGGGCCGGATTTTCACACAAATATATTTGGGTGGTTTTACGTTCTTTAATTTAAAGAGATAAAACATAGAAGAAAGAGTAAATTAAGTATATAGGTATATGCACACGTAAAACCAAGGCCTCCCGTTGTCTGTTCTCAGTACAAAATTTGATACTCAAGCCGTAGCCATTTAGGTGGTAGACAAGCTGTGTATTCAATGAGTGCGTGCGGGTTTTTAAACCTACTAATAAAATATGTTTTCTGTAATAAGTAATTGAGTTATTATATATCATAAAGTATTCATTATCCATTAGCATTTCTATGATGTTAATTTTTAGTGCAGATATCGAAGCTTCAATTAATTGCCCACCACCAAAATGGCTACGGCTTTAGTATTAAATTTTGTACTGAGAATAGACAACGGGGGGCCTACCGCAAAAACCGGAAATCGCATATTGTGGGGATCTTTCTCTTTTACTCTTACTAAGACGTAATTAGAATGGCAGAGAAAAATGCCCGCAATGACGAACTTCGATTTTCGCGGTTATAGCCCAGTGTCAAACTGTGAGTTGTAACGTCATCAGAATCTTCAATGTCGTTTTGACTTGGGTCACGTGACGTGTGCTAATAGATATTTTAAATTCAATTTTTACAAAAATATGCTCATTAGAGGTCCACTAAAGGTAGTTTAACATGTTCTTATAATCCATAAGAATTTATTGGCATACTCTCTCTCTCTCTCTCTCTCTCTCTCTTCACTGGCTCAGTGACCCAAACAAGATCTTGGCCTCTGACACAAGAGAGCGCCACTCTGCCCTATCCTGCGCCACTTCACGCCAGTTGGGTATTCCGAGGGCGAACAGGTCTTTTAGGACTTCGTCGCTCCAGCGGTATCTGGGACGCCCAGACGGACGTTTTCCACCCGGGTGCCCCACATACGCCCTTCTCACGGCACGATCCTCTCCCATCCTCTCTAGGTGACCGAGCCAGCGGAGTCGTGTGGCTTTGATTTTATATTGGGCATCGCAACCAGCTCCTCTAGCTCCCTATTCTTTCTACACCTCCAAGTTCCATCTTCATCTCTGATAGGTCCCAGAAGCTTCCGCCAGATTTTCCTCTCCGCTACTAAGAGCTTGCTCTCTTCTTTCTGAGTCAGAGTCCAAGCTTCACACCCATACATCAAAATTGGCCTAATTACAGTCTTGTAGACACGAATCTATCGAAAAATTAAAACAAATATAGATGCGAAAAAATGTTGTCTTGGAATTTTCATTGATCTTAAAAAGGCATTTGATACGGTTAGCCATCCACTACTTTTAGAAAAACTTAAACATCTAGGCATCACCGGCAATGCTTACAAAATTATGGAATCGTACCTGAGCAACCGGTGCCAAATAGTGAGAATAGGTAATGTACAAAGCAGTCCTCAAATTATAACCTGCGGCGTCCCGCAGGGATCGATTGTTGGCCCTCTCTTGTTCTTAATTTACATCAATAGCATCTGTCAAGTACCTTTGAACGGAGAGATAAGCCTATACGCAGATGACACTTGTATTTTTTATTTCGGCCAGTCTATAAAGGATATTAAAAAATTAGCACAGGAAGACCTGAATAACCTTAATGAATGGTTCCAGTTCAATTTACTTACTATTAACGTAGCCAAGACCAGTTATATAATATTTAAGTCAAAAAATAAAAAAAATACTGAAGACATAGAACTGCAAATTAACCATACACAATTAAAACAATCCAGTGAGGAAAAATATCTTGGCCTAATATTGGACTGTGACCTATCCTGGAAACAACACATAAATAAAATCCGATCAAAACTCACATCTTTAAGAGCCTGCCTCTACAATACAGTACAATGTCTTCCCCGCCGGGTACGATACACGATTTATAATTCATTAGTAAAATCTCATTTAAACTATCTAATTGAAATATGGGGCAGTGCCACTAAAACTACTCTTAAAAATCTCCAAATCGCTCAAAATAAAATTATTAAAACACTTTTCAATTATGATTACTTAACTTCTAGTCGCAAAATTTATTTAGAAACAAAAATCTTAAATCTTAACCAACTGTACGTTAATAATACCTGTCTACTGATTCGAAAAATATTAGATAACAAAATCCACTCACAACTAAGTTTTACAACTAAATTACAAAAAGGCTTACGACCTCTACGTAATTCTAACGATCTTTGTCTTCAGCCAGCTAGAACGAAATGTGGCAAAAAAAATATTGGTTATGAAGGAGCACAATTTTACAACAGCCTACCTAAAGAAATTAAACAGTGCAAAAATTACAATGTTTACAAGCGAAAACTATTGGACTACGTAATTCATAATATCTAAATACGGCCCTGGCAAACATTCCACATGGGAACAAAAGATATTGCACTATTAAGTAAAATATTGTCACTCAACTCAACGAGTATGTGTTTAGAGTTCAAAGTGCAATACGGCTAAAGTATAAGTGATAAAATTACTTAGCAACAGTTTTTAGTTAGTGAAAAATAAGCAGCTTGTATTTAATTTGGACATACCCACATGTTTATTTTATATTCAGTACATATTATACAGCTTTACTTTATTGAGCATGTTCGTGTGCCTATTTTTGGATGTAATACTCGTAAATGACATGTTCTAGTTTTAGTTATTAGTTATTTTAATTTGTTAATTACCTGCATGCTCACTCATATTTTGTATTATCTTGTATTTTCTCTATTTAAGTGAAATGTTAAATTTCTTTTGAGAAAATAAATTTCTTTAACCACAATCTTGGTTGGTCTACTGATCAGCTTTGACACTAAAACTCGATGGAGCGCTGCCGAGCATCTTAAAGCGTTTTGGATTATTGGCATACTATTCTGTCCTAAAATTTGTAGATGGAAGCAATGTAATACGGTTTAAGTCACTTAGTTTTAGTCACTCGTGTGACATGTTTCAAGCATTAACAGTGCGAGTAGCGTTTACGATTAATTTGGGGAATACTCTTGTTGTTTCTACTCGGAAATACTCGGAATCACAAGCTCTTTCGATTCTAATAGAAGGAAAAAGTGTCTATTCCGTTACCGTCATACAAAGTCTATCAAAAATGGTAACAGAATGGAAGTAAAAAGTCTTGAGTCACTTTTTGAAGTGAAAACTTATTTAGCGGCGCTGTGCAATTTATGTGATGGGGAAAAAATGTTAAACTCGCGTCAGGTCACGTGACCGTCAGTCGCGTCAAGTCACGTGACCGTCAGATTGAAAATTCGTAAGATGGACACGTGACATCATGGTGACGTGCAAATTGAATGTCATCAAAGCCTGGTTACTTTTGAAAAATCGTATCTCATTCAAGTGTGACATTTTATTTTCTTCATAATCAAAGTGCTGTCATAACGGTTAAAGACGTTTAATCTTTGTTAATTGTGTTGTATTGTATCTTTGTGTTGTTGGGTGTCCATGATCTGTGTCCTTGAGTACCTATCTACTCAATTTTTTTCTTACCAAAATGTTAAATAACAGAAAAGAAGCGTGTTTTTTTACTTAATATGATGGTGAACGATTCATACACATTTACTGATTGTGTAGGCTGTAGTCCTGCTCAAGTTTCCTGAATTACTCTGTATATGTTATATATTAACACTAATAAAATTCGCATTTGAAAATATCTTCCACACTCCAATTTATTTACGTAGGTATAATAGAGAATTATCTCTTTTTATAAAACTGCTACTAAATTTCTCCAAAATATCAAAAATGCACAAGGTTAATATTCAAGTTTTTACTTCTGCCGGCACTCCCGGAGTGCAACCCGTTCTTTTTTTTCCTGTCGGGGTCGAAAGAGCTCGTGGTTCTTAGTATAAATAACATAAAAATGTCTAAATAAAAAAAGTAGTGTGCACTAACTAACTTTTATACCCACATAATCCGACCACTTAACTCAGTCGATTCGTTTTTTAGTTGCACTAATAGTTTCTAGTAGAAGTGCAATTAGCTAAACCTTGCATCCTAGTGCAGCCGCAAATGCCATAATAACTTAATAACTTCTAACCAACAGTCAGAACCACTAGTGTACATTTATTCGATAGCGAAACGTGACGTAGGCGTTTGCGTTAAGTCGAATTTAGTAAATAAACAGCGCGCCAAGCGGGACGTTTTGGAAACTCAAAATTCTATACAAAATGAGACTAAACGCAAACGCGTACGTCTCGTTTCGCTATCGAATAAATTTACACTAGGTGTACTGAGCAAATGACTATGTACATGCCATAGCTTTCAGTGGAATCAAACGAAGTGAATGATAATAGACGATTTTATGAGGAAAGGGGACGACCGCTTCTTCATACAAACGTAGTACCCATTTTCCTCCCTGGATATTAACATGATAGAAAATATTTTTATGCCATTCGATGTTTTTTTTTTCGTTTGATTTTTGGGGATTATTCAATTATTATAAAAGATAAAAGCTTTTCAAATGTATGGAAAATTGTTGTTCATTCCTAACCCTTGTAATAATCAAAGAATCTAAAAAATTCAAACGAAGGGCATAGCTATGCTTCTGTATTTCCAGATATTCTTCTCTGCAGGTCACATTTCATGCATTTCTCAGTCGATTTTCGTGAAATTTTGTGAGCAGGTTCGGTAGTTAGATATATGTAAGTTGTCTGCCATTTCATTTTTTTAAATATTGAATATTGAAGAAATTGGCGACCTAAGTGCCAGTAGGGTCTATGACACAAGACTATTGTGGGTTCTCGCTGATAATGACACAACGAAATAAGTTTTTTTTACATTTTTAAACTTACGAAGCTTATCGCGAGGTCTACAGCCCACAGAGCCACTAGTATTCAATAAATATTTTTATAAATATTTTCCATAATGACTGAATGAATGGGGGGGGGGAAATGGTGACTACGTTTGTATGGAGAAGCGGCTTCTATCCCCTTAAGAGCTAAGTATGTGAGATCCATGCATGATCAGCGAAATAAGTAGGTAAGTAAGTAAATACTCTCTCTCTCTCTCTCTCTCTCTCTCTCTCTCTTTGTACTGCTTATCCTGCGCCATGTTTATATTTTGTCTTTTGTACAATAAAGAGTTTATACATACATACATACATACAATACATTTTACAAATACGGTGTAATATAAGGAAACCGAAAGATTTTAACAGTGTATTCCTGATCACATTGAGACTAAAATGTCATGTAAACTTTTCTGGATTTCGCCTAGTTTAAAAGTAAAAAAAAACTTATTGTAACTTAGTGGAAAACGCCTGTTTGATGGCGATGATGCCATTCTGGGGCGTAATCTAAATATCCTTATTGATAGATGTCAAAAAGTGCCAAGTTTACTACTTAAGTGTACTAGGTTTTACAAAAAAAAAAATGTTTTACTTTACATTAACTTTTTTTGTACAAAAACATTAAAAAATTGGGAAAAAAATTTTTTTTTGCTAAATTTACTTAAATACAGATAAAAAAAAATTTTCCTCAGAAGTGCGTGGTTAAAATCTTTCGGGGTCCTCGTATTACACCATGTATATGAAATAGGTAATATGCCTTCGTTGAAATCATCTATTTTGTCTTGCTAAACCATGATAACCTAATTTTGTAACTTGATTAATCAAGTATGCTTATAAGTCAGGAAAGTAGAATTAATTAGGTACAGTCAGCATCAAAAGTAGCGGATCAAACAAGGTTTCAAAAGTATCTACCATTCTGTAACAGCTTAACAAAATGTGGTGGTTCTATGTGTAGTAAAAGATTTAGTTTCGATGTAAATTTTAGAGATTTATCTATATTTGGAAAAGTTACCCAGAATATCAGATACTTTTGGCGCGTTGTTTCATCCGCTACTATTGATGCTGACTGTACATATTGATCGTGTCATACACGAAGACGCGTGCCTAGACTCGTATTATTATGGTATTAAAGGTTAGATTTGACAAATCTGCGCGTCATCGTGGATGACGCGAAAAGACGGACAACTGGTGGTCACTGGGGATTTTAGTTTCGGTGATTTCTTCGAAACCGTTAATTTTCGCTGAGCAAACTTGTAAAAGAGCCCTTGACGACCCCTTGCAGAATAAATTTTTGGGGTCAGATCGGTACCTAGTTTATTAGGTCCTCTATAATTGGCATTCGTTGGATCCGTACTTAACGCTCGCTGTAGCCATGTAGGTTTGTAGGTAATTATAATTAATCAAATAAACTAAGAAATACATTTTAAAAAACTTACCCGAGCTATTTGTTGCATAGCTTACAGAGAAGAGCAACAAAAATATATATCTCAGCATTGTTATGTTTATTTATTTATTTATTTTATTTTTATTTATTTATGTTTTTTGGAACGATTTGATCAAATCACATTAATAGTCTGTGCAACTACACCTATTACAACTTCCAACTGCGGATAATATTTAAATAATATATTATCAAGTAGGTAGAATCGTACAATTAATCACACAAGGAAAGTACACAATGACGCCAAAGCGAATAATAATTCAACAATATTTTACATAATCTCACTTTGTTATAGGTAAGTATTATATTAAGGCAAAACACCAATAATTAACTGGTACCAATTATCGTAAATGGGCCATTCTAGTTTTTCTTGTAAGTACAGACAAGGTATTAAATATCGATACGGATCATAGCGCTATGATTGTTTGTCACAGTCTAATTTTTTCCTCCAACGTAAATTTTAGTATAGTTTATGGCGGGCAACAAATAACCCGACCAAATTACGTAGGTTGTGTTTGGTATGTTGTCAGGAATGTTAAAACGTGTTTTTAATTTGGCGCATTACGTATTCACACACATCTATATCTATGTTTCTGTGTTAGTATTTTTATATATCTACGTATTTATTATATAATGCATCCTCATCTAGTCCCCGTAACATAAGCCTTGAGCTTATTGTAGGACTAGGTATATTTGTGTAAATTGTCTAATAATATTATATTTATTTTAGTGTGGTCATTGCAACAATAACAACTTTAGTTTTCCAAAAAAATAAGGATCAAAGTCAAATGGCGTTCTAAATGTTTCAATCATGTTTCGAAAAATGGCAGGAAATTTACTGTTGCTACAAAGTTTTCTTTGACAATTCAGCTCTATTTCATATTTTCTTGTGTAATTTTTATATTTACGATGTCGAAACCCTCTCCGAGTGGGTTAATAATAACATTCTGAGATAATAACACGATTTTCCATTTCCCAATAAGAGTATTACGACGTATTGAACTCAAGTGTAATAAGACTGGGAGTAATACTCGTAACATTTTCTCGGTTTTAATGAGATACAATTTCATAACGAATTTTGAAGAGGGTAAAGGTATATACAATCCTACATATATAAGGATTATGAATGCGAAATATCTTTCTGTTACCTTTCAATGTTGAATAAATATTTTTAGACGTTTCTACTTCCACTCCGTTTATTTTTTGTACCTCGTGTAAGTTAATTTTAACTACTATGTGGTGTTTGTGTGAGTAAGTAACATTTTTGTTGTACTTTTGTATTTTCGGGGAGAATCAATATTATGCGAATACGAAACATAAACTAGCAACATTGTTTTTTTTTATAAATATATCTTATACCTTTAAACGAGCAATTCTTGTATATATATATATATATATATATATATATATATATATATATATATTTCCGGGATCTCGGAAACGGCTCTAACGATTTTGCTGAAATTTGGTATATGGGGGTTTTTGGGGGTAAACAATAGATCTAGATTAGTCTTATGTTTGGGAAAACGCGTGTTTTCGAGTTTTCATGCGTTTTCTTTCGACGCAGAATATGGTCGCTAATTTCGTGTTGCCGGCCACTGTCCGTCTGGTCCAGCGGGTTAAGACGCGGACTGCTAAACGAGTGTTACGGGTTCGAATCTCGCCCGGTGACTAACTTTTTTTTTTTTTTATATGTTCAAGTTTATATATATTTTTTTAATTTTTATTGTTTTAGACAAGTTTAATTTAGTAATAAAATGTAGTTAAGATTATCAGCTATACACCACCATAGTTATAACCGAGCAAAGCTCGGTCGCCCAGGTACTAGGACATTATTACACAAATTGACTAAGTCCCACAGTAAGCTCAATAAGGCTTGTGTTGAGGGTACTTAGACAACGATATATATAATATATAAATATTTATAATACTTAAATACATAGAAAACATTTACATGAAAACGAGGATAACATGAAAAGAGGTAAGTACGTATAGAAGTAAGTATATCTTTACAAAGAGAATATGGGAGACAGCGAGAGATCAAGCGATAACGCTCTACGAAGTCGAAAATCCGTTGTGCAATATTTATCGCCAGGTACTGTAGATTGGTAAGTACCCATACTATATAAATAAATAAATAAATAAATATTATAGGACATTATTACACAAATTGACTAAGTCCCACAGTAAGCTCAATAAGGCTTGTGTTGAGGGTACTTAGACAACGATATATATACTATATAAATATTTATAAATACTTAAATACATAGAAAACACCCATGACTCAGGAACAAATATCGGTCCATGCTCATCACACGAATAAATGCCCTTACCAGGATTTGAACCCGGGACCATCGGCTTCGTAGGCAGGGTCACTACTCACTAGGCCAGACGGGTCGTCGAATTTGTAAATGGTAATTTTACCATCATCTGCCGTATGCCAAACGACTTGAGGGCCAAGAAAACTACCGAGTGGACACCAAACATAGTGCGACGTCACGGCAGACCTCGGAGGAGGTGGCGGCACGATCCTGACGTCTTTCGGAAAGATTGGTCTAATATTGCCATAGATCGAGACGCGTGGAAGAAAAAGAGGGAGGCATTACCCCAGCAGTGGGACACAGGCTAGCAAAGAAAAAAAAATTACCATGCTCTCTATTTAGAGAGGTATAGGTTATACAAGGGGTTAAGATAACTGTTGTATATGCATGCATAGGTAGATGTACGTACGCACGGTGGCTGCGCCCACCGCGATATAAACCAGTTAACGTGTTAAATAAAACAGTTCGCTAATGGCTACGTTGTGTGTCACTTGTGTGCCTTCCCGACCCATATCTATCAGTGGCGACGATTCGATAATTACCTCGCGTGTTAATCGCCGTGTATCATGGCAACTTCAAACTCGGTCGGCTTATTTTCAAGTTTTAACCATGAACAACAAGAGTGGCTTACGTACAAAAATAGGCTTGAACAGTGGTTTATCGCAAACAACATCGACGATGCAAGCGATAAATCGGGTGTGAGAAGGCGCGCCATCTTGTTAAGTGCACTTACCGAAAGCACCTATCAATTAGCAAGTAACCTTGCTCTGCCCGGTGTTCTTGAAAACAAAAGTTACTGTGAAGTGGTTCAGTTATTGGATGCGCATTTTACTCCAAAGCGCTGTGTTTTTGCGGAGCGTTATCACTTTCATTCTGCAGTGCAGAAGGTAGGCGAAACTTCAGCGCAGTGGGCCGCGCGGCTGCGCGGGCTCGCGGCGCATTGCCAGTTCAAGAACATTGAGGAGGCGCTTCTGGACAGATTTATCATGGGCATGCAGTCTGGTAAAGAGCGCGAAAAATTGTTTTCGAAGGAGCTTGGCGAACTCACCCTAGCGAAAGCAATAGACATAGCTGAAAGTGTGCGGTGCGCCCGCGCCGCAGCCAGCGCGACCTTGGCTCCGACCGCGACGGCGGTGGTGCCCGGCGCTGAGAGCGTGTTGAAGATCGGCGAGACTACAGCGGCCCGCGGGAATAAATGTTCTGTATGCGGTCTAAGTAGTCATAAAACGGAGAACTGTCGTTATGTAAATTACAAGTGCAAAAAGTGTAAAAAGAAGGGTCACTTACGTAAGATGTGTAATCTCAAATACGTTGAGTCAGAGGAGGTGAGCGAGGATGATGATGGTAAGTTTTTTAATATACGTTCAGTTAGGGGTGAACCTATGATAGAAACAGTTATTATCAACGGGTTATCTGTAGAATGTGAAATAGATACCGGCTCCCCCATAACCGCTATATCACAAAAAACTTACGAGTCTCTGTTTAAAGAAGTGCCGTTATCCCCTAGTAACAAGAGGTTTGCGGGTTATAATGGTATTCCGATCCTAAGTATAGGTTTTGCCAAATTACCGGTCGTGTATTTGGGCAAGACTATTATTCTCGATGTACACGTCATTCCTCAAGGGGGTCCGGTGATCCTTGGGAGAAACTTCATCTCCAAATTCAAGTTGGAGCTCGCGCCTATCCTCTATTGCTCGACAACAGAGTCCGAAACCGACGATGTGAGCGATTTGATGGCTCGTTATCCAGAATTATTTTCGGACAAACTAGGTCGATTCAAAAAATATAAAATAAAATTAACGCTTAAGGCCGACGCCAAACCAGTTTTTTACAAAGCCCGGCCCGTGGCATTCGCTCTGAAAGATAAGGTCGATAGTGAAATTAAACGTTTAGTACGGCTAGGTATTCTAGAGCAGATCGAATATTCTGACTACGCATCGCCCATCGTGCCAGTGCTTAAACGCGACGGGTCAGTTAGGATCTGTGCAGACTACTCTCAAACAATAAATAAACAATTATTGATTGAGAAATACCCCCTGCCGACTATCGAAGAACTTTTCTCTAAATTGCACGGAGGGGTTGAATTTACAAAACTGGATATGTCAATGGCTTATAATCAGTTTGAAATTGACGACCCCGATAATATTACATGTATCAACACAAATCGGGGGTTGTTCAAATATCGGCGTTTAATTTTTGGGTTGTCAAGCGCCCCAGCGGTCTTCCAACGTGCTCTAAATAATATTCTTGCCGATTTAGAGGGAGTATTGTGCTTCCTGGATGACGTGCTCATCACGGGCCGGAGTAGGGAGGAGCACGTCGCGCGCCTGCACCAGGTACTACAGCGTTTTAGAGATGCGGGGCTGACGCTTCAGAAGGAAAAGTGTTCTTTTTTCCAGAATGAAATAACGTACCTAGGCCACGTTATTAACAAAGATGGTATAAGCAAATCTAAATCTAAGGTCAAAGCAATAGTCGAGGCACCGGTTCCTAAAAACATAAATCAACTGCAATCATTCCTGGGGTTGATCAATTACTATAGGAACTTTGTGCCTAGGGCTTCTACCATCTTAAGTCCCCTATACGATCTTTTAAAAAAGGATGTAAAGTGGGAGTGGAAATCAGAGCATGAAAAGGCCTTCACGGAGATAAAGACTATGTTAGCATCAGATCAAGTCCTTGCGCATTATAATCCTGATGCTAAACTAATTCTCACTTGTGATGCGTCACCCCAAGGCCTCGGTGCTATTTTATCACAAATACAGCCAGACGGGTCCGAACGTCCCATTTCTTTTGCTTCCCGAACTCTAAATGCAGCAGAAAAAAAAATATGCGCAAATACAAAAAGAAGCGACAAGTTTAATATTCGGTATAAAAAAATATCATCAATATTTATATGCACGTGCGGAACCCTTCATTCTACGCACCGATCACCAACCGCTATTATCTATCTTCGGTCCGCACCGAGGAATACCAGAGATAACAGCGAACAGACTGCAAAGGTATGCAATATTTTTATCTGCATATAATTACGTAATAGAATATGTACGTAGTGCGAATAACTGCGCCGATTTCTTATCTCGGGCGTCATTACCGGACGAGCCGGTAACACGCGCGAGGGGCGCGGGAGCGGAGGACACCGCTGCATATGTACATTTCGTTTTGGAGGGCAGTTGTTTACCAATAACTATCAATCGGTTGCAGCAGGAGACGCATAATGATGCGACTCTAAAAAAGGTTGTTTATTTCGTTCAAAATGGGTGGCCTCGCAAAACTAATGATAACGAGATTAAGCCGTACCACCAATGTAGATTTCAGCTATCGCTTGAAAAAGGGGTTTTAATGAGAGGCCATAAGGTCGTTATTCCTTTGGCGTTACAAAGTCAGGTTCTGGCAGAGCTACACGACTCACATTTAGGTATTGTGAAGAGTAAAGCTGAGGCGCGTTCGCGGGTTTGGTTCCCGGGCATTGATGCCGCCATCGAGAATCTGATCGGAGCCTGTGAGGTTTGCACTCGGTTGCGACCGACACCTCCGCGCGTCCCGCTCGCACCATGGAAAATTCCAGCACATGTATTCCAAAGGATACACTTGGATTTTCTCGGGCCTATTAACGAACACTGGTACTTAGTCATAGTCGACGCCTATAGTAAATGGGTGGAATGCTACGACATGAAAACAAATTCGTCGTCAATTAACGTGGTTGATAAATTGTACGACTTCATGTCTAGGTACGGTATACCTTGTACGATAGTCAGCGATAATGGCACTTCTTTTGTCAGTCAGTACTTTGAAGAATTTTGCGCTTTAAATGGCATACAACATTTAACGTCACCGGTGTATCATCCTTCCAGTAATGGTATGGCGGAGTCATATGTCAAAGTAATAAAAAAGGGCCTCAAGGCTGCACTCTTGTCAAACTCGAAGAGTAAAAGTGTAAATAATCAATTACTAAAATATTTATTTCATTATAGAAATTCAAAACATACTACTACCGGGGAATCACCAGCGCAGCTGGTATTTGGTAGACAATTAAGATCGCGATTAGATTTATTGCGTGTTACGTCACAAGGGTCATCAACCTCGCTCACCGCACTCGACTCTTTTGTTAAAAATAAACAGTGCTCGCAGATTAAACATTACGGTGGTGTAAACAGATGTCCATTCATTACGGACGAGTTAGTTTTATATAAACACTTTACAAATAAAAATCATTTTACTTGGACCCTGGGAACTATAGTAAAAAACTTAGGTCGTGTGCTTTATCTTATAAGAGACAAAAAAACAAACAAAATAGTGAAAAGACATATTAATCAAATTGTTAAAAATAAGGGCCAAGTCACACCGACAGCCGAGAGTCTCTCCGAGCCAAACAAAACACCGGAAGTCTCCAGCGAATCATCATCTCCTGACGCACCTCCTGTTTTTGATATCGGGCCTCAGCCTACCGCACCATTTACCGTGGTGCCTAACATAGCTGGTGGACCGGAGGCAATGACGAGGCAATCTTCGTCACATGAGCCAGCAGGCCTGAATAACGAAGATGAACTGATGATGGGGGAGGAGGAAGATGCGAGGCCTCTCGAGACAGCGTCTGTGGCCATGGCAAGCCCAGCTACGGTGCCTGCGCCGGCAACCGCCGCCGGCCGCGCGCCGCCGTCGCCGCCCGGCGCCGCAGCGGACGACGCCCCTCCTGAATCCGCGGATCCGCCGGCCGCGTCCACACGGCTCAAGCGGGCTCGCCCGCGTTTTGATTATAAACAGTTCTTCTAAGCTGGTCGGACTGTGCTAGTTTTAGGTTAGTGTAAGAAACTATGGGGAAGGGATTGTTGTATATGCATGCATAGGTAGATGTACGTACGCACGGTGGCTGCGCCCACCGCGATATAAACCAGTTAACGTGTTAAATAAAACAGTTCGCTAATGGCTACGTTGTGTGTCACTTGTGTGCCTTCCCGACCCATATCTATCAATAACCTAACATGTTATGTACGTTATGTTTTGGGGCTGTGCTGTCATCATACGCGTTTCACTAGTAGTATGAGACTAGTTTTCAGATTATAATAATAAAACCTAGAAGGTGATTTCTGATAACAGTAGCAAATTAAGTTTTTAAACTGTACTTACCATGTAGTCATAATATCCATGCAGCTTCAACCGATTAGTATTGTAAACCAGAAAAAAAGTCGGTTTACTGACGATAGTTGAACGTGACAACGTCATAAGAAAATACTGATGGAATGGTTTCATTTTTCAAAAGAAAATTTTAATTTTATTTGTTTGATAGATTTTTTGCATGGATATAGAGAAGGAGGTAAATGGAAATCACAATTGAATTGATCAAGTTACATTTATTTGTACGCATAAATACAATTGCTGCCGAACGCGGAGGCCGATTGTGCCTCTTTGTCGCTCGTTGCGCGCTCTCGCTTGCACTTCAAGCCTTAAATGGAACGCCTCAGAGCGAGGTAACGCCGCATGAGTCATGTTTTTTCGTGCGTGCAGCCGGCTCCATCGAATTATAAGACGTTGTTACGTTAATAAATGATTTGTACAAAGGCGAACTTATCCCTAAAAGTGTTGATTTGTGAATTAAGTTTTGTCTTTCTTTAGTACTCTCTAAATTTGATTATGCTGATGTCGTTTATGGCCCACGTTTATTAGCTAGTACAGACCGGATGGTGCAAAGAGTGCAAAACGCCTGCACACGTTACTGTTTTGGAGTCGCCCCACAAGAGCACGTGACGCCATATTTGAACTCAGCATGTATTCTTAAAATGTCACTACGCAGAGAATTGCATGTTTCATCTCTGTTATTTGGTGTTTTTAAAACGTCTAAAACGTCTTTATTTAAAAAAGTGTCTTTAATGTAATCTCATAGAAATTTCAAGTGTGATACACACAAGTAAAGTTGGTTAAATAGCAAACTGAATTTGGAAATGTTTTTTGTTAAATTCGCGTACAGCGTATTGAAACCAATCTTATAGTTATGCTGGGAGCCCATACATGAAAAGTACGCAATTATAGTTTGCTATACGAAATCTTTATTCAACCAATACAGCCAACGAGAAAAAAAATATTTTTTATTTAATTTTGTTTTGTTAGGTCTGAGGTTGGTTTTTAGAGTAACTCACATAATTGTATCAGTAAAACGAGGCAACTTTTTAAGGAGAAAGTTTAAGAATCACTGTTGTTGACGTCGTTCTGAAGTTTGTGCATACATTTCATAATTTATTCGTCCAGAAACAAGGTTCTCTTATTTAATACTCACGAGGTCTCTGACCTACTTAAAAACCGGTCAAGTGCGAGTTCGTTTTACTCGTGTGATGAGCATGGATATTTGTTCCTGAGTCATGGGTGTTTTCTATGCATTTAAGTATTTGTAAATATTTATATATTATATATATCGTTGTCTAAGTACCCTCAACACATGCCTTATTGAGCTTACTTAGTCAATTTGTGTAATAATATCCTAAAATATTTATTTATTTAATTAAGATTTTTAAACTAATTGTTAGTAGAACATTAACAAAAAGCGAACCTTAAAGCAAAAAATATCGCACAATAGGTGAGTTGTATCGGCCCGCTACAGTAGCCAGAGGGCCTACCGCGAACCACGTTCGACGTGTTGCATCTCTATCGCACTTGTAAATTAGTACGTCAGTGTAACGGGGAGGCATCGCGTCAAACGTGGTTCGCGGTAGGCTCCCAGTACAGAATGTATGTATTATATCCATTGGTTGACCGAAAACAGATTTTCCCGTCTTCCCTCATCCCTTAGGATCTCTGCCTTGGTAGGTAGTCTATAATAGTTATATGGCCCGATTCGAAGAATGAGATACGATAACGATAAGTTCTGGTTTATATAAGTCCTCATTGAGATATCGATTATATTATTATGTCGTATAATTGACAGAAGCAGCTCGTTTCGGGCAACCAATATCACTTCGACGTTAGAAATATCGTAGATAGATCGTCAAGTTTGACATGACGTTTAGTTATCGATCTTTTAAAGATCTTTCCAAAATCTTAAACGTGTCTTAATTCTTCGAATCGCGCCGATAGTAATTTTACCTAATTTCATAAGCATAGCAAAGCAGATAAGTTGTAGGCGGTGCAAAAACATGTACATATACTCATACTCATATTCGTTTATTGGTAAAAAATAAGAATTTTACATGTCAGCAATAAAAATAGTTTCTACAAAAACAGTGTTAAGTCAGGTAAAATTAAATATACAATTAACAATGATTTAGTTGATCTACATTACATTAAAATAAAAAGATAATAATTCAGCTTATATACGTCCCACCTCCTCTCATGTTCGAGAGGGCTCGGGCTATATTCCCCACGCTAGCCCAAAGCGGATTGGGGACTTCACATACACCTTTGAATTTCTTCGCAGATGTATGCAGGTTTCCTTCACTGAAAAGCTAGTGGTAAATATCAAATGATGCCGTGTAGGGAAAAAAGTGTACCCTGCATTTTTTTTGTAAAACGTAACAAATTTTGGGTGTCTACCAAGAATCATGATAACTATCGATTTAAGCAAAAAAAAAGTGTCCCGCTCTTGTCAGTTTTGTATCGCAGTTAACCATACATGTTGTTTTAACCGTTACAAAACTGACGAATAAATTTTGTATGGAAAATTAAGGATAATGAAGGCAAAACGGGTACATTTTTTTAAACCCCCGTAGATGCACGGTTCTAACAATTTAGCGCACGTGCATATATGTCTACACATGTCGGCGGTGTGCTCTAGCCCTGAATGATACCAAGCCAATTTATTGAAACGACACAGCACTTGCTTATGCAGCGGCTTAGTGAGCGAATGACTCGCGAACGCGAAGCGGCGCGGCGCAGCGCGGGTGATTCAATCCTTTGATACCTATGGAAGTGTCCTACGTGGGCGATCTTGTTGCGAATGGCCATGGGCCGCCGCGCCGCTTCGCGTTCGCAAGTTATTCGCTGACGTAAGCCGCTGCGTTACGGGTCATGTATTAAGTTATTTAATTATAAATTATATGATGAGTTTGTTGAACCCAACTCTTACACAAAATATACTTAATTAGTGTACCACCTGAGTCGTGACAGCTGAAAATATAAAAGGACTTACAGAAACATCTAAAAATAAAGCAAAAGCTTGTAGTCAAAAGGCAAGTATTAATTAAAATATTTCAGGATTTCTTTACGCCAGTTTGGACAAAAATAAAAGAAGCAATTGAGAGCTACTATTATAATTTGTGCTAAGTTTGTGGCAGGACTCATGGTTGCAAAATCATTATTTCTCTCTCTAGCATTCAAAAGTACTTAAGGACGGTTAATGTTATCTAAATTTCAAATGATTTTGAAGCAGAATACGTCAATTAAAAAAACCGGACAAGCGCGAGTCGGACTCGCCCACTGAGGGTTCCGTACGTTCCGTACTTTTTAATATTTGTTGTTATAGCAGCAACAGAAATATATCATCTGTGAAAATTTCAACTGTATAGCTATTACGGTTCATGAACTGCACACAGCCTGGTGACAGACGGACAGACAGACACACAGACGGATGGACAGCGGAATCTTAGTAATAGGGTCCCGTTTTCAATCTAAATCTAATAAATAAATAAAACCGGCCAAGAGCATGTCGGGTCACGCTCAGTGTAGGGTTCCGTAGTTACTCTTCCATCACAATAAGCTAAACTAGAGCTGAGGATGAAACGGTACCTTTCACCCGAGTTAAACAAATAGGCAAATTTGCATAATCAGTACCTAAGTAAAGTAAGTCTTTTTACTATGAAGGGAAAACTTTTTGCGATAACTCGAAAACAGCTAAACTGATCATGTCCGCTACAGTTTTCATTTAATGTCTTTCTTAAGCTCTACTTCCACGATTTTTTTCATATTTTTTTGGACCTATGGTTCAAAAGTTAGAGGGGGGGGACACATTTATTTTTTCTTTCGGAGCGATTATCTCCGAATATATTCACTTTATCAAAAATTGTTTCTTGAAAACCCCTATTAGTTTTGAAAGACCTTTCCAACGATACCCCACACTCTAGGGTTGAAGCGAAAAAAAAATTTCACCCCCACTTTACGTGTAGGGGAGGTACCCTAAAAAAAATTAAATTTTTAGATTTTATTGTACGACTTTGTCGGCTTTATTGATTTATATATCCATGCCAAATTTCAGCTTTCTAGCACTAACGACCACGGAGCAAAGCCTCGGACAGAGAGACAGACAGACGGACATGGCGAAACTATAAGCCTATAAGGGTTCCTAGGTTGACTACGGAACCCTAAAAACGGGCAAATCAAGAGTTATAAGTCAAATAATGGATAGCTTACCCTTAAATACTGCGCCAACGCAATTAGACGCCTCTTAGTTGGAACTTAAGACCCCTACTCATATTACTCTATGACAAATTATTTATTTATTTATTTTTATTTATATATATATGTATGCATTATTTTATGGTTGTTTTTCTATCTATGTATATTTGTATCAATGTGTATTCAAAACGTGCATTTCATTAATTTCAGTGATTGTACACTTTTGTTTGTGTTTGTCATTCATTCACCGTTACTTCTGTTTTACTCATTTCCTCAAAGGTTAACTGGAAGAGATCCCATACAGGGATAAGTTCGCCTTTGTTGTATTTAATTTACTCTGTAACTGTGTTTTTCGTGTTTTTATTTCTATGTACAATAAAGTATATACATACATACATACATACATACATACAAATTATATTATTACGCTACAAAGCCAAAGGCGAGCAATTAATACTCGTATTCGTCAGTGATATGTCGGCTAAAGACGTAACTAAGTGCAAATAGGGCAAAACCCTCAACTATAATATGTCTTAGTTTAGGCGAAGATTATATAATAATTAAGAGCAGATTCGTATAAATAGTATCTCATTGTATTCAATATACAGGAAATATTACACGAAACTCTGCGTAGGGGACGCCACTACCACAATCCATCACAATCTGAGGGTCTACCGCGAAGAAAGAAAAACTAAATTTCGTTATCTAACCTCTCTATCACTCTTGCGGATCCGAGCGATGAAGAGGCAGATAACTAAATTTCGATTTTCGCGTTTCCCGGTAGGCCCTTTGTAAACAAACCGCCTTGATGCATCAATGTCATATTTTATTATCTGTACAAACTTGTCAAAAAACCGTTTAAGGCACAGTATGTATAAGTTACTCCCTATTGAAAAAGCAAATACGATCGATTTACACAGCTACCTACTTGAATAAAAAAACGGTCAGCCGGGTTGTATCGCGGTGGAAAGACCGTCAGTTGATGACATGAACATGTAAAAAATACGCGCCTTACCACGTTATGTCCGCAAAGAGAGAGAGAGAGAGAGAGAGGCGCCATAAGAAAAGGTTGAGGGCACCATTTCGTGTTTGTCAATAATCAACCCTATGGTGTTAGCCAGTAGATTCATAATGATATATAATGATATGATATCGATACGGACAAAGTGCCAACAATATGTATACACTACCTTAATATAATTATGGACAATAATGTCGTGTATACATGTTTTTGGCACTTTGTCCGTATCGATATTTTCAGACGTGACTGTACTTTTAAACTTTTCGTTTCTGTAAGTAGCTCGTTGGCTGTTACGAAAACAGAAGCAGATAATAGGATTGTAGGTACTAATAATACAATGGAATTGTTAATACAGAAATTGAACCAGCTCGCTTCAAAAAATGTTGGCCTAAAGGTTATATGTGGGGTGTAAGGTTATATATATGCGGCTAGGTTTGTGTTAAGCTTAAAAATAATTCACAATAGACGTCAGAACCTCGCAGCTGCCTTCGCTTTCAATCAATTGCCAATTTACCTGGCATTCAAGACTCAAATTCAATTAGATTTATTGTAGACGCTGATATATTCCCAAATTAAATTTAATTGGAGACCCGATGGATGCTGGAGAATCCGCAAAAAAGCCGAAGTTGAATAAATAGTTGCTGAGTCAAATATTATTTGCGTGGTAAAAATGTTAAGGCTTCGGTGGCGAGGCCATCTAGAGCGATTGGGAGGCGATCGGGCGGTGAAGAGCTTTTGAGGGAAAACAGACAGCACGCCGCCCGGCCGGTCGACCTAAGTCGACAGCAGACCGCCCGATCGTCTCCCAATCGCTCTAGATGACCGAGCTACCGAAGCCTTTGCATTTTTACTATGCGAATAATATTTTGTCAGCAACTCATCTCACCCATCGGTATGGGTGACAGGATACTAACACCTACCTACCTCGCACAGTTGTAACTGGGAATTCGTTGGAAACGCAGCCTTACTCTGAACCGCGTGTGTCAATCAAGCGGGACCACATCGGCCAATAATTTTCCTCGAACTAAAACATTTCGCAAGCGAAATTGCTTTTCTCATAACACGTAGGTATTTATTTTATAGGCCGTCGTAAAATACGATCAGAATTGAGTAGATGTCGAGGAATTTGATAAGGTTGGTAACATATAATATAATAACAGTATAAAATAAAGGGTAGACATATGTGACAGAATTATTTCACGATATTGTATGAAAGCTAATAGTGCCCACGTTTTTTACGCGTTTTTAGGGTTCCGTACTTATCTAAAAGGTAAAAAGCGGCCAAGTGCGAGTCGGACTCGCCCATGAAGGGTTCCGTACCATTTATGACGTATTAAAAAAAACTACTTACTAGATCTCGTTCAACATTTTACCACTTTGGACACACATTTTACCACTTTGGTAGTGTCTCTCGCGCAAACTATTCAGTTTAGAAAAAAATGATATTAGAAACCTAAATATCATTTTTGAAGACCTATCCATAGATACCCCACACGTATGGGTTTGATGAAAAAAAAAATATTTTATGGCTTATTAAAAAAACTACTTACTAGATCTCGTTCAAACCAATTTTCGGTGGAAGTTTGCATCATAATGTATATCATATATTTTTTTTAGATTTTTCATTCTGTTATTTTAGAAGTTACAGGGGGGGGACACACTTTTTTTCACTTTGGAAGGTTCTCTCGCGCAAACTATTCAGTTTAGAAAAAAATGATATTAAAAACCTCAATATCATTTTTGAAGACCTATCCATAAATAACCCACACGTATGGGTTTGATGAAAAAAATTTTTTTTTTAATTTCATGACGTATTAAAAAAAAACTACCTACTAGATCTCGTTCAAACCAATTTTCGGTGGAAGTTTACATGGCAATGTATATCATATATTTTTTTTAGATTTTTCATTCTGTTATTTTAGAAGTTAAGGGGGGGGGGGGGGGACACACATTTTACCACTTTGGAAGTGTCTCTCGCGCAAACTATTCATTTTAGAAAAAAATGATATTAGAAACCTCAATATCATTTTTGAAGACCTATCCATAGATACCCCACACGTATGTTTGGGGAACCCCCAAAATTTATTGTTTTTTTTTTCTATTTTTGTGTGAAAATCTTAATGCGGTTCGTAGAATACATCCACTTACTAAGTTTGAACAGTACAGCTCTTATAGTTTCGAAAAAAAGTGGCTGTGACAGAATCGGACAGACAGACGGACATGACGAATCTATAAGGGTTCCGTTTTTTGCCATTTGGCTACGGAACCCTAAAAATGGATTCCTCAAAATCATATCAATCAGAGTTACTCGTGTGACTGTCTGTTCATCTGTCAATTTGCTTCGAAACTATACCTCTTCCGTTGAATGATGTGATGATCCCTATATACCGCGAAAACTCCGGGCAAAAACTCGTATAGTGGTTAACGGCTATGTATGCTGAACCCTCGTCGACGTCAGCTGCTGCTCCGTTGGTGGGTTGAGGCAGCCACCGAAACATGTTAAAAAAATTGTCTCTGCTTCCCGTTTCATACTTTGTCATATGATAGTTTAGATACTATTGTTAATTAAAACAATCGTCAGCCGGTTATATCACGGTGATAAGAACGTCAGCTGGTCGCATGAACATGTAAAAAATAACAGCTTTACCTTTTTATGATATTAATAACAAATCATGAAACTTTACATGTAGCATTTCATCAGGTGAAACGCCTGAAACGACGTGAACGGATTACGCAATTTACACATTACGCATACTTTGCGTACATAAAGTGGTAAGGCGCGTATTTTTTACATGTTCATTTTACAGTTGACGGTGACGAAAAAGACATGACGCTGAAATACCCAAAAATCGTATATTATGGAGGAAAAGGACAAGAAAGGCCGACCCCAAGTAAATGGGAAAAAGGTCAAGGAGGAAGAAGATTTTACAGTTGACGGTCTTTCCACCGCGATACAACCGGCTGACCGTTATTTTAATTTAAAATAGCATCTAAACTATTATGTCAAAATTCAAATTCAAAATTCAAAAAAATATTCTGCAAGTAGGCCTCAAGGGTTCCTTTACAAGCCAATACAACATTTATAGTAACAGCATAATTATAGTGACATGAAAAATACATAACAACATTTATAAATACAACAGCCAATACCTGGGTAAACATTTCATTATAATAATCTGAAAATAAATAATTACTACAATACAAAAGAGATGTATAGTCTCTATGGTTAAAAATACATTAAATCTGGAGATGTAAAAGGTCCCCCGATGTCAGAGTTCTAATATTTTCCGCTAATATTATAACGAGAGTAACCGGAACTCTATTTTCAAGTCCTACGTTTACTCTGGTTCTAATATCAGCTGAAAATCGTTGAGCATTAGACTTTTTGTTTGCCGCGATATCTATTGTCGAGTAGCAGTACTGAGTGTTCCGCTACTCGATGCTAGATGTCGACTTCGAAAATAATAAGCGTTTTGGTACCAAAACTGATGTATGGAGTGATCATTCTATGTACTTCTTATTTCTCTATGTCAATGTGTAAACTAGCCCCAATGTGAAGGCCAGCCATACTTTTCCCTATGCCACACTTACCCGCATTAACCTTACTAATTAATTCTTTGTAGAATTCATTCTTTGTAGAATTAGAATTCATTCTTTGTAGAATTCATTCTTTGTAGAATTCATTCTTTGTAGAATTCATTCTTTGTAGAATTCATCTTTTGTAGAATTCAGGGTTATTGACAAAATATACTTGAGTTTGTTCTCTTTCTAAGAATCCGAAAATGGTATCTCTATAATTAAAAGTCCAGTGTCGCTTATCAAACATTTGCCTCCAGTGGATCCTTAATTATTTTAGGCGCGAGGAAAAGTAACTAAATGTATAGTAAGTAAATCTTTATTGCAAACCATGGTATGTACATAGATGTTACTAATTATATGTTAACGGTACCAATCATGGAACATTTAAGAGACAAATTGGAGAATTTTTGATATTTCACCGACATCTGTAAAATTTCTATCGCTTTATGCTTTAACCCTTTTCCAGGTATAGAACGATTTATCGACCACATGCGCGCCATTAGAATTTCAACTTTAGCATTCGGATTTAAAGGTCAAATTAGATTACACTTTCAGGAAATGTTACTAAACTTGTCTACAAATGAATCATAAAAACTGGATTAATTTGAATATATTTGGCTTTTTTGGGAAAACCTTGTAGATTGGTGCGGCCTGGAAAAGGATTAAAAGTTGAATGTCTATCTCACCCTCTAAGTTTTCTATGTATTTAATGAAAGCTTACTGCAATTGGTTTCAATATTATTAACCAATTAAAACTATGGTTTTTTGCTCCAGTCATGGGATGTATGGCGTTATTAAATATCAAACTAACTAATATCAATGAAAAGTTAAACTTAAGCAGCTCTTTGGCTCTTGTTTATGGTAATATGTTGGCAGCGATTAAAAACTGATGGTAAATACTTGTTTTACAGGATTTGTCTATAGCATCCCATTACTGGTGCCCGTTCCATTATAGGGGTGTTTACTATATAGAGTTTCACATGGACCCCGGTGAGGTGTAACAATTTTCCTTATAACTATATTATACATATATAAAGTAGTACATTCTTACTGAAAGCTATATAACTAGTCGTAAAATTGAATAGAGGCTACATAGTAAAAATTAAGCTATCGAATAAATTTACACTAGGGGCTCTGAGGGCCTACCCCGAACCACGTTCGAGGTGTTGCCTCCCTGTCACACTTACGTACGAATTTACGAGTGCGACAGAGAGGCAACACGTTGAACGTGGTTCGCGGTAGGCCTTCTGATGTCAGTGTACGTTCGAATTGGCACGTAACATCGTTCGATCACGTAGCGCTCTTCGTAGAGCATTGCACGTATCCGTAGCACGTGGAACGAAGCCGTAGGCGCGTAGCAGTCACTGCCTCTACGACGTGCCTCCTAACAAAAATAAACACAGAGCAAAGTAATATCAGATATTAGATTCTATTGGACACATGCCGAGATAAAAATGGCTTTTTGTAACATACGACCCGATTCGAGAATGATATTTTTTTAAACCACGACGGTGGTAAACAAGCAAACGGCCCGCCTGATGGTAAGCAGTCACCGCAGCCTATGGAAATACGATAACGATAAGTTCTGGTTTAGATAAGTTCTCATTTAGATAACGTTTGTATGTCGTATAATTGACAGAAGCAGCGCGATTCGGGCAACCAATGTCACTTTTACGTTAGAAATATCGTAGATAATAGATCTTATTGGGATCACAGCGGAATCGGAATAAAGATAGTTATCTATCTTTTAAAGATCTTTCCATGATCTTAAACGTGTCGTAATCATTCTTCGAATCGGGCCGATAATCTTATATAATATTTACCATTTACTAGATGTATTTCTGTGGAAAAAATAGTGGGACAATAATAGATAGTTAAATACTATTAATACTTTGTTTTTTTCGTTACTGTTTGAGAAAAACATATTATTAGCATGAGCAGATTCAAACTCTGATAACCGCATCATGATTGGGGATGCGACATTGGTAGAGGCTAGACTGCAGAGCCTAGAACACCGTAGAAAGGTAGCCTGTTTATCGGTATTCTACAGGATACATTTCGGGGAGTGTGCGATGGGATTACATAATCTTATCCCCCCATCTCCGTTCTGCCACCGTGGGACTAGACGCGGACTTGCGTTTCAGCCTTACGTCGTTACTTTACCACTGATTCGCACTAAACGCTACGCATCCAGCTTTATCATGCGAACGGCTAAGGAGTGGAATTCACTTCCTGCAAATCTATTCCCAGTCCACTATAACTTGGACCTTTTTAAATCGAGAGTGAATAGAGATCTTTTAGGTAAGCATGTTCCATCCTGCATCGGCACTTTCCATCAGGTGAGATTGTGGTCAAATGCTTAGCTTTTCGTAATAAACAATGGCTGAGATTAATAAAATCCAGGTTAGTAGGTTAGCAGACCTTCTTTCTCCTGCCCTTCGTCCATCAACATTCATCCCTAATATTCTTTTGTCTATATGGCATTCATCTCTCCGTAGTAGGTTACCAGATCACAGCAATTTATTTATTTTATTTTATTTAATAGAAATAGTACATTACGATACAAGTGCGAAAAATAGGAAATTCGAAACGAGTGGCGATAAATTAAAACACGACCGAAGGGAGTGTTTTAAATCGACACGAGTTGCGAATTACCTATTCGCACATGTATCGTACAACGTTTTACAGTACATATGTCCCTTTAAATGTTCGACACAGTAACATAATATGCTAATTTTCGCACTAGTGCTATAAAGTAGCACCATATGTACTGTAAATATGTTTCTATTACTTTACAGACGTATCCAATGCGCCATGAAACTTAAAATTAACATGTACTAAACCGGTACAATATAAATTATTAAAAATAACAATCAGGTATAATACAAATCACAAATAATACAATTACAAATTACTATTAATTACTTTTTTTTAATACTACGTCGGTGGCAAACAAGCATACAGCCCGCCTGATGGTAAGCAGTCTCCGTAGACTATGTACGCCTGCAACTCCAGAGGAGTTACATGCGCGTTGCCAACCCTAAACCCCCCCCCCCTTCGTTGAGCTCTGGCAACCTTACTCACCGGCAGGAACACAACACTATGAGTACGGACTAATGTTATTTGGCTGCGGTTTTCTGTATGTGTGTGTATGATGGATTAAAATAATAAACATTTTACATGTAAGTATCTTATCTTATACCTTTAAACGAGTAATTCTTGTATATATATATATGTTTCTTTATTATTGGGAAATAAACAGCGAAAAACAATATCATTGTTCCACTTATAGAATAATAACATTATTTATTGTTCATCCAGACTTATACAATTTGGTTCAAATTTTATGAGTTTGTAAAGTAGGTTTAGGTAAGATTATTAAATTTTAACAGCAGAAAAAAAGACGGTATACCTTGCTTACACGTAATTTACATACAGCTATACTTATATATTTCGGGTATCTCTATAACGGCTCTAACGATTCGATACAATTTGCTATTTGGGGGTTTTTGAGGCGAAAAATCTAGCGAGGTGCTATCTCTGGGAAAACGCGCATTTTTTAGTTGTTATATGTTTTCCAACTTCGCTCTCCCAGATATTTGTAATTAAGTGTACATAACTCCGGTAGAAGCGTAACGGGCGCTCAACAAGCCAGTTTTTCAATCCAAGTTAAAGTTAATTTAAATGGGAGCTTCAAAAATATTTCAAGGCAGTTTGTTTTAAACTGTGGGTCCCATTACATTCCTAAACGGTATAAGATGTGTGCAGCCTGTTTACGGTGATATCAACCAATCCAATTAAATCAGGATCCGAGAATAAACATGAGATCATTTTACCAAAAACGTGGAACTTTATAATTGATTCTTAATTAAATTTGGACCGTTCTTCTAAAATTGTTAATTTAATAATTATACGGTCCAGAATGTTTATTCGATTCCTATTCGCGTGTTTGCTAAATTTAGATCTGTAATTGAACGGTACCGCAGGAAAATGGAAGCCTGCAAGTCAGGTAACACATGGCATTTAAAGGTGCACACAAAAATACTTTATATTGTATCATATTATTATTATCTATAACTTATTGGTAAAATTTTAATTCATTATAGATTTAAATACGATATTTACTAGCTTGCCTGCAACCTAGCAATAATAGTAACAACTTTTTCAACACACGTGTTCGTAATGTGGAGCTTTTAGGGTCATAATCCTAGATATTAAGATGCCGTACTGCTTTTTTTAGATAACAACACGTTTTCCAAAAATTTAATTAGCAATCATGAGGATTTTTTGTAAGGACTTTGGAGATACAAAACCTATTTTTTTATTTTCTCTCGGTAGAAAAAAATCACGAACATAGGTCTTAAACGCACTTTAAGAGCCCATCAACGTGCTCACTAGCGCCACTGGTCAATAATTGTGATTATTTAAATTTAACGATATATATTTAAAAAGGAGACCGCTATGTTATGTATTTTATATTTAAGTACCTTTTGAATACATCATAATAGTTTTTACGTTGCTGGATTCGTAAATCTATGCGTCCAAAGTTAAAACGGCCGTTTTTGTTTTGAGTTCATAGACCGATGAATCCAGCAACGTAAAAAACTATTTTAATGCATCCAAAAGGTACTTAAATACAAAATACAGTACATAGCGGCCCTCTTTTCTTTTTAGGGTTCCGTAGCCAAATAGCAAAAAACGGAACCCTTATAGATTCGTCATGTCCGTCTGTCTGTCCGATTATGTCACAGCCACTTTTTTTTAATATCTTTCGTTAAATTTAAATGATCATAGTTATTTAGCAGTGTTGCTAGTGAGCTAAGTGAAGATTCAAATCCTGGTAAGGGCATTTATTTGTGTGATAAGCACGAATACTTGTTCCTGAGTCATGGGTGTTTTCTATATATTTAAGTATTTATATATTATACATATATCGTTGTCTAAGTACCCACAACACAAGCCTTATTGAGCTTACTGTCGGACTTAGTCAATTTGTGTAATAATGTCCTATAATATTTATTTATATTCATGGACCTAGAACCTAGAATACTAATGACGTAGTTTCGCTAAAACACCACTAGGATTCCATCATCCACCAATTTTCCAGTATTTGTGACACAGACACATTGACAGTTAACCTTTACTTAATATATAATTATATAATATTTCGCCTGCGTTACGAACTATTTACGGAAAAAAAGTACGTGATTTAACAATGAAGTCCTTTTCATAGGATAGTTTAGCTTAGCTTCTGTTTTTTTGCATGGCGTCTAACTAGGGGCCATTAACAAGAGATGGTTATTATTAGGTTGCAGAACTCTTTGAGTTATTCAAGAATAATTGAACTTAAGTAATACAGAAATAAATTATGCTCAAAATCATAAAACTGATTTTGTAACAGGTAACATAATATAGCACGCAAATCCCATTTTTGTATACCCAAGTAGTAATAAAACATTATTTTCTACTCATCGACTGTAATTGTTGAATTAAGTTTTGTATATTAAATTATAATTGAGTGCTTTTCATGTATGGGCTCCCAACTCAACTTTAATATACATTTTTTTTTTAATTTATTTAAATCAAAAGAAGATTACAAAAAGCCTTAAACTACTAATCTGCCAAACTGCAGTACAGTTTGTTGGCAGAAAAAAAAAAACTATATCTACCCTCCATCAACTAGTATTGTAAATATTAATAACTATAGCCGCTTTTGCATACGTATGTATATTGAAACCTTGGTATGTTAAAACTGTACTTGTTGGTATTTAAATACGCTGTAGTCAACTATAAAAAATTTGACCAATCACGTGCCGCCGCCGCCACCGCCGCCGGGCGCGGGGCGGGACTAAATAGTCGCACGCTTATGTCTTTTTTAGGGTTCCGTAGCCAAATGGCAAAAAACGGAACCCTTATAGATTCGTCATGTCCGTCTGTCTGTCCGATTATGTCACAGCCACTTTTTATTACATTCTTGTCTACTGAGATGAGATACTTACCAATTTTCATTACACAAAGTAACTATTCAGGTTTTATAGTAAAAAGCATTATTTTAGATGAATTGCAAAAAAAGTATTGCATGCAATAATCAACTCGGCAAGCTTCATTGCATAAATATGGAACTCGACTGAAAAACTATTATATCACGGTTGTAGTATTGGTTGACTGGTAGAGAATGCTTTTAGGCATTAAGTCCGCCATTTGTACCTTCATGTATTGTGCAATAAAGATTAAATAAATAAATATATGATTGTGCTCAAATATTAATATGTATGTATGTATATACTTTATTGTACATAGAAATAAAAACACGAAAAACACAGTTACAGAGTAAATTAAATAAAACAAAGGCGAACTTATCCCTGTATGGGATCTCTTCCAGTTAACCTTTGAGGAAATGAGTAAAACAGAAGTAACGGTGAATGAATGACAAACACAAACAAAAGTGTACAATCACTGAAATTAATGAAATGCACGTTTTGAATACACATTGATACAAATATACATAGATAGAAAAATAACCATAAAATAATGCATACAATATAATTTGAAACGTAATAAATATAAGAGCCTCGGTAGAGAGTACCATTTTGTACCTTTTGGCGTTGAAACTCTAGGTCCATGGGGTCCCAGCGCGCACAAGTTTTTTGGAGAAATCGCGAAACGTCTGGTTGACGTAACTGGTGACCGAAGAGCTGGCGGCTTCCTCGCACAACGTATCAGTATTGCGATACAACGAGGAAATGCCGCCAGCATCCTTGGTACAATGCCTCAAGGGCCTATTTTAGATATAAGCTAGTTATAGTAATCATCTGTATATATCCATTATGTATATTGTTATTGTCAGTAAAGCATAAAATGAAGATATATCGTATATGTTTATATATATCGTATTTTTTTCGTAAAATAAGCTCTCGAAAGGTAGAATGACCCGAATACGTTCCCATGGAGGAATGATCGGCCGATATCCTCTTAACCGAACTAATTTACGGAACGTGTACCCAGTGGAATAGAGAAAACACACACACACGTTGGGGTCAGCTTAGAGGCCAGTTCAAACTTACATTTGTGACATCAAAATTATATCTAATAATGTCAGTCGCTCGGCGTCTCACTCGCTCCATTATATGTACGGATAAGTACGAACGAAACGCACGCGCAAATGACATCATTTAGATATCATTTTGATATCACAAGGTATCCTCCACGCGAGTTTCGTTCGCCGTACTTTTCCATTTATTTCTAAAAAGGTAAACATCAAAAACATCTTGTTTATGAGAATGAATGTGTAACAAATTCTGTGTTTTGTTATTACCTGTCATTATTTTATTTTATTATCTATTTGTGTTTATTTTGTTTAGGATAAGAGACAGGTGCAGATGCAGACAGACCGAAGAGGAGATGGCATGGACGATTAAAACGCATTCTGCCCGAAATGGTGAGAAAATACCAACGACAGGATCGGATGGAGAAAACGAGAGGGGAGGCCATTGTCCAGTAGAGAGACACTAAGTTATATAAAATAACCGGCCAAGAGCATGTCGGGCCACGCTCAGTGTAGGGTTCCGTAGTTACTCTTCCGTCACAATAAGCTAAACTGGAGCTTAAAGTATAGTAAATTGTTAACTAAGGGATGAAACGGTACCTTTCACCTGAGTTAAACAAATAGGCAAATTTGCATAATCAGTACCTAATTAAAATAAGTCTTTTTACTATGAAGGGAAAACTTTTTGCGATCACTCAAAAACAGCTAAACTGATCATGTCCGCTATAGTTTTCATTTAATGTCTTTCTTAAGCTCTACTTCCACGATTTTTTTCATATTTTTTGGACCTATGGTTTAAAAGTTAGAGGGGGGGGGGACACATTTTTTTTTTCTTCCGGAGCGATTATCTCCGAATATATTCACTTTATCAAAAAATGTTTCTTGAAAACCCCTATTAGTTTTGAAAGACCTTTCCAACGATACCCCACACTCTAGGGTTGAAGCGAAAAAAAAAATTCACCCCCACTTTACGTGTAGGGGAGGTACCCTAAAAAAAAATTAAATGTTTATTCAATTCAATTCAATTCAAATATACTTTATTCATGTAGGCCTAGCAACAAGCACTTATGAATAGTAAGACAGTATTACATATAATTATCTTAATCTAATTATCAGAGCAATTTATTGATGTTGTAAATATTATTCCATATATAATACTAATGAATATAATTCATAGATCAAATTTAATACTAAAACTTTCACAAAATACAGTCATACAAAAAAAAATGTATAAAAAATACTAGTCTAGATTGTTTCTAGAATAAATTCTAAATGTCAAACAAATATAATAAAAACAACAAAGGAAATACATGCATTGGAATATCCATTTCATCATCATTATTCAAATATAATAAATAATTAATCATTTCGAATCACAATTAATCCCACGTTGTTTTATCATTCATGTAGTCTTGTGTGGTATAATAAGCTTTAGAAATAAGTTTATGCTTTACATGATTCTTAAATTTATTAATTGGTAACTCAGTAATATGGTTTGGAAGTTTATTATAAAATCTCACACAATTACCCATGAATGATTTTTTAATTTTATGGAGCCGAGTGAAGGGCACGGCGAGCTTATGTTTATTTCTAGTATTAATATTATGAATGTCACAATTTTTCTTAAAATCGGCAATATTTTTATGCACATACAGAATATTCTCATAAATGTATTGACAGTGCACTGTCATGATGTCAATTTCCTTAAATTTATCTCTCAGTGAGTCTCTATGGTTTAGATTTTATTGTACGACTTTGTCGGCTTTATTGATTTATATATCCATGCCAAATTTCAGCTTTCTAGCACTAACGACCACGGAGCAAAGCCTCGGACAGACAGACAGACAGACAGACAGACAGACAGACAGACAGACAGACGGACATGGCGAAACTATAAGGGTTCCGTTTTATGCCATTTGGCTACGGAACCCTAAAAAGAACTCTGTAGAAGTAAACATGAAGTTCTTAATAAGGCACTTATTGGGGGGTAAAATGTTGAAGTAAATATCAACTATGATAAAAGTGACCAAGATTCAACAAGAAAACCAATTTCGGAAGATATTCGTAGTTTTTTCCTAAGAACTCCGACATATTTAATGACTAAGTATGTATATTTATTTTCCAATAACTGTTTTCTCAGCACAAATCTCTGAATACTGAATACCTTAAGTCTTTTTTCAATACTGCGGCGTTACCCGCGACCTTCAACTTCGCTCTTCCGGCAATATGTCTCTATACATCCCACTTCACCCCTACGTTATGCATAGCTATGGTTATATTTAAAAATATTTTCCATAATGTCAATGTCCAGAGAGGAAAATGGGGACTACATTTGTATAGAGACGCGGCCATCTCCTTTCCTCTTAAGCTCCACAAAATTAATTAATTGTACCTATGAAAATTAAATTTCTGTCAATCATACGTTTACTGAGAAGACGCACTGATGGATGTTTGAGGTAATACTCGTATTTGCGTAAGTTTTTATTAAAAATTCATGTTTAATAAAACCCGTATTTTGAAAATGGCTTAATATCGCATGACTTTCAATGTTATTGTCTTTTTTCATATCACCTTCGAGACAAATAACTGAGCATCTGTACCTAAACCTTATTATAAGTAAATATATATTATTGTAATCTTATTTTTAATTTTTATTTAAAAGGCTAAAAAGCTAAATTATGATGGTAAATATGGCTAATTAAAAGTTACCAGATCAACGGCAAATTACTATTACTTATTCTGTGTCTACGGTTCATATTTATACTACGTCGGTGGCAAACAAGCATAGGGTCCGCCTGATGGTAAGCAGTCTCCGTAGCCTATGTACGCCTGCAACTCAAGAGGAGTTGAATGCGCGTTGCCGACCCTAACCCCCCGCCCCCCCTCGTTGAGCTCTGGCAACCTTACTCATCGGCAGGAACACAACACTATGAGTAGAGTCTAGTGTTATTTGGCTGCGGTTTTCTGTAAGGTGGAGGTACTTCCCCAGTTGGGCTCTGCTCTAGATTTGGAATGACATCCGTTGCGCTGTGCCCTACCACACAAAGCGTTCATCCTTTTTAATTTTACCTTCGGAATTCACTCAAGAATAACTTACAATTCCATTAAATACTATGAACTCTGAACGTATTCATTATTAAATTGACGACATTCATTTTAATATGCACGTACGGTGTTTAAATAACGATCCGAAACAGAAGGTCTACACATAATAGGCGTCGAAACCGCGATCTGACGGGGATATATTTATATCGACGTACGAGTAGAGCGGTGTATCGAGAGAACTAAAAGGCCTCACTAATTACCAGATCGCCAGACGATATCAGCCTGTCAGTTATTCTGAGAGACCGACCTGTGGCTCCTATTTTTTTTATACTACGTCGGTGGCAAACAAGCATTGCCGACCCTGATACTCCGCACCCTCGTTGAGCTCTAACACTATGAGTAGGGTCTAGTGTTATTTGGCTGCGGTTTTCTGTGAGGTGGTACTTCCCCAGGACAGGGCTCTGCTCTAGATCTGGAATGACATCCGCTGTGCCCTACCACACAAAGCCAAATGACATTCACAATGCCCATACCTCTCTTTTGTACGTAGTTTAAGGACGTACCCGGGTCCAAGCTCCTAGTGAAAAGGGGTACAAATCTCGCGCAGTTTAGATGAAAAAGGATATACGATCCATATCACACTTGTGCACTTTTTGATCTGAGCTGCCCGTATGGATATTGTGAGTGCAGGATTTCTATTCAAGATTTTTCTGTATCTCTAGAAATTGGACTAAGTAGGACTTGAGTTTTTTTACGATTGCTGCAAATTTTGTTTTAAATAACATTGCTTGTGTGTTATCTTACCAAGATAAATCATTCTTGTACAGAAAAATTTGTGCACTAAAGAAGAAAAATCCAAGGATTTAACTGTTCAGACTTGATATTTTTTTTACATACGTTTGAGCTTTTTTGCTTATATAGTAAGTAAGTAAGTAAGTAAGTAAATATTCTTTATTGCACCAACAATTATACATTTTACATACATGTAAAACTACAAATGAATTTTAAAGGAAAATAGAACCAGGTAACAACAGGCGGTCTTATCGCTAAAAAGCGATCTCTTCCAGACAACCTTTAGGTAGCAGGAAATTTCGAACTCATACAAAAGTCAACAGGTAGTGCAAGGAGCTAAATATGGAGACTATTAAATACAAACACACATACTACTTATATAAGTATTAAAACAATACCTAATATACTAATAAATATACAATATAATATAATACAATATATATATAAAATATAATACACATATAAAATATATAAATGGCAACTTAAGGTAGAGATAGAAAGTATAGTTTCAGCTGATTTTTGAAAATGGGGAGAGATTTAGCTAATCTTAATTCTTATATAATTGGCATATACGCGAAAAAAAATTGGCTGTTTCATACATTTTAGCTGTCTGACCTAATAGACATTTAATATCATAGTAGTCTCGACTTGTGTCTATTTCCATATCAACTCTTTACAATCCTGCACCAAACTAACTATTTCTGTTTAGCCCAATGGTTGACTGGTAGAGAATGCCTCAAGGCGTTAAGTCCGCCATTTGTACTCTTTTTGTAAATTTGTGCAATAAAGTTAAACAAACAAACAAACATTTTCTATGGGAGAGTAAACATTTTTTTCCCCATAGTAAAAGTTGCTCATTATGACCTATATATTCAGCCCGTATGTAGTAATATGTTGACGGCCTGGCCTAGTGGGTGACCTTGAAGTTGCCTTCGAAGCCGATGGTCCTGGCTTTGAATCCCGGTAAGGGCATTTATTTTTGTGATGCATACAGATATTTGGTCTCGAGTCATGGATGTTTTCTATGTACATAATATGTATTTATCTATGTAAGTATGTGTAGATAGATAGATAGATAGATTTTATTTGGTATTAATCATACACTGTCACATTAGGTACAATTTAGGCACAATTAATTTCAAAATTATTATAAATTAAAATACAATGTCAACTAATTATTCCAATTCACGTAAATATTAATGATAACGATTTTAAAATTCTAATGCATTAGGAAAATAATAAAATATAATTCAAATTAACTATTTACAATTAGGCACAATATAAATAATCACAATTACATTAGAATAAAAACATTTATCAGAATAAACTATAAAAGAACACGTTTGATATGGTAACGGGGATCTGGACGGAATTCATTCATCCAGGAACTCATTTACCGAATAGTAGGCCTTCATTATGCAATAATTCTTAAGTTTAGAAACAAAAGCAGAATCTGGGTCAACGGTTCTGATTGGCTCGGGTATTTTATTATAAATCTTAGCACCCATTACACCAAGAGACTTACCAGTTTTTATAAGCCTATGTGCAGGGACAGCCACATGTCGTCACCTAGTACTCATAGTACAAGCTTTGCTCAGTTTGGGGCTAAGTCGAACTGTGTAAGATAAGATGCCCCCTAATATTTTATTTTATATGAAAGTAACGATAAAAAGAGGGCTCAATAATTTTAAATCCCTACTTTAACAGGGCTTTTTACGGGTTTCGTCTGTTACATTCAATTACTGTATCTTTCAAATTCTTAATTGGTAGCATCGATTTTCAGGACCGAAACGACAATCTCACGGAGGCCCTCGGGACGTCATCAAAGTGAGGCTTAATTGGACTGGTTTTGTCGCAAACTGAGGATATTTTAAAATACCCAAATAAATACGTGTACATTCGAGATCACAAACATATATATTACGATTATTATTAATCGTATGGCGAGATTCGAGTCGCTTAAGGTATTAGAAAGTAGACAATACGATACAAGTGCGAAAAATAGGAAATCCGCAACGCTTGGGGATAAATTAAAACATGACCGCAGGGAGTGTTTTAAATCGACACGAGATGCGAATTACCTTTAGCCACGACCAGTTTGGCCTGGTGGGTAGTGACCCTGCCTACGAAGCCGATGGTCCCGGGTTCAAATCCTGGTAAAGGCATTTATTCGTGTCCTCCTGAGTCATGGGTGTTTTCTATGTATTTAAGTATTTATAAATATTTATATGTTATATATATCGTTGTCTAAGTACCCTCAACACAAGCCTTATAGAGCCTACTGTGGGACTTAGTCAATTTGTGTAATAATGTCCTATAATATTTATTTATTTATATTTATTTATTTGCTTTTGGTAACTGTAGTTACTAGCTGTCACCCTTATTTTATTATAATAATAGAAATCACTGAAAAATATGAAGCATGTGAGTGGATATAAACATGTATCGTAATCGTACAACGTTTTACAGTACATAATTATGACCCTTTAAATTTTCGACATAATTAGGTAATGTGTTAATTATCGTACTAGTGCGAAAGTAGCACCATGTGTACTGTAAAATATTGTAATAGTATTTTATGAGAACTTTTTAGTCGAGTACCGTCTTTGAAAAGCTTGATTACTCGTATATCACTATTGTATACAAAACTTTTTCTACGAGTCATCTAAAATAACACTTTTTAATATAAAACCTAAATTATATTGTGAAAATTTGTAAGTATCCCAGTAGATAAAAATGTAGTACGAAAGACATAAACGCGCGACTATTTAGTCCCGCCCCGTGCCCGTTTAGTCTTTTCTATGGGAGCGCGGCGGCACGTGATTGGTAATTTTTTTATAGTTGACTACAGCGTATAACCGTTGAGAACCCATACATGAAAAGTACGCAATTATAGTTTGGTATACGACATCTTAATTCAACCAATACAGTCGACGAATAGAAAAATATATTTAAAGAACGCTGGCTTGTAAAAATGTTTGTGAACTCGGCCGTACTATCGTCCACTGTTAATTGACAATTTGTAAACTTTATTGTAAAGAGATAAGATCCAAGGTTAGCTAGTTATTTAAGTGTTGTTGTTAGTATTTCTTTGTTCGGGATAGAGCATTGACTTGGTATTACACACAATTATTGATATTGTTAATGATTAAGATACTTTGTTGGAGTATAACTGTGAAATATAAAGTCTGTCTGGACCGCAGACGATGTCGTGTAATTAGAAGGTTAAATTTTTTAAACATTTTTTTAGCAAGGTTTCCTTGTATGGGGATTTTAGTTGATAGTACCTTCTTCAGATTTTTGCTCATATCTCGAGTATGTTTACGAATAGCATTATTACTTCGGACAAAAGTTTCAATATAAAATTTCCTACAAATTTGGTTTTGTTTATTTTTACTCTAGGAGCTACAGGGTGTTTAAGTTAACAAAGAGAGAAAAAAAATTAAGAAAACGTCGTTTTTTCGTAATTGTTCATCATAACTAACTTTTTTGTTTCGAATAAGCAAGCTTAGTAACCAGCTGGTCAAATGTAAAAAAAACCGGCTAAGAACATGTCGGACCATGCTCGGTGTAGGGTTCCATATTTACCCATCCGTCAACATAGACTTTTTGCAAAAACTTAAAAACGGCTTAACCGATCAGGTTTGCTATGATTTTTATTGAAAGTCATTATTAAGCTTTACTTTCACGATTTTTTCCATATTTTTTGGACCCATGGTTCAGAAGTTAGGGGAAGTAGAGGGGGAAACATATTGTTTTTTCCTTTTAAAGCGATTATTTCCGAAAATATTACGTTTATCAAAAAATAGTTCGTAAAAAGCCGCATTAGTTTCCAAAGACCTATCCAGCGACACCCAACACTATTGGGTTATACCCAAAAAAAAAATCATCCCCACTTCTGGTGTCTAGCCATCCTAAAAATTATTTTTCTTCTAGTTTTTATTTTACGATTTTGTCGGGGAACTGATTTATATATTTGTGCTAAATTTCAGCTCTCTAGCATTAACGATCATGGAGAAAAGAGAAACTTTTGTACGAAGTAATTATAATGCTATTCGTAAACATATTCAAGATATGAGCAAAAATCTGAAAAAAGTACCTTCAACCCTCAGCACAACCCCCACCCTCGAGGACTTTTAGTATGTTTATCTGAAGACCACAAGTTATAAGTATACCAATTTTCTTGAGCTAATAAACCTAGTCTTTCATTGTGTCAATAACATAGTGGTACAAGAAGAATGGTAAATATTTAGAAGTGGAAAAACGTTTTCCTTTTCGTATGGACGTATGGTACTTCCTTCTTAAAATGTTGTATAATTTAAACAAACAATCCCCGGTACAATAAAGTCAATAATTATCTTTTAGATTTTTACTTTACATGGAATTTAATATATTTTATTAATAAAAAGCGGCCAAGTGCGAGTCGGACTCGCACATGAAGGGTTCCGTACCATTTCCGACGTATTAAAAAACTACTTACTAGATCTCGTTCAAACCAATTTTCGGTGGAAGTTTGCATGGTAATGTATACCATATATTTTTTTAGACTTTGGAAGTGTCTCACGCGCAAACTATTCAGTTTAGAAAAAAAATGATATTAGAAACCTCAATATCATTTTTAAAGACCTATCCATAGATACCCCACACGTATGGGTTTGATGGAAAAAGATTTTTTGAGTTTCAGTTCTAAGTATGGGGAACCCCCAAAATTTATTGTTTTTTTTTCTATTTTTGTATAAAAATCTTAATGCGGTTCATAGAATACATCTACTTACCAAGTTTGAACAGTATAGCTCTTATAGTTTCGGAAAAAAGTGGCTGTGACATAATCGGACAGACAGACGGACATGACGAAACGTAAAACTACACAACTATAGTCCAATACTGCAACTATGGTCCACAAGTTCGAAAGGAAATTAAGTATCTATACCAATGTTCCTTTTGGTTTACTTCTAGTTTTACCTTCCATTTATAAACATACTTTGCCTTAGAACTACAAAAATATAGTAAAATACACACCTGAACGAGAAAAATTGAGTTTATTTGTGGACCATAGTTGGGAGCTTTGGACTATAGTTGGGGGGTTTTACGGAATCTATAAGGGTTCCGTTTTTTGCCATTTGGCTACGGAACCCTACAAGGGTGATTGACCCCTTAGCACTCGAGACGTATTTAATTGAAAGAGAATTTCGTGAGCAGAAAACAGTACCTGAACATTTATTAAAAGTCTGTGATGGCGTGCAGATGATAGCCTTTCATTTAAGTGTTCGTGATTAAAGCTATTATACAGCTATTTCAAGTTTCTTGTATCCGGGTTGTATGTAGTTATATACAAAACAATGCATTTATCAGCAACGAACGATTTATACGTGTATGGACTATAATGAAATATGGCGATGTATACAAATGTCCACTGGAATAATTTCGTCGCTGTATAATTTTGACAAAGTATAAAAATGTCCATGTGTATATTAGACGAAATATAAATATGTTGCGATAATAGACTAAAATAGAATATGACGATGTATACAAACATGATCGATAGATGATACAATACTATGATTGTAGACATTTTTATACTTTGATAATAGTCATTTTTATATTTCGACTTGACTAGACTTGAACGTTTTGATATATTGTCTTTCTAATAATCGGACAAATTTATGTTTTAAAAGTAGACATTTTTATACATCGCCATGTTTCCTTATAGTCCATACACGCATAAATCCAACGAACCCGAGCTACTTAAAATGTGAACTTTAATAATATCATGCTTAAAGAAGAGGTACTTGCGGCCCGATTCGAAGAATGACATACGATAACGATAATTTCTCATTTAGATATCGATTGTATGTCGTATAATTGACAGAAGTAGCTCGATTCGGGCAACCAATGTCACTTTGACGTTGGAAATATCGTAGATAGATCTAATTGGCAACGGAATCGAAATAAACGTCAATTTTGACATGCCGTTTAGTTATCGATCTTTTCAAGATATTAAACGTGATGTCTTAATCATTTTTCGAATCGGGCCGTAAGTTATTTTCTTTACAAGAGGGTAAAGGTTTTGCTTAACCAATCGTGCTGATATTCATACCCAAGCCAGCGAAAGATCCCAATTTAAAACCACGAGCGTAGCGAGTGGTTTGAAAGATGGAATTTTGAGCGTTGCGAGGGTCAAGACACGAGGTCAAGACAAATAAATTCTAAATTAACTTTAAATATTTGTTATTCAAAATCATCATTTAAAAATTAATTCTACCAGCCCACATAAGGAAATAACTCTAAATTTGCATCTGACTTTGTCATCCAAAAAGAGAAAACGTTTTTGCAGTTCTAAATATTTCCCATTCTTCATGATTTTTTAATTGACACAATGAAAAACTAGGTTTATTTGTTTACGTTTTTTTTTTCAAAACTTGCCAAAACAAAAAAAAATAAAAGCTATACATATAAACCTAGTTTACATTATGATGAAGATATAGACATAAAAATCAAAGTGATTTGATAAGATTTAGTTAGTGGGAAACGTTTTCTCCCGAAATAGAAATTTCATAGAAGAAATACCGTTATTTCGTTAGGATCGCAAAGCGACTCTTCTTAAGTTAAGGTCAGACAAAGTTATAGAATGACATTGCAGTTTTAAGATTTGTTATTGATGTGTGTCGACCATACAGTATGGTCGGCATCAAAAAAATCCAAAAAATAAGGCAACTTAACAAAGGCAAAAGACGCGCTTAGACACGCCAAAAACTTAAGTGGAGGTGGGCGGGACATGTATCACGAATAACGGTCCAACGTTGGACGAAAAATGTTACGTCATGAAGAGGACCACTAGGAAAACGGGGTATAGGAAAACCTGTTACTAGATGGGAAGACGAAATAAAAAATATCGGTGGTCAAAACTGGATGCGAATAGCTCAAGATAGAGATGAATGGAAAACTCTGGAGGAGGCCTTCACCTGTGAAGACGGGGTTCTTGCTACATATTAAAATTCATTTTAAAATAATTTTAGAACTGCCATTGGGCAGCTATAAGTAATTATAATTAAGTTTGCTTATAGTTTTTTGGTGTTGATTCTAAAATTATTTTAACTTAACTTTAAACAATGTTATTTTATTTTTATTTTATTTATTATTGATGTGTACGGGAGCTAGATTAATATTTTATTTTATTTTTATACTACGTCGGTGTCGGTGGTCATCGGTAAGGCCCTAGATCACGCGGCGGCGGTAGGACTTAGAAGCGCTGGCTGGACGTCGTGATAGCGGACATGGGAGAAAACAATCTCACACCTGAGGATGCCGAAGACCGGGAAAAGTGGAGAAGATTAAGTAGGAAAGCGGGCCCTGGCGCTAGGCCGGGAAAACGCCAGGTTGAAGAAGAAGACTACGTCGCTGGCAAACAATCATAGGGCCCGCCTGATGGTAAGCAGTCTCCGTAGCCTTGTACGCTTGCAACTCCAAAGGAGACGTCATCGTCAACGACAAAACTGATATCATTTTGTAAGTTCAAATCTTTCATTAGTGAATATCTTGCCGACCGGTCTGGCCTAGTGGGTAGTGATCTTGCCTATGAATCCGCTGGTCCTGGGTTTGAATCCTGGTAAGGGCATTTATTTGTGTGATGAGCACAGGTATTTGTTCCTGAGTCATGGGTATGTTCTATCGATTTAAGTATCTATATACATATTATATATAGGTATTATTGTCCGAGTACCCAAAACACTGCCTTCTTGAGCTTCCTGTGGGGGTTTGGTCAATTAGTGTACAAATTTCATTTTAATATTTAATCAGCCCCATGAAAGGTTCGAAGGTTAATTAAGAGGCAGGGGTTTATTAGGGATAATAGGGACCCCTTTGGTGTTGCGACTGTCCATGGGCGATGGTAATCCCTTACTATCAGGGGATTCGCCTGCTGGTTTGCCTCCTATATAATAAAAACAGGATCCAGAATAAACTTAAATTTTCATATTCAAATTGAAATATTCATGCGCCTTGATATTAAAAAAAGCGGCCAAGTGCGAGTCGGCCTCGCGCATGAAGGGTTCCGTACCATTTATGACGTATTAAAAAAAATCTACTTGCTAGATCTTGTTCAACATTTTACCACTTTGGACACACATTTTACCACTTTGGAAGTGTCTCTCGCGCAAATTATTCAGTTAAGAAAAAAAAGATATTAGAAACCTCAATATCATTTTTGAAGACCTATCCATAGATACCCCACACGTATGGGTTTGATGAAAAAAAAAAAAAAAATTATTATGACTTATTAAAAAAACTACTTACTAAATCTCGTTCAAACCAATTTTCGGTGGAAGTTTGCATGGTAATGTATATCATATATTTTTTTTTAGTTTTTTCATTCTGTTATTTTAGAAGTTACGGGGGTGGGGGGGCACCCATTTTACCACTTTGGAAGTGTCTCTCGCGCAAACTATTCATTTTAGAAAAAAATGATATTAGAAACCTCAATATCATTTTTGAAGACCTATCCATAGATGTGGGTTTGATGAAAAAAGATTTTTTGAGTTTCAGTTCTAAGTATGGGGAACCCCCAAAATTTATTGTTTTTTTTTTCTATTTTTGTGTGAACATCTTAATGCGGTTCATAGAACACATCCACTTACTAAGTTTGAACAGTATAGCTCTTATAGTTTCGGAAAAAAGTGGCTGTGACATAATCGGACAGACAGACGGACATGACGAATCTTTTGCCATTTGGCTACGGAACCCTAAAAACTTACTTCAAATCAGTGGTATCAGATTTCTCGTTATATTGCAGTCGGCACGGAGATGCCATAAATGTTCTGATTTTATTACGTCTTGGAAAATTACGTAATAATTTCTCGCATAGCTTTTATTTAAAGTCTTACCTTACCATGTAGAATAATTGGTTTTCTATTGAAAACCGATAATAAGAGTAGTTATAAAAATATACTATATTATTGCCAGTCTCTTTATGCATATAGTAGACTCTGGTTAGAGCAAAAAGCTTTGGAAACTTAGCAAAAGACAACTCCAAATTATAACAGGGTGTTAACAGGTTGTCACTACGGGTCAAAGAAGCTTTCCCAAGATGGACACTCTGACGACATCGATTGTCGAATGTGTGGCGAAGAGGAGGAGATCGTAATATACCTCGTGTAGCATGCCCTCGACAGACAGAGAATGAATTAATGAATGAATGACTTAGAGCAGGCTAGCCGAAACCGAAGGAATTCAAAGGGCTGCTATTGAGATCCATTCTGCCGTGCAAACCTTAAACTACGGTAACTGGTAATTTACTGTTTTTTTTTTCGTGATTTATACATAATTGTACGCAATCGGGTTTAAATTTGGACAGTTGGAACATGAAAAATAAAATTTCGAAATACAGTAAGACTAGTTTTCCTACGGATAACTGCTTAAAATGCAGTAAAATGCCCAAATGTAGTTGGACTTTTTACTGCGCTATAAGTAGTATTCCCTTCCCTCTCTTTATTCGACAAGCCCCAAGCAAACCCGTTTTCAAACGACTACTTCGCAAGCATCTTCAGTCAGAAGAACTTAAATAAGGTTCACCATCATGTATATGTACATAATTATATGTATTAGTATATCTTTTATACATTATATAAGTAGAAGTATTTATATATTTTTAATATTATTTGACTTCACGTTTAATTTTTTCCTTATTATTTGTTATTATTTTTTCCTGCACCAACATACACAAATGTCTCTGTTTGACCCAATGGTTGATTGGTAGCGAATGCCTTTTGGCATTAAGTTCGCTATTTGTACATTTTTCTTTATGTGTGCAATAAAGTTTAAATAAATAAATAAATAGTATTTGTTAAAAATTTACTCTTCCTGGGAGCGCAGTACAAACTCAAAATTTGGAAAAAGTCTAATATTTTATTTCAGTAAAGACTGAATTATGTGTTTTTGAGATTATTACATCGTGCGTTTCTAATACTTCGTTTGTCTGTAAAAAAATCTTAATTATTCATCGCCGCAAAATAAATCACTTTTAAACTGTTTGTTGCGTTTATCTCGAAATCGATTTTTTGCAGTTAATGCAGTTTAGAAATTGCACGGCACTACTATGGACATATCGATATGGTCGAAAAAGCTCTGAGTAGGCACAAAGTAGCTCTTAAGGGGGTAATTACACAAAATATCCCCACGGGTCGAAGTGTATCCGCAAAGGCCCCCGAAACTATAAGATAAGACGCACTTGGTAAAGATTAAGACGTTTCATCTTCTATTTAACTTCCGGGAGCGATTAATATTCAATCAATCTTGAACAAGTAATCAATCACCAATGCTAAGCTCAGGTTTGTAATCAAGGCGGGATGGGCCCAGGTCGATGTGTGAAATTTTCGACACGATTTTCTATCAACCCAACATTATGTTGATACTTTAGAGGTTAGATATTTAAATTTTGAGATTGAAATAGATATTAGAAGAGTAGAAATAAAAATAGTCCTCAAATCTCTATTTGTGTATATCTGTAGCTGTATAGGTAGATGGAGACCTACAGTAACTAATAATAAAATATATAATCATTATTATTAACATTCGTTTCAAGGTATTCATTCTCACTAGATATGCTACATCATGAATGCGAGTATTAACATCAATTACACTGTACTGACAATGTTTTCAAACAAAAACGTCACTTTTGACTCTGACATATCCAATCCATATCGTAACTTTAGGAAATTTTTGACTTATCTTAAAGTTCGAATCGGGCCGAATTCTTAAATATTTGTATCCTCACAGAAACAAGGTTATACCAATTATAAGTGTAATGTTGTTACATAAAGTCCGCTTCATAGAAAATCGTATTGAAAATACCCCACATTGGCCTTGGCCTTCGCGTTAATTTCATACAAAGTGAGCACTGTATTGCCTTTAAAAAAAACAACAGTATTTACACTTTGCAAAAAGGTACAGAGATAAGTAACATAAGCAAATTTGAGTCGGGTCAACAAAAGAAAACTCCTTAAACATACCATGGACATTGCCTTATTAATGAAGTCTTGTAATAAACATAAATAAATTAGTCTAAACCAGCAGGGTCGGTTTTTATCATCTCTGTCTGTCACGTTCTAACAAGTATGTAAGTGCGAGAGTGACGCATAACATGACAAGCCATACAATAAACTTCATTTCAACCCAGTCAAGTGTTGTGTGTGTACATTTAGCCGCTCTCGTTCCGCTATATATGGGCATTATATACTGGGGTCAGAGCCGATAAATCGTGTCTTACCGTCAAGGATCTGGGCGTAGTGTTCGATGCACGGCTAACTTTTCACGAGCATATTTTTTCTCTCGCGAAGAGCTCCTTTCAAAGGCTGGGTTTTGTAATCCGAAACCTTCGCGATTTTCATGACCCGGTGGCTATAAAAATGGTGTACAATGGTCTAGTAAGGATTAAGCTGGAGACTTCGTCGATCATTTGAAACCCCTACGAGTCGACGTATGCTTTACTGCTTGAGAAGGTCCAGAAAGCGTTTTTAAGGTTCCTTTATAAAAAAATATTCGGATTCTATCCGTACCTGTACCCGACAAAGTATCTTCTCGGCTCCCTCGGGTACAATTCCTTGGAGGTCAGGCGGAATTACCAACTCCTTGTCATGGCATGCCGAGCCTTGCGTGGGGAGTCAGACTGTCCCGAAGTTGTTTCTGGTCTCGTGCGCCTGTTTGTTCCGGACGTCCCGAGAATGGCCCTCAGACCACGACAACGCGACCTGTTGGCCGTACCGCCGGCGCGCACCTTATCGCGCAGGAACTCGCCGCTGCCCCGCGCCCTCTCACTGCTCAATGCGCTCCTGGCATCGACGCCTGAATGCGATCCATTTGCTTGGCGATGGGCGGCAGTGTATAGTGAATGCTTGAGATTCTGTGAGGCGATGGATGCTAGGTGCTCAACTGTCCCAATTTAATTTGTTAATGTGCCATTATTGTTTTTATAATTGTTAATACTTATAATTATTAGTTAGTTTAAGTTTCGTGACGCATTGGTTCAACTGTAATGTCATGTAAACATTTTTATCAATAAAAAAAAAAAATTGAGCACTTTGAAGGATTTAACAACTGATCACGCCTTGTCTGTAATTGTTTGTACAAAACAGTCTGCTGATTTTTGCGTCAAATGTAAAAAACGTATTTGTACGAAATGTAAAAAAGCCATGTCAGATAACCGTCAGCCATACAATGCATATGACCATTGGTCGAGTTTTCGACAGAGGTGTAAGCTGTTAAAGGCGAGTCCGGTTGTTAAATCCGTACCCCTAGTGTAAATATTTTCGACAGCGAAACGTGACGTACGCGTTTGCGTTAAGTGTCATTTTGTATGAGATTTTTGACTTTCCAAAACGTCCCGCTTGGCGCGCTGTTCAAAAACCCATACAAAATGAGACTTAACGCAAACGCGTACGTCGCGTTTCGCTATCGACTAAATTTACACTAGGGGTACAGGATGTGAAATGCAATCATGAGTCGCTTCATAAGGCATTCCGTTAGCACTTATATACGTATATGCGAGAAATGCCTGATAAGGGCGGTTTCAGAATTTATGGTCATCTCGGCATATTGCGCTTGTACGTGCACTATATTACTCTACATTTAGCCTGTACGCGCCTACACGCGCTTACAAAAACGAACTTATACGCGCGTATAAAACGCTAGTCTGAAATCGCCCTTACACGACTCATAGCTGTACCAAAATAAGATGAAAACTATATCTAATTATTAAAACATCAGCTTTTAGGTTCCCAGGGGTTTAGCTAGATTTCTTATTCGGCGAATTAGATTTGTCTGTGTGACCAACGTTCGGTAGTGTAGATGTTATCATACGAACTGACAATACACAGACAGACATTAATCATACCGAAGGAACCGAGATTTCTAGCCACGACTACGACTCGGTATCTGGAGTCATTCTCCGCACCCATGACTGTGGAGTGATAACATTGGAATTATAAGTTATGTATACAGTTTAATAAAACAATAATTGAAAAGAAAAAAGAAACAAAATACATATATTTACGTCACACCAGTTAATTACATGAAAAGGGTATAAAATGTCAGACGATAAAAGGGACTCCCCAATCATCGTAATGCCACGGCAAACGGCAGGGTTGACTATCAGTGAGGACCTAACTTATAACTAACTTAAGAGTAAGGAATGACGACACAAATGCTGACAAAAATTAAATTAGACAACATGTTAAGGAAAAAAGAACATGATATTAATAATAATTAGTATCTTTTTATTAAAACCAATAACACACTTAAATAATAAGAAACTTAGAATAAAATGTAACCTAAAATTAAAACTACCTGCAAAACTAAAATTAAAACCTTAAAAAAACATAACATTTTTTTTTTTTTTATTGGTAAAAATGTTTACATGACATTACAGTTGAACCAATGCGTCACGAAACTTAGACTAACAGCAATAATAATTATAAGTATTAACAATTATAAAACAATAATGGCACATTAACAAATTAAATTGGGACAGTTGAGCACCTAGCATCCATCGCCTCACAGAATCTCAAGCATTCACTATACACTGCCGCCCATCGCCAAGCAAATAGATCGCATTCAGGCGTCGATGCCAGGAGCGCATTGAGCAGTGAGAGGGCGCGCGGCAGCTGCGAGTTCCTGCGCGATACGGTGCGCGCCGGCGGTACGGCCAACAGGTCGCGTTGTCGTGGTCTGAGGGCCATTCTCGGGACGTCCGGAACAAACAGGCGCACGAGACCAGAAACAACTTCGGGACAGTCTGACTCCCCACGCAAGGCTCGGCATGCCATGACAAGGAGTAGGTAATTCCGCCTGACCTCCAAGGAATTGTACCCGAGGGAGCCGAGAAGATACTTTGTCGGGTACAGGTACGGATAGAATCCGAATATTTTTTTATAAAGGAACCGCTCAGCTAAACTATGGAGCGAACTGTCGATGTCGCCTGCGGTATTTTCAGCCCGATACGATCTTCAAAACATCAAGAAAAGTAATAAGTAATCTTAAAGGCTACGCTTTTACAGCCTCTCTGGTGTTGCGGTTATCTATAGGCGTCGTTTATCTCTTACCATCAGGCGATCTTGTTTGCCACCTATATCATACAAAAAGAAGATTTATTACCAACTTCGTTAGGTTTTCTTTTCTTCAACAAGTCTTGTTATTATTAAGCACGTCTCAGAATTCAACATGACATTATCTGATATAAGTTTATTGGCAGCGATGTGTAATAAACTTTTCTCAAACTTGTAATGAAATGTTGACATGACTTACTTCAAATTAGGTCCGGAAATACTACATATCAGGTGCGATGAGTGAAGATGATATGTAAAGGAATTTCATACAGCCTTACACACCTAGGCCTGTAAGGCAACCTTCTTTTGTTTTTAAGCGTCAAATTATGGCACGTCTTGGCATTCAACCATAAAAACCCTATAAGCAAAATTCTGCCATTATGTTGTTTTTTTCTTTTTTGTGTTTTTTTTTCTTTTTTGTGTTTGTTAAATATTATTTCAGAGGTTCCAAGGGGAACGAAAATTTCATTATTTTTGCGCTACGACGCACGGTTTAGGAGATACAGCCCCACAAAGTATTTTTTTTTCAGTCATGCAGAAATCTTTATAGGGCTGTATCTCCTAAGCCGTGCGTCGTAGCGTAAAAATAATAAAATTTTCGTTCCCCTTTTATTAACCCGAAATGAATAATTACAATCATCATCATCATCCTATTTTTTTATTATTATTTCATTGCAAGTTTGAGAAAAGCACTATACAAATCTCCGAACTCGCTACGCTCGGCCGTCTATATCTACTTGGCCTGCAACTCTTCGTTTCCCGTCCTCTATAGTAATGTACTATTACAATAGAAGCGCCAAGTCCTAATGGCTGGCTTACAATACAAATATAATCGTAAACGTTAAAGTTAATTCGTATTCTGAAACAGTAATTACCCATCTTGGGGAGAGTTTATTAATTTTAATTTACCAAATTGCCGGAGAAAATAAAATGGACGCACGCAATGCATTTGTACAACTTGAAATAATAGTACATTACGATACAAGTGCGAAAAATAGGAAATTCAAAACGAGTGGCGATAAATTATAACACGACCGAAGGGAGTGTTTTAAATCTACACGAGTTGCGAATTACCTATTCGCACATGTATCGTACAACGTTTTACAGTACATATGGCCCTTTAAATGTTCGACACAGTAACGTAATATGCTAATTTTCGCACTGGTGCGGTAAACTAGCACCATACGTACTGTAAAATGTATTTAAAGTTGTATACTACACTTTTTTTTAATCATCCCAATATTTCTGTATATTTTTCGTTCCTCCCATTCCAATACCATCGTAAGTCTATGAAAAATGGTGACGGAATGAGAATAAAAAACATGTCATTTGTCCTATAAGGATAGAAAGAGCTGATGATGAGTAGAAATAACATAAAAATTCCCAGATCCAAAACAAAGTAGAGTAGAGAGCGTTTATTCGTGGCAAAATAACAAAAGAAAGAAGAAAACAACAAGGAACAAAACTTAACATATGGGCCACGAAATAGACCCAACTCAGCATGGTGCTAGCCTGGTTGGGCTAGCGCTGGACTTTCCTCAGGGCCGTGTGTAGTGTACATCTTCAAATAAACGGCCCATTGACTGTAATAGTCTTACCTCAACAAAGAGTTTTAGTTTTAAGTACCTGTTAAATCAATCAGTAGTCTGGTCAGTAGTGCCGCACATGGAATACTGTTCTCATCTATGGGCAGGGGCACCCCAGTACCAGCTTCTCCCTCTGGACCGCATCCAACGAAGAGCGACTCGAATTGTCGACTGCCGGCGTATTGCGGATCGGCTTGACTCCTTGGCGCTGCGTAGAGATGTGGCCTCGCTCTGCATTTTCTATCGCATATACACGGGGAGTGCTCCGAGGAATTGTTCGGATTAATCCCTGCCGCTTCTTTTCGCCATCGCCCTACGCGACAACATTTCCATTCTCACCACTTAGATGGTTGGCAGTCCTCAACTGTGCGTTTCTCCAGGAACTTTCTGCCTCGCATGGCTAAACTGTGGAATGAACTGTCGCGTGCGGTATTTCGGGACCGATACGACCTTCAAACCTTCAAGATAAGAGCGTACTCCCATCTTAAAGGCCGGCAACGCACTTACAACCCCTCTGGTGTTGCAGGTGTACATGGGGGGTGGTAATCGCTTACCATCAGGTGATCCGTCTGCTCGTTTGCCTCCTCTACCGTAAAAAAAAAGTCTGAGAGCTGATGCTACCCAATTTGAATTTATACCTTTGTCTAAACTTACTTACTTACTTACTTTGTCTTACTTAGACTAGTTTTTAAAATTTTTGCTAACAAATTTCAACCTGGTATTTTTTGTGGACTTGATAAACAAAATCCTGCTCATGTAAATAAGATTCTATAGCATTATTTACCGCTTAAATTACACCCACATTATGATGATGACATCTGCCAAAGCTGAACGAAATCTACTAAGCAAATTTGTCAAGTATCGATAATACTTAACATCCCCCTCCTAACGCAGCGTCATAAAACCAACGAAGAACACAACCCGGCTACGTTGAGAAGATAACATTTCATATATTTTCTTTTACATTGTGCTAGCAATAGTATTCAGTTGGGTATTACTTTCTCCGTGAAACAGTCCGCCCTAATCACACTAAAACTGCTAATCATAATACAGACTGGAAATGTTTGTACAGTTAATTCTGTAGATACTGTATAAGAATTGGTTTTATCTCGCATCAGTTGTTTACTTACGAAACTTCATATAACACAAAAACTTCGTAATCTTAGTGAACACAGAAGGGAATTCAAATACATACACGGTGTAACATGAGCAAACTGAAATATTTGAACAGTGTATTCCTGATCACATTTAGAGACTTAAGTGTGGATTTCGCCTAGTTTCAGAGTAAGTACCAATTAAAAAAAACATTTTCTTATTGCAATTTAGTGTAAAACGCCTTTTTAAGAGTCAACAGGAGTGGTCATTTCTCCATACAAACGTACTCGACTGTTTCCTCCGTGGTTTTTGAAGCTAGAGCAATGATTTTATCAACAAAGATAATTATTATTAATATCTGTGTCGGACTGTTTTGATTATTTTGACATTTTTATTAAGGCGCTAGTGCACTTCAAATATTCACAAATACGTCCTTATTTACCAGGCCACAAAGAGAAGCATGGTATTCAAAACTGACATCAATTAGCCTAAAAAGCAAAACAGTCCGACACAGATAATTTCATAACCATTTAGATCTGAAAATATCGTTACACTTGGTTAAGTTTTGGAGGAGGAAACAGTCGAGTACGAAACATCGTTTTTTGAGATTTTTAGAGTAGTCCTTATAGCACTAGTTTTAGGAGCCGCTTGCGTTAGCGAGACGGATACATTCACCTAAAATATTTAAATCTCAGCTCCCGTATCCTCTTTATATATATATATATATACCACGTCGGTGGCAAACAAGCATACGGCCTGCCTGATGGTAAACAGTCATCGTAGCCTATGGCGATGTTGCCATTATGGGGCGTAGTCTAAATATCCTTATTCATAGATGTCAAAAAGTGACAAGTGACGTTTGCAAAACTAGGTTTTACAAAAAAATACGTAAAATTTTTATGTACAAATACATTCAAAAATAAAAAATTAACAATTTGTTTTTGGCGTAATTTACTTAAAGTCATACCTATAACATTTTTTCCTTCTTATGGTCTCAGAAGTGCGTGGTTAAAATCTTTCGGGTTCCTCGTGTTACATCGTGTATATTAAAAATCACACGAATCCACTGCACTATGGGCTGAAACGGCCGAGAAACAGACATTCAAAATTTTCAAAATATATTTTTTTATACTACGTCGATGGCGAAGAAGCATACGGCCCGCCTCATGGTAAGCAGTATCCGTAGCCTATCGTATCATTTTGAATCTGAATAATTTAAAACACATTTAATAGTCTACAACTTTAATAGTCTAACCTAACCTAACGTTATAATTTATAACGTTTGAAAACTATTAGAAACTTATAAACTGAAATAAATGTCATATACTAAGAAAAAGTGACCAAGGCCTCCAGTGCCCCAGGCTGGAATCGAACCAGCGTCCTCTGCTATCGCGGCAGGTGCCTGAGCCACTCGGCCACCGGGGTCACCGCAGCATTGATCGAATTTGAATTTGATCCTTCCTCTCTCTGCGGCCCTGACCACCGGCAGCTTGGGCCCTGCCTCGCTGCTGGCGGCACCCTAGGTTAGGTTTTTTATAATGTGTTTATATGTATTTTGTATTATTTTTGTATGATTTGTTGTATTTTACTTTTATATTCATATTATAAAATGCCTAATCTAAGACACAAGATAAATAAAGAGAATAATAATATAATTAATTATTATTATTAATTTTATAATTTATATAGTAGTGTTTCTACTTCAAATATAAACAAGTTAAAATGTTTTCTGAAAATAATTTAATTTGTTCTAATACTTCTAATAGTATTAGAAACATTACCAAATATGCGATAGTGGTAAATTGGTTATGTTCCCGAACTCTTTATTGTTTTAGTAGTTGAGCAAAAACTAATAATTAGTGTTTGCTCAACTAAAACAATACTAAATTATTACTAAACTTAATTATTAACGTACACCGAGCGTTGAGTTTGTTTGATATATTGAAGGATATAAAATTATTTATCCAATAATATATATATATATTATATATATAATATACATATATATATATATATATATATATATATATATATATATATATATATATATATATATATATAATATATTACCAATGAGTTTTCCGGGACTTATGTTCGAAATATCATTTGATATTTACCAGTCGCTATTCGGTGAAAGAAAACATCATGAGGAAACCGGACTAAACCCAACAAGGCCTAGTTTACCCTCTGGGTTGGAAGGTCAGATGGCAGTCTGACTTGTGTGTCTGGCAGATTAGTTGTCAAGCGGACCCCAGGGGCCGTGGCAAAATGCCGGGACAACGCGAGGAAGAAGACCATTAGTTTATACAACCAAATTCGTAGCTTGAATCCTATATAGCTCAGTAATTAAAGTCCGTGACCTTTTTTTATTTTTTTTTAATGGTAGAGGAGGCAAACGAGCAGACGGATCACCTGATGGTAAGCGATTACCGCCGCCCATGGACACCTGCAACACCAGAGGGGTTGTAAGTGCGTTGCCGGCCTTTAAGTTGGGAGTACGCTCTTTTTAATGAGTTCTTTATTTAACATAATTTATTACAATGTAATTACTTAATCTAGTGTACATTTTCATCCTAAATAGTAATAACAATAAAATTAATACAGTTTAGTGAGCTATAGGCGCTCATTATAAACTTTTTAACCACTCAGTGTTAACATTGACATGGGTAATAGATAGATAGATAGAATACTCTTTATTGGCACACCTCAGTAAAAAAAACAAATAATATCATACTTACACAAATGCTTATAAGTAAACTACCGCATAACTATTATTACGTTCGCTCAGATAGCTTACGTTTGTTGCATACACAATAACCACCTATAATTAAAACATTTAACTATTAAGCTAAACTAACAAATTAGATATATTTTATAATATGTGACTGTGCCTAATATGTTTCTTGCTCGTACTTATATATTTGATTAAATTGTGCCCAAGTTTACCGCTTCGGAAACCAGACTTATAAAGTTCGATAAATGTTTGTTTGCAATATCACTTTCATAAGTCTAAGTTTTAAACTGACATTACATAAGTTTTGTTATGTTTACCAATGCCTGTATTAACTAAATTCGTAACTAGTAGAGTGGAGCTTTAGACCTCGAGAGTATAACTTAAAACTGAATAAATGTACTCGTATGACTCGGCCATTATGAAAAAAAAACTGAATTGACAAAAGAATCTATTTATTTATTGAAACTGCTCACAAATTTACACGAAAATCGTTTGAGAGTTGCGACCTGTAGAGGAGAATACACGGATATCCGCTTCGCAACGCTCGTTCAGTTAGGTAAAGTTACAATTTCCTGAATAAGTCAGCGTTAAGATATTTTTGAGCACATAAAAGCGTTTTTTGTTGCATTTGTAAATTAACAATTCAATCCTGACGGAATTAAAAATCCAGTGCCGCTTATTAACCACTTGTCTCCAGCGGATTCTTGACTACTTTGGTCACGTGGCCAGACGGGAGCCGGACAACTTTAAAAAGCGCATTATGGTTGGCGTGGTGGGTGGAGGACGGGGTAGTGGACATCCACCAACCCGCTGGGTGGAAATTGTAAAGAAGGCTTGCCGGGGATCTACACAGGCGCCTATTATTAGGAAGGCGGATAATTATGCAGAATGGAGAGCCGTGTTCTACAAAATAATGACCTCATGTGGTCCCAACCCCCAGGCATGAGGAAACGAGAAAGAAGAAGAAATTAATGATTCTGATTAGCGATGGGAACGTATACCACAAACGCATATTCGAGTTTCCAAGTACCAATACTGTACCCCTAGTGTAAATTTTATCGACATCATAACGTGACGAACGCGTTTGCGTTAAGTCTCATTTTGTATAGGATTTTGAGTTTCCAAAACGTCCCGCTTGGCGCGCTCTTTCTAAATCACATACAAAATGAGAATAAACGCAAACGCGTACGTTACGTTTCGAAATCGAATTTATTTACACTAGGGGTACTGACGCCATAAAGTTTTAGAACACTTTAAACTCGCGTTTTGTAGACATTGAATGTCATTAACCCTAATTTTACCCATTATCCGACGTAAGACTGGCGTAAAGTTCACATCAACATCTTCTAGCCACGCTAGTTTTTAGGGTTCCGTACCCAAAGGGTAAAACGGGACCCTATTACTAAGAATCCACCATCTGTATAAGCTATCTCACGAATCGTGATAGCCAGACAGTTGAAAGTTTTACAGATGATATATTTCTGTGGCCGTTATAACCAGAAATACTAAAAATAAGAATAAAATAAATAATTAAGGGGGCTCCCATACACTAAACATTTCCCGTTTATACTCGACTCGCACTTGGCCGGTTTTCGAACTATCTGCACTTGGTCTTGTTTATCAACTTGAGCGACAAAATTACTTTTACAAATTATAATCAACATACATTTTAAATTGCAAAAACGAATAGCAATTATTGCAAATAAAGATTAGACTTATGCATTAAAGTAAAAATATATGGCAACCGACTTTTATCGATTTGTAAATCCAAGCGCAAATATAATAAAGTTCGAAATCACTATATTAAACATAGGTGTCCAATTATTTCGTTTACGTACCTGTCTGGCTGTGTGTGCTCCCCCCCCTACAGGTCACATTTCTCAACCGATTCTCGTTATATGTGAGCAGGCTCGATAATTATATTGATTTATTTGTCGATTTAGTTCTTGTTTTTTTTTATGCAATGCGGAGCAAGGTCTACAAATCACAGAGTCAATGTATTTGAGGAGTTTCATCAATCATCAGATCTCAGTTCTGTCATGGACGGACCAATCAGAGGGAATTTTCATATGAAAAAATCGAGATCTATTTATTCTAACGACGGATGTCTGTGTTAACGACGTAAAAAATAGCGAATACGATTGGGATTCATGTTTCTTTTGAAACAAAAACTAGGGAAATCTTTTCTCATGGTACGAATGTCGAATTTGGCGGATCGTAAATATACCTATCTATTGCGTTACGGCGCTCAGTACTCTCTCGACCGGTTACAGACGCGGTCGCGCTTTCCCGCGAAAAAGTTTACGTATTCGTAACGTTTCGTGTTTTCCCAGTTGATCGAATTAAGTTTTGAATAAAGTGGTGTTGTTTTAGTGGTGCGGTTTGCATAAGTTAAAAGTAGTTTTGGTTGAGTTGGAGGAGAAATTGCAAAATTGGTAGGTAAATAAGTAGTTTAGATAAGATTATATATGGCTAATCTATATATTTTCAATATCATAAAATATTAACTCTGATTTTTAACAGAGTTAATATTTTATCTCTGTAACAATGAAATTTTTTGAGAAAAGTGTAGTCATGTTGTACCTGTTAGGTCCAGGACATATTTAGATAGTTTCTTTTCGACTTTTACATTATTTATGTTATTCCCATATTTCCGATATCCTTTTATATGGAATAAACTTACTAAATAAACTTGAAAAGATTGCTGGGGAAAATTTATCGGTACCGCATTCGTGGTTTGGCTTATAATTGGATAAAATCTTATCTGACGGATAGGATGCAATGCGTAGAGATATCTCAATACTGTCCTAAAAGTAAATACATTGTTAAACACAGATCAAATTTTGTGCATAATAAATATGGCGTACCACAAGGCAGTATAATGGGACCATTACTGTTCCTATTATACATCAATGATTTACCAGATATTCTGTCACAACAATGTTATCTTTTTGCTGATGACACAACTATTGTTATTAAAGCAGATAGTTTAGTCACTTACGAGGCATTGATTAATGACACCTTAAATAGAACAATAAAGTGGTTGGAATGTAACAACCTTAAGGTTAATTTAGGTAAAACAAAATTAATGCAATTCTATACTAATAGGGGGAAACCACAAAATCTCGATGTTATTTATAATGGTAAAAAAAATTGATGAAGTATCAAGTTTTAAATTTTTAGGGGTAACTCTTGACCGGTTTTGTAGCTGGAAAGAACACATCACCGACCTGTGTTCCAGAATGAACCGCTTTGTCTATGCTTTAAGAAGAATAAGCCAAGTAGTCTCAATTGATGCGGCTTTTACCTCCTACTACGGTTATATCCACTCAATCCTTCAATATGGAATAATAATGTGGGGTAGATCTACGGACATTGATGATGCATTTCTCATGCAAAAAAAATGTATAAGAGCTGTTTTTGGACTGAATACCTTAGATTCATGTAGACCTTATTTTAAAAATCAGCATATTTTATCTCTCCCGTCTATTTATATTTTTAACGCTTGCATATTTGTGTATCAACATGGCCACCTTTTCCAGCAAGTCAAAGAAGTGTATCGTAATCCTGTGCGGCCACAATATCGGAACAAACTATATATACCTCCAACAAAGCTGTCGCTGGTAGCAAATAATGCATTTGTTATGTGCATAAAGATTTATAATAAAGCGCCAGATGAGATTAAAGACTTACCATTCATCAAATTCAAAAAGGCTTTAAAAAAATGGCTTGTTGATAAATGTTTTTATAGCATAAATGAATTTCTAGACTATAAGTAGCTCAATAAGTATATGTCAATTGTACATTATGCATGCCTGTAAGGTAGTTTTAGTGATACCATCAATGTACATACTTTGTATATATATATATTCATAAAAACTGTACCTAAAACTATGCATAATAAATATTTCATTTCATTTCATTTCATTTCATTTCATTTCATTTCATTTCATTTCATTTCATTTCATTTCATTTCATTTCATTTCATTTCATTTCATTTCATTTCATTTCATTTCATTTCATTGATTTATCGACAATTGGTGAAGGAAAGCTGTGCTGATATTAGTTTTGACCTTTTTCTTTTAAGCAATGTTACCTTTTAAACAGTTACTAGGTATAGTTAGTTGCATAGTAAATAAAAAAGACTGACAGGCCCCACATAACGCCCCGAGAGTCGCCAATGATGCTGTAATAGAACATTACGATACAAGTGCGAAAAATAGGAAATTCGAAACGAGTGGCGATAAATTAAATGTTTTAAATCGATACGAGTTGCGAATTACTTATTCGCACATGTATCGTACAACGTTTTACAGTACATATGGCCCTTTAAATGTTCGACACAGTAACGTAATATGCAAATTTTCGCACTAGTGCGGTAAAGTAGCAACATAATGTACTGTAATAGAACATTACGATACAGGTGCGAAAAATAGGAAATTCGAAACGAGTGGCAATATATTAAAACACGACCGAAGGTAGTGTTTTAAATCGACACGAGTTGCGAATTACCTATTCGCACATATATCGTACAACGTTTTACAGTACATATATCCCTTTAAATGTTCGACACAGTAACGTAATATGCTAATTTTCGCACTAGTGCGGTAAAGTAGGACCATATGCCTTTTATACCATCAAAATCGGGTGAAAAATAATTGGCGGCATATAAAACTTTTTTCAATGGAAAATCAACAAAAAACCTAGTTTTTCTTGGCAAACATGTTGGTAGCTTATTTCAATGACCTGGCGAATAAGTGCCTATAAGCCGAGCACGCTTTGGTGCAATTATTCGATGTTAAAACTGTAAGCTACCATTTTGAAAATTGTACATTTACTGTTTTGACAAAAAAAAAAACTAAGTAATTATATGTGAATTCCTGTGTCTTAGCTGCTCATGTGTCATTGCTTTATAATGTTAATGCTTTATGTTGTTAATGTGTTCCAATTTGTGCCGCTTTGGCTTTAGCTGTAAGGTGCAATTGGTTATTTGAAATAAATAAAATAAATACAATAAATAAAATAAATAAATAAGTTTTGTTTTTTCCTCGCAAGCGTGTCGAAAAACGTCGTATGAAACGCGTGTGCATTGGTCATTACCCACATCGGCTTTCTTATTGCGCGCTCGCTTATAGCTCGCGTGCAAAATATCGCCTTATTTGTAATGACCAACTTAGAACACTTGTATCATAATGTACTATTATCCTCCTTCCTTGAGAACCTTGAGTATCCCATTGCTGAGCAAAACCTCTTTCATTTTCTTCAAATTATCTCCGTCTTGAGCAGTTCCGACGATTCCAAAGATTGCGGGCCACTTCTGGGTGAGATTAGTTCAGGGCCGGGACAAGTGGCGTACTAGAATACAGGCCTGTGTTCAGCAGTGGGCGATAATGGGCTGATATGCATTTAACAGCGTTCGAAAAAGTGTAGCAAAACTGTTGCGGGAAAAACAGTACTGTAATGTAGGGACGTTTCCTTTAGACAACATAAATTAAAGTAAATCTAGTAAAAATTTACATAAAATTATTCATATTTGTCATTAATTAATTATTTATATTTGCCAATATATTTCAATTGAATTTTATATGGTTATGCACTTTCTGATCTGAATGTGCTGTAAATTATTTATTAAATTGTGTTGTTTTTTTAGGTATAAATGTAAATAAGATTGTTATTTTATTAAATATTTTATATTTAGGCTAGTTAGTAAGATTTGCATGCTGTGCACGGACGGCTGAGAGGATGGACTTTCTTGCAAACATAATGTACAAAATTTTGTAACTCCTTTTCTTGCAAATAAATTATTACGAATTATGAATTATGATAATGAACAGATTTACTACAATTAGCAAAAAAAGTTCCTGTTTCCATCGTATTTTTGGCCTCAGCCTTATGGGATTAAGATCCCCTCATGGGCCACCATGTCATATCTTTAGAGGATATGATGGTGTAAATCAAATGCCCATATATATGCAAAATTAATTTAATAAAAAAAGGTGTAACTTGTACAGAGCTCGTATTTGAAGTGAGCGATGATAATTAAAAATGTTCCATACACTGTAAACGCCTGCTGATTATTTTACGCAAAGTTCACAACACACACTTAGCACTCCATTTTTAACATAGGCTTTCAAAGCCTGTACATATGGAAAACACAACACTATAATAATCTTAAAATAAATAAGTACAACAGAGATGTATAGTCTCTAGCGTTAATACATTAAATTTGCAGATGTAAAACTTCCCCAATGTCAGAGAAAACGAATAGGATTACTTATAAATTTAGAGGTGTAAAGGCTCTTCAAACGTCAAAATGAAATTATATTATGAAATAAGTGCTTCGCGTCAAGACTGTTAAGCCAACAGTACCCCTAGTGTAAATTTGATCGACATCATAACGTGACGATCGCGTTTGCGTTAAGTCTCATTTTGTATAGGATTTTGAGTTTCTAAATCCAATACAAAATGAGACTAAATGCAAACGCGTACGTCACGTTTCGAAATCGAATTTATTTACACTAGGGGTACAGTCTTCTAAAAGTTATAAACGAATGCTACAGATTATTTACATAACTAAGTATGTATCCAATATTATAAGTCAATATTATACAATATTCGTATTAAAGACATTTATAAGCAAGGATTGTCATGGTTAGGACCCCAGCTTCACAACTGTCAGTAGGTACAAGCTTTCAATAGATATTGAAGTTAATCACTAAAATTTTGTGAATAAAATTTCAGGATCCTAGTCGGTAGGACTCCTGCCCACAAAGTTAAATACACTAAAATTTTGTGATTAAATTCCAGGGAGGATCCTAGTCGGTAGGACCCCTGCCCACATAGCAGGAGGTCACAAATCCTGCGGGATTTATTTGTACGAGTATGTTCATCACAGGTATTTGTAAACAGTCCTGAGTTATTGGTGTTTTCTATATATATATTAAAGTATTTATCTGTATCTCTCTTCTTCCTCGCGTTGTCCCGGCATTTTGCCACGGCTCATGGGAGCCTGGGGTCCGCTTGACAACAAATCCCAAGATTTGGCGTAGGCACTAGTTTTTACGAAAGTGACTGCCATCTGACCTTCCAACCCAGAGGGTAAATTAGGCCTTGTTAGGATTAGTCCGGTTTATCTGTATCTATCTATTATATATATATATATATATATATATATATATATATATATATATATATATATATATATATATTGTCGTCTAGTATTCACAAATCAAGCCTTATTGAGTCAGCTCAATAATAATAAATACATTACATATTAAAATGTATTATTATTTATTAAATGAGGATTACGTTTGTATGGAGAAGCGGTCACGTGACGTCGTCCTTAGTCTTTAAACCTAATTAATACGTATTAATAAATAAATAATAAATAAATATTATTGGGACATTCCTACTCAATTTGACTAAGTCCCACGGTAAGCCAATAAAGCTTGTGTTGTGGGTGTTTATTAAGGGCTTTTTTTTCTAGCCTAGAGTGTCCCACTGGGAAGGTCTCCCCTCTTTCCAGCCATTTAGTCCTCCATTACACGTTCCCGCCTCTCTCTACAGAATATATCGAGGTCCCGCCATCTCCGTTTGGGTCTTCCTCTGCCCCGAGATACATTCTGTGGGATCCAGTCCGAGGCTAATTTGGCCCAGCGTTCGGGGTGCATTCGGCAGATGTGCCCTGCCGAGTCCCATTTCAGAGTGCCTACCGCAAACCACGTTATTCGTGTTGCCTATGTCACACTTACGTACACATTTACAAGTGCGACAGAGAGGCAACACGAAGAACGTGGTTCGCTGTACGCCCTTAGCTTAGTGGCCTTCATGCCCATATCCACAATGCCAGTTTTGGAACGCAATTTGGTGTTTCTAATGTATTAGAGTGTGTAATGTATGCTGGGTTCCATTTCTTTCTGTCAAACTTTGAGTCTGAACTTTTCAGTTTCAGTTTCACACCATGTTTGGGCGCCGTAGATAAGAATAGGCAGGATACTACAGGAGTTTTTAGTATTCGTTGTTATAGCGGCAACAGAAATACATCATCTGTGAAAATTTCTAGTCAGTTCAACTGTTCATGATTTTCACGGTTCATGAGATACAGCCTGGTGACAGACGGACAGCGAAGTCTTAGTACCGTCCCGTTTTACTCTTTGGGTACGGAACCCTAAAAATAGATCTATCGAGCATACATCAAAGTGATTTTCATTACGATTAACTGCTTTATAAAATATCAACAAATGTTTGAAAATCAGTAAAATACAAAACAATAACGTTTACTGTTTGAACATTTCTAAGGCTTGAAAAGACGATAAAAATAAACGAACAGGGTAATTCCACGTAAATAGGGACAAGATGAAGCAAGAGTCAACTTGCGAGATAGCAACACTTTTTGTATTCATAATTTGCTTTGAAGGTAGAAGTATGTTTCAAGCCCATTTGGAATGAATTCAGTGCAAAGTTACTCTCGTTTGCCAGTATTTTTTGCAGTAACTTGATTTACTTTTATGATAAGAATGTTTACAATAGAAAATCTATCTTATATACAAACATACAGGTGCGTAATGTTTATTATTAGACCTAGATATTTTTCTAGCACGTTTTTTTCTCAGTGTGTCTATCCTTCAACATTAAGGGCCTATGCCATAAAAAAAAAACATAAGGAAACTACACTATATTTGCGAGGGCAGACTTAAAAGGTTGGCTTAATAGAAAAAAAACACGAAAACATGTCTAATTTTCATTTATTTTCAATTGTATACCATCACCCAGAGTACCATATAGGTATAATTTTAGTATAATAAATAAATAAATATTATAGGACATTATTACACAAATTGACTGTCCCACAGTAAGCTCAATAAGGCTTGTGTTGAGGGTACTTAGACAACGATATATATAATATATAAATATTTATAAATACTTAAATACATAGAAAACACCCATGACTCAGGAACAAATATCCATGCTCATCACACAAATACATGCCCTTACCAGGATTTGAACCCGGGACCATCAGCTTCATAGGCAGGTAGTATAAAATAACTAGTGACATAGCGGAGGGATTTGTCACGCAAAATTTTAAACTGAAATATACTTTCAGAGTTATTGAGGTAAAATGTTAAAACCCGCGCGATCACCAAATCTTCCGTCGCAAGTTTCGCGTGGCGCGTCATATCTTTTCTTCCTTTCTGAGGGCCTACCGTGAACCACGTTCGACGTGTTGTCTCTCTGTCGCACTTGTAAAATCGTACGTAAGTGTGTCAGGAAGGCAACACATCGAACATGTTTCGCGTCGGGCTTTCTGATATCTTTGCGTTGCGCCTGCTTAAGAGCTGTCGATTGTTCCCCCATATGTTCAGCGAAAATTAATGGTTTCAGAGCAGTCATTAATTTTGTGTCCTTCGTGAACCGTGCTAGCCTAATTTTTTACGTCGTCTAGGTTCAGCTAGTTTTTGAAATATTGTGGTTTTTTTCAGATCAAAACACAATTGAAAAAAAAATATTAGACATATTAAGGCTTCGCTCTGGTAACCTCATCGATTTGATATTTGATTTCTTGACTTGCGATAGATAGAAACAAGGATTTGTCTATACCATCCCATTACTGGTGCCTGTTCCATTATAGGGGTGTTTACTATAACTCCTTAATTTTATTTCCATTAGCTAATTTACCATCTGATCAATCATTCAAATGTTTTTTTTTTCGTTAATTGACACTTAGGGATTCTAATTATTCCATAAAAAAATTGATTTGTTTGTTTAAGTGTTTTCATTTCCAGGGTCGGCCACCAGAGGGCATATTCTATTTAGTATATGACATTTATTTCAGTTTCTCGGAAAGTCGAAAGAGGGAGTATACGTCTGAAAACATGTACACGATAGAAGTGCCAAAAATATGTATACACGACTTTATGGCCCATATATTCGGGTAGTGTATACATACTTTTGACACTTTGTCCGTATATATATTTTCAGACGTACTCGTCCATATAAAAAGTGAAAATATTTTTCCATTTCTAAATATTTTCCATTTTCCATGATTGTATGTTATTGACACAATGAAAAACTAGGTACATAGGTTTTCCTTTTTTTTTTCAAAATTTGCAAAACAAAAGAAATTTAAAGCGAAACCTAGAACATATTAGGTTCAAGCGATCGACGTCAAAATCAAATTGATTAGTTGAGATTTTGTTATTGGAAAAAAAATAGAAAAAGTACCGTTATTTCGTTAGCATTGCTAAGCTCTTCCCCCTTAACTCATAATAAAAAAGTTTTTGATCCTTGGGTAAATCTGAATTTGGATCAGGTCCGTGGCCAGAATTGGAATGAAATTATACAAGGTGATCCTCAGAAACCTTATAGAACTAAGGTCCTTTCTGGTTCCGTCAATTTTTCCAAATTACATTCATAAAACCTGGCTGACAACTAAGAAGCTCAATCCGTCTGACGTAAATGAGGCACCGAATTATTTTAATACTTATTTTTCAAAAGGACAGCGGCTTTTTTCTTATATAATTCAGACAAGCTCTAATCACGTCACGACAATTTCTACGTCTGATGTGAATCGCATTAAATGTTGGATCTAATTTATGTGAGTACCCTTCACATCACTGAAGGCTCAATTACGTTTACGTTACGTTTACGAGAAAATTCATCATTTTTGATATTTCACCGATACCTGTAAAACTTCTACCGCTTTGCGCGTTCAGTGCCCGATTCATTTCTTCGATAAACGCAGCGTTAAACGCACGCACTTGCAACAAAACTGGCGACTTCTCAGATATTCTAATGCTATCTCCTTTACCCTTGTTAAGACCAACCAAGAGTGCAAGAAATGGCATTATGACCTGACTTGCCACTTAGTTTTGCAGCAAGTATAGAATAACTGGATCAGACATGTGCGGTGAGGGGAAATGACTGAACGGGATAGTCTTATGTATAAATATCTTTCAGAAGGAGTAGCAGAGAAAGCGCTATTATTGTTTTTCCTTGTCACAGTTTCATTTTTCTTTATTCCCCGCCGTAAATTTTAGTATGGTTTATGGTGGGCAACAAATAACCCGACCAAATTACGTAGGTTGTTTTTGGTATGTTGTCAGGAATGTTAAAACGTGTTTTTAATTTAGTCGCATTGCGTATGTTCTATCCCTCACGGGCACTTATATCAGTTATCACATCCTATCATCTATGGTTAAACGCGGTACGTTTGTCTAATGTCTAACGTCTAATGAGACTTATAGCTTATACCATAAATGATTTTTCTTTCAAATCATTTATATTTTTGACGTGTTTGATAACATATTGGTTTCAACATCTTCTTCCTCGCGTTGTCCCGGCATTTTGCCACGGCTCATGGGAGCCTGGGGTCAGCTTGATAACGCTGGGGTCGTGATATTGGTTTCAACTTAATTAAAACTATGTTTTATTTCTTCAGTCATGGGCAGTATGGTGCGATTTATTTTAAAACAAACAGAAATTAATACAACGTCTGACTAAAACCTATGACTTGTTTATGGTAAAATGTTGCCAGTGTTTAAAAACAAATTTTAAATACTTATTTTGCAGGACTTGTGGTCCACGTCCCATTATTGATACCACGTCCATTATAGGGGTGTTTACTGCAACTGTCTGGGACGGAGTTACGGCCAAGATGCCTTCGATCAACTCTTACGTAAATCATGTCGTAAATTCGCCGTTTCGTCTTTGGACAGTTCGACGAAAATATTTACGATGAGTTTGATTTCCAGTTATGTAATGGCCGTTTCATCCAGGAGAGCAGTTTGACAGCGATCTAATTAGTTTTTATAATATTATCTTCGGTTTCCGCGATTGTTACTTCAGAAATAAAACTATGTAAACCGATTATACGTATCAGGACTATCAGGATACCGCTATGACCTTTTACATCTCCAGATTTAATGTATTTTTAACCATAGAGACTAAACATCTCTATTGTATTGTAGTAATTATTTATTTTAAGATTATTATAATGTAATGTTTACCCAGGTATTGGCTCTTGTATTTATAAATGTTGTTATGTATTTTTCATGTCACTATATGATGTTACTATAATGTTGTACTGACGTGTAAAAGAGCCCTTGAGGCCTACTTGCAGAATAAATTTTTGAATTTTTTGAATTTGATTTTTTTGAATTTTGATATGCAGGGTAACTATATACATAATAACAATAGGTATAACTGAAAATAAATGAAAATTAGAACCAAAATTAAGCCAATTATAACATTTCAGAAATTTGGTTAGGTTGGTAGACACCTTGTATACAAAGTATATTTTCCGTGTGAATTTTTTCATGGTTTTTGCTCTTGATTAAAATGGGTGAAAAATTATTATAAAAACTAAAAAAAAATCCGTAAGCCCGCTTAAGGTAAAACCATTAGCGTGATATCGGCAATATAGTATCCTACGTTAACTATAGATAATGAAATGTGCTACATCAAACATTTCAAGTTCATCATAATGGCAAAAGTTCAGAACATTAACAATACACTATTGAACCGGAACACGCATAGCGATGCCTCGTGTCGGGCATCATTATCATGATAAATTATGTTGAAACCGAATATCAATATTGATAACAAAAATTGATTCAATTCTCAATTCATTAAATATCAGGGTTGGCAAAATATACGTAGTGTTAAACTAAATACACCAATCATCATCAAATAAAGGATTTAATACAATAAAAACAGACATAACATACATAACTTGGGCAACTCCACTACGCCGCGGCCGCCATTGCCGCGATGCTCATCTGTCAGTTCTTGCCGCGCTATAGGGATGTGACCATATCAAATACCGATTGTAGGCTGCACTCGTCATCATCGGTTATTAGTAGGGACCCTGTATTCGCCTTTATTAGGCTCCTCTACACGATGGCCCAGCGCAGGCCAGTCGAAGGGACGCAGTTATGCATTAGAGGGAGTAAGTGATATTGCTATCTCATGCCACTGCATAGCTGCGTCCTTTAGACTGGCCTACGCTGGGCCATCGTGTAGAGGAGCCCTTACACAACTTGGGTTTAAAGATTTTTTATTACTCATAAATACCAAAAGTTCGCTTACAATGAGCTTAAACTATAAACAATTTCATACGTGGTTTACAATCACATCCTGCTAGTCGATGATACTTAATATACATTATCACTGATATATTTCTTCAACTTGGTTTTAAACATTTTTAATGATTTGCAATTTTTCACTTCACTAAGGGTAAGTTATTGTACATCTGTGCTCCCTCGGACATGATGGTTCTTTTGCCGTATCCTGTTCTGTGCTTAAATAATTTAATTTTGTCTGTATTTCTCAGGCAATGTCTAAAATTTCGTTTTGTTAATGTAATGTTTGTATGTATTTTATTTGTTAGGATTTTTTTAAATTAGGATACAAGTAGTATTTATAAGTGTATAGTTGTTTTATATTGAATAGTTTGGTTTTTTTGTGAAGTGTTTTGGTATTCATAAGGTAGTTATACTTGAATAAGGATTTTATTAATTGTAGTGACCTTTGTAAACTTATTAAGTTGGTCTTGGCAGCACAATCCCATATTTCGACTAGATATTCTAAATTACATTTTACTAAAGAGTTGTATACAGTCATACGTACTTTAAGAGGGACACATTCCAGCAATTTTACTAGTTATGGTTTTTAGATAATTTATCAGCTCACTAGATGGCTATTTTACAAATAATTTAATTATGTCTGTTATTTTTATTTATTTAGTCCTTTCCATCAACACTTTGGTACTCCTAATCTTTTCCTAAATGAAAACGATAAAAGGTCTGCAAAATGACGACGAAACAATGTCAATTTCTATAATTAATTATTTACTTACATATCTTCTTTTTTGTCGTTTCACTCGTCGTGGTCATCATTTTAGCGATAGGTGACGAACTTCACAACACGCCGCCATTCTTCTCTGTTGGCTGCCTTTGTGTACCAACCCATCCACTGCAGCTTTGATCTGGTCCGTCCATCTCATTGGTGGTTTATTTCGTGGCCTGGTATTACCTCTACTCTTCCATGGAACACGTCGCTGAATAGCCAAATTCCCCTGGCGGCTTATATATACACATATATTATTAATTTATTGAATTATTCAGTAAAAAATCTCAATTGGCGTTCAATTTATGCAGGTAATTGTCGTTGACTGGACTTTGCGACAACAGATCAAGCGCTTGCATTACTCTTATTGATTGCAATTGCGATGCGCTCTAATATTGGTACATTTTGTATCAACAGCAGTCTTCCTTTTCATTAATTTACAGTTTACGTCATAATTAAAATATAGAAAAAAATAAATTCAAATACCAGAATTCCGATATTTTGATATTGATCCGCTTCGATTCCGGAATTGTAATATCGTAAAAAAAATGGTCCGATATGTATTTCGGGATTCTGGAAATCCGGTATTCATGCCCTACTCAGATTAAAGTGTACATTTGCATCAGCTATTGCTTCGGAGTCTAGGGTTCGATTTCCGATAGATTCCTATAGTCTCCTTTCCCCTTTATGATAGAGAAAGGCTCGAGAGCTGTAAGTCCCACATATCCCCAGTCGTAACCAAATAACTACTCCCATTTCCAACTAGCGGTTTTTTGAGCTGTAGACCTCGCAAACCACTATGGTTCCCCCATTTTGAAAATCTTCCAAAACCTGAATCGACCAAAAAATATATACATAGTTATCGCAGTTCATAGAATCGGTTGAGAAATGCGGCCAATAGAGGAGAAAATCCGGAGACATGAAAGCATTTTTGTCTAAGCTGAAACGAAAATCTTCGCTCCGCTTGATCAATGACTAATCAAAAAGCTGCAAATGACATCATCATCATAAATTTAAGAGCTGCGCTCTTGTCGGTGAAGCAAACTCCAGGCATGCCTTTATTGGCCTCTTCCTTGACGGCCTGATACGACACGACGTACGTTCACATGCAAATGACAAAGTAATCCTTATTCTTTTCTTAAGATGATGATGATGATGATGAGATAAATGTGTTGAGGAAATTATACGATATAATCTTTGAAATGAGACCTCAAACGACTAAACGACGGATCACGTCCTAACGACTCGGGTATGAATAAATTCAATCTGTGACAGAGAAATCTAATAACGTCTAAAGAAATGTAAAGGATATTTTTTAGACTTTTACATCATCGCTAGTGAATCTTCCTCTAAATGAAAGATTTATCTTAAACTCTAACTTACAAGGACATTTGTGGTAATTTTCCATACAAACGTTCTCGGCATTTTCCTTTCTGGATTTTGGTTCAAGAGGATTTTTATATATGAGTTCAATATTGCCATGTGTCTGCATGTTTTTCTTTTTTTTGATATTGAAATGAAATACCGCTAAAAACGGCCAAATAAATGCGCCATAAACAGACGCTAGGCGCATACAAAATCTGCTGAATTAATTAGCCGATTTGTTGCCACAATAAACGCAAAAATCAAAACGTCAGACACAGATAATTTATTTCTCATTCTGTTTCCAAAATTTCGTTACGATTGGTTAAGTTTTGGAGGAGGAAAATGTGGAGAACGAAGAACGAAACCTCGATTTTTTGGCTAAACTGCAATTGTCCTTATCGCACTAATTTTAGGAGCTACCTCCGTTAGCGCAACGGAGATATTTACCTAAAATTCTCAAATCAAAGCTGGTATTTGCTCTTAAGCTGGTATTTTCGCGAAAATATCGGCTCCATACAAACTCTGGATGTCGACATCATGGAAAATATTTTTACCTATTTTGATGTATATTAACCATAGATATGTCCCTTCGTTTGAATTATTTCGATTTTTTCGATTACTATAAAAGTTAGGAGCGAAAAGAAATTCCATACAATTTTTTTAATGCTGATTCTTATTATGATAATAGTAAATAATTTGAGAAAATCAAATGAAGGAGCATAGCTGTGGTCATTTATAACATTAACTTAACATCAAATTGCGTAAAATATTTTCTAAAATGTTAATATCCGAGAAGAAAAATGGGGTCTAGATTTGTAAAGTTGAAAGACTTTTTCGCGTGGTCGTTAGATGTTTAACATTGAAAGCAGGGGGCCTAAAAGGTTCTTGAATAAAAGAAGCTTCCTCGCAAAATAAAGTCAGTTTGGGATCAAAGTGCATTATGTGGCTCTTAAACCCAATACTGCGGCCTTTTCGATTTCAAATGGACTTTCAATTTCATAGTGTTTGAATTGGTTGTTTGGCATTTTGATTGAAGCTGGCAGTGAGTATGCCTGTGAAGCTGATGGTCGTGGGTTCACATCCCGGTAAGGGCATTTATTTGTGCGATAAATAATAGTGTATTTTCCTAAGGCTTATGTGTATTATATATATTTGAAGAATTAGATATCAATTACACGTTGTTGTCTAAGTTTGTACAACACAAGCCTTGCTGAGAGGCTTAGTCAATTTGCTTAGAATGCCCTATAATGTTAATGTTTATGTTGCTTATTTATCAGTACAAAGGGCAAATTGGTAGGTATCTTCAGAGGCCTATTAAGCAATACAAATTGAGTTTCCGATTTAGATATTAATTCCATGACACTCCTGTACACAATTATAAAGGTTCGTATGAACCGGTGGGGGCACATTATTTGTGTTTATTGCGAAAAAAATTGTTTCTAGATTGTGGATATTTTCTATTTATATAAATATGATGTATTTATCTATTCTAGTCTAGTATGTATATCGTAGGCATAGTACAAGACTTGTTAAGGTTACGTTGCGGCTTTTCTCCAAATATTTAATTATATGCAATTTTGAAGGTAAAAATTAGGATCTAAGTATGCAAATGAGACAGAGCCAAATAGAAGACTAGTAGTTGCTCAAAGATAACCTATGAGCAAAGCTTGGAAGAGACTCCTTAAAGGGATAAGTTAGCATTTGTATTAATGATGTGTTCATTTTTACCATATAGTGTTTTATTACTACTACTATATAGTCCGTTTTTTTAGATAAGATAACCTCAAAAGTAGTGGTAACTTTTTTCTTTTAAAATTAAATTTGAGTACCTATGCACTGAATTATAGTGTGGTTCTATATACTAATACTACTCTTTGGTGTGGTTTACATATTGTACCGCAATATTAGATCATAGGAACCCTAGCAATTCGGAAGGAACAGGTAATTACCACTACTTTTGAGGTTAGAAAAATCTTAAAAAGAACGGGGTATTCCCACAGGTATTGACATGTATCTAAGGACTGGCCTTACGGGCAATAAGAATGGGACTAGTACAGCGGTGTCACGCACACGAATTCGAGCCAATCATGCACTCTAACGCCACAACGCGATGGGTTGAAGAGTTCGCATCACGCGCGCGGTTGGTCGCAATTAATTGCGTGAGACTGCCCGATTGGCTGGAATTAGCACCATTATTACGGCCCGATTCGAAGAATGTGATACGATAACGATAAGTTCTGGTTTGATATCGTTTGTATGTCGTATAATTGACAGAAGCAGCTCGATTCGGGCAACGAATGTCACTTTGACGTTAGAAATATCGTAAATAGATATTATTGGGATCAAAGCAGAATCGAAATAAACGTTAATTAGTGGCATGTCGTTTAGTTACCTACCGATCTTTTAAGGATCTTAAACGTGTCTTAATCATTCTTCGAATCGGGCCGTTAGTGCCCGTAAGGCCCGTCCTTAGATATACGAATGCCTACAGGTCTGTTTTTGTAGAAGGCCTTCGGACGATCATCGTCTTAATCGATTACAAATTCCCCATTAAGATCCAATCTAAGTTTCATCTTAAACTAAATTGAACCCAATGGATATTCAATTTAAATAAAACCGGTATCTAACATTTCTAACGAAACAAAACATAGGCCAATTCGAACTTACACTCATTTAAGAATGACATCTAACTGATGTCATTCAGTTATCGTGCATTTCACTCATACTTCAGGCCAATTCGTACGTGCTTATCATATCAGCAGAGATTTGAAATAGAGGTGTATTGTCAAAGAAAATTTTCTAGCCACAGTACATTTACTGCCATCTTTCGACACATGATTAAAGCTTTTAGAACGCCATTTGACTCTGATCGTTATTATTTTACTGTGTTAAATTTATTAAATATTAAAAAGTGGCACCAGTGGCAAAGGTATGGCAGCATCGTTTCGAGCGATGGCGCCATAACTTTTAGGTGGTGCCCGGTAAGATGACGCCACTTTTTGATATTTATCAAATTTAACACGTATCAGTTAAAGAATAAGGATCAAAGTCAAATGGCGTTCTAAAAGTTTTAAACGTGTGTCGAAAGATGGCAGTAAATGTATTGTAGCTAATACAAAATTTTATTTTATAATACATTTATATTTATCAGTTACTTGTATAACGAATGACAACTACCTGATATGTTTCAAATATCACTTTGATGTCAGATTCGACTTGCCTGCTTGCCCGTACATGTATTGGTGCGGGCGAGACACAAGATAACGAAATAACATGAATCAAATATCATTCTGATGCCAGTATACGTTCGAATTGTCCTACTTCAATTTAAGATAGTGCTTAAATTGAACTAGGCTATTCGTAAGTTTAGAGCTCCCAATTAAAAAGATTTAAAATAATCTTTTACAGACGCCCTTAACATTTACGAGTAATAGAGATTTATTAGCCTTCTTGGAATTTATTGCTCAAATTTAACATGTTTATCCATTGTCACATATATTTTAATAGAAAATGTAAAATTGTATGGTGTCAAAAGGTGTCGGAACGTCTAATAGTTGTCTCGGAGACTACAGAGCGGGCTCCTTCTTTGCTCAGAGCTAATATACTTACTTTACTCTTTGGCTCAGTAGTACTAGCACGTGATTGACACGTCAGTATCTCGCGGCGAGATAGACCACCCGTCTTTTTCTAACTATGTTTAGTTCTATTAAAGTGGGACGGGTAGTCTATCTCGCCGCGAAATACTGTCGCGCCAATCATGTGCTAGCCCCGCAGAGGTTAGTCTGACGGTGCAAAGAGGTAACGGCAGCATTTTGGGGTCTATGCCAGAAGAAAGGGATTTGGGGGAGGTTTTTTATATTTAATTGTAGTTCTAGTTTGGTTACTTAGGTTTTAAGGTTTACCTATACATATATAAAGCAACTAGCAACATAAAAAAGCTCTATCAATAAATAACTAAATATTATAGGACATTATTACACAAATTGACTAAGTCCTACAGTAAGCTCAATAAGGCTTGTGTTGAGGGTACTTAGACAACGATATATATAATATATAAATACTTAAATACATAGAAAACACCCATGACTCAGGAACAAATATCCATGCTCATCACACGAATAAATGCCCTTACCAGGATTTGAACCCGGGACCATCGGCTTCATAGGCAGGGTCACTACCCACTAGGCCAGGACCAGACCGGTCGTCTATAGTTTTAATTTTGTTCTAATGAGTTTTATTTATTGTTTTTTTTTTACCGTTTTGTTAGTAACGGATTGTATCTTCTTCGATTACGTACAAATTTTGTTCAAATTAAAAAACAAACAATAATTGCTACAGCTTAGGAAGCCCCGTTAATTAAAGAACTTCGGGATAATTATTAGGTAGTTCGTTGGTATACCTTGTTAAATATAAATAAATTAGTACATTACGATACAAGTGCGAAAAATAGGAAATTCGAAACGAGTGGCGATAAATTAAAACACGACCGAAGGGAGTGTTTTAAATCGACACGAGTTGCGAAATTGCCTATTCGCACATGTATCGTACAACGTTTTACAGTACATATGGCCCTTTAAATGTTCGACATACGACATAACGTAATAGGCTAATTTTCGCACTAGTACTATAAAGTAGCACCATATGTACTGTAAAAATACTTTCTAACACCGCACCGCTCGTCGTCGCCAGGGTATTCAATCTCACACCCTAGAACCAAAATGGTCACGCACTGTGCGGTTTATGAGAAACTTCCTGCCGCGGACGCTCCGGCTGTGGAATGAGCTACCTGTTGAGGTTTTCCCGAGGGTCTACACTATGAGGTTCTTCAAAAAAGGAGTGTACAGATTTTTAAAGGGTCGTCAACGCGCATGTCACACATCTGGAGTTGCAGGTGTCCATAGGCTACGGTAACTGCTTAGCATCAGGCGGGCCGTATTCGTGTTTGCCACCGACGTGGTATAAAAAAAATATAAATTTAGGGCGGTAATAATCATCCGCTTCAATTGACTTGGATTGATTCAAATTAATGATTTTTAAAAAATCCATACACGGAACAACGGTTCCGGGTCTTTGTATGGCATAATATGCGGACCCGAAAGAAACACGTAGCGGTCGTTTCGACAATTTTTGCGACTAAAATGGATAACGACCTCTTAAAGTTGCAAGACGTTAGGTCTTTTTTTTTTTTTTTTAGGATCACCAACAGACAATACATCAGAGAAAAAATAATCTGTAGCTTACATAACATTAAGGGTAGATGTTTGTCCAATTATAGGTAACCACAGCTTATTCCAGTATCTTAGGATAAACAATATAAGTACAGTAAGACATTTAGAATTAAGCTATTAATAAATAAAATTTAACTAAAATTTTACAAACTTCGAAAGAATACTTAGCAGGAAATTATGTTAATTAACAAGGTCTTGAATTGAAACTGCTCACAATTATTGTAATACTTGTTAGAATATACGACTTTTCGTTCCCGCAGTACTGTTACGACGGCCTAGTTGCTGGCGTACAGCCAGCACGCCCACGAAGCGTCCATTTCAAGAATTTAGATTCTGTAGGTGTTAAGAGGGAAGTATACGATCGTCCATAGAAAAAGATAAAACGTTTTACCACTTCCAAATATTTTCCATTCTCCGTGATTTTATAGTATTTTATTGACACAATGAAAAACTAGGTTTATAGTAAACACCCCTATAATGGAACAGGCACCAGTAATAGGATAGGATGGTATAGACAAATCCTGTAAAACAAGTATTTACCATCAGTTTTTAAACGCTGACAACATTTTAACATAAACAAGAGCCAAAGAGCTTAAGTTTAATTTTTCATTGATATTTCTTACTTTGAAAATTAATGACGCCATACATCCCATGACTGGAGCAAAAAACCATAGTTTTGATTGGTTAATAATATTGAAACCAATTATAGTAGCTTTCATTAAGTACATAGACAACATAAAGTATGAATTGGACTTTCAATTTTTAAAGCATAAAGCGTTAGAAATTGTACAGTGAAATATCAAAATTACTTTTCTCTTAAATGTTCCATGATTGGTGCCGTTAGCATATAGATTTTCCTTTATTTCAAAATTTGCAATACAAAAGAAAAAAATTAAAGCGAATCCAATAAACCCATTTATATATTATATATTACGCTGAAGCGATCGACATCAAAAGCAGATTGATTTGTTAGTGGAAAACGTTTTCTTCCGAAATGGAATTTCATAGAAAAAGTACCGTTATTTCGCTAGAATCACAAAGCTATTCTTCCCTCTTAAGTCTTTGTTATTCTCATTAATCTCATTAGTCGTTAACTTTTTGGCAGCCGTTCGACATAAACACGTTTTTGTGACATCTTGATAACATAAACACTTGCTAGCATGAGTTGCGTTCTCCATTTTTTTTTAATACTTATTATTTAATCGTATGGCATGCATGATTAGGCAATCAGAGAACAGCTTTGAGGTTGTTAAGCCAGGCGTTTTTAATACTACTTCGGTGGCAAACAATCATACGGCCCGCCTGGTGGAAAGCAGTCTCCGTAGCCTATGTACGCCTGCAACTCCAGAGGAGTTACATGCGCGTTGCCGACCCTAATAATCGTCCCTCTCCTCGTTGAGCTCTGGCAACCTTACTCACTGGCAGGAACACAACACTATGAGTAGGGTCTAGTGTTATTTGGCTGCGGTTTTCTGTAAGGTGGTGATACTTCCCCAGTTGGGTACTGCTCTGATCTGGAATAACATCCGCTGTGCTGTGCCCTACCACACAAAGCGAGATGACATTCACAATGCCCATACCTCTCTTGTGGACGTAGTTTAAGGACGTACCCGGGTCCCTGTATCTGGCGCGACTTCAAGTAAAGTATGGAATGGACTCGTGCGCGAGAACGCAACTCATGCAAGATGGTCAGGTTGGGCACAGCGACAGACATCATTTCCTGTAAATTATAACCTAATAACGCAAAAAAGTATAGAGCTGACAAGCTATGTAAAAAATACGATAAGTAAGTAAGTAAATATTCTTTATTGCACCAACAATTATACATTTTACATACGTGTAAAACTACAAATGATTTTAGATAAATAGATATTTTTGAGAGTGAATTAAGTTATAGGCCGATGAGGTGGATTTTTGATACTGTGTTTGTTTGATGATGAAAGATAAATAAAAAACTCACAAAACATTTGTATTTTTTACATAAAATATCCATCAACTGAAATATATCACATATTTTAAGTAGGACCTTTCCATTTGGTTGTTTGAATAATCCACCTCTTGTCTTTATATCTAGCCAAATGTCCAGCCCATCTCCATTTTTGTCTTAAACTAAACTGTAGCCACACTTACCAAGGTCTAATTAAGGTCTGTTGCTACAGTAGAAATAGTGCAGCTTCTTAGGCTCAACTATGGTGCCATCCAGCAGAGAGCACGAAACTTGGCATGTGTATAGTTTTTAGGTTTATAACTTTTATCTTATACCTTTAAACGAGCAATTCTTGTATATATATATATTTCTGTGATCTCGGAAACGGCTCTAACGATTTCGCTAAAATTTGGTATATGGGGGTTTTTGGGGGTATAGAATCTATCTAGATTAGTCTTATGTTTGGGAAAACGCGTGTTTTCGAGATTTCATGCGTTTTTCTTACGACGCAGAATATGGTCGCTAATTTCGTGTCGCCGGCCACTGTCCGTCTGGTCCTGCGGGTTATAACGCGGACTGCTAAACAAGTGTTACGGGTTCGAATCTCGCCCGGTGACTAACTTTTGTTTTTTTTTATATGTTCAAGTTTATTTTTTAATTTTTATAGTTATAACCGAGCAAAGCTCGGTCGCCCAGGTACTAAGAATAAATAGAAGTAGAAACACGCCTAGAAGTTATTGTTTCCCAATTGTTTCGGCGTGTTTCTACTTTTATCAGGCAGTACACAACACTGTATATTTTGAGTCAATCATGTGGAATCCGACCCGGTTTTGTCTTATATATGGAGCGTTGGTCGACTTGGACGACCCGATTCAAAGAAAAAAAAAATTGTCGCTTAAAAAAAGTTGTCTAGTTTTTCCTAATTAGAACATGATACCGAATATGTTTAAAAGGATCCCGGTTATTTTTGTTACAGGCACGCATCGTCGTGAATGACACGGTCTTTAATAATGTACGTAAATATTTACTGTAAACAGATAGCTGTTTAACATGCTTTTACTTTATTTTACTTAACTAATACAATCACAGAACGTATTAACGAGGTTAGGTTGGCGATCGCGCGCGCAATAGTATCGGAACCGTTGTCGCCGCTCGGTCCCGGCCACTTACGCTTACCGGCAAAAGGATATGCCTCCTTTAGACAGATTTGATGTGATTTGATCTCTGGCTTAATCTGCACGTTTTGACGCCACAAGTAGGCATGTTTACTACGTTTTGAAATAATTTACTGCGGCAAGCGCTCAGGGCCTGTATGGACTTGCGAGCGTTTGCTCCAAATCGCGCGGCGACATGTACCCTGCTCGCGTCGCCATTCTAACTAAGGTTAGAATTTTTTACTCTTCTGTGAATACAATCATTGTATTATTAGCGCAGGTAGCCTAGGGCGCGCGACTTTTGATCCGGAGGTCTCGGGTTTAAACCCCAATTTATACCGATGATTTTTTCGGAACTTTTATGTATTCATTTTACATTTTCCAGTCACATGTTAGACAAAAAAAATTAAGTCCAGTTTCAAGAAAGATTCACAAGGGACCGTGGCAGTCGTTTTCGTAAAACCGCCAAAACTTCGGATATAGTAAAGTTGCAGAGCGGACTCCATGCCTTAAAAACCGTGATAGATTAGATTAGATTAGGTAATATATTTATTTCTAATTGGAAATTACATGTTATTTTCACTTAAAAATAGCACACTTTCATAAAAATATCGTCAATTGTATACCGAATAATAATAATAAGCAACAAATAAAAATAAAATACAAAAAACAAGATAATCATGACAACAAAATGAAACAAAATTGAAAACTAAAATGATCAAATAAAAAATTGAAATGTTAATTTACTTAATTTAAATATGAAATGTTAATGTTGTATATAAGTAAAAAGCCGGTACAACGTTATGAAAATGATGATAAATGTATTATTATTTTCGAGCACCTCTGAAGAAAAGCAATCTTGTGTCATATTATAAATCAAACACATTTTCAAACTGAGAGAGCTGACAAAAACATCTAAAGAAAGGATTATTACAATGTCGACCTACATAAATTGACTGAGGTTTTCCTTTAACAAAAGATAGCTAGGAACAATACGTAGCTCCACTTGCCGTAAGCCGGTTGATCCCAGTGCGATATCGTAACCACTCAGAAGGATTCCCCAAATTGGACAAATTTGATTGCTATCTGACGAAAACCACTTACTGCTATATCTCCTACTAAATCTTAACAAATCACTTTGATTTGATGTCGATCGCTTCAGCATAATATATCCTAGGTTTATAGGTTACGCTTTAAAAAATGTTTTGCAAAAAAAAATACCTTAACCTTAACCTAATAATCCTAGTTTTTCATTGTGTTAATAACATACTAAAAAATCATAGAGAATGGAAAATATTTAGAAGTGGAAAAACGTTTTCTCTTTTTGTATGGACGGTCAGGTGGTATAGACTTCCCTCTTAAGTAGGTAGGTATATTGGTTTAGGTATAATAGGTATATATGAAGATTTTACAGATTTGAAGAATTGTTTGGATTTTGATAAAGTCGATATATATTCTTTTTTTTTAATACTACGTCGATGGCAAATAAGCATACGGCCCGCCTGAGGGCAAGCAGTCTCCGTTGCCTATAGACGCCTGCAATTGCAGAGGTGTTACATGCGCGTTGCCGACCCTAACACTCCGTATCCTCATTTCGCTCTGGCAGCCTTACTCACCGGCAGGAACACAACACTAGGGTCTAGTATTATTTGGCTGCGCTTTTCTGTAAGCGACGCGCTAGTGGCCTAGCGGAAGCGCTCGAGGTCTAGCGGTTAGAGCGTCTGACTTTCAATCCGGAGGTCGCGGGTTCAAACCCCGGCTCTTACCAATGAGATTTTCGGAACTTATGTACGAAATAACGTTTGATATTTAGGTATCAGTCGCTTTTCGGTGAAGGAAAACATCGTGAGGAAACCGGACTAATCCCAACAAGGCCTATTTTACCCTCTGGGTTGGAAGGTCAGATGGCAGTCGCTTTCGTAAAACTAGTGTCTACACCAATTCTCGGGATTCGTTTTCAAGCGGAACCCAGGCTCCCATGGGCTGTGGCAAAATGCCGGGACAACGCGAGGAAGATGATGATGTTTTCTGTAAGTTGGAGGTACTTCCCCAGTTGGACTCTGCTCTATATCTGGAATGATATCCGCTATGCTGTGCCCTACCACACAAAGTGAGATGACATTCACAGTGCCCTTACGGACCTCTCCTTTGGACGTAGGTTAAGGACATATCCGGGTCGATATTCACTTGAACGAAATGGTTTGGTACTCGTTATTTATTTTTCAACTGAAATTATATGTCATATTTTCACTGTATCTTTTTTTTTTTATTCTTGCTGTTGTTAATGTATTATCTTCTTTGTAATAATTGATGTGTTGTCTGAATAAATGTAATTCTATTCTATTCTATTCTATATACGAAGCAAAGTGACCGAGACCTCCTATTAGCATTTTTTCTTTATCATACCTATATGTCATATATATTTAATCTATAATTTTTATTTAGTAGTGTGTGTACTTAAAAACACAAATCAGAATAGTTAATAAAATAAATTATTTGTTCCCTGATTGAATTTATTTTTAATCAATAGGACACATTTCGTTAGGATGCTTTATATTATTTATTTTAATTTAAGCTTTATTCTGATTTGAATTTTTTGTGTGTACTTAACACTGTGATGTTGTCACTCCATCTTTTCATAGGTCTACCACGTCTTCTCTTCTTGTATATCGTGCGCCAGTTTGTTGCAGTTTGTGGCCATCTGTCGTCTGTTACTCTTTGAACATGGCCTGCCCACTTCCACTTAAGCGGCAATATAGAATAGAATAGAATAGAATAGAAGAAATTTATTCAGAAAACGCTTAAGTTTAGGTAATACATGAGACGACAGAATCAATTTATTATTAAGCGTCACTGAAAAGGTCTCCACTCAGCTTAATGTCAAGATACCACCTAAGGATCTCGACGCAGGTCTTCCGTGGAAACCTTTCCGAGAGAGCGCAGCTACACGCTAAAGTACAAAATTTTATATATTTATTATTATTAATTTTTGCCATGGGTTCTTTATTCTACGCTCTATTTCTTTATCTGTGCATGATCTGAACTTTATTAGATGGCCAAATATTCTTCTACATATTCTATTGGAACTGACGCTACTGATATTTGTTTTTTGTCTCTGTTTGTCATCTTTGTCTTGTTTCTATTAATTCGTGATCCCATAGTCTCGCTGTATTGACTGAGTGACTAAATCATGTATTCTAGTTGTTCTGCGCTCTCTGAGAGTAGTATAATATCGTCTGCAAATCTGAGCTGTGATAAATATGTGCCATTTATATTTATACCCATGTCCAATCTAGGTTTCGAAAGACAGATTCCAATACAGCGATAAACGGCCCGACTCGAAGAATGATTAAGACACGTTTAAGATCTTGGAAAGATCTTTAAAAGATCAATAACTAAACGACATGTCAACATTGATGTTTATTTCGATTATGCTGTGATCCCAATAAGAGAAAATTCGGCCGCCGAATATTTGGCTAGGAGTTTTACCTAAAATGAAGTAAATTCGAACGCGCGCGTGCGCGTGCGTGCGCGGTGCAAGTTGCAACTTGTTTCTCGCTGTACTCGCATCTTTGAACTCTTTGATAGAAATTGCAGTTATTCTGCACGCAGTGCGTATTGAATTGCGGACATTGCGGTGCGTTCGTTTTGGCCGTGTGAGTAATAAAAATTATTTTGTATGTTTTTGTACTACGAGTATCTATGAATATAAAGGTTGTCTGAAAGATTATGCTGATCTTAATAATTGATTATTTGTAGTTTGTTTCTTTTTAGGGTTCCGTAGCCAAATGGCAAAAAACGGAACCCTTATAGATTCGTCATGTCCGTCTGTCTGTCCGATTCTGTCACAGCCACTTTTTTCCGAAACTATAAGAGCTGTACTGTTCAAACTTAGTAAGTGGATGTATTCTACGAACCGCATTAAGATTTTCACACAAAAATAGAAAAAAAACAATAAATTTTGGGGGTTCCCCATACTTAGAACTGAAACTCAAAAAATCTTTTTTCATCACACCCATACGTGTGGGGTATGTATGGATAGGTCTTCAAAAATGATATTGAGGTTTCTAATATCATTTTTTTCTAAAATGAATAGTTTGCGCGAGAGACACTTCCAAAGTGGTAAAATGTGTGTCCCCCCCCCCGTAACTTCTAAAATAACAGAATGAAAAATCTAAAAAAAATATATGATATACATTGCCATGTAAACTTCCACCGAAAATTGGTTTGAACGAGATCTAGTAAGTAGTTTTTTTTTAATACGTCATGAAATTAAAAAAAATAATTTTTTTCATCATACCCATACGTGTGGGGTATCTATGGATAGGTCTTCAAAAATGATATTAAGGTTTCTAATATCATTTTTTTCTAAACTAAATAGTTTGCGCGAGAGAACCTTCCAAAGTGAAAAAAAGTGTGTCCCCCCCCTGTAACTTCTAAAATAACAGAATGAAAAATCTAAAAAAAATATATGATATACATTGCCATGTAAACTTCCACCGAAAATTGGTTTGAACGAGATCTAGTAAGTAGTTTTTTTTTAATACGTCATGAAATTAAAAAAAAAAAATATATTTCATCATACCCATACGTGTGGGGTATCTATGGATAGGTCTTCAAAAATGATATTAAGGTTTCTAATATCATTTTTTTCTAAACTGAATAGTTTGCGCGAGAGAACCTTCCAAAGTGAAAAAAAGTGTGTCCCCCCCCCCTGTAACTTCTAAAATAACAGAATGAAAAATCTAAAAAAAATATATAATATACATTACCATGCAAACTTCCACCGAAAATTGGTTTGAACGAGATCTAGTAAGTAGTTTTTTTTTAATACGTCGTAAAATTTAAAAAAAAATTTTTTCATTAAACATATACGTGTGGGGTATCTATGAATAGGTCTTCAAAAATGATATTTAGGTTCCTAATATCATTTTTTTCTAAACTGAATAGTTTGCGCGAGAGACACTTCCAAAGTGGTAAAATGTGTGTCCAAAGTGGGAAAATGTTGAACAAGATCTAATAAGATTTTTTTTAATACGTCTTAAATTGTACGGAACCCTTCATGCGCGAGTCCGACTCGCACTTGGCCGCTTTTTTACTCCTCGTTTATCGTTATCTACGCGTTAACGTACTATTCGGTATCCGGCCGAATACTATGCCACTGTTTGGTATTCGGCCGAATAGTGATATTGTGGCGAATAGGCCGGATACCGAATAGTGGCCAAATATTTGTTGCAACTCTACTTGTCATATAGAGTTGTGCGTTAAGGAGTCAAATGCTTTCGTTCGAGTAATGTATGGTACTTAAGTTTAAAACCTTCAAAATTATCACAGTTCAATCTTTAAACATGGATAAATAAAAGTGATAAGTAAACCTTCACTTTATTTATTATTCTAAAACTTATGTACGCGTGACGCGAGTACGAATTTCGCGAAAATTAACTGTTGCAGCAGTAGGGAAGAATTTTCCCATAAATCTTAAGGCAAAAACACACCGTGTAGCTAAACACGCTTGAGGTTTAAGCCAATTATCATTAATCTTCAGCCAGAAAACTCATTTATCATTGTGCATAGGAAATTAAGACGAAATTGGAGGTCCCGTGCAAAATCGCCTATTCATACAAAAGTAGTCTTCATTTTCCTTTCTGGATACATATTGAAAATATTTGTTGTATATCAACCACAGCTATGAGTATGACTGATATTTTTCGAATTTTTTATTATTATAAGAGGTAGAAGCATTGAACAATTTGTCGTCAATTTTGACGACCGGTTTGGCCTAGTGGGTAGTGACCCTGCCTACGAAGCTGATGGTCCCGGGTTCAAATCCTGGTAAGGGCATTTATTCGTGTGATGAGCATGGATATTTGTTCCTGAGTCATGGGTGTTTTCTATGTATTTAAGTATTTTATACATATTTATATATTATATATATCGTTGTCTAAGTACCCTCAATACAAGCCAGCCTTATTGAGCTTACTGTGGGACTTAGTCAATTTGTGTAATAATGTAATAATATTTATTTAATATGTATTTCCTTTGTTGTTTTTATTATATTTGTTTGACATTTAGAATTTATTCTAGAAACAATCTAGACAAGTATTTTTTATACATTTTTTTTTGTATGACTGTATTTTGTGAAAGTTTTAGTATTAAATTTGATCTATGAATTATATTCATTAGTATTATATATGGAATAATATTTACAACATCAATAAATTGCTCTGATAATTAGATTAAGATAATTATATGTAATACTGTCTTACTATTCATAAGTGCTTGTTGCTAGGCCTACATGAATAAAGTATATTTGAATTGAATTGAATTGAATTGAATTTATTTTTTATTTATAATTTGTATGTAATCTGTTTTTCGTTCCTAATTTTTACAATAATCAATAAATCGAAAAAAGTCAAACGTAGGGTCATAGCTATGGTTAATATACATCGAATTATGTAAAAATATTTTCCATAATATAAATGATGGGGAAAATGGGGTCTACGTTTGTACGGAGAAGCGGTCGTCCTCTTTCTTTCGGTTAAGTTGTTTTAGTCTCAGGAGATCAGTACCCCTAGTGTAAGTTTTATCGACATCATAACGTGACGAACGCGTTTGCGTTAAGTGTCATTTTGTATAGGATTTTGAGTTTTCAAAACGTCCCGCTTGGCGAGCTCTTTCTAAATCACATACAAAATGAGACTAAACGCAAACGCGTACGTCACGTTTCGAAATCGAATTTATTTACACTAGGGGTACTGGACTAAATCATGCTGCTTTTACATACCTGTCACATTGAAGGATGTCTATGACAGTTGCTTCATATCTAAATTACTAAGGCTTAATTTAAAAATTAATTGATGAATGTTTCTACCGTATTTTTAGGGTTCCGTACCCAAAGGGTAAAACGGGACCCTATTACTAAGACTCCGCTGTCCGTCCGTCCGTCCGTCCGTCCGTCCGTCCGTCAGTCCGTCCGTCCGTCTGTAACCAGGCTGTATCTCATGAACCGTGATAGCTAGACAGTTGAAATTTTCACAGATGATGTATTTCTGTTGCAGCTATAACAACAAATACTAAAAAGTACGGAACCCTCGGTGGGCGAGTCCGACTCGCTTTTGTCCGGTTTTTTTTAAATCCAAAATGTAACATTTTAAACTTCCAAAAAATATCTAGAAACATTTTACGTGAGAGCTTATAAAAATGAACTAAGCGGAGCGTGAATCTCGCGACCTAAACGCGTAAGCGCCATGAATTTTACGGCGCTTATTACTTTTTGGTCGCGGGTCATAGGGATAATCATTCGACGCCACATGTCCATCCTGTTGAGTAAGAGTAAGTAAATATTTCATAAAATTGCATATATAGCCTGTCAAGCTAAGTATGTCAGTAGCAATGTACAGCAAAGTGAAGTAGGGCTGCACTCAAAAAGCGCTAAGAAAAGCAGCAATGTACATCGAACCAAAACATGTTATTATCATAACCTCAAATTTTACAAATATTTAGGTACGATCAACGAGCGTGATTATATTGTAGACACCTTGACGTTGCTTAATTTCATGCACAAGCTTATTTAATATATTGGTATTTAATGGTGACGCAGAAATTTCTCTTGAAATAGCAACGATTCAGAATGTAAGCAAACATGATGGCTGTTCACTATCCACATTCCACAGATAAAACACAGATGACACGCGATTTTGGAATTATCCGAAAACAGTGTTGCTAACCGGCTTTTTTCAAATTTGCCGCCTTTTAGGGTTCCGTAGCCAAATGGCAAAAAACGGAACCCTTATGGATTCGTCATGTCCGTCTGTCTGTCCGATTATGTCACAGCCACTTTTTTCCGAAACTATAAGAACTATACTGTTCAAACTTGGTAAGTAGATGTATTCTATGAACCGCATTAAGATTTTCACACAAAAATAGAAAAAAAAAATAGGATAGGTCTTCAAAAATGATATTGAGGTTTCTAATATTATCCCCCCCCCCCCGTAACTTCTAAAATAACAGAATGATAAAACTAAAAAATATATGCTATACATTACCATGCAAACTTCCACCGAAAATTGGTTTGAACGAGATCTAATAAGTAGTTTTTTTAATACGTCATAATGGTACGGAACCCTTCATGGACGAGTCCGACTCGCACTTGGCCGCTTTTTTACTGACAAGATTTGCTTGACTAAGTATAGTTATATCACGTAATTCACGTAGCCGGCTTGTGTTGTATTCCATAGCTTAATATTTAGCCCATCTCTTTCATCCAACAGCCTATTAGGTACATCTAAAGTTCTATTAATGGTAAATACTTATTTTCCTTAATAAAACGACCTTACCAATAATCAATATATCCAACTAACGGACATTAATTCAGACTGACAACCAATCAAGTGAATTCAAGTATGGAACAGGACAAAACTAAAATATCCGCATTTGAGCGTTTCCTATAGATTCTTGTGTGTGCGTTGTAATTCCGTTTACATCGTATATTTGATCAGTAACTATAGCGGTAACCAAAGCTATTTTGGTACAGTCACCTGCAATAATAAGTTACACTTTGAAGGCCGCAGAAATATGTGGCACGCTGTTATGGCTCTACAAATAAGATCATGTCAGATATTCTTCGGTCTTCGATTTATAACATTTGCAGGTGACTGTACCAAAATATTGTCTTTGGTTACCGCGATAGTTGCTCATGAAATAAAACGATGTAAACGGAATTATATCGTATTGAATTTGAAATACATCCCGACGTTTCGAATCCGATACAGCGTTGACGGTCAACGACGGTTAGTCACCCACTAAGGAAAATTATATTCACCGCTGTCAAAATTACAACATACAAAACTACATAGATACCAACCAATGAAACAAAAACTATAAATAAAAACAAGAAACAGTTTCCTGGCAGCTTACTACACTAAGATTACAACAGACATATTGAAAGATCAATCTTCTCGCAGAACCTCAACAATTCATCACGCACTTTTCCACCTGCCAACAAATAAATCATAGTCGGGAGCTGATGCTTAGAGCGCATTCAGGAGGTGTAAAAGGCGAACAACTTACCAAATCATCAACTTGAAGCTTTTTAAGTAATATAATAGTTAAGTAACTATTATTACTACGTATATAACCGACACAGGAAACCAGTATGTTTTGCCGTGAGTTGTTGTTTTGATAACAGACCATAGAAGCGGAGCGTGAATCTCGCCACCTAAACGCGTAAGCGCCATGAATTTTACGGCGCTTACGAGTTTTTGGCTGCGTGTTACAGGTTGCGATTGCGACAACTTCTTTAGGTATGGCAATCGCAACCTGTAACGCGACCAAAACAGCGCAAAATATACTGATTCTTTACGTAGTAATAACCAAGCAACCAAGAGCCAGTTCATGGTATTTGAGTGCGGTCGCAATAAGACAATGGTTGTTCCTGCTATTTGTCTCAATGGTAAGTACCCCTATAGAATGAGTGGGGCCATGTGCTCGCGACCGACCTCAAGGACGACCTGGATATGGAAAGGGAACGAAGGGCCCTGTGGGTCCGGGCGAATATGATCGCCCACAGATTTGCAAGGTGCTTTAAAGAGGTTAAAGTCACACTGTTTAGGGCATTTTGCACTTCTCTCTACACTTGAAATTTGTGGGCACAGTATACGCAACGGGCATACGGGGCCCTTAGGGTCCAGTACAATAATGCGTTTCGGGTGCTGATGGGGCTGCCTCGTTTCTGTAGCGCATCGGGAATGTTCGCGACGGCGCGCGTGGACTGTTTCTATACTATAAATCACGTGGCAGTCCCAACAGCATCCTACGAATGATAGCGGATAGGGTTGACTGTCCTTACTTGTCGCACTGCGAGGGATTGCATTCCCCCATCAGTGTTGTCTTATTATAAATTAAAGTTTGCTGTACCTTACTAAGCCCTTAGTTTGTAAGTTCTACTAATAAAAATATGTGTCCATGGGTTACATGAAATAAAAATATTCATTAATTAATTCATTCAATAATAGTTCAGTGTATTAAACGGGCTGGTTTTCCATCTTAACCGTGATATTAATAATAGATTGACTTAAGAGCAATACTATCCGAGCAACTTTTCAAATCTCGAATTTTTGAAGCTATGTTTCTGTCGCGCTGCGGTGCGTGCGTGCGATAAGGACAACTGCAGCTCGGACACAAAAATCTCAAAAAACGAGGTTCCGCTCTCGACTGTTTTCTCCTCCAAAACGCAACCAATCATTATGGAATAGGAAACTGCAATAGGAAGAATTAATCTATGCCGCTATGTTTTGATTTTTTTGGATATTTGTTGTCATATTTGTATACTGCGCCTCTTTGTGCAGCCATTTCAATTGAGCCGTTTTTGCGATTTTCGAAGCGCTGTAAGTTTCTGCAAAATAAATTATCCACAAAAGCAAAACATAGCGGCACAGATATTAATGATATTAATCTTATTTGAAAAAATCATTGCTCTAGGTTAAAAATCCAGGGAGGACACAGTCGAGAGCGTTTGTATGCAAAAATCGCAATAATTTATAATTTACGATTTGTTTTCGCTGAAGAGGGTGTTTTTAATAAAAGCGAGCAACGCGCGTGTACGTAAATAAAAAAATATTATGTTGTTGTTGTTGTTCTAGAGCACCCCAGAGGTGCAAAGGGCCTTCACAAGCTCGCGCCACGCCTTCCTATCTTCAGCTCACCTTCTGGCCTCGCTCCAGCTCAACCCGACCGCTCGTAGCTCTCTTTAGGACGGACCGTTGCCAAGAGTGTACAGGACGCCCGGAGCCACGGCTTCCGTCCGGCGGTTTCAAAAATAAAGTCTTATTAATTTTGACCCCCGCTGAAATCCTTTACTCAGTAATTAAAGTTTCGCCGTCAAAACCAATTCCGCCGGTTAATGAGGAGATTTACAAGAATTTAACAGCAATTTCCGCTTTGCAACCGATTATAAAAAGCTTTTGAAAGTGTGTACTTTAATAAAGAAATCCTTAATCAAACCGCAGCTGGGGTCTGTGATGTATGTGGGTACTTAGCCAAATATATTAGCTAACATATAAGTGGGTAGCACTAGATTTCTTTGTCTCGATTAAATACTGTAACGAACGGACGTGTGTTATTTCTGCAACCCTTAGTCGGACGCCACCCCCTTCATCCCTATTTCTCAGTGGCGACGAGTCGTTCGGACCTTTTGTGCGTGTACTGTGCGTGTTGTGTTGGTGAAAAAATAACAATGTCAATCGGCAAAATAGGCGAGTTTAAGATCGCGTCGGACAATTGGCGGTTATATGTAGAACGACTTGAACAGTATTTCTTGTGTAACAACATTAAAGCTGAGTTGCAAGTGCCTACGTTAGTGACCGTGATTGGTGCCGAGTGTTATGAGCTCCTAGTCAACTTATGTACGCCGGATAAACCTACTTCAAAAACATTCGCCGAACTAACTACCATTTTAGAAAAACATCTGCAACCGAAACCCAGTGTTCTTGCAGAACGTTATAAATTTAGGCATAGAAAGCAAGGAGACAGTGAATCGATGTCTAATTACGTGGCAGTTTTGAAAAGAATGACTAAGACGTGTGATTTTGGGGCGTGGCTCGAAGAAAGTTTAAGGGATCAGTTTGTATGTGGAATTCACAGCGAGACCATTCGACAAAGGCTTTTTGCTGAAGATAAGCTAGATTTCACTAAAGCTTTTAATCTGGCAGTTAGTATGGAAGCGGCTGAGAAGGACGCCGCTATGGTCGAAGGGTCGCGAAAGCCTGCTAGCGACGGGACAAGTGCGGCGGCGTCTTGTCAAGCGATATCGGCGAGTTCGTCACGACGCCGGAGCGAGGCGGCGCGAGGAGCATGGCAACCGCGGGGCGCAGAGCGAGGCGCCAGCGCTGGTCGTGGTGCTCGCGCCAGCGGCTGGCAAGCGGCGGCGTCGGCGGGAAAACGGCGTGACACACACTGTAACGCTTGCGGCGGGACGCACGGCACGGAAACCTGCCGATTCACCCGTTACGTGTGCAAGGTGTGCAACAAGCAGGGACACTTACAGCGGGTGTGTCCATTAATGGTGGATACTCACAGCGTGGACGTGATGAACATGGCCAGTCAGCGGAAAACATATAGTGAGGACAGTGACATGAGTGACGAGGTAATTATCATACATGTTAATAACTTAAGGGCAGCGGATTACAAACCCATTTTTATGAAAATAATTGTGCAGGGCATTGACCTTGACATGGAATGTGATACAGGCAGTGCGATATCATGCGTTAGCAAAAAAATTTACGAACAGTTGTTTTCTCAGTTAATACTAGAGGATAGTAATGTTAGATTACGGTATTACACTGGAGAGCTTGTAAAACCGGTGGGTGTAGTGAAACCACTGGTAAAATATAAAGATAGGCAGGAATATTTGGAGATGTATGTAATCGAAAATGCTAAATCCATATTGATAGGTAGACAATGGCTGGCGGAATTAAATATACCAATACCTACGCCATGCAGACCGCGCAGTGTGAATAGTACTGAGGTAAATGACAATGAGTTTAACTTGGCGCATTTCAGTTCCAGATTTTGTGACGTGTTCGCGGATGGTCTGGGGCGGTTTACCGGCGGTCGCGTGAGCATCCACCTGCGGGAAGGGGCGCGGCCGGTGTTCCTGCGCGCGCGGCCCCTGGCGTACGCGCTGCGCGCGCCGGTGGAGCGCGCGCTGGAGCAGCTGGTACGCGACGGCGTACTCACCCCCGTCGACCGCTCCGACTGGGCTACCCCCATAGTCCCGGTTGTAAAGAAGGACGGTAATGTAAGAATTTGCGCTGATTACAAACTAACTTTAAATAGAATGCTAGAAGTCGATCGATATCCGTTACCTAGGGTAGAAGATTTGTTGGCGCGCCTGTACGGAGGGAAGCGATTTAGTAAGATCGATTTATCCCAGGCCTACGCACAATTTGAACTGGACGATTCTCGGAAATACACCGTGATTAATACTCATAAGGGGTTATTTCGTTATAATCGTCTTGTGTATGGATTGTCCTCGAGCCCAGGTATATTTCAGAGGCGCTTGGAACAAATGTTTGCAGATTTGCCACATGTAGGCGTATTCCTCGACGACGTGATTATCACGGGCAGCGATACGGAATCGCATATTGACAATTTAGTCAAGGTTTTCGAGCGGCTGCAAGCTTACGGGTTGCGAGTAAAAAAAGATAAATGCGCTTTCTTTGCTAAATCGATTAATTATCTAGGGCACGTTATTAGTGAAGACGGTATACATACTTGCCCAGAAAAAGTAAAGGCCATCGAGGCCGCGCCGGCGCCACGTAATGTATCCGAATTAAGGGCCTTTATAGGAATGGTTATGTATTACGCGAAATTTGTCGGTAATGTAAGTAGTATAATGGCACCATTATATAATTTATTAAAAAGTGGAGTTAAGTTCGTGTGGGATAGGGAGTGTCAGGCGGCTTTCCAAGAAATCAAGAGGGCGCTCGGGTCGAGCCAAGTGCTAACGCATTATTCAGAAAAATTACCACTGATTTTGACATGTGATGCGTCTGGAGTAGGGGTGGCCTCGGTGATATCGCACGCCACGGAGCACGGGGAGCGGCCCGTGGCGTATGCCTCGCGCACGCTTTCAGCGGCGGAGCGCGCGTACGCACAAATAGACCGGGAGGCGCTAGCAATTGTCTACGGAATTCGTAAATTTCACCAGTACCTGTACGGTCGCAAGTTTATATTACGGACTGATCACAAGCCGCTTACGTACATTTTTGGAGATAAGGTCGGGATCCCGGTAATGGCAGCTTCGCGCATACAACGATGGGCGGTTCTTTTATCCGGGTACGACTATCAAATAGAATATGTTGCCTCGAAAAAGAACTGTGCGGACGCGCTATCGCGGTTACCTCAGGGAAAAGAGGGAGGATTGAACAGACAAGAGGAAGTCACTTACGTAAATTTCGTGGAAAGCTTTCTACCGGTAACTAATAATGACGTACGTGTTTCGACAGCCAGAGATAGGATAGTGAGTAGGGTGATCACATACGCGCAGTCGGGGTGGCCGGCTAGTTGCCCAGACGAGGAGATGGAGCCGTACTTTATAAGACGGCACGAGTTATATGTTGACCGCGGATGCTTGATGTGGGGATATCGGATGACTATTCCCAATGCGTTGCGAGAAAAGATCCTTAAGCAGTTGCATACTAGTCATATGGGTATTGTTAAAATGAAATCACAGGCGCGTAGTTATGTATGGTGGCCTAACATAGACGCGGATGTGGAGGCGTTGTGTAGGGCGTGCGAGACATGCGCAGCGGAGGCCGCCGCACCGCCACGGGCTACGCCAAGTCCATGGATGTACGTTACGCAGCCCTGGACTAGGATTCATGTAGATTTTTTACAATACAAAGGTAGGACTTATTTAATACTCACTGACTCGAGCTCAAAATGGATCGAGGTGTTTGAGATGTCACGCACAAACTCGTCCGCCGTAATTAGGGAACTGAGGGCAACTTTCGCTCGCTTTGGATTACCGTCAGTCGTGGTTTCAGATCAAGGACCGCCTTTTACAAGCGCAGAGTTCAAACAATTCTTAACTCAAAATGGAATTGAACAGGCTTTTTCACCCGTGTACCACCCGGCGTCCAATGGAGCTGCGGAGCAAGCGGTAAAGTTGTGTAAACGGGCGATAAAGAAAGCGTTTAGAGACGGGGTAGATGTAGACATGGCATTACAAACTTACCTGCTTGCGTACAGGAATAGCGTGCATAGTACCACGGGAGAAACCCCAGCGATGCTGCTACAAAAACGAAATTTACGGTCGAGGTTAGACTTATTACGTAGTGATCGCGGGCTGGAAGACCGGGTACGTGACGCGCAGCGCCGCCAGGTGCAGGCCGCTCAGAGCGCCATCTCGGAGCGGAACTTGGCAACGGGAGATACCGTTTGGGCGCGAAATTATACCGGCGCCGATAAATGGATTAAAGGTACTGTGGTAGGCAAGGAGGGTTCACGTCGGTATACCCTAGATAACGGAGACGGCCGACTTCTAGTTAGACATGTAGACCAAATAAGGCGTAGATCAGCTTTATCGAGCATTCCGTGTCCTACGGAGCGGGGGGCCGACGGTGATGAGCAGGCTGAACAATTAGAGAGTCCCAAGGTGCAACAGGGTGGTTTGGTGGAACTGGGGGAGGAAGGGACCGAGACAGTAAGAGAGGAGGAACCTAGTAAAACGTCAGATGAAATTGTTACGGCTAATCCTTCCCCACGTCCTCAGCTACCAGCGCGATCGCCGGTGGCGCTTAGGCCGTTGCCAAGTCGTAGACATAGACTAGAGATAGATTAGTTATAAATAGTTTAAGGTACTTGTAGTATTATATAAATGCTATAGTGTATAATGTAGTTCATGATTAAGTGGGGAGGTGTGATGTATGTGGGTACTTAGCCAAATATATTAGCTAACATATAAGTGGGTAGCACTAGATTTCTTTGTCTCGATTAAATACTGTAACGAACGGACGTGTGTTATTTCTGCAACCCTTAGTCGGACGCCACCCCCTTCATCCCTATTTCTCAGGGTCCAACAATGTATTATTATATAGATACCCTTCTCATTACAGCAGATAATTATAACAAATAAATTGAAAAAAAAAAACCTTTAGATAAAATGAATCATATAAGTCTATACTGTTAGTCTGCCTGCTCAAAGTAGGCAAACTTGTTTGACCGGCTATGTATAATAATTAAAATAAATAAATTTGGAGCAAGTTCTGGAGGAAAGAAGGCACGGCACACGCACACACACACACACACACGCATGCACGCACGTACCACCTAAGTCTAGTTTTAGTTTAAGTCTTACCGGGCTTCACTGAAAATTAGCGTCACGCAGTGTGACTTATTAACACAATTTTCTGTTCCTTTATATATTAATTTGTGTATAATGATTTATGTTCTTTTTGTACTAATAAATTCTTCTTATTTCATCTTATCTAAATAAGTAAATAATAATATCTCTGTATTACAACGCGTACATGCACGTGCACATCTACGCAGAAGGATCTACCATGCACATGATTTAAGCTTTTATTTCATTTAAACACTAATTGCATAAGCTTAAAATGATGACAATTATAATGATTAAATCAGAAAGCTGTATCTCGCGCAAATGAAACATGATGACATGTTATTATAATATATCTTTAACGTAAATCCAGTAATTGCCAGGTAATCCGATATTAACAAGGCATACATATATACAGGTTGTATAAAATCTGGGGCACATAGGGAAAATCAGATCATTACGTTAGATCAAAGTTTCTAGGAACTTTTCTTGAACATTTCTGCATATTCATTTTCTCTTTTTGCATACACACATAAACACACACATACACACATACACACACACACACACATACACATGTTTAGATTTATAAGTTAAATTTCTCAGTATTAATGATACTAAAGTTTTTCAATTTTTATCTAAAATTTATATAAATAAAACATCTCCTGCAACTAAATTTTTGGGGAGAAGCCCTAAGCTGTTTCCCCTAAAGTACAGGTTATACCTATTTAGGAAGCAGAGTTTCTAATTTAAGGAAATCTATGTAATTTGATGTTTATGAAATTTATGAAATAAATTCAATTCAATAAATTAAAAAAAAAAAAACTACGAAGCTGAGTTTGTAGATAAGTTTTTCTTTATAATCCTATTTACGCTCTTATGACCTTTAGGTATTAAATAATAATAAAATATTTTTTTATTGGCATTAAGGGAAGTACATTTTAGTGTGGAAGTCCCTGACTTCTGAGCTAGGTAAAAACCTGTGTTACAGAAGTCAGTGTCCTCTCCCAAACATAATAGTAACTATTAAGACATTTACCATTTTCATTTTAGACTTAAAGTAGATAATTAAGGCTTGTTTTAATACTAGAAAACAAATGCCATTTTAATAAGAATACAGTGCAATTTGGTATTTAAATAAAAGTAAACAAACAATTTGTACATTTTCGGGTAGTTGTAATATTTACTCGTATGGTTAACCAATCAAATACAAAACCTCCTGGATCTGTAGCTGAACGACCTGACTTTAACCTACATTATTTGATCATGTAATGTTTTCATCCCTCTTCTGGCTTAAGGAGCCATTTGTGGGTAGATTTTGTTTACTTTTATTTAAATACCTAAATATACAGAGAATAGGTACCGTTTGTGTTTGATTGTAGACAGTTTCTGTTGGTCCTGTTTCTTAAAGTGTATGTAAATACTCCTTTTCAGTAATTCCGCTTTTTAATACATATTTTCCCGGGGCCCGGTTCAGATTTTATTGTTTTAATGTTTATTTGGGCACATCGGTACAATAATTCTTATAAATAGTAATATTAATTAATACATAAACCAATGAAGTTGCCACTAACTCCTAGCATATATACAAAAAAAACAGAACGGAATAACAACTATATCTACAGAACAAGCATTTGTCGGCATAAAAAAAAAAAAAAGAAAATAATTAAAAAAAAATTAAAATACTCTAAACATTATTCTAAGCACTCAAAACTTCAGACTTAAACTTATCTAATGGAATATTAAACATATCAATGTGTGAGAAAAGATTATTATTATCAATGAAGGAATTCGCTTTATATTTTTTTCGCGTAAAGGGGATGTGAAAGAGTTTGTGATGTCGTGTGTTTAATTAAACGAGGAGTTCTAAAATTAATTTTATTTATTAAATAAGGGGCGTCAATATGATTTGTCAAAATTTTATATTTTGTTCTGTCTATTTATCTGTCCGTTGTCAACAGTGACGGCTCCGGTTTTTCTTATCTATAAAAATAAGCCTTGTGTTCAAAAAAAAAAATCTGTATAGTGTCTGACTTTCCTTCACTGTTCCATTTCAATTAGACATCCTGTATAATTATATTCCAAATCCGCTCGGAAACGGGATTACGCGGCAAAAATATGGTGCCCTGCAATTTATATCCCGGCTGGCTCCGTGTACATTTATTTACTAATCATTCGCCGAGAAAATATATTTCAATATTAATATACAAATATTTTTAACACATTCGGACTTTGATGTGAATCAGTTCAAAGGTGTAGCTTTGAGTAATTAAAATTTTATATTTACTACACTCGTAAAAAATGTTAGCGCAGGTTTGGTTGCGTAATTATTAACAGGAAAGGGGAAGACCGCTTCTCCATTTTTTTATACTACGTCGTTGACAAACAAAAATACGACCCGCATGATGGTAAGCAGACTCCGTAGCCTATGGACGTCTGCGACTCCATACAAATGTTGTCATTTTCCTCTCTGGGTATTGATATTTTAGATAATATTTTTCCTTTTTTTTCTGGTTAGTGCTTTATTCCGTGCAGTGTGTGAAACAATTAGATTAAATGTAAATATAGGTACAATACAAACTTAAACTAATTAAAAACTAAACATCTACATCTAAAGAGGGCCCCTGGGGCATGGTGCCAAAGATACTGGCATTTCCTCGCTGAATCGCAAACGCTTATTCGTCGAGCGAGGAAGCTGCCAGGTCTTTTTTCCCCAGTAATATCAACCAGCCGTTTATCCAAATCGTAAAGAAGCTCTGAGCTTTGTTTATTATAATTTTTACCATGGCTATGCCCATACGTTTGACTTTTTTCTATTTTTTATTATTGTAAACACAGAGTCCACACATTGCGACTACTTTGTGACTGGAATATTTCTCAGCTTTAAACCATATTTTTACATCCGAACTAACAGGTTTAGTAGTATGTTGAGCGTTATTTTTATTATTGACGTATAGTATATGCATCGGAGCATTAACAATGCATCAAATACTGTAGTTATGTACACATGCACTGAGTAGTAAATAATTTATTTCTGGCTAAACTAAGATAATGTGGTGGCGCGTTGATAAAATTAGACTTAGTTAATCAATTCACTCGAGCAGTTTACTTCCCCATAAAAATATAGGCCATATTGTAATATAAATGCAAACAATAAATACTTACGTCTTGTAAATCCTTTTTAGCGATGGTGTTTTAATGTACGTCATTTATTTTTATTTATTTTTGACATTGACAGTTCCCATTTGACACTAACAAAATGAACGAATGATTTTGGGATAATTAGTCGCATTCTAGTAACAATGTGTGCACATGCCGACCACACTTTGTGGCCAAAATGTGTCTGCGTCGACTCCTCCCCATTCCAGGAAATTCGCAACTCGTGTCGATTTAAAACAGTCCCTTCGGTCGTGTTTTATTTTATCGCCACTCGTTACGAATTTCCTTTGCGGAGAAGTAGCACCATATGTACTGTAAATAACTATTAATGGACAGATTTATGTGCTGGAGTACAAAAAGATGTTTTACCTTACCTTTGTCACGTGATAGCCTTCTTCAGATACTGAAACTATATCGCACTCAAACAGCAATTAACTTTTCATTAACTCGAACTCCGGGAACCGCAGTGAACTTCGGCTTCAGTAATATTCAACTCTAGTCCGTGGAATAATTCCCCCTTTAATATGTCAAACCACCCATGTAGCGTGAATTTGTATTGATGGTTGAGAATTTACATTTAAACAATGCAATACCTTTTGAAAAGGGAACCTTTCAAAAGTTATTGGATTGTTTAAATGTAAATTCTCAACGATCAATACAAATTCACGCTACATGGGTAAGGTTAATTAGATTCATAAGCTTTGTAGGTACGGTCACGTCTGAAAATATCGATACGAAAAAATGTGCCAAAAATATGTAAATATGTGATTGATAACTGGCATTATTTGAATTCAGAACTATCGCCCTGCTGAAGGAATAAAGGATCTGCAGGCGATTTCATTCTGAATTCAAATTAACGTTGCCAGTTATCTATCAAGAGACTGTGAAGGTTTCCAACCTTCACAATACACAACTTTATTGACCATATATTAAGGTAGTGTATACATATTTTTGACACATTTTTCGTATCAATATTTTCAGACGTGACTGTACATATACTCCAATTACAGAAATATGTAAATATGTGATAGATAACTGGCAACGTTTATTTTAATTCAGAACTATCGCTGAAGGAATAAAGATCGGACCTATGACGGAGTTCCCAGAAAAAAAAATCGGTCTTCTTCGCACTTGACCTTAATACTATTTAACTGAGGCTGTTCAAAAATATACATTGATAAATTTAATAAGACTTGCGCTGTGCTCCGCTGGTTTGTGCAGGCCTGTTAAACTGTAATTAGTATAAAAACTAGTTTTAGTCCCAAAACTTAGCAACATTCTACTAAAAAATACCTTTCAACCAACCGTCCGAGATGTGTAGTAAGTAGACCAAAGCGGACTTCCTACTTATTAATTGGTGTGAATGCGAACTATTAATACAGCAGAACCTCGATAAGGCGCCATCCTCGTTAACACGAAATAAATAGCTGTTCCTTTTTCTTCAAAGCACAAAGCCTTTATACCTAACTCGAAATATTTAACCTCACTAAGACAAAGAAACAAACATTTCCCCTAACGGTTATCCAGTATAATATTTTACTCGAAAAACCAGACTTAATAAGTTTTTAAATAAAAAAAACTTCATTGATTTTACCTCTATTCGAACCTCATTCCTACTGTTAACTCGAATCCTCTTGAAGAGGAACAAAAGCCAATAAAAACCTATTTAATCTATAGGATTTGTCACATTTTTGAAAATTTCTCACAGATATACGCGTATCTTGGCTAGGTAAGCTCAAAAAACGAATTAGGTAGTTATAACACTTCCTATTTAGTCGTTTTTTGTAGACAGACTTTCTATTTAATTCTGTTTGTAATTTAGTGCATGTTGCATGCTAATCGATATTATCAATGAAACATAATTTCTTTTGCCCTTGGGTACGACATACTGAAACAAGCAAAGGTATAACCATCATATGCAATAATTATCATGTCGTATACACCTATGTTCGACGACTAAAGTATTTGTATTTGTAGAACCTGCCCAAAAAACTAGGCGAGAATTTCAACTTTAATAAAAATAGGCGATGATAAGGTATCCCCGGCGAAGAAACGGAGTTTTACGGTACCCTCCATAAGATGAAACCTTTTGGCGTTGGCCTTGAGATTTGTACTATCGAGGTTCCACTGTAACAGAGGTTCTACCTCCTTATGGCATTAAGACCATCTTTTGTACTATAAATGTTAAGTAAATAATTAAATTGATGTTTTTTAAAGTTCAAAGGCCGCTTTTGATGTCCGGTCAGGGCTAGTGGGCGTTACGTAGGATAATCGCCATGGGGTTTAAAATTAAATTGGTACCTACCCTGAAAGGTACATCAACAAAATTTTCATTCAGTTTTAAACTGGTCGTTTGCCCCGAACTGAGGACTTATGGTTTTCCAAAAACTATATTTATTTATTTATTTTATTTTAAATTTGATACAAGCAACAAGGCCCATATTACAAATATCTTATAGACCGATACAAACAAATACCTTATACCTATATGAGCGATTGAATTTTTTGCACCTAACTTAGTCGGCAATGGATTGATAGCCGCGTGCGATTTATTGCAATGTCTGTGGAGGCCTTAACTGATAGATTTAAGTCACCATAGAGATTAAAATAAACTGTATCTGTGGTAAGTCGTAATGTTTGTTGTTAAATTTCAAATACCTATATTATGTTTACTTTATTTCGTTTTTATCTTGCTTAATTCATATTTTAAATGCTTAATTTAAATTGGGGAATTTAAAAATTGAAAAATTATAAATATGTAAACCGAGCACTTTCATTTGATAGCAAAGTCGACCTTACTTTCTTGCAAACAAGGGTCCCCCTCAAATATAGCTTTTTAGCCATCTAGGTTTGTTAGCGACGCGACCAGAAACTTAGATGACGCTAAGATTAATTAAGTTGAAATACGATTAAGGCTGTATTCGAAATAAAGATTTTATCCGTTAGGTAGGGCAAGCAGAAAATTAGATTGTTATTAGACATAAGAATTATGTAATCGTTCGTTATATCAGGTATTATTCGATATTTAGGTCACGCAAACCCTAAATCCCAATTCCTTATTCGAAGAGCGAGATGGACGAAGGAATAAGAAAATAAAGAAAGCTTATTCATTGGTTCATAATTATAGCCAATCACACGCAAATAAAGACAAGGAAAGGTAAAAAACAGAGAGACAGAAAATCTCGATCGTGATTGGTCAGTCAATTTCCCGTACAGAATTCGATTACGCTCAATTGTACTATGAGACGCACATATTTAGGTTATTATCGCAGTAATCACTTTAATTAGGCTAATGAATGTTACATATAATCGTAGAGCGTGAATTGCTTAACACCCTAATATAGGTCATATTATCGTAATCCTAGCTATTAGATAATAGCATGCCGTAAACCGTCGAGAAACGGGCTATTGTTCCGAGCGCGGGCGAACAATAGGCTTTGTATTCGTGAAGTTATTTATTTAATCGTATGGCATTCTATTGAGGGCAATCAGAGTGTAGCCTTGAGGTTGGTAAGCCAGGCAACTAAGTCAGGTGTCACGATGTTTAGGTCCTCAGGAGGCCCAGGATATGAGTAGAGTGGGCAGCGCTGGAAAATATGTTCGATGGTCTGCTCTTCCTCTCCGCATTCGCAAAGTGGGGAAGCCGTCCATCCCCATTTGTGTGTGGCTGAATTGCAGCGGCCATGTTCGGTTCTCAGCCTGTTCAGGCGGCACCAGATTTTCCGAGGAAGGTCGAACCCTTGTGGTTTTTTAGTCGGGTCGGATATATGGCTGTTCTGTGTTGCCGAAGCAGACCAATCCGCTTTCCACCTATCCGAAATGTTAAAGCTGCTCAGACTCTCAGCTGCAGTACAGGGTGGATTCCGGGATTTTAATCGCCGAGGGGGTGGGCGGCAGAATTCCTCGTGGGCAGGCATTACGGGGTTATTCGTGATCTTCTCAGCCTCCCTCTTTAACGCCTGGAGTCGTCGGAGGTGAGGAGGCGCAATGTGACTCAATGCCGGCAGCCAGTGTACGGGTGTAGATCGGATAGTGCCAGAGATGCAACGCATGGTCTCGTTAAGCTTAACGTCCAATGTATGGGTATGTGCACTTTCAAGCCACACTGGTGCGCAGTATTCTGCTGCCGAGTACACAAGCGCGATGGCCGAGGTGCGTAGGCAATCAGCTGAGGCTCCCCAGCTCGTGCCGCGAAGTTTGTGGAGAAGATTGTTCCTCGTGGCGACCTTCTGTGAGAGTTTTGATAAGTGGTGTTTAAATGTCAGTGATCTATCCAAGGTGACACCTAAGTACTTGGGACAGGGGGTGTATTTAAGAGCTTCGCCATTCATATAAACAGCTGGCTGGTATCCGGCCAGCTGGTTAGTGAGATGGAAACAGGATACCTCAGTCTTGGACGTGCTTGGCATGAGTCTCCACGCTCTGAAATACGCGGCCAGGGCTCTTAAGTCCGATGTCAATGTTTGGGCTCCCGATTCGAAATCTTTGCTCTGGGTAATGAGTGCGATGTCGTCGGCATATATAAACCTGTCAGAGTCTGTGCGTGGAAGGTCAGAGATGTACAAATTGAAGAGTATTGGTGCCAAGACTGAGCCTTGTGGCAGGCCGTTGTTAAGCTTGCGTTTTCGGCTCTTTTTGCTACCCAGGAAAACCTCGAAGACTCTTTCAGACAGCATATTGGAAATTAGGTTGACCACTTGTCTGCTAGGAATTACTGTCAGCATCTTGTGGATCAACCCTTGCCTCCAAACGGTATCGTAGGCAGCTGTGAGGTCGATAAACACTGCACTAGACTTTAGGCGTTTTTGGAATCCGGCTTCTATGTGGTTAGTGAGTGACAAGACCTGGTCGACGCAGCTTCTGCCTTTTCGAAAACCAGCTTGCTCAGGTGGAATTACAGGCTCCACGAAAGGTTCTATCCGTGTTAAGAGAAGGCGTTCTAGCAGCTTGAGCGTACAGCTAAGAAGAGCAATAGGTCGGTAGCTTTCGGGAAGGTGTTCAGGTTTACCTGGTTTAAGCATTGCGACCACTTTTGCTAGTTTAAACTCCTTTGGCAGGATATTATTTTCTAGAACGTTTGAGAACATAGCTGTAAGCCAGTTAACCGCAAGAGGTCCCATATGCTTTAAAAACTCATTGAACATCCTGTCGGGGCCAGCAGCTTTATTGTTCTTGAGTTGCTTGATGGCATTGATGGTTTCGTCTATGCTGAAAGGTCCAGCCAGCTCATGGTTTAGTGGTGAGTTCTTCTTGAGCGCTGTGAGTTCTTTCCGAATTTTCTTTGTGAAGACAACATCACGTTTTGCCCGCGTGAGCTCTACCATTCTGGATGCAATGGAATCTGGGTGGACACTCGGGCATACTGTGCCATTAGGCGCGTGCTTTCCGGTGAGACTGTTTAGCGTTCTCCAGGCCTTTCTGCTGGATCGCTTAAAGTCCATGCCTTCCACCGCAGCTTCCCATTTAGCTTTACGACTCTCGTCTAGGGAAGCAAGTAGTTTGGCGCCAGTGGTGGGGAGGCCTGTGGTCTGGAACTCTTTGTAGAGGTCTTCGCTTGTAGGGCTCCATCCTGGTATGTATTCTTTCCTAAAACCCCTCGGTATGCTACTTTTTGCCGCCATGAAGGTGAGTTCGCTGAAAAAGCTGTAGTTGGAGGCTACTGGTTCCAAATTGGCTGAGGACAGATTCAGGTCCAAGTGTTCCTTAAATTTGTTCCAGTCCGCCCGAGCGAAATTCCATCTCGGTAGGGGCATCGAGTGTTTTAGAGGTATCTTTGCACCGATCTCCACGAATACGGGCCTGTGCTGGCTGTTGGGAAAATTCGACAATACTGAGCGGCTACAAGGGAGTGGGCGATCGAGGTGGTCCCTGGACACAAACACTAAATCAGGATTGTAGTCCTTTTTCCACCTAGCAGAATGAAAAGTGCCTTTATCCTTAGCGTCAAAGACCAAGTGCAAATTGTGTATGTCCGCCCATTGGACTAGGTGTTCACCATTCGCATCCACTGTTACATATCGCCAGTTTGTGTGGTGGCTGTTAAAGTCGCCGACGTATACGCTTGGATGTTGTTGGATGGGAAACAGTTCTGTAGACCATGAAGCGCTCGGGGACTTGTAAACATTTGTTATAAAGATGTTATCCACCAATATGACAATGTAGTAGACACAATCTTCAGCGCCAGCGGAGACAAACTGCACATCCGTGATTGTTGACCTGACAAAGGTGGATATGCCATGTTTGGGATGGTGTATGGCTTTAACTAAGGTGTACCCGGGTAATTTTGCTCTTCTTTCAAGATCTGCGTCATCCCTTGTGTGTGTCTCCTGAATGTTAACAATGTCAATCCTACACTCCTTTAGTACCTTTAACAGGTAGTCACTTTTAGCTAAACTTATACCTTCTATGTTTAGTTGCAGAATGCGTACTGATGGTCCGACATCCCTTGTCTGAGGGCTCTGGGTAGAGCAGCCTCTCGGTGTAGAAATATCGCATGTATTCGCCATTGTGTAAATACTTTCTGATAGCCTCTGATTGCCTTGTTGCCTATGGAAAAGGCGTTACTCATTTAGCACCACCCAGGGGACACGTGCAGGGTAGTGGTGGGTACTTCCTGCGGACGCGAGTAACATTTGCCCCCCAAATTCGTGAAGTAAGCGAGTCGGACAGGTGTTATTGTTTTGTTTCACTGACCTAGTAACCGAGTTAGCGTGTTATGCAATATTTAAGTCGATAATTAGATATTCGTAATAGTTATAGTCATGTAAGCGATAACGAGATAACACGATTTGACCCGAACAAAGCCGAATCAAGTAACCGACCAATCAGAGGGCTTGATTCGGAACGAATCGAAACGCGTCTTATCTCCTTATCGTAAGGGTGTTCCTTTTCTACGAGATTCGAATATAAGCGCTTTATTTTTACGTACCCATGCAGTAGATATTTTGTTAGTACAAGAAAGCTTCCTCAAACCTAGCCGCCGCGATCCCAGAATAGCTAACTATACATTAATAAGAAATGACAGAACCACAGGCGAAAAAGGGGGTACCCTCATTTACCACCGACGCGCCCTTCACATATCCCCTATTACATTACCCAAATTAAATCAAATAGAGGCTTCTGGCTGCAGAATAGCCCTTGCAGGCCATAGACCCGTTACCATCTTCTCCGTATACCTATCTCCCAATAACTCCATAACATCTGAGGACCTAACAACGCTTTTCGAAATAGACGACTCCGTCATAGTCGCCGGTGACCTGAACTCGAAACATACCCTATGGAATTGTAATGTTGACAACACCAACGGTCGCCGGCTCCACACCTACACCCAAAGACTAGGAGTGGACATATTAGCTCCACTCGAGCCTACTCACTATCCAACTACAGTGGGCCTCAGACCAGATATTTTAGACATAGCATTACTTAAAGGCATATCACTTAAATTAAGGTCAATCGGAGTCCTCCACGAACTAACCTCTGATCACCGTCCGGTTATAATAGCACTCGGACCTGACCCTACGTACACCCCGCCTCCAAAAACTATAACAGACTGGGTAAGGGTGAGCAAAAAGTTAGAAAAGGATGACTGCCCCTTGTATAACATCGGAAGGGAGGGCTTAACTAATACTCAACAAATAGACGCCGCGATCGACTCACTCACCGGTGGCCTCAAAAACATCATAAACGAGTGCTCCAGGCAGGTACCTTCGGAGGATGACCACCGATGGCGTCTCCCTGAACACCTGGTTGAACTGGTGAGGGAGAAGAATGCGGCTGTTAGAGCATACGATGCCTACCCTTCCCCAGACAACAAAAATAAATTAAACAGACTCATCAAAAATGTAAAGCGCAAAATCGCACTTTGGCGAAACAACAGATGGTACAACACACTTAAAGAAATCTCTCCTAGTCACCTTGCCTTTTGGAAAATTGCAAGGTCCCTAAAAACGGACAATACTACACCTATGCCTCCACTTAACAGAGGGAACGGCTTACCTCCTGCATTTGAAGACCAAGATAAAGCTGAGTGCTTAGCCGAAAGTTTGGAGGCCCAGTGCTCCCCAAGTCTTCAACCTTCTGACCCAGAACATATACAAATGGTCTCTAATTTCATCGCTGAGAAACAGTCCGACCCGCCAGACCCAACTCCCCTTCCCCCTATAACACTAACTGAACTAAAACTTCAAATTAAAAAGCTTAAACACAAGAAAGCACCTGGATCAGATGGCATCTCTAATAAAATCACCAAAACCCTTCCTGACCAAATACTTACAATTTTGCTTTTAATTTACAACATGTCGTTGGCATTCTGCCACTTCCCAGCATGCTGGAAAGAGGCGGATGTCATCGGCATCCCAAAACCCGGCAAACCCCGTTTCGACCCTACAAGTTACCGCCCAATCAGCCTGCTTCAAACCCTAGGTAAACTCTATGAGAGGCTCATCCTTTCCCGCCTACAACAACATCTCACAGATAACAGGGTGATCATCCCTGAGCAATTTGGCTTCAGGGCTGATCACTCCTGTGCCAATCAAATTCACCGTCTGGTCGAACATATCTTGTTCTGGATGACTGGCTGGGGCCGCACCATTTCAACTGGTGCCATATTCTTTGATATCAGCAAAGCCTTCGATAAGGTATGGCACCAGGGATTAATTTACAAACTCCACAAATTAGGACTAAATAACAGGCTTGTAAAACTTTTAGAAAACTTCCTCAATAACAGAACTTTTAGATATAAAATAGAAAACACCAGATCCACTCCCCACCAAATCAGTGCGGGAGTTCCCCAAGGCTCCTGCCTCTCTCCTACCCTTTTCTCCGTTTATATTAATGATATCCCTAAACTGCCTCAAACCAATTACGCCCTGTTCGCGGACGATACCGCTATCTATGCCACCTCCCCGCGCCCTGTAAGGATTCATCGCCTGCTACAGGATGCTTCTGACGCCCTAGGACGTTGGTGCAGACTGTGGTGTGTCGAGATTAATCCTGAAAAGAGCGTGGGCATCATTTTTTCCCGAACCTCTACTTACAACAAAATGATAACCTCAATTCCCAATGTTACCCTCTGCGGCCAGCTCATCCCTTGGAAAAATGAAGCAAAATATCTGGGAGTCATACTAGACAAAAGACTAAATTTCCACAAACATATCCGCACGGTTAGAAATCGTGCCTCATTCTACTTGGGACGCTTGCACTCGCTAATGACAAAAAATAGCGGTATGTCAACTCACAATAAGCTACACATTTACAAAATCGCTATTCGTACCGTATTCTCTTACGCTTCAGTGGCATTCGCCCAAAGCTCCTCACATAAAATCCATAGCCTCCAAACATTACAGAATAAGTTTCTAAGGAAGATAGTCGGGGCACCATGGTATGTAAAAATAAAGATCTTCATAAAGACCATCAACTCACGACGGTCGCTCAGCATTTCAAAGTTCTGAGTCGACGTTACTTTGAAAAATCAGAAAAACATAGCAACGATCTGATAAGACAGGCCTCGGTGTACACTCCTGAGGTCCCTCCCAGGAAACGTGTACGTAGGCCGAGGCATGTCTTATTAGATCCAGACGATGCCATAACTCTGGCCCAAGCCCGAGAATTAGAAATCAAAAAAACACTAAGAAAAGAACACACTACCACCACCAATAGTAAGCACAGGAAAAAGAAACCATCCTCATATTATAGTACTCGCCCACACTGGGAAAATCATCGTCAATCTGTCAATGCCACGCAGAGCCTTCCGCCCTAGGTCCTAGGTTCTCTAAAAAATTGTAATTAAAAGTGCTCATCATTTACTTAAACTTAAGTTTATATAGCGTCATAGTTATTTTTTTGCTAACAAAAAATTGTAAACTTCTCTCCCCCTATTCTCCCATCTGTTATCTAAAACTTCTATCTCTCTTTCTTCTTACTTTCTTCCTACTTGGCAGTGTCGCGGCCCCTCAGGCCCCGTCCCTGACCCCACTCACACCACAAGCTGTTACTGGCCCCAGGCGCGGCCAAACAGTATAGCCATGTTAAAAAAAAAAAAAAAAAGAGAAATCGTAGTCAGTCGTCGAGTGATCCAGCAACCAGAAGCCTCAAGAAGAAACCAACCGGAAGAGAACCAGAAGCGGTTCAATCGCGCAGTAGGGATTGTAGGAGTATTTTTATACCTTTGTATCGCGTTTAATAAAAGTGAGTTTGTGCGTAACAGTAGTTTATTTAGCTATCTCCTCGCGCATCGTATTCGCTCCTCTTCACGCGGCGACGTAGAAGGCCGTGGTCACGGTTTTGGCAGTAGGAGTGGTGGCGACAGCCCGGTGCCTTCTCCATTGAGCTATCGTCGGCAGATATAGCGCCGCGGGCTGCTATAAGGTTCTTGTAGCTCCGTAATGCCTTGATCGAGCCCAGTCATAATTTAATGAATTTTTTTGATGCCCTCAACAATACGTTCACTCAATTTCATTAAAATTTGAACAAGTTTACAAAAGATATTGCGTACCAAATTATCCTCTGATAGCTCAGTTAAAAAAATCGAAATGTCTGGACGTGCCGGTTCAGCCATAGCTTACAAGGAGAGGGCACGGTCTGGGAAACTCACTTTGGGACCAGACTCCGTATAATAGTAGTCCTCCACTAGGGTGTTCAACCCTTAAAATAAAAGTGCCGAATGGCCAGTTACTTTGGAGAAATAAACCCTTAAAATTTCACATGTAGCTTATATACTAGTAATTTTATCACCGCGCCAGCGTCTTCATAGTGTAGTCGGTTATGTACCTGTTATTCGCGTGGACGCTTGAGGTTCGAGTCTCACTCTCGACTAATTTAAAATTTCAAATGTAGCTTATATACTAGTAATTTTATTACCTGCGACAGCGTCTCATGGTGTGGTCGGTTACGTACCTGTTTGCCGCGTGGACGCTCGAGGTTTGAGTCTCGCTCTCGAGCTCGACTATATTTTTTTTTCTTGTTCAATTAATTATTTTTAATATCAAATAGATTTAATAAGAATACAATATTGTTAAATGTTAAATTATTTTTTTATTTATATTAACTACTCTACTTTTCCAATTATTGTATTCTGATTGAATCTATTTGATTTTAAAAATAATTAATTCAAAAAGAAAAAAATATATAGTCGAGCTCGAGAGCGTGACTCGAACCTCGAGCGTCCACGCGGCAAACAGGTACGTAACCGACCACACCATGAGACGCTGTCGCAGGTAATAAAATTACAATTATATCAGCTACATTTGAAATTTTAAAGGTTTATTTCTCCGAAGTAACTGGCCATTCGGCACTATTATTTTAAGGCTTGAACACCCTAGTGGAGGACTACTATTATACGGAGTCTGGTCCCAAAGTGAGTTTCCCAGACCGTGCCCTCTCCTAGTTAGTATATAATGGCATGTACTTGTTATTTAAGACACAATAAACGTATACTCAAGACCGAGTAGTTCTCCCTTAACGCCCCACATCACACATGTGTTCCAACTTGAATGTAATTCGCTACGCTTCGTATCGCTCGTTCGTTTAATTTTTTTTTAACTATTACTTATGAAACCAAAAGAATCTGAATGATCATATTTGCTGTGACTTCAAAAAGTGTTTTCAATTAAAAGACACGTTAATATTGTTTACACTTTTTCTAATGCAATTAATTCGAAGTATAGGTTTTTTCAGTACTTATAGATATCAAGGTCTAGTTATTGAGTAAATTCGCTGTCTGTATTACACTGGTTTCTCAACATAACCCGATTGCCTTCGTATATATGCCAATATTCAGCCAAACGCACCTTATCCAGCATCAAGTGTTCTTTTATACGCCACTAAAACGCGCAATAAGATCGTTAGGGCGGGCAATAAACTTAAGTGGTATTCGTCCATACTGTGTCATATTATTGCCAAAAATGTGAGGTTTGTGAAATTCAGAGTTCATATTTTTTACAAGAATTAATAAATTTGGTCTCTGTAGATATTGACGGTTCTGAATACAAATCGCGTTTTTCTGATAATTTTTCACGAAAGAATTTGCTCTAAAGAGGTTTTATTCCCAGTCGAGTCGCGATATAACAAATTAATCTTTGTGTATGTGTTATTGTTACGATATTTATTGAGTTACAACGAAATTTAGAAAATAATAATAAATATTCTATATTATTACAAGCTTTTATATTAACTTGCAATGTACCTATGGTCAAATCTTGCTAGTTACATTTGACCCACTTCCCGACTTCTAATGAAGCTGAAAATTTGCATACATATGTAAGTTGGGGACAATGAAATATTATGGTACTATCGAGCTGATCTGATGTTGGAGACAGGAGGTGGTCATAGGAACTCTATGATAAAACAACGCAACCTAATTGTGTTTGGAGTTTTTAGAATTGTCTCGATGAGTATTAGTTGCCTGTGGAGAAATGTACAGTCAGCAATAAAAGCTTGTACCATAAATGAATTTTTTGCCAGAAACTTATTTTAGATTAGCAAGTTCTAGAAATTTGTTGCAAACGAGTATCCAATTTTAGGGTATATTGATGGTTATATACTAATTGACGGCAACATTATAAGACCACCTAGGTTTTTAATAATAGATATTATGAAGTTATTCAGAAAACTTTATTTGTTTATTATAATAGTACATTACGATACAAGTGCGAAAAACTGGAAACTCGTATCGAGGTGCGATAAATTAAAACCCAACCGAAGGGAGTGTTTTAAATCGACACGGCCTAAATAGCTCAGCAGCAAACCACATCAAAAACTGCCCAGCATATTTTTTATCGCGGTATTTTTAGTCGACCAAAGTAAGGCTTTACAAATTGAATGTTTTACACACCGCCTTAAGCTCTGAAGCTATTAACTGCACCAGGAAATGCCAATACGCCTGAGGCAAGTTTAATGTGCCAATATTAGCAGTAGTTCAGCGATATCCAGGTGCAGTGTGTTTGGATATGCTAAATTCCCGCATCGACGTGGGTGGCACTCAGAAGCTGTAGGTATATTTTGAAGCTAAGGACAAACTAAAACGATATTCAATGATAGTGAAGAAAGATAAATACTTTTAACTTAGTACAGTCAGCGTCAAATACTTCGTAGTATACTTTGACGGCTACGAAGTATTTGACGCTGACTGTACGAATGATAGTACAGTCAGCGTCAAATACTTTGTAGCAACCAAAGTAGCCAAATAGTTCGGTACACCATATATTTAGTATGGTGTACCGAACTATTTGGCCACTTTGACTGCTACAAAGTATTTGACGCTGACTGTACGAGTGTAATAATTTCCTTTATTGTTAATACCTATATTGTACAGTCAGCGTCAAATACTTCGTAGCAGTCAAAGTGGCCAAATAGTTCGGTACACCATACTAAATATATGGTGTACCGAACTATTTGGCTACTTTGACTGCTACGAAGTATTTGACGCTGACTGTATGTAGGTACTTTAGTTACACTTAAATCACCTTAAGAGGCAAAGCCACCTGAGCTTCTTCTCAGATTTGAGAATATCAGGTTATAGAATATCTTCGTCGCGCTGACGGGGCGACTCCTAAAATTAGTGCGATAAGGACAACTGCAGCTTAGACGAAAAATGTTGCGTAAAAATCTTAAAAATCGAAGTTTGGTATTGTGTATTCGACTGTTTTTTTCTCTAAAACTTAATCAACTGTAACGAAAATTCGTATCTAAATAGCACTTCCATCACAGTAAAACAGTCCGACACAGATATTGATACTATTAATTTGTGTTGAAGCAATCTCAAAAACCGCGGAGGAGTCAGTCGAGTACTTTTGCGTGGATAGATGACCAGTCTTGCCTCTTATGAAGTTCAATACTGTATAATCATGTAGGTAAACAGTATTCATCATCATCATTCGCTTGCCCTTATCCCATTCATTTGGGGTCGGCGCCGCATGTCTTTTTCTTTCATATCTTTCTGTCACCCGTCATCTCATCATTCACTCGGGTTCGTTTCATGTCATCTCTCACACAATCCATCCACCTTTTCCTAGGTTTTCCTCTCCCGTTCCATCCCTCCACATTCATTCGTAATACCTTTTGCGGAAAATCGCCCGAATACAATACAATGCAATACCTTTCTCGTCACATGACTTTCATCCCTCCGCATCACATGCCCATACCACGCTAGGCGATTCGCTCTTACTTTATCTATTATAAACAGTATTATTGTAGGTAAACAGTATTGTGCAATATTATAAAAGTTTGTTTGTACTAGAGTAAATTGAGTTGAACATTTCTTAAACATAGTCCGAAATTCATTATACGATATGTAGTTGAATTGGACGGTTTTCTATAGTTCAGTAAATACTAGTGTTACCACTTAAAACACAAATAAATAAATAAAATAATTTGATTTGTTCCCTAAAGTTGATCCTTTGGAATAATGTGAAAGAATTGAGAAATTCGGTGACCATAGCTAGATGCTGGAATCTGGTTATCTCAATTGGTTTAAGGGGATTAACTTTGGCGAAGCCAAGATTGCGGGATCAATTTCCGCCCGGTCCATGTAGTTAATTTAAATATATTTTTTTTGTTTAAGTACCGTCAACCGGGGTGAATAGGGATGGCGGGGGTGAATAGGAACAAAACCTGTAATGAGATTTACTTAACAATTTCTTTTTTTAATTGAACATACTGTATAATTAAAATATGTATAATAACTTATACATGAACTTAAAAATAATAATACAAACTATAAATAAACTTAAAATAAAAGTCCTGTAAATAAAACACGTCCTCCAAGTCACTGCCGATGGGCAGTGTGCCCAGAAGGCTGGCCGCATTGCCAGGTTAATGACAATGCTAATGCGTTGAGCAAAATACTGGCCAGCCTTCTGGTCACCTGCCGGGTCTATAAGGCGCGCTGCTAAGTCTTTGTACAGCCGGCGCGCGCTTGGCCCCCACGGCCCCAGCGTTTCGACCCCAAACGCCTTAAAAATATAACTACTGCCGAGGGTGGCATTTTTGCGGCGTTTGAGGTCTTCTGCCATAGACACGGCATGACCAGTATCATTTTTGGTGCCCGGAAGGTGAGACGGTGCGAGTGTGTCAACGCATGTGGCATCCCAGACTAGCGGCTGTCCCATCTTCCAAGGCACCAACGTCATACCGCCGGGCCTCTTGCCGTCGTCCCTAGCCAGACCGACGGGCTCAAGTATAGCTGGAACTTTGACGCTGACAAAGGCTCTTCGGATGACGTCGTTTATGCTGGTGTATCTAAGAATGCGTCCGGCGCTTCTGCCGCAGGAAAGCCCATGATGCCCATGACTGTCCACCATGGCACCACAACGGAAGCGGTGGGGGACGTTTGTTACAGTCCCTATGCGCAAGCAACTCGCCAGTGTGAAGGTGGTGTTGTCTAATAGGGTCCCTATGGATGATGAGGGTAGGGCTTGTAGCCAGAGACCCGACTCCCACTCCGCACTGGCAAGAAGACGAGCTCGGTCCGCCATACTAGTTGACGTATCAACAAGATTATTCCGTACTAGACGGCAGAGCGGCAATTTCTTAACAACTACCCACGAATTGTATCATACAATATCTACTATTATTTTCAATCTCGTAATAAAATAAGTGTAGTAAGTAAGTAAATATTATTTATTGCACCAACAATTATACATTTTATATTCAATTTTAGGAAAATAGAATCAGGTAACAACAGGCGGTCTTATCGCTAACAAGTGAAAATAGACACACATACTATATACTACTAGTACTAGTAGTAGTGTAGGTAGTGTTTGAGAAGTTATCTTATAAAGTAAATCTCATAACACTTATATCGATGGGGATGTTGACCGTGATTACCTTTTGTATTTTTTTCAAGCTCGAAAATGATATATAGCTCGAATATTCACTAGACTTAGTGAAACAAACCGTGAATCATTCAATACTGTTAAGTAAATCTCATTCCAAGTTTCGTCCCTATTCACCCTGCCATCTCTTTTTACCCCGGTTGACAGTATTTAAAATACTGTACCTAATTTCGTAGCAGACACTTCTCGCCGCATACAATCGTGTTTCCCTTAAGGCCCTGTAGTTTCGTGTTCTCTCTTCTCCCTCTCATTGAGCTTAAGCGTGAGCGAGATGGATGCGCGTTATATCATGTTTTTTTTTTCTTAATTTTAATTTGATTTAAATTTTGAAAAAGAAAATAGTAATCGCTAAGCTCTCTCAAAAACTGCGCATTTTAAAGTAATTTTCATATTTCTAGCTTTTGTGCATAAATTGTTACAAATTTTTAAAGAACGTTTTAGACCTAATTAGAAAAGCGTTTTAGATTGCTAATAAAATGTTTGGCAAATATAGTATTATCTAAAAAAGCGGAACGATTTTTCAAAAATCTCTGCTCTCTGAACCTACGGCATCTTAAAACGAAACCTTTATCTTCAAATCATTACGGCATATTCAAAGAAATAATATGCGCTGTGAGCTGTGTCCTAGTTTACTTACTTGATTGGTGTCTTTGAATAGTCTGAACAATCTTGGATAGTATTCCTATGGCGCTATTAGTCCAGTGTCTTAGGTGAACTCGTATAATGCTTAGAAATAAAGGAAAAGCGGTAAAGCAGAGTCGCTTTCCACACAGATTTTCGTACTTGCTATCTCTATGGCTGGGTTCATACGGCGTAAATTTTTCCCGTATACCGTATACGGGATTTTATTGAATACCAGAGTGACACCAAACTTTGTATAGGTAGCATTTTTCAAAAACGTTCACACGGCGTCCATGGTTTGCCATCCTGATCCGAAATGTATTAAATTATCCGGATCCGCGGATCTTCCCATACATTTCAGATCCGTTGTGCAAACCCTAAACGCGTCTATGCGGGAAAGACATCTAGTCGGAAAAATTAACGCCGTTTGAACCAAGCCTCTATTGCATAATAGGGTTGTTTCCAATTTTTTGAAACGCTTGTATTACGTTCTATATTAACTAAAAGTTGCCCTAAAATTCAACTTTTATACTAAAAACGGCTTTAAATATGTTATATTAACAAAATATATTTTGACAGACGCTTTCGCGCCCAAAACGCTCTTTGAAAATTGTGGACGTCACAGTTTACGGTTTGACACATAACTACATACACACGTGGAAGATACGACCTGTCAACTGACATTTGTCATTTGCTGTTTATTGCCTAACTGTCAACAGTGTCAATCCGAGAGTTGTGACATCATCAGAATCTTCAATGACGTTTCGAGTTCGGTCACGTGACGTGTGGCAAAAGATATTTTAAATTCAATATTTACAAAAATATGGTCATTGCAGGTCCCCTAAAAGTAGTTTAACATGTTTTTATAATCCAAAAGAATTTATTGGGATACAATTCTGCCCTAAGATTTGTAGATGGAAACAACCCTATTATATCGCTGTCCCGCCCATGATGCCGGTTGTCAATGTCACTGTGCGAGCGGGACAGCAATATAATTATGCGCGTGAAATAGAGATAGCAAACAAGCGGGTCAATGTACGGAAATCTATCTGGAAAGCGTCTCTTCTTTAGCTCAGTTGTTAACGCGGTGGGTATAATGTATTTTATAAACTAGTAGGCATAATATACAATACATTAGGCTCCCAAGTTTCGCAAAACTATGCGTACGATTAAATAGGGTAAATTGTAGTGACTTGGAGCAATAGTTGATAACTATTTACTTCCAACTAAGTAACTGATAGCGACGAACATATTCGAACATTATTGTCAGACCAACACCAACAATATAATGTGATACTATCTAAAATGAATCTGATATCCTTCTAAAGCCCGACCTGAAATATATTGTCATTGTCAAGAGGGCGCTGTTATTGTCATGTATAGGGTGACAGTTCAGTTTAGTATGAAAAATTTAGTTTCAATGAATTTCCGCAATATGGCGCGTGATCATCTATTACTGGTCAGACTTTAATATGAGATGCTTCCAATCTCCTTTAGAGGACCTGCTGAATTGCGCATTATGTTAACCTTCAATCAAAAACGTCAATTTTGACACAGACAAATCAGTATCATATTGGAATGAAATTGAATGTCTAAAACTCTAATTCAAAAACGTCACTTTTGACATTGACAGATCAGCATAATATCAGTATCATAATTATTATTATTTATTGTATTTATTTTTATTTATTTTTTATAATTAGGGCCCGTATATTTCATGCCGTTGACGCAAATATGACGTAGTTTAACATACAGGGAGTTGTTTTAAAACACTACAAATTGAGAAAACTAATCTATTGACGCGTAGAAAAATTTGCACTTGATACGTTAAAGACACTATAAAAATCTAAATAATATACAATATATTTAATAAACTAACAACTTATTATTCAGTTGAGTGACAATGAGATGAAAGTCAGTTAGACATTCTGTACTGTACCCCTAGTGTAATATTAGTGGGATATTGAGTTTCCAAAACGTCACGTTGGGCGCGCTGTTTCGAAATCCCATACAAAATAAGACTTAACGCAAACGCGTACGTCACGTCACGCTATCGAATAAATGTACACTAGGGGTTCTGATTGTCAAGTATCTATATCGGTTAACTATCCTGGGTTAGGACTAGGACTAGGTTGACAAATAATGAATTATTACAAAAATACTATTTTGAATTATACTCTATGTAGCGTGACGTAATTTTTCCGTCAACGGCATGAAATGTACGGGCCCTGAGCATAATATTGGAATGAGATTTAATAACTAAAATTCCAATTGGCCAGCGTTATTGATTCCTTTTTTTTATTTATTTTTTTATTTACAATAACGTTACAACTATCATGACACTTGCCCAATGCGAGAGTGTAGCAAATATTAGCCTATTAGGTGCATAAATATAATTAATTCTAAGAACTATAACATATTAAAAACAAAGTGACTAATGAATTCATTCTCAGAACTACATATCTATGAACGACATGGAGCTTTGGGTAAAAACACGAGTATTCGGATGGAGTGTATTAGCTGTTAACGTTAAACGTTTACTTTATTAGCTGCGAATTGGAGCTAAAATATGCTCCGCCCATACCTGTGCATGCGGCAAGGACGTGGACCGGCTAGGCCGACATGGCCTCTCATGCACCAAAAGCGCCGGCCGATTATATCGCCACGGCACTATTAATGATCTGGTTCGGCGGTCGCTTGCTACCGTCTCTGTGCCTGCTACTTTAGAACCCACAGGCATGGCGTGAGACGATGGCAAGCGACCGGACGGAGCCACATTGGTGCCGTGGAGGCTGTTAACGTCCCATATTTGAAATTTATAATATAAAGTATGGTTTGCAGATTCATTTACTTTGTTTGCTTACTTCCTTCATTTTCTTCGTGTCATGGAAGTTTTGTTGTTAAAACTGATTAATTCTGTTTACTTATAATTTATTTTTCATAAAGATTTTTTTTGTAAACTGTACACACATCGATACGACAAATAATATATCACCACCATGTTTTTACGGTAGAACTTTTTTATTATATTTGTGATTTCCACCTCACTACTTTATGTAGTCTAATAGCAGTCTTATGTATGTAGTAGTATATGTGCAAGCGATGAGGAAATTGGACTCATGTAATATTTTTTTAAATGTATTTTTGTTAAATATATAGTCGACTTAATTTTTTTATTAGAGCTTTTTTTAGTAAAAAGCTGCGTCATTTATTTTAATTCACAGTATTTGATTGTTGTATTCGTCGTATATTTGTTTAAAATGACTAGTAAAATATGGAATTTACGAACTAACCTATATTGTTTTATACATGCTCATACAAAAAACCCATACAAGAGGAGCTCTAACTGCCGATGCATCGTCTAAAAAAACCTGCACGTTACGGGACCGCAAATTTATAACAAATTGCCAACAATCTTAAATATTGCGAACGTGCCAAGGTTTCATTTTAAGGCTCAAAGGACCCAAGAGGCTTATTATTATAGGGCTGCTGCGCCAGGCGCCGCTACACACCGCACTCACGCCGCTGCTCAACTCTGTGCTGTGTGGCACCGCACATTGATGTGTTCGCATCCAAGTGGTCACAACTCATACAAAAATGTAAACGAACATTTGAATCGCAATATTAATTAAGTAGTCTAATGTAGTGATTTTGCATATTAGGTTAAGTACGAGTATAATAATGGTTAATATTAAGATTGTAATGTATTGGCGAACGCTGTAATTACAATGTTTTTTGAATAATAAACAATAAACAATAATTATTCCGTAGCAGAATTTTTATCTGTATAATATATATATTTCTCCTTTTTTAAAGGGTCTAATATTTAAATACAATTTCACTTTACCCTTTTTTATGTGTATTAATTTAATGGTTGGTAGAAATTCTTTATTATTTCAAATGGGCGTAAATATAGGGATACATTTCTAATATTTTCTTGGACGTAGACATTTTAAACATTCCTTAATATTGAAATTTGTAAAGTCACGTTATGCGAAACGAAGACTACACAGTGAGGAAGGCTATGAACATCCAAAGCAACCCCAGAGGAAGAGGCAGAAGACCAGCAACCAGGTGGTCCAATGTCAAAAAAGAGATGAGGACACAAAGCCTGACCACAGGCAACCCAGGATAGATTGTCTTGGCGCCGACATACGAGGAATCCCGACCCGAGCTGAACTGGAAAATGTGCTGGACAAAGAAGAAGAGAGGACCTTGAAATAAATAAATATTCCCTGGTTCAATACATGGCCTTTTTTATCATTTAAAACTCATGTCGAGAGATAATACGAGTAGACTAAAATCACATTAAAATAACCTGTTTAAAATGCTTTTTAAATAATTGAGTTCACACTTCTTAGCTCGCACGAGACGTGAAACTCGATTAGTTGGGAACAAAAGCGCCGTTTGAGCAAATGACGCAGTAAAAGACTTTACCGGTTAATCTCACGACTAGAGTCTGATCGGAAAGAGAAGAGTCGTGGAATGTATTGAGCCCCACACATTCGACGACTCTTCTCTTTCCGCACACTCTATTAGCGCGCGCATCATAACAACATCAAAACCATAACTAATAGCCTAGTTAGAATCGGCCTCAGAGCGTTGTGATAGAAATGAGATCACATCACAAAGAAAATGCGCTCTTTTGAGATATGATTGATGTATTTTTTCCTCTACTCGTACCTTTAAGATCAATTGTTCTGTTCTGTTTTCTTTTGTTGGCCTTCGCCTACGGCTTATAAAAGACATCTCGGGGCTCGTACATAATGATACTCTTTGCACACTTGTAATAAAATGTACCTACTATTATATAAGTTGCTAACAAATTAGCTACCGATATTTTTACAGCTAATAGTACTCGGGTCTTTAAATATGAAACATTATGTGTAATATGATGTTATTTTAGAGAAAACTGGTAACAAATTTGCTACGTAAAAATACCCTGTTAATGAGATACTTAAATGAGATCTCATTGAACAGATTCTAGAACATCTTTTACCTTACTCTTAACTGGCCACTTCACGTTGATAAATCATATAATATTGTTGCCGTGACAGAAAGTGTTAAACATCTTGTCAGTTTGATGTAAATGATGATTATTTTTAAAGATTCAAAGATTTAAAGAATTTATTTGCACAGAATACACGTATATTACATGCAGATTATATTGGTACAAAATAAAACAAAGTTCCAGTGTATTCAGTCTGCGTTGAGACATGCAAAGATTATAGATTATAGAAGATTTAGATGGATTTTTTTTTCGGTAATTGAAAACAAAGAATGATATGAAAAGTTTTATTCATTTCTATTTTAAATTAATTGTTGTAAATAATGTAAAGTACTATCTCATAAAATATCGGTAACTAATTTGTTAGGTCTTTATATATTTGAGTTAACACATCCTGGCTCGCATGAAATGTAAAACTCGATTCGTTTGGAACACCGCGCCGTTTGAGCGAATGACGTAGTAAAGGCCTTTACCGCCTTGCTGATCGCTTTGGGGCGTGTTTTAAGTAGTGCTGGGCTACTTGAAAGTTTCCAAAGTGAAACTTACACTTAAATTTCATGTAAGTTTTTGTAAGTTTGAAACGGAAATATTCGCATAATGTTTTCTTGGTTTTCGAGTTTTTAGGGAACAGACAGATGTGCACGGCGGGGCAATTTTGATTTATAATATGTTTAGATATAGAATTCGTTAAAGCTTGTCGGTAGTTGAGAATTGTGCACCCACCCTAGATTATTAATAAACAGTCTTGAAGTCCAACTCGAGTATCATTGACGCCTACCCTGACATGGCGCAGCCGGAAATTATTTAAATGGTTCAAACAAAGATAAAATAGTATAAAAAGTTAAAATATTTAATTAACAGGACTCAGTTGTTTATATACTAATATGGAAACAGTGCTTACGCCTCCGTTACCGTTTACTTATGATCAAAGTTTATTGAACATTACTACGGGCAGTTTAAGTGATAGTTGGAAAAAATGGAGTAAGGGATTTACAATATATTTCGACGCGTGTGAACTTTCTAAAAAAACATCGGCCATACAAATAAATATATTGCTTCATATAGTGGGTGAACAGTGCAGGGAATTGTATGAACAACTAAATGTGAAGTGTACTACGGTAGAACAGGTTTTGGACGAATTTAAAAAATATTTTGATCAAAAGAAAAACTTAACGGTTGAGAGGCATCGATTTTTTACGCGAAATCAGGCAGAAAGTGAAACAATTGAACAATATGTGTTTGATTTAAAGAAATTATCAACTTCATGTGAGTTTGGAACTTTATGTGATTCCTTAATTAAGGATAGGTTGATATGTGGCATCGCGAGCAAAGCTATTCGGGAGAGATTATTACGTGAAGCCGACTTGACTTTAGAACAAGCTATGGAGATTTGTCGAGCGGCTATAGTATCTAAAGTGTATTCGGAAAAAATTGTTGAAGACTCGCGAGAGAAATCGGTACATAACATAACGACGGGTGACAACAACAATTCATTGCAAGATAATAATGTATGGCAAATATCACAAAGAGGAGGTTACGGTCGTGGCCGTGGACGGTTCGCGGGGTCGCGAGGCGGCCGCGGCGCGGGAGCTTGGAGCAGGAGCGGTTGGCGCGCGCAGGACTCGACCGTGTCGGCGCGAGCGGCGGCTGGCGCGGGCGGGAGCGCCGCTGGTGCTCGTAGTGCGGCGCATAATGTGTATAATAACAGTACTCGTTGTTGTAACAAATGTGGTACAACGCACGGAAACTATGCGTGCCCAGCGTATGGGAAACGTTGTTTACGGTGTTCGCGCATGAATCACTTTTCGCGTATGTGTGGCGTATATCAAATTGAGGAGTCGGACCAACAGGTAATATATTGTCTTAATAATGAGATAGATGAATGGTCGATTGTTTTAAATATTAATAGCTATAATTTAAGGTTTAAACTTGATACGGGAGCCGAAGTTAATGTTTTGCCATTACGCTACTTATCTCAAGTTGGTTTAAGCAAAGAAAATTTAATGGTTACCACGTCGCGGCTTCACGGTTATTCTGGAAAGAACTTGGATGTTCTAGGCAAATGTTTTTTGAAAGTGGTATATAAAGATAATGTATATTTTTTGGAATTTAAAGTGGTGGATGTGCCGTCCTCTCCTGTATTAGGTAAATATGATTGCAAGGTAATGAATTTGGTGAAAAGAGTATTTGCAGTGAGTGAAATGGAGCAATTGAACTCTCCGGCTTTTGTTACGGAATATAAAGATGTATTTCAGGGTATAGGTTGTTTGCCTGGTAGTTATAAAATTAGAGTGAATCGCGAATGCAAGCCTGTGGTGCACGTTCCAAGAAAGGTACCAATACCATTGCGAGAAAAACTAAAGGCAAAGTTAGAAGATATGGAGCGACAAGATATCATAGCAAAGGTTGAGGGCCCTACTGATTGGGTCAACAGCATGACTATAGTAAAAAAACCAAATGGAGATCTTAGGATATGTTTAGACCCGAAAGAATTGAATCAAGCTATAAAACGAGAACACTTTAGGTTGCCTACGTTAGACGAAATAGTTTCGAATTTGTCAGGGGCTCAGTATTTTAGCACATTAGATGCTACTAATGGTTTTTGGCAAGTAAAAATAGAAAATAGTGATCTTTGCACTTTTAATACACCGTTTGGGAGATATAAGTTTCTACGTATGCCCTATGGAATATCGTCTGCGTGTGAGGTTTTCCATCGCAAAATATATGAGAATTTTGACGATATCGAAGGAGTTTGTATGTATGTAGATGACATTTTAGTCTTTGCAAAAACGAAATCTGAGCATGATGAGAGGTTGAGACAGGTATTAGAGAGATGTCGTAAAATTAATCTAAAATTAAATTTTGCTAAGTGTAAATTTGGTCTTGAGGAAATTAAATACTTAGGACATAAAATTACGAGGAAAGGTCTATACCCAGATGATAGTCATATCTCGGCTATTATTAATATGCCTAGGCCACAGAACAGTAAGGACGTTGAACGTTTGTTAGGACTAACAACGTACGTGGGTAACTTCATACCTAATCTTTCTAATAAAACCGAACCACTCAGAGAATTGTTGCGGAAAGATATAGAGTGGCATTGGAATGAGAGACATGAAAACACATGGAATATCATAAAAAAATGTTTGTCCGAAAAACCAGTGCTGCAATATTACAGTATGTCTAAGCCCATAAAACTTTCAGTAGATGCGAGTAAGAGTGGCCTGGGATGTGTACTTTTACAAGATGGTCTGCCCGTGTGTTATGCCTCAAAGGCACTTACAAAAACTGAGCAGAGATACGCACAAATAGAGAAAGAGTTATATGCATGCGTATACGCATGTGAGAAGTTTTATGGTTATATTTATGGGCGCTCAGATATAACGATTGAAACTGATCATAAGCCCCTGTTGAGTATAATAAAAAAACCGATTGTGGATGCCCCACCCAGGTTACAGCGCATGCTATTAAGGCTCCAACCATATTCGTTTCAGCTGGTTTACAAACCAGGCAAGCAGTTGCATATCGCGGACGCGTTATCGCGCGCCTACGAGCCGCCCGCGGCCTCTTCCAGTGATCATCATGACCTGCAAGACGAACTTACAGAGGCGGTGCACACAGTGTGTGCATACAATGAGCTAACTGATACGCACTATTTAATACTACAAAAAGAAACAGATAGTGATAGTGAGATGCAGCTGTTAAGAAAGTATATTAGAAAAGGATGGCCAGAAGAAAAAAAAGACGTAGAAGATGTTGTGAAGCCGTATTGGCAATACAGAGAGGATTTAACAGAAGGAAATGGATTATTATGGAAAGGATGTCGAATAATAATACCTAAAAAGTTACGCGGTGACATGCTTCAAAAGATACATTATGCGCATTTTGGCCTTGAAAAGTGTTTGTTAAGAGCGCGAGAGTTATTGTTTTGGCCCGAAATAAACAATCAATTAAAAAACTTTATATCAAATTGCCAAGCGTGTTTAACATTTAGAAAAAACAACACAAAAGAAAAACTAATTCCACACGAAGTACCAAAGAGACCATGGTCTAAAATAGGTATTGACATGTTTCATATCAATCGAAAAAATTACTTACTGATTGTCGATTATTATACCAAATACGTGGAGGTACGCGAAATGCGTAGCACACTCTCTCACGCGATAATAGATGAGTTAAAATGTATATTTAGTAGTCACGGAATACCCGAGATAATTATGTCTGACGGAGGACCTCAATTTGTTTCACGTGAATTTAGTAATTTTGCAAATGAATGGCAATTTAATCACGTACGCTCTTCTCCTCACTATGCCCAGTCCAATGGACAATCAGAACGCAGCATTCAGGTAATAAAAAATATTATAAAAAAATGCACCTATACGTCGACCGATTTTCGCCTAGCCTTGCTAGAATATCTTAATACACCAATTAGCGAATACTTACCCTCTCCGGCAGAATTACTTCAAAATAGAAAATTACGTAGCATTCTACCACTACGCGAAACAGTCCTAGATGCGACAGTTAATCACAGCGTTAGGAACAGATTAATTGACCGTCAAAATAAATATAAAATGTATTACGACATGAACGCAAAAAACTTATCTCCCTTAAAAGTAGGGCAAAAAGTAAAGGTAAGGCATGACAATAACAGCATTTGGATAAGCGGTACGGTTAGTAAAATTTTAAGAGATCGGTCATATCAAATATTAATGGGAAACGGTAATAAAATAATACGGAATAGACGTCACATCATACCGGACTCCCCGCACCGTCCGGAAACCGATCCGGAGTATGGGTTCGATTACGACCACATTCTTCCGCCGCAAATGCAATTCACATCAACTTCGGTTCCCAATTCAAATATTATTAATGTAAACACAAACCAAACTGATTCTTATGTAACTCGTTCCGGCAGGACAGTGATACCTCCCAATAGATGGGGCAATTGGAGTACATAACTGGAATTCAAGTATACCTGCCTGTTGGAGACCTGCCTGCCTAATAGGTTGTTAAAATAAGTAAAAGTGAATACTCAAATATACTAAGATAATCGTTTAGTAGATTAATTTGTCAATTTCGATAAATTTAAGTAAAATATTATATTTGATGTTTATTTAGGTATGCATGCATTATGTAAAAAAAAAAAAAAAAAAAAATAGTACCTAATAATAAACAAACATTTAATATTGTATAAATAAAATAAAATGTTAGAAAGTTAAAAAAGTATGAACAATGAAATATAATGATAAGATATGTACTTCATAAAAACAAGTAAGCACCAAAATAATGTTCACTATTAAAATTGTATATCGAAATTCAATAAATACTTATATTATTAGTTAAAATTGTAAAAGTAGAATAATGTATTTAGTAAAAACTAAAAATTATATAATATACAAATGTTATCCAAATAACTAATAATATTGTATAGGTTCTTTACAATCTATGGAAAAGCATAGGTTTGTTTAAAGTACTAGGTTAATAAAATTAAGATAATGCATGCTTCTTTTAAGTATGTTGTTTTCTTATTTTTGATTTTAAGAAGGAAGATGTCGGTAGTTGAGAATTGTGCACCCACCCTAGATTATTAATAAACAGTCTTGAAGTCCAACTCGAGTATCATTGACGCCTACCCTGACAAAGCTCTACCTGCTTTCTTGACTCAAAGCTGTTCACAATATTTTTGAAGTGAAAACTTCTTTAGCGACGCTGTGCACTTTGTGATGGGGGAAAAATTTTAAACTCGCGACAGGTCACGTGACCGACAGATTCAACAGATTGAAAATTCGTAAGACGGACACGTGACCTGATCGAAAAACTCCATGATGGTTCTAGTGATGATGGTGTAAGAGTAGTTGAAATTATGGATTAAAGTTAATTTTTCTGAGAGATAAACTTTTTAATGTTAAATAATTGTAATAGTTCTGAAGTGTTAATTTTTTAATCTAATATAAATTGTCATGTTTGTGTACGACAGCGCAATAAATGAATATTGTATTTTACCACATAAATGATAGTACTTTTATACTGATAATTAAAGCAATTCGTGCAAAATTATTCGCTAACCATTCCAAAATATCAAAAATGCACAACGTTAATATTCAAGTTTTCACTTCTGCCGGCACTCCCGGAGTGCAACCTGTTGTTTTTTTTTATATCGGAATAAACGCATGCCAAATAAAATAAAACGTCAAGCGGAGTCTAAAATGCTCAATATAAACATTACGAATATTATGGTGAATCAGGATAACGAACAAGAGAGAGTAAAATGAAATTTCATGTATGAGAGATTAAAATGAAATATGTTTAATATATACATACAAAGCAAAACAAATAGCACATATGTTTAAAAAACATGAAAGCAGGGAAAAGGGGCACAGCGCAACGTGGTCTTGAACTTCCGTCCATTACAAACCGAGTGCTCGAATTTTCCGATCACAATCCGTTCTACTAACGTCACGAGTAGCGGAAAGGTTACACGAAATTTAAGTGAAATTTATACGGTAACATTTCAATCAGAAACATTTCCCGTTAATTATGTAATTTTCAACAGTTGAAATATGTAACCGTTAAGAAAATATGTTAAATGTTTCAGAAATTGCCCATCGCTAGTTCGTAGCCGCTGTGACGTAGCCCTAGGCTCGTTCCTGCTCGTGACGTTCGCGATAGCAAATGAAAACTAGGCGTTCTCATATGAGATCACATCACAAAGAAAATACGCTCTTTAGAGATATGATTGCCTATTATTTTACTTTACTTGTACCTTTAAGATTTATGGTCTCTTCTGTTTAGGTGTGAAATAAAGATATTGTATATACCTATTCGTTGTACGCCCCCATTCAGTTTAGTCACTAGGCCGCTAGGAGGAGGTTAGGAGCCGCATTCGACATTTAAAAACACAATCTGGTTTAATTTTAAGTAGACGTTTTTTTTTTATTCAGACAACATGATCCATAATTTATTAGTACCTTAACTACTTACGGCTATGTTTAATATTCATACTTAAGAGCCCATCAACTCACTTTAGCCACTGGTAAATAATTATGATTATTTAAATTTAAAGGTAGATATTTAAAAATGGGGGCCGCTATGTACTGTATTTTATATTTAGGTAACTTTTTAATATGATTTAACTTTTAAATCATCCGTCTGCTTATTTTGCCTCCTGGATCATATAAAAAAAAAGATTCTAATATCGATTTGATGGCAGTGAACGTCCGAATTGTTGAGATAGTCAAATCAATACAGGATGTTTATTTAGTCACCTGCAATAATTTACGGGCTGAATATATAGGTCATACTGAGCAACTTTTACTATGGGACCAACCCCGAAATCGCAAAAAAAATGTTCACTGTCCCATAGAAAATTTCAAGGTCAAACAGCCAAATTGTATGAAACAGCCAATTTTTTTCGCGATTACAGGATTGGTCCCAAAGTAAAAGTTCTTCAGTGTGACCTATATATTCACCCCGTAAATGATTGCAGGTGACTAAAAAACAGCCTGTAAATCCTGTTGGGACTTCTAGAATTCGCATGCAGCTGTATGTAATTCAATTTCAATCGGATTGGAACTGCACAGAGCTCTCATGCCTTTGGCTTTTCGCTTTGAGACTCACGTTCCCAATTTAATCTCGATAAGTACGTACATTTGATGCATTTGGACATTGACATATTACGAATAGACGGATAGTCCCATACGGCTAATCTGAGAAAAGTGAAGTCGAGACACGGTCGATGTGTGCGTACGAGGCTCATGTTTTTAAAGAAATTTATTTATCCTCGTGGTTCTTATAGGGAGTTATGAATAATTTAGAAATGTGTAAATTTCCAAATTTGTAAAAACGAATTTTTATAAGGTTCCATAGTCACAATAAATCCTTATTATTATTATAAAAAACATTTAAAAAATTTGTATTTTTGATTTTGTGTCTCGTATTTATTTTATAGATTTTTATGGATATATTAAGAGCAGATTATTTTATAAAACGTGCTCGGGAATGGTCGTATTATATTCGTATCTAAATCGAAAACCGTTCCCGCTAACGGTGTGCACAAAATATTACATGTAAATTTTGATATGTACTTACAAAAAAGTAGTGATGCAACAAATACCTACGAATAATCTTATTTGCCTTATATTAGCGTTTTTACGAATATTCGTAATGAACAAATAGTAAAATAGTATTTTTACTTTTCTTACGTAACTCTTAATAAAAAGACTACCTTTGTTTCACAAGTACCTAAATGATGAAACCTAGTCGCATTATAAGAGAAGGTCACTATCAAAATTTGTCATTTACCAAACATTGCCATTCAATTTAACTTTTGCTTTGACTCATTTTTAATTTTACCTACATTAATTCAAATACTACATAATAATAACAAGCATAGCCTGTAATTTAGTATTAAGCTAGATATAAGACAATTTGTGTGCCCTGACAGGGTGTCATGGAAGCTTACTGTATAACTGTAATAACATCTTATGTACATGACTTTACAAATAAATTTTATAAAAAAAAAAACATAGGTAGACATAATGTTAAACATAATGTTGCGACTTATAAACTAAAAATATATTTCATCGCGGCAAAGAAGTTTAGATGTACTAAATCCGAAATAATGTTTTTAAGTAATATATTGAATTATATTTTTTCCGTCCATCTCTCAGCGTCAGCGAAAAACGGAACCCCAACTGATTGGAGATCTAAAACAAACATTACACACAAGAAAAATGGAAGATGAAATGAAAGATAAGATAAATAACATCATTTAAAATGAAAGCATTTATAAAAAATATAATTTTCGTCATACGAGGAACATAATCTTTCGTATGCTTGGGAGCAGATATTATGCTCCATATATAAATTCAACTTAAACATGAAGTTTTATGGTTGCTATAGAAATGACAAAATTTTGACAGAAGCATATAAAAGGTTAAAGTAGAATGCCTTACTTGAAAGGAAAAACATTTATTCCACTAGCAATATTTTCAAATAATAAAATCCACCTAGTGCCTGCGGTTATGTTGTAAAAGTCAGAAGCATGTTTTAATCACACATTCTGTATTTCGTAAATTCATTATATTTAAGCCTCGACTCGATTGTGGTTTCCCACACCGACTGCCGTAAAGATCAAAGTTTACATTCATAAAAATATTTTACGCTACAAAATAAACAAACGGTCGAAAATTATATGTTTGGCAGGTTTATTAGCTTAGTGGTAATTTTCATATGTTACACGTAGGTAAGTAGCAGTAGTAGGAAACAAATCAAATTACTTTATTAAACATTTTTAGATTTTTTTTATTAAGAGGAAACATTAGTCTTCTTCTTCTTCCTCCTGCCCTTATCTCACGTTATGGGGGGTCGGCATAACATGTTCTTCTCTTCCATTCTCCTCTATCTTTCGTGACCTCAGCACTCACTCCTTTCTTTCTCATATCCATCCGCTCTTCGTCCATCAACATTCAATTCCTAACATTATTTTGCCTATTTGACATTCATCCCTCCTCATTAAATGCCTAACCTACTAAGCTACTTTCAAACTTCCCCTTATATACTCATTCTTAATCCAATCCTTTCTCGTCACTCCACACATCCATCTCAACATTCTCATTTCCACTGCGTGCACTCGTCTTTCATCCATCACTTTCGTCGCCCAGAATTCTAATCCATACATTACAACAGGTCTCAGGTCTCAGGATCGTCCTGTAGATTTTCCCCTTAAGTTTAAGGGGCATTCGTGGATCGCAATTTTGACGAAACCTGAGGTTTTTGTAATGTGACGAAGCCTGCGCTGTGGATCTGATAGAAAGATATTTTTGGTTAATAAATATATTACTGCTGTATAAAATATATACGTTGCATTTCTGCGACAAAATTATCGCACGACAATAAATCGTAGTGCGCGCTTGGCCTAATTTACAGTTACTTACGATTTTAGTTCTTTATGGGACCGCTAGAGGCGTTCGATTCTACGATATAATTCTTATTCTGTTTTTTACTATACTTAGAAAGGGACAGAGATAGCTTCGTTTGGAGTGAAGTTAGGTACATTAGACCATAAAGAAACAGAAATACGTGACATATAGCCCGTTGATTCAGTTTACTACTGTAGTAAAGTAAACCGATTTTACTTTGGTAGCTCATGGTAGAGGCACTGCTCGAAACATAATATTAGTCTAATCTAATAGGTAACAATACTAAAAATGTAATATTTAGTTTTTAAATTAACTATGGCGTTTCTAAACACACTACAAGTCTCAAGTCTCAATTCAATACCTAATATTCAATCAATTAATTTTTCGTGTTATGGCTCCATCAAGGTGTTGATGATTCTGCCAATGTCGAGGTTGGATAAGGCACGGCTAGTATATGAATCTTATCTTATTACGATCATAGCACTTCAGCTCGTTTGTGGTGCGCGTCCCGCGGCCGCTGCTGGAAACCATCGCGAGCGCAGACTTCTGGCCGAAAGGTGTGATATTTCGGCGGTTTCGTGGGAATCTGCCGAATCCCGCACCAGAACAGGCGGCGCAACCGAAAACTGCGTCGTCAAAATGATATTTATATTTTAAGATTTTTATTATTGTATGTATGTTAGTCTGTAAGGTATGTATATATGGGCCATAGTTGCCTGAAAATAAATGATATTTAATTTAATTTTTTAATTTTAATTTTAATAGACAGTGATTAGTGGAATCTAATATTAATGGTTGTCTTAATCTGTCAGTTTCACGTATAATTCTGTAAGAGAGGAATACAAAATAAATTAATTGAGGCTTGTAAAGTTGTATACGCATATGGGGGTATATTTTTATTATAATATACGACCTCACCAAATACATGATGTACTATGATCAAACAACAAAACGTCTGCAAAAGATGATACACAAATACGAGTATATTATCGCCACCCGCGCGCCTCTGCGCTAAATCTTATTCTTTGAACGTCGTTGCGTGCGATCGTCATGAAAGGAGTAGCGTGGGGACAGAGCGCTTAACTTCGCTCCGAGGCTCCGAACGCTCAAGGGCATTGGAGCGATAATCGTCTTAAGCCATAAGCGAGCTTAAAACTTGTTAATAATAAGTTGTACTTGTACCATACTCCCCATACAGCTTATAGTCAAGTATGGATAGATAGTCATGTATGGAGTTAAGACTCAGCGCCACTTGCAACATCCCACTAACCCGGGGTTAACCGGTTTTCGCTAACCCAGTGTCAAATTGTACTGTATTATAAACATGGTAACTCCAGGTCTAACCGGTTAACCTCGGGTTAGTAGAATGGTGCAAGTTGGCCTGAGGTTACTTTTTTTCTCTATAATAAAGAAACACTTCTTATAGAAATGTTTGGTAATATGAAATTATAATTATTCATCACGACGTTTTGCTTCCTTTACAGCGTTCGTGATCAACGGGTGACTCAGAAAAAAAATATTTCATAAACAATGTGTAAAAAGTGATAAGATAACAATTATAACAAACATTAAAAAAGTGAAAGTGAACGTGAGTTGTGTCAATTAAAAAGTGTTAAAGTGACGCCTCAAAAATGCCATTGCGGACTTTCAATGCGTCGTTACCGGGGCTCCCCGTGAACTCTAGCGAGGTGTGGGCACCGCCGATGGACCTGGACGTGTTCTACCGCCCCGACGTGGTGATCATCGCGCTCTACGTGGCCGTGCTCACGGCCTCGCTGTCCGCCAATACGCTGCTTATCTTCATTGTCATCAAGTTCCAGTATATGAGGAGGTAAGGATACTATCATAGATTGTGAACCTTAAGAGAACGAGAGTGAAAAAAGATAAAGAAACAGGAAAAAAGGAAGAAAAGACAGACATAAACAGAGAGAAAGAGAGAGAGACCGACAGACAGATAGACAAACAGACAGAGAGAGAACGATTAATGTGTAACTTAGTTTAAATAGATACTATTTATATGAATGAAACCTGTCCATGAAATCGTGATACTCTAAAAATGCCTGTGCTAATGACATTTATGTCTGCGTCCATGAAATATAAATTGAAGATTGAATCAAAAATGCCATTGAGGACTTTCAATGCGTCGTTCCCGGGGCTCCCCGTGAACTTTAGCGAGGTGTGGGCACCGCCGATGGACCTGGCCGTGTTCTACCGCCCCGACGTGGTAATCATCATGCTCTACGTGGCCGTGCTCATGGCCTCGCTGTCCGCCAATACGCTGCTCATATTCATTGTCATCAAGTTCCCGTATATGAAAGGTAGGAGTGCTTATTTAGATAATTAATTTTCAATACTTAAATCGACAGAAAGCACGGAAATTCGTGAGTTCAAACCTCCTCGGCGCTCAATAGTATAAAAAATACATAAAGAGGGAGAAAGGTCCAATATTTTGGACGTTATCGAATTAAGAGTTGATTATGTCCTGCTAAAACTCTCCTAAATTTAGTAGATTACTCGTATAGTAATTTAGTAGGTGTAGTGACAATGGGTATTCGAAACTGGAATTTCTCTACTTTTAAGTGTTGTACATTTTTGTCTTTGTTTTTCTTTGATCATTATTTATTTTTACCACTTATATGTGGTTCCGTACCCAAAGGGTCAAACGGGACCCTATTACTGAGACTTCGCTGTCCGTCCGTCCGTCCTGCCGTCCGTCTGTCACCAGGCTGTATCTCATGAACCGTGATAGTATTTCTGTTGCCGCTATAACAACAAATACTAAAAACAGAATAAAATAAATATTTAAGGGGGGCTCCCATACAACAAACATAACTTTTTTTTTGCCGTTTTTATAAATAATGGTACGAGTCCCACTCGCACTTGGCCGGTTTTCATTTGTATTTAATTTACTCTATAATTGTTGTTTCTCGTGTTTCCTTTTCTATGTATAATGGAGTGTGTACATATATATGAGAATGCCTCATGGCATTAAGTCCGCCTTTTGTACTATAAGGTTTTCTATTGTGAAATAAAAATTAAATGAATAAATAAATATGTATATACATACAATTGTTAGATGGTCACGGGTGAGTTTATGTCTGATTATATATGAGAAAGTTTTTTTGTTCAAAACCATAGATTAAACATCGTAATACTGGTGACAACTACTCCTAAAAGACACAAAAGATTTTCAACGAAATAGCGAAGCAAGCGCGTATTGAACACCATTTCCAAAGTGCTATCTTGTGCAATCATTTTGATAACCAGCATTTGTTGAGAGCGTTCTGACGTTTATATCTGCTATAACACAGGATTGATACCATTAATGTCTATACTAACGATTAAACTGCAAAATATTACGCCATATTCAACCTTATTTCATTGCCATAAAGTACAAATTTGTAAAAACCTGTAATGTTTAGCATTTGTAAAAGGACTGCGTACTGAATATTATTCAGAAATATATTCCAAATAATTAACCACAATAATAAGGGTAGGTCGTATTGGGTCTACTAAAGAGCAATCAAAATGGATATTTTTTAGGATTCCGCATTCAACTAGGAACCCTTATAGTTAGGGCTGCCATCTCGAATTTCGCCAAACCCGGACAAAGATTAAAAAAAAACCCGAACATTTGGCGTAAATCGCATTTTTCCCCGGACGAGTCCGAAAATAATATTTTTAAAAAACAAGACCTTTAATTTTACATGTAGTTTTAATGTGCTTCCTTACATGAAAAGTGTCCCCCCCCCGGACGGCCCCCGGACGGCCTCCAAACTAGGACAAATCCGGGAAAACCCGGACGGATGGCAGCCCTGTCTGTCCGTCCGTAGCTTCGCCCCGTGATTGCTAGTGCTAGAAAGCTGCAATTTGACATGGACACAAATCAATAATGGCAATAAAACAGTATTTTATCTATTCGCCTTTAAAACTTAATTAAATCATACTTCAGCATTCAGCAAAATTGATACCGGGTTTGCTGAGAAGTCAATTCCTGCACCAAAAGCGTATTATAGCTGCCAAATGGGTGCTATAAACTTGGGACGGTAGCTGCCAAAATACTCGTACATAAGTTGTGACAGCAAAACAAGTAAACATGTTCCAGCGGAAATTCACTGTTATGGGCTTATGGCTTCATTTCCGTCGTAAAAGGTTCAAAGTTATGGCAAACTAATGGCTTAAAACACAGAAATATGAATATAAGGAGAAGTGGTTTGACAGCTAGGCACGTGTCTCTATTTTCTGATCAAAATGATCAGAAAGCACGATCGCATTGTTATTTGATGGACAGCCGTTGCGGTGTAAATATTCAAGCAAAATGCCGGTTTCGCCGTAATTACATGCAAATATCGCAGTACCACTGTAAATTTAAATAATTATGGAGTTATTTATCATAGGTAAGACTATTGATAATCTATTTTTGTATTAAATACGGCAAAAAATTGTAAATACGTTGTCGATTGCCGGACATTTAAAAAACATCCTTTGCCTTTTGTACTTTATTCTCAATACGCTCCAGAGAGCCTGCGACATAGTGCGACATACATCATCACAGGCCTTTGCGTCTATTGCAGACGATTTAAGCATTGCTGTTTAGACAACGGGTTTGGTGACTGTGGTGGCCGATGCGTGAGCGGCACGACCTCCCACATTTTTGGCAGAGAAAGCTCATGCCACCTGAGGTTCCAGTCCCGATTTGCTTTCTGCGACACCTTCTGCTATCTAACGTAGTAAACCAGGCTTGGTCGCATAGCTTTCTCCCCTCCACAACACGCTTGCGCCATCCATCACGGTCTTCAGCTAAAGTTTCCCAGGCATGGTGGTCGATTTCAAATGCTGACATGTCTCGCTTAACACAGTCTTTAAAGCGCAGCATCGGTCTTCCAACGTTCCTTTTAGCATACTTGCGTGCACCAAGCAAGACACGTCGAGGTATTCTAGAGGATTCCATCCGGTGCACATGCCCCAGCCACCGCAAGCGTCTCTGTTTGAGAAGAGCGGCAAGACTGGGCAGCTGCGCTTTTTCAAGAACCCTCTGATTTGTCACTTTGTCCTGCCAAGTTATGCCTAAAATGTTGCGTAGGCAGCGCATGTGAAAAGTGTTGAGCCGTCGCTCCTGTTTTGCATACGTCGTCCAGGTTTCTGCTCCGTACAAGAGTATACTTACACACTACTTACTTAGTAGCTACACATAGCTACACATTTATTTCACCCTGTCTCCATGTAAACATACAATTACGAATAAAATCTGATATAAGTAACTAATGATTACCGAGAATCCTTTATATACAGCTCAATTACCTAATGAATGCTATGTCTGGGGCTAAGCCAAATATCACTGAGTAAATAAACGAAACTAGAGTAACAGCTTCATACAACCTTGCTGTAAAAGTTTGAATATGATTACAGAATAGTTAATCGAACAAAACCGATGTTTTACTCGCTCTTTACTGCGTCCTGCGGTCCACAGTCCACACCTGTATCAGTTTGCCGATCACGATCATGCGGATCGTATCGAGATCGCATATCCTAAGTATGGACGTTCACTTTGGACATGCCGTATCACTGGCAGTTTGGCATGAAAAAATGCGTTCATACTAACCATAGCGTATCGTATCATAACGCCGTATCTTAAGTATGGGCGCTGACTTTGGGTACACCGTATCACTAGCATCGTATCGTAACACCGTATCATTTTGCCTTTATTTCTGCGATCGTTCGTCTGTACAAGATGCCTAGCCAAGATGCCTATTGTGTGCACTGCGACAACGAACCGCTATCCGTCTCTCTATCTCACTATTTAATATGTAAGAGTTATAGAGAAACAAAGCAGTCGTAGCGCAAACAATGGGCATCTTGGCTAGGCTTCCTGAGATGCGTGCGGTTCAAAAATGTAGTCTGCTGAGATCGTTACCCAAAATGTATTAATAGCACACCTGTTTTAGGAAAAATGTGGATCGAAGGGTTATTTCTCGCCTTTTTCTACTGACAAACTTGTTTTACCTACGATAATAACAAGGAGGTTTAACAAAACCGGGCAAGTGCGAGTCAGACTCGCGCACGAAGGGTTCCGTACCATTATTTATAAAAACGGAAAAAAAAATATGTTTGTTGTATGGGAGCCCCCCTTAAATATTTATTTAATTCTGTTTTTAGTTATTGTTGTTATAGCGGCAACAGAAATACATCATCTGTGAAAATTTCAACCGTCTAGCTATCACGGTTCATGAGGTACAGCCTAGTGACAGACGGACAGACGAACGGACAGACGGACGGACGGACGGACGGACTGACAGCGAAGTTTCGGTAATAGGGTCCCGTATTTGACACTTTGGGCACGGAACCTTAAAAAAACGATATCCATATTATAACACAACACCTAAGAAACTGTTGCTACGAGCACTGCACTGATCTGATCGGTGCTTGGATCGGTACAAACTTGTCAAGAGCGTGTCCGTATCCCCATTGATGATCGGAGAAAAACCGACTAGTGTCAAAACACGTCCAATACGTATCGAGAGTGTGTGCGGTATTGAATAACCGCGTAGCCACATGGATTGTGCGCGATCAGATACGGTGCGTTGCATGATCGCGATCTTTTTGCGTCCACACTAGCGATCATGATACGCGTCGGAGCTACGCGACGGAGTTACGATACGGGGAAATGATACAAGTGTGGACTCAGCTTTATTTACTGTACGGAGTAGCTGGGAGCCGAGCGCACCTAAACAATTGGGCAACAGTTTGATATATGACGAAACTCTCTGCTACAAGCTTTCGGCGCAAATTTTAAATAGAAATATACTTTCGGAGTTAGGTAAAACCTCAAAACCCTCGCAATCTCTAAATCATCCATCGCAGCAATTTTCTGGCTTTTCGCCCCCTCTTAAATGTTTTTCCATGTTCACAGAAATTTTGTACGAAATTGTTACTCTGATTAATTTTATTTCTGTGCCCAAACAGCGGATATTGTTTTCCGTTTCAAGCAACAATGGGATTTAATGAAATTGAATATAACTTAAAGATAGGCTGAACAGGTTTCATGCCTCTTTAGTATCTTGTTTTACCGTACCGACTTTAGGCCTTATTTATATTCATTGAATTGTGAGATGAAAGAATACGAAGGATGAGTCTCCTGGCTTGTTTATCCTATAGTCTAGACTTTTGAGGCAATTATATATAGATTCCATAATGATATTCTGTGAAATAACAGAAATTGTTAAGTGAGTTTTTAAATTACGACATATTGAAGGCACGTCAAATCTATGGCTTATTGTATGTATTGTACATATTGTACAAGTGGCCATGTCAGATAAACGTCAGTCCATACAATAAGTATGACGTGAGTATGACCATTGGCCGAGGTTTTCGACAGAGGGGTAAGGTGGGTGAAATGCTATGTATATGCTATTATAGCATTGCTATACAAGGTGCCCGTGAGCATTGCGAGAGATTGAATGTCATCATCATCATCATCAAAGCCTGGTTACTTTTGAAAAAATCGTATCTCATTCAAGTGTGACATTTTATTTTCTTCATAATCAAAGTGCTGTCATAACGGTTAAAGAGGGTTAATCTTTGTTAATTGTGTTGTATTGTATCTTTGTGTTGTTAAGTGTCCATGATTGTAGATACTCAAATTTATCCTTACCAAAAAGTTAAATAACAGAAAAGAAACGTGATTGTGATGGTGAACGATTCATTAAAATTTACTGATTGTGTAGGCTGCAGTCCTGCTCACGTCTCATGAATTACTCTGTATATATATAATGTTATATATTAACACTAAGCTTCTCATTTCAAAATTCTTCCACACTCAAATTTATTTACGTAGGTATAATAAAGAATTATCTGTTTTTATAAAACTGCTACCCAATTTCTCCAAAATATCAAAAATGCACAACGTTAATATACAAGTTTTCACTGCTGCCGGCACTCCCGGAGTGCAACCCGTTGTTTTTTTTATATTTATTACTTAGGCCACATAAATTGAGGACATTTTTTTAATTAGTTCGGTAAACTTATTTACTCTAAAGTATTACGGCCAAACAAAATTGCATTAGGCTAAACAAAATTAGCTTAGCTAGATGCGCAGCGGTCTGGAAATGCCGGTGTGCCTAGGGGAAACTAATTTAGTCTAAATGCAAAGTTTGGTTTATTTAGATTTAGTTATAATATCCCATTAATATTATCGCATTGCTGTAGAAAATTTGAAAATAAATTTCGTTATGAAAAGGCAAAATGCTTAAATTATTTTTTAATACTTTATTATAATGAAAATATTAACCATACAAAATTATACTTCGTATCCAAATCCAAGACAACAAATATAATTTTCTGTAGCAGTACACGTTATCGTGCAGTCCAAGTCACACATTTTAGAGATTATAGTATTTAAAAAACAAGTTCGCGCTGTCCCTCTCACTCGCTACGCTGCGTTCCTGCTTCGACATCGCTCCTCCAGTACTCATTACATGTTTTTGTGTTAGTCCGAGTCACACGTATTTTCGCCAAAATAGTGTTCCTCTAAATATGTGTACCTAATTGTGTTTCGATTAATGTTTATTGTGCGCTGAATAAGAAGTATAGAATCAAAACATTATTTGAACTGCCGACCGCCGTACCCTCGAACGAAAAATTGATGTTTATTCAGCTCGGCAAGTCTAGTCTCGTTTGCCATACTTACATGGCAGTTAAACTTTCAATTTGAAATTGTAGGTATATTCGTTTAGCGTAATAAACTTATTACCTAAGAAATCAAGTAAGTAATTTTTACGTTCATACGAAATCACTTACTACAACTACCTTCTTTTTTGAATAAATAAATTACGGAAAAAATAAGTATGGGGCTACAAATAGATTACAATTTGAACTTTAAATAATTGTAATACGTACTATTATAGTATTATTTACTAATATAATATTATTTAGATTTCATTTTATGATTGCATAAAATGCAATGTTCACTCACAAATTTTTTTTTACGAGATGCTTTCGCGTACAGATTTAAATATACAAACCATATCTGAATAAAGTTAATATATACTAGGTAATCGTTTCACGAAAGCGGCTTTTACCATGTCCGATCTACCCTACCATACAATAAAACAGATAACAATGGTAATCCTTGCCGATTGGTAATAAGTGCCTATGAATGATAACAAAACGCGTCTTTATGCAAATGTATATACACAGTACCAACAAGTTTAATGAGCGTCTTATGAGGATACCTATAGGTATAAATATACAGGAGTAATGTCAATCAATACACAATCTATAAGACATTGGAAGACTATTTAGTCTGACTGACAGTTTAAAGTGTTTAATGCCATTAATCGACGTATACAAACGGGACGTGCTATGCGTGCTCCGATAACGTGCGCCCCATGCCCCATATGAGGGCCATAGTGAATCTATCGTATGGATCATGACGGATTAGGTAGTAGGCTTTAATCGGACATCGCGGTATCGTCGAGTCTTGGGTCCAATCGATGTGGTCGCCTCCTAAATTTGATCATCAGTTAGTTACCCGCTTTGTTATTATTAGACAGCTTTGATTAACATAATATAATATAATTTTAAAATGAAATATATTATGGAAAGATATACTTGATTTGTGTAATATTGTGGACTCCGTCTAATAATAATTCTCCTTTCCGTGAGTACTTAGAAGCTTAGGTTTACAGTGCAACAAGATATTCATCAAACAGAAAATCGGTATTAACTGTGTTGATTAAAGTTTTAATGTAATTTTATAATGCACATTAATTAATAGTTCAAAATTAAAACACATATTAAATAAATATTTTCTTATAAATGAGATGTCGACATGGTACTATATTTGCCCCACTTTAATAGTGAAGAGGCTATCATTACTCCACAATCATTGTGTCGAGGGCTCCGCTTTCACAGCGTCGAGGTTATATTTGCCCCACTTTAATAGTGATGAGGCTATCATTACTCCACAATCATTGTGTCGAGGGCTCCGCTTTAACAGCGTCGAAGCTATATTTGCCCCACTTTAATAGTGATGAGGCTATCATTACTCCACAATCATTGTGTCGAGGGCTCCGCTTTAACAGCGTCGAAGCTATATTTGCCCCACTTTAATAGTGATGAGGCTATCATTACTCCACAACCATTGTGTCGAGGGCTCCGCTTTAACAGCGTCGAAGCTATATTTGCCCCACTTTAATAGTGAAGAGGCTATCATTTCTCCACAATCATTGTGTCGAGGGCTCCGCTTTAACAGCGTTGAAGCTATATTTGCCCCACTTTAATAGTGATGAGGCTATCATTACTCCACAACCATTGTGTCGAGGGCTCCGCTTTAACAGCGTCGAAGCTATATTTGCCCCACTTTAATAGTGATGAGGCTATCATTACTCCACAATCACTGTGTCGAGGGCTCCGCTTTAACAGCGTCGAAGCTATATTTGCCCCACTTTAATAGTGATGAGGCTATCATTACTCCACAACCATTGTGTCGAGGGCTCCGCTTTAACAGCGTCGAAGCTATATTTGCCCCACTTTAATAGTGATGAGGCTATCATTACTCCACAATCACTGTGTCGAGGGCTCCGCTTTAACAGCGTTGAAGCTATATTTGCCCCACTTTAATAGTGATGAGGCTATCATTACTCCATAACCATTGTGTCGAGTGCTCCGCTTTCACAGCGTCGAAGCTATATTTGCACCACTTTAATAGTGAAGAGGCTATCATTACTCCACAGTCATTGTGTCGAGGGCTCCGCTTTCACAGCGTTGAAGCCATATTTGCCCCACTTTAATAGTGAAGAGGCTATCATTACTCCACAATATTGTGTCGAGGGCTCCGCTTTCACAGCGTCGAGGCTATATGTACCCCACTTTAATAGTGAGGAGGCTATCATTACTCCACAATCATTGTGTCGAGGGCTCTGCTGTCGTAGTGTTGAGGCTAAGTTTGCCCCACGTCATAGTGAGGATGCTATCATTACTCCACAATAATTGTGTCAAGGGGTCCGCTGTCGCAGCTGTCGCAGTGACGAAGATATATGCCGCACTTTAAGTTATATGTACTATACAATTCCACAATAATCGTATCGAGGCCTCCATTTCCGCAGCGTCGAGGCTATATGTGCTTCATTTTAAGTGTCGAGGTTATAATGCTTCGGTCATTTGGTTCTTCGGTTGCTTTGCTCCTTTTGGTCGCTTCGCTCTTCGGTCGCTTCGCACTTCGGTCGCTACGCTCTTCGGTCACTTCGCTCTTCGGTCTATAGTCGGTCATTATACATATCTCAAAATGATATCGTCAAAGATATATAACTTTGCTCTACTATAACAGTGTTGATGGCAATGTAATGATTGAAGACTTTAATAGTATTGAAAGTAGCTTTACGCATGTAAATATAAGGGACTAAAGAGCAAAAATATTTAAGGTTGAGCTAAAGTTTACAGGACTTGTAAAAATAATGAAATATAAAGGAGGTTCTTGTTACGCTGAGGTAATTTAATAGGTGTTAATGCGGCCTAAAATACCTTAAACAAAATGTACGCAATGTCATTGCCCTTACAGACAAAGAAATGCTGTATGTAAACAACATATAGGAAAAAATATATCTGTAAACCCTTTAACCCAAATTTATGATTCGTACTCATATCACGCTGTTATATACTCCTAATAACTTCAAACGTCAGCTTTGATATGCTGTCAAGAATATACCATATCAACGAGCCTAATGTAATAAATCCGGTACAATTTACTTACGGATTCTCAGCTCCAAACTTCAGGGGAACATCGCCGCATCAAACAATAGGTGAACCGCCGTTGATGCACTATCCCGCGACGCGAAATAAGTGCTGTAAATTGTGCAACCATGCAACTAGAGTTATGCTGCCACGTGTTGCAGTCGCTTGCGCTAAGTAGCTAGATTAATAATCGCAATAAAGGGTTGAAATCCTTTAACAATAACATTATTATTGTCTGAAATGTAAATGCTCGGGTTGTCATATTGTCTTGCTGTAAAAGAAAGCTTAAATAGTTTTCATTTTTCGTCGCAATGCACACTGTACAGTTTTATTGTAGGTAACGTTAAAAAATGTTACTCCTTAAAATGAAGTACAAGTTACAAGTCATGCCAGATATTTTGTTCACAAATATATCATAACTCAACACATAATCTACCTAAGTTCCTTGCCACTTGTTAGCGTAGTAGCCATCATCGTTCAGATACGCATAAGCAGATGAGATTAGCTATTTAGTTATAAATAATATCATATTACTATTTCTTGATCTGTGGTAATAACTAAAATTAGTCCATCTATATTTTCAAAGTGATAAGTTTCAAATACTTAATACCTACAGGATACTCTACTAGTAATTGTCCAGACTTAGTTTTAAAGTACTTACATATAGCCTTGATATTTATGGTAGCTTTACAATGAAGGAAATTCTCCTTTATCTACCTCACTCAAAGGCTATTTACCGAGGAAAGTATTGATCGCTGTATTCAAAATTAACTTTAAAGTGTCGTAACATAAAATTAGATTATATTTTAGGGTCAATAACGCGCATGTAATATACCTCTGCAGTAGCGGGCATTCATAGGCTACGGTGATTGTTTACCATCAGGCAGGCCGTATGCTTGTTTGTCTCCGTTGTAATTACATCCAGAGAATGGTTGGTAAATTCTAAATTATACAAAATGGTTTGTTTATATGGTTACAGACAGAAAATGCCCATCTAAAACTTATTTAGAGCCAACTAAAGCTTGAAAACACATTTACACTTAATGGCGTCCTGGCTTGTAAATGACATAAAAATAGTTGTACCTTGTGAATATTAAGATATATACAACTTTATCAATATGCTACAGTGAAATCAAAGAAAGTTTTATACTTTTTTAATATTAACGAAATGAAATACCAAGAGCAATTTCACTCCTTAATTTTATTATGCTATACATACATTTTACATTTATACTATGTGGATACATAAATAATTATTTAAATTGGATATAAATTAATAACTTCTAGGTGGTACGTTGTTCTCTTTAGTCAAAATCAATAATATCAGTATGTTCGTAACATACTGATTTGATATCGATATTTTATTTTATTTTCGCATTCAGGATTTGAATTTAAATACAAAGCTCTGAACATCTGCTAGTAAATTATATTTGTTGTCTTGGATTTGGATACGAAGTATAATTAATAATCAAACGAACTTACCTGTGAAGTTTGATTACAATTATGCGAGTATCCAAATCCAAGACAACAAAGACCCGCCCCCCATCCCCAAAAATGAAAATAAAATAGTCTCTGTTAATAACACAAAAATAACTCTGAAATAATGAGTACTGGAGGAGCGATGTCGAAGCAGGAACGCAGCGTAGCGAGTGAGAGGGACAGCGCGAACTTGTTTTTTAAATACTATAATCTCTAAAATGTGTGACTTGGACTGCACGATAACGTGTACTGCTACAGAAAATTATATTTGTTGTCTTGGATTTGGATACTCGCATAATTGTAATCAAACTTCACAGGTAAGTTCGTTTGATTATTAATTATACGGCTCACAACACACAAGTTAAGAGATACGAGCTTTCAACACTAACACTTGTTGACAGTTACTATAATAAAATGTCATGTTATTTTATGTCTGGTAATGTTTGTAGTACGTTGCTGATTAGTAAATTTTCAAAAATAATTACGGGGCCATAATTTAGTAAATCTTAAAAATAATTATTAATTTATGACTACATGGATAAATTTAATGATTGGTTTGATTTTTCGCCCGTATTGAATTTACACACTGTACGGTCACGTCTGAAACGAAACGAAAAAAGTGGCAAAAATATGTATACACGACTTTATTGCCCATATATTAAGGTAGTGTAGGTGATGTGAAAAGCAGTAGGTATGTCTCACATGGTAGCAAATTTATAGCGTACCTTGATAGGTACACCTTGATAGCGTAGTGAGGGATTCTATTTTAGAATCATATAATCCTTTGCTTCGTTCTGGAGAAATTACTGTAGTGAATAGACCTCATTGTTAGTTACAAATTAGTCTAAACTGGTTACCAAATTAGTTAGATACGTAGTACGTTCACGTACTCATTTAAACAATTAATTAGTACGTGAACGTATAACTGTACATAATTAGGCATTAAAACACTCGTATGATCCTTTTATGAAGCTCACTTCGTTCGTTTCATAAACCCACACTTTATTTTAATGCCTTTCATTATGTAACAGTCACATAAACTACTAACTTTAGCTGCTGTGTTGTTAGTGAGCTTCATAAAGGGATCACACGAGTGTTTTAATGCCTGATTATGTACAGTTATAAATATACTGTTTTATTCTCATACATATGACATGCTGGCTAATATATTAACTGAGTGTTTTGTAAATCTGATTTCTCAAATTCTGTGTAACCTCTTACTATTTAGCTGAACCTAAACGTAGATAGGTACTTTTCGTGCTTCTATATAAAGATATGTTTAACAAACATGGAAACTATAGGTCTAGATTAAGATAAGAAACTGTAGTAATATTTTTTGTATGATCGTTTGTTTCATATTTAAATAAAATAAAATAAAAATATTCATTAACCGCATATTAAGGCCAGCGTTGGGGCATCGTTTCTCTCAATGCTCAATTTTTTATTGCAAATTTACAAAGTAGTTGTACAGGTGGTAAACTTATATGCTAGGTATTTTTGAACCCTGCAGTCTCGACGACCACATTGTTCAATATTAAGTAACACGCGAGACTTTATTTCGAATAAAACGTCATCTGACTAATATTAGAATAAAGTTCAAATCATATTGCTTTGTTTCTCAGTGATGTTCTAAATTTGAATGTGAGTAATTTATTGATAACCGATCCTTTAAAGTAAACATTAAGATGCCACCGCAGATATAGGTTTCTTAATATTTGCTGTTAGCTTATCGTTTCTGAATATATTATAGGGAGATTATGACATGGATGAAGATAAAACGCGTTATATTACTTGGCATACATTCGGCCTTGTAGCATAAGGCAAAGTGCAAATACAGCGACGATAGCTATGTATTTACTACAAATGTAACTTCCTTCGCCCCATTTGAGACATATATACAAATAAAATATATAAGAGATTCCAGCCATGAAATATCTCATCAGGCAAGAACGCAGAGGCGTTCTTTACTGTCGGCAACAATGAATCACATTCATAACAGAAACTTCCGTCGCGTTTTCAAAATGCCACAACGTTGAAGACAGTGATGAAAAGCTACAAATAGCCGAAACAAAAATATTACACGTACACAGAAAACGTTCCATTCAAGGAGTTTGTCAATAATTTAAGGCGGAAATACCATTGTAAAAATGTATTTACAGTAAATATGGTGCTACTTTCCCGCACGCGTGCGGGTGTGAACATTTTCCTTATATATGTCGAAACTTTAAAGAGCCATATGTACCTGTAAAACGTTGTATGATACACGTGCAAATAAGTAAATCGCAACTCGTATACATTTAAAACACTCCCTTCGGTCGTGTTTCAATTTATGTATCACTACTCGTTGCAAATTTCTTATCTTCTGCACTTGTATCGTAATAGTTCATTGTGATACAAGTGTGCTAAGTTTGTTACTACACACGAGGCGATATTGTATAATATAATAATATAATATAACACGGGGCGCCGGCTCCCGCCAGTCCACGTTGTAAAGTCTACTCCACCAATTTGAGGAGGCTCCGTTTCCATACATATTATTAGCAATCATTTACCTTCTTAACTCGGTTGGATAATATAATATAAAAGCACGAGTGTTATAATATACTGAAAAAGCACGCGTGTTTAATATCTAGGATTATGAGCCATAAATTGGTGGAATAAAAACTCCGTTTTGATCAAGTATGTTGAAAATAACTATTTAATTTGTAATAAGTTGGTAGTATTATAAAATAAGGAATCCGAGTGCCTACGCTTGTTGAAATTGTCAATAAACTTTAAAAATTTCCAAGGCGTAATTGATCAATTTAGAAATGATTATTATGAACGTCTTCCAGCCGATATAAGAAGTGAACTGTGTGATCAAACATTCAAACGCCGATTTAGAGATTTATTGTTGGATAGACCGTTGTATTCTGTTAGTTACTTTATGAATGATTTTGATGATCCTCCAATACTATCTTTACAATATTTTATTATTTATTTTTTTGTATGTCTGTTTTGTCGATCTTAATATGAATTCTTGTAGATTGACATGCCTGCAATTTATAATGTAATCTGTATTATGAAATACATAAATCTAAATCTAAATGCAACAGTTTCAGTAGATTTTTACTCACTTGCATTAACAAACAGAGCTTATATAATTATATGATTAAACTCAAAGTAACGAGTACAAAGCATTAGTCGCTAATCTCATGTAATCCCAGTACTAAACAACCCGTTTACAAATTGTATTCCCATCTCCACGACGTTCGAGGTTTGACGATCTTAATATAAATTATTATAGATGAACATTTCTGCAATTTATAATCTAATCTGTATTATGAAATACATAAATCTAAATGCAGCAATTTCAGTAGATTTTTACTCACTTGCATTAACAGACAGAGTTTATATAATTATATGATTAAACTCAAAGTAACGAGTACAAATTAAATTAAATTAAATTAAAAATATTTATTTCGGACTCTGGTTCCATAATTTGTTAGTATAATACAAAGCATTAGTCGCTAATCTCATGTAATCCCAGTACTAAACAACCCGTTTACAAATTGTATTCCCATCTCCACGACGTTCGAGGTTTGACGATCTTAATATAAATTATTATAGATGAACATTTCTGCAATTTATAATCTAATCTGTATTATGAAATACATAAATCTAAATGCAGCAATTTCAGTAGATTTTTACTCACTTGCATTAACAGACAGAGTTTATATAATTATATGATTAAACTCAAAGTAACGAGTACAAATTAAATTAAATTAAATTAAAAATATTTATTTCGGACTCTGGTTCCATAATTTGTTAGTATAATACAAAGCATTAGTCGCTAATCTCATGTAATCCCAGTACTAAACAACCCGTTTACAAATTGTATTCCCATCTCCACGACGTTCGAGGTTTGACGATCTTAATATAAATTATTATAGATGAACATTTCTGCAATTTATAATCTAATCTGTATTATGAAATACATAAATCTAAATGCAGCAATTTCAGTAGATTTTTACTCACTTGCATTAACAGACAGAGCTTATATAATTATATGATTAAACTCAAAGTAACGAGTACAAAGCATTAGTCGCTAATCTCATGTAATCCCAGTACTAAACAACCCGTTTGCAAATCATATTCGCGTCTCCCACGGTGCCATTGAAACGTCTCAACAAATCACGTCGCGTTATGATTTATTAGGTTTATACGTTTTATTCAACAAAGACGCTAAAATGATTGAGTGCGTGGAGAATACCGAGAGTTATGTGTATATGATGTTTGAGATTGTGTGGAATGATTGTGATGTGACGCTATATTGTGAAATTGTTATTTATGTTAACGATACGTTTTATACTGAGGCCTGTACCCCTAGTGTAAATAAATTCGATTTCGAAACGTGACGTACGCGTTTGCGTTTAGTCTCATTTTGTATTGGATTTAGAAAGAGCGCGCCAAGCGGGACGTTTTTGAAACTCAAAATCCTATACAAAATGAGACTTAACGCAAACGCGTTCGTCACGTTATGATGTCGATCAAATTTACACTAGGGGTACTGTTCTGTTTTAACACTTTGATTAGGTTTGATTTTATTTTGATACTCAGACTCTATACATCTCTAAGGATAATTTGATAAACTATATAATCATTGAATTCTGATATTCAAAGTTATTTATACCTCTAAATAATGTTAGATTGGTTTTTTGTATCTGTGTTTTTCTATTATTATTCTCTTTATTTATCTTGTGTCTTAGATTAGGCATTTTATAATATGAATATAAAAGTAAAATACAACAAATCATACAAAAATAATACAAAATACATATAAACACATTATAAAAAACCTAACCTATTTGTTCAAGGGTCTGACGGGCTTATAGCAGAAAAAACTCCAATAATATAAAATGAAAACGTGTAATCTGTCTTGTGGTAACAGGAATAATAAAAAAGTGACATGCAAATTTTGAATAGACTTAATTTTCTATATGAGCGGCGATTGGCCAGTCTGACGTTTTGCGCGTTGATTTTGTGTAGGCGCTCCGTGACCCAGGTCATCATGCAAACATACCCCCGGGCGTTGGAAGCCGGCCTTTCAACCAGACTCATTTGTTGCTTATTGGGAGCGGACAAATCTTACTGAAGGACCTGCGAACTAAACCTCCTGCGGTCCTTATATCTGCCACTCTGGTAACTCCGTCGCTTCCAGGATGGACGGCGACGATACGACCCAGTTTCCACTTCAAGGGTGGCAAGTTGTCCTCCTTAATGAGCACCAAGGTGTTCAACTGTAGCACCTCATTGTTAGTGCGCCATTTTGTCCTGACTTGAAGCTCCGAGACGTATTCTTTGCTCCATCTGCCCCAGAAATGCTGCCGCAATTGCTCAATGCGTTGGTAACGGTTGAGGTAATTGTATTCATGCTCTCTGATGTCCTTGACCGGCAACGAGGTTAGAGGACGCCCAATGAGAAAATGCCCTGGAGTGAGCGGCAGCAGGTCTTGCGCGTCCGACGACATGGGAGTTAGTGGCCGAGAGTTCAAAACCGCTTCAATCTGGACCAGCACAGTGTTAAGTAACTCGTACGTTAAATTACAATCTCCCAGCACTCTTTTTAAATGAAATTTAGTCGATTTGACCCCAGCTTCCCAAAGACCTCCTGAATGTGGAGAATATGCCGGAATGAAATGGAAATTAATTTTTTCGTGAGCTGCAGCCTCAGCCAGCGAATCACAGTTGCTTTTTAAGAATTTTGATAGCTCATTGTATGCACCCACGAATGATGTGCCGTTGTCAGAATAAATGTCGGTTGGCAGACCCCTACGAGACACAAAACGACGCAATGCTGACAAGTAACTGTCACTGGTCAAATCGCCAACTAACTCCAGATGCACTGCTTTGGTGGTGAAACATACGAAAATGGCAATATACACCTTCACAAGTCTACATCCACGACCCTGACGACTAGCAGAAGTCAGAGGGCCCGCATAATCGACACCAACGGTTTTGAATGGCATACCAGGGATCAGACGCGAGGCGGGTAAGTTTCCCATTAACGGTGCTACAACTTGGCCTCTCATACGAACACATTTAAGGCATTTCTGGAAACAAGCTTTCGCTAAGTTAGTCCCACCGATTGGCCAGTATTCATCCTTAACTGAGGATAATAACAATTGCGGGCCTGCGTGCATTAACCTCTTATGCTCCGATTCAAACAATAATTTCGTGAATGGGTGCTTAGCATGAATCACAATCGGATGTTTTTTCTCGAATGAAAAATTAGAGTTATCGATTCGACCTCCTACGCGTATTATTTTCTTGTCATCCAAGAATACGTTAAGTTTAAGCAAAGGGCTCTTTTTTGGAAGAGGCTGACTGCTCAACAGAATATTGTATTCTGAGAATGATTCTGTCTGTGAGACTCTGATAGCTATAGTTAATGCGGTTCTCAGCTCGCTATCAGTTAAGTAAACTGTTGAGGCAATTTGCTTTCTACACAAACTCGCGAAGCGCACAACACAGGAGACTGTTCGAATAAGCCGTGATAAATTAGAGAACCGAGAAAAATCAATTAAGCCGTCACCGTTTTCTTCTCCCCGGTTGTTTGTAACGTTTGCGTGCAGTACAACTTCAGATCGAATTTCAGGTAGCGTTTCCACTACTACCGAACTTACCGGCCATAGTGATTTATCCTGTTGTAAAAAGGTAGGACCAGACCACCATATATCGAGAGACTTAAGGAGACTAGCAGGTATCCCACGAGAAACGTGGTCAGCAGGGTTTTCCTGTGTCGGCACGTGCCGCCATGTGCAGTTCCCCGTCTTTTCTAATATCTCCGCTACACGGTTGCGAACAAAAGGTTGTAACTTGCTAGGCAACATCCGCAACCATCCTAACACAATTGTGGAGTCTGTCCAAAACGTTATACTCTTAAAACTGATTCTTAATGAATCTACTACCTTTTCATATAACCTAACTCCAGCTAGCGCACCGGAAAGTTCAAGCCTCGGGATTGTCGTGGGTTTAATGGGAGCCACGCGGCTTTTGGCTAATAGCAGCCTAACCAGCACGTCCCCTTTCCTATTAGTGCTCCGCAAATATAAGCAAGCGCCATACGCCCGCTCGGACGCATCTGTGAAAATATGACATTCGACTTCCTCGTATGATTCACATAAAACTAACCGTGGGATACGGATATCATTGAGACAAGGTAGATCACGGACAATACCCTCCCAAATCTTGCTGATCTCAGGAGTTAACTTCTGATCCCATGAAAGTTTCTGTAGCCATAAATTCTGCAATAGCATTTTCATGAGGATAACACAAGGAGCCAGCATACCAGTGGGGTCGAATATTTGAGCCACTGCTGATAGCAAATCCCGTTTTGTTTTGCCGGCAACGGAACATTGACCAACAGGGAAACACAACTCATCAGACCCCGGCCTCCAGCTGAGTCCCAGGGTTTTACTAGGTTCAGTGCCAATATTCAAATCCAATTGAGACGAGTCAGAGTCCACCATGAGTTGAGGTTCATTTGATTTCCATTTTCTCAAATTCATACCCGCTGATGCTAGAGTAGAAGTAACCTGACTCTTAATAGAAAGCACTTGTTGCAAGTCATCCCCGCCAGTGAGCAGGTCATCGACGTAAAAGTCATGAATAATGACCTCGCGAACGACCTCATCCTTACACTCAAGACCCAGCTGTTTTAAACACCGTGTTGCCAAGAAAGGTGCACTGGCAGTTCCATATGTAACCGTGTTTAACTCAAAAATCTTTAAAGGTTTAGATGAATCATCCCGCCACAGGATCCGCTGCAGATACGTGTCATCAGGATGAACTACTATTTGCCTATACATTTTCTCTACATCCGCTGAAATAATGTACTTGTGCTGTCTGAATCGAAGCAGTATAGACAAAAGGTCATCCTGTACAATGGGCCCTACCATCTGAATCTTATTCAGGGATACCCCAGAGCTGGTGGGAGCGCTGGCATTAAAAACTACCCTCAATTTTGTAGTAGAACTCTCCCTTAAAATTCCATGATGGGGTATATAGTATGCTCCATACTTTAACTGAGACTCTTTGCACTCAGTCATGTGATTCAGTGACTCGTATTCCGCCATAAACTCCTTATACATGTCCCTGAAATTTGGACGTAAATCGATTCTACGTTCTAGTGATAAAAAACACTGCCTAGCGCGATTAAACGAATTCCCTAAAATGCTAGGATCCTCCTTCAACGGTAACCGTACGCAGAATTGTCCATTTTCTAGCCTAGTGACCGTTTCAGTGAAGTGCTTCTCACACGACTTTTCCTCAAGAGAATATTGAGAGTCTTTAGGACAGACCTCTTCTAGTTGCCAAAACCGTGCAAGTTGGGTTTGAACCTCATCATTAATCAAATCGGCACTTGTGTTAGAAATGACGTTCGCAAAATTACATTTGATTGCATGCGACGACGTCGATGCGTGACCGCTAATTAACGGACCTGCGACTATGTATCCTAATTTAGTCTCGCATAGCACCGTTCGCCCATCACCTAACTCAATTTTGTGTGACCCCAACAATCCCCAAAATAGATCACCCCCGATCAAAATATCAATTTCAGATGGGGTGTGAAAGTTGGGATCAGCCAAGCACAAATCGGACGGGATATTTAATCGCGATATATCGCGAGAGTCGATCTGATGATAAGGCGTGGGTTCAGTTATAGATGGCAGCACAGAACATATTAAACGAGTGGAGTAAGTATCATCCAACGATTTCATCGGTACTTGACATATTTTACCTACGGGCGTCTTCAACTTATTTACTCCTACAATCGATCTATCTACCTGATCAGCGTGTAAATTTAACTGACGGCACATCTTCTCAGTCATAATACTGGTCGCGCTACCATTATCCAACACCGCTTTTACTATAAATTCGCGGTTATTATGCCCATAGACCTTAATTAGTGCAGTTGCTAGTAGCACGACACCTTGCTTAGATGCGCACGATTGAGACGCTGCCGTGCTCATGCTAGCAGATAACGTAGTCACAGTCGCGCTCCCCGCCACCTGCGCCGGCGCAGTTCTTGCCTGTGCTCCAGACCGCTCGCACGAACTCGATCCCGTTTTTAGGTTATGCTCTGCGACATGAATAAGCGAGTTATGTTTGCGCTTACATAACTTACAGCCGGCCTTCTTGCATTGATTTGCATAGTGGCCGCTTCGAAAACAATTGAAACATATCTTATAAGACGGTAACAAGTTAAGCCGCTCGGCATTACTTAAAGCAAGAAACTGACCGCAGCTATTTAAATTGTGGTCACCATTACATTTCGGACACGGCTTAGACGACGAAGTGACACAGTGTTTAGTGGTTTGTGTAGAAAGCAAAGTCCTATGTTTCGACGCGATTTTAGCCGGCTGACTCGACTGACCGGCGCCCGAGGCGCTCGATAACTCCAAAGTTTCAATTAAGTCTGCACGATTACGCATGAAAGTGATAAAATTATCAAACGAAATAGGTACACTTTTATCTAAGCTTCCTTTGTGTTCCTCCCACTCACGATATGTCTTAGTGTCTAACTTGTTACTAATAATATGAATAAGAAGTGTGTCCCAGTGCTTGACAGGCTCACCTAGGGATTCTAAACATCTTAGATTTTTGTTTACATGATCTACAAGCCGTTTTAATTGCACGGACGACTCCTTTGTAATCGGCTCGACGTTAAACAGTGCAGATACATGATTTTGCAGTAGTAACCTTTTGTTATCATACCGCTCACATAGGAGTGTCCATGCGACCTCATAGTTGCTTCCAGAGAACTCAATAGAATGAATAACCAAGGCCGCAGAACCCTCCAACGATGCTCTCAAATAATGAAATTTATTAATGTTATCAATATCATCGTTGGAATGAATCAGACTTGTGAAAGTGTCTCGGAAACCTAGCCAGTTCTCGTATGAGCCTTGAAATTTGGGTAACTGAATAGTTGGCAGCTTGACCAGTTTACGATTACCTGAACCACTTTGCGACCCACGATTGCTACATGACTCAAATTCGTCACGTTTTTTATTAAAATTGTTGAGCATATCCTGGGCCCGCGAGAGTACGGAGAAATAATTATTTTGGAACTCGTCTCGCTCTGCGATATGTGCGTCCAAATTGTCACTGCTGCACTCTAACTGTGTCTGTACATCATCGTAAAGCTCATACAATGCCTCAATCTTACCTATGCGCATCTGCAACTGACTAGCCTCAGCTTGACTTAATGTCGATTCCTTCACTGTGCCTAGGTATGTAGTAAATAGGGTTAGTTGACCTTTGTAACTGCCTCTTTTGCGGATTAAATCCTTTTCATCGACCATTTTTGGGAAGCTGGTGTACGTAGACCTTGAATGTAAACAATTAATAGATGTAAGCACGATTATTGTAAATAATTTTATAATTAAAATTACACTTTGTGTTCAGTTTAGTCAATAAGCTAAAATAGTCTAGTTCGTAAGATTTTTCAATAAAATTGTATAATAAATAATTCGAAATCAGAAATAAATGTAAATAATTGATTGATTTGTGTAAAATAATGTTAAATATACTAAACTATTATCTTATTGTACCTATTAACAAAGAACATCTATTCGGAAATTATCATTCATATAAAATTATTCAATTTAAAATGCAATTTTTATTTAAAATCCCTAATTCCTGTTAAAAAATCAATCCACAATACAAATAAATTAAAGCTAATGACTAGTCTCAAGTGAATACACGAATAACGGCAAGTTAACGGCCAAAGGTTAAGTTGACAAATTAAGGTGAGTTATTTAAACAATCAATGTAAATTCAATTAATTGCGTGTTATAACTTTACTAGCACATCAAAATAATAAATAATTGATTAGATTAATATCACGTTTACAAAAATACAACGACCTGAATTGCAATTTTAACTGACCTTAACTACCAATATAATTAATAAAATATCCACTAACCTGGAGTTCACTATAAATCCTAATACCTATATATACTACCTTTATAAGAGTGCTGGCCCTAATAACACTTAACACTGGTGGATTCCGACGTCCTGGTGATCTTCCTCAACAGAGCCTCGGCAGTTCGATGATATCCCCAGTGATAAATTAGTATTTTATACGTATTTCCCTTGGGTCCTCCAATAAATTGTGGTTCCTCTAATTATCTCCGGTTCGTGTGGACCATGATTTATTGGAGGACCCAAGGGAAATACGTATAAAATACTAATTTATCACTGGGGATATCATCGAACTGCCGAGGCTCTGTTGAGGAAGATCACCAGGACGTCGGAATCCACCAGTGTTAAGTGTTATTAGGGCCAGCACTCTTATAAAGGTAGTATATATAGGTATTAGGATTTATAGTGAACTCCAGGTTAGTGGATATTTTATTAATTAACACTATTATTTTTTTTTTTTTTTTGTAATTCGACATTTAGAGACTTTATAAATCTGTAAGTATTAATAATACTTTCGTTTGCATTAATATTTTCCGTTAATTGTATTTTCTAATTTGTTGATGTGCTTGTTTTTTGTTGGAATGTAATTTCCATATTGACGTGTGAAAGTGTCCTTGTGGCCTATTAGCTGAATAAATGTTGAAGTTGATACTAAATTGAGACGTATCATTAGACATCTCACTCGCACCAATGATTTCTGGCGAGATGCCTAATGAAGTGCCATCTGGTTGAATTTCTTGAGGAACAGTCAATATTAGCGGCTCACGCGGATTGACGTAAAAATTGTTGAAAATATATTTACTATAGGTAGGTACATAGGTACAGTCACGTCTAAAAATATGGGTAAGTAAAATGCGCCAAAAATATGTATGTGTGAGGAAATTCTTGTAATTCAAAATATTATTTAAGTTAAAAATACAAGGAACTTGATACCTCCTAGCAGGGAGGAAAAGTGCCCATTTGATCCCTCCTAGCACGGATAGAAAATTTTCCGAATAGGCTTTGAGAAAAATATATTTCTATTTACCTACTTTGAGTTTTTATTTTTATAAATGTCGGTAATAAATCTAAATCCCAGGCCCAACTGCCCCAAATTGCTGCGCTTACTTCGAGAGGGGTTCCGGGGTTTTATCATAGCTTCCTATTTGTAACAAAAAACAATCTCTCGCGGAAACATAAGTGCCTCTCTCAGCAACGAGCCCTTGAACATAGGGTTCCGCAAACATATGTAAGCAATATGTAGGCCGGATGTATTATACTAGGAGCTAGCCACGGAAAATAGTATATGATCATGTCAATGTCAGTCAGATCAGATCATGTGTATCTAGCAGCTGCTGTTTATTTTTATTATTGGGGTGTTGCGGGCCTTTGAGTGCCACGTCGACCAAGCAGTGATCTGTTGTGACGGCCCTTTATAGTTCATTACTAATGTCCGAGGAATCCAGGAAGTTCCATATTCTTTGGACCGTAATGTTCTGTACCTCATAGGGTTGCAATACATGCCGCCCTAAGTAGGTACTTTTTTTGACAGCACAGCTGCTGCTAATGGGTAGAGTGAAAGGTCAGAAAAGTTTCAGTTGAAAAAAAAAGGAATGCCAAAGTATAAGAAAAGTGCCGAAGTGGTCTCATACATATATAGAGGGCAGGTTCTATAGGTGATTATTTTATAATTATAATAAAACAACATTGTGTAGGTATTATTGCGAAATCGCAGATGGTTAGTATTACCCTTATTAGTCAGGTGTTTAATTTTTTTTAAATATTATAGGACATTATTACACAAATTGACTAAGTCCCACAGTAAGCTCAATAAGGCTTGTGTTGTTGTACTTAGACAACGATATATATAATATTGTATAAATATTTATAAATACTTAAAACATAGAAAACACCCATGACTCAGGAACAAATATCCATGCTCATCACACGAATAAATGCCCTTACCAGGATTTGAACCCGGGACCATCAGCTTCGTAGGCAGGGTCACTACCCACTAGGCCAAACCGGTCGTCAAAACGGTGTGTAATGTTAACTTGTTTTACACACACTCCACACTTTCTTCGTTAGCCTTCTTTCACTCATTCTTTCTACGTTGACACGTCCACCATCTCAACATACCTTTGTCAATTTTTGTCTTTACATCTTCGTTCAGTCCACACTTTTCCCTTATCACATTGTTCCTAATTCTATCTTGTAATCTCACACCACACACACTTTTCAACGCTCTCATTTCCTCTGCAGTCACTTGGCTCTGATGCTTCTAATCTTATGCTATACCAAACTTTCGCTATCATGTGTAGGCACCAACAGTCAAACACCCCTTTACTCGTATGCACAGCCAACCGTGCTTTTTGTGACACCTTATGGCTGCTCATAAAAGCATTAAGAGCCCCATTCACACGATTTACAGCATTCGCTCTCCTTTCAATGTCTTTATCATGCTTACCGTCCCTAGTGAACAATGTTCTTCTTCTAACCTATTATTAAAATCAGAATACGCCTGTCAGTGGTTTCTATTTTCTGACCTACACCAACCAAGATGCCTAGATCTATCACTCTTCCTTATTTATTAGTGCATTAAAGCGACGAAAAGATATCTTTTCGTTTGCTATGACGCAAACGATTGTCATCTCGGCTAGGCCCTAAGGATAGTATATGGATATGGAAGGAAAATGAACTGGCTAATTTGATTGTTCTCATTATCATAATAAAAAAAGTTTTTTTTTAATTATCATATACCATTTTCCAGGACTAGCTCTCCGTCTAAAAGGCGATGTTTACTTAAAATTAGATTATGGAGGAGGGTAGCGGGTTACTGGGTTTAGCAGTTCGATGAAACAACGTGTAAAATAAATGAAAGCTTTGGAGTAAACAGCTCTTATTTGAAACAAGCTCGTCACGTGCCTCACCCGTCACTTGCCAGTTTTAGATTGTGTTGTTGTACTCGTATAAGTACTATCCTCGGGTCTGTGAACGAATTTTCATAAAGAGAGCCAATCGCAAGTTATTCATTTTCATGATCAATGTTCGTCTTAATGTGCGTCCAGATCTAGGCAGTGGGGTGACACGTTCGGCTCAGCTTTGCATCGAGCAATTATTAGGTTTGGCAAAACTTGACGTTCCTTTGCGTAACAACCACAGATAAGATAGTTTAAGTACATTTCATAAAGTATAAATATAAGTAAAAACACAACATAATACATATAAAACTTAAAATCTAAATCTAAAAATAAATAAAACTAATCTTAAAATAAATAATTAAAAACTATCCCCCTGCGGCATGGTGCCGTAGATGCTGGCAGCATTTCCTCGTTGTATCCCAATACTTATTCTCTGTGCGAGGAAGCTTCCAGCTCTACGATCACCGGTAGCGTCTGCTATTTTTTTGGATAATTCCTTGAATAGTGTAGATGCATTCGGACTCCACGGGCCAAGGGTCTCGACGCCAAAAGGTACGAAATCGTATTCGGGGCCGAGACCCCTATATTTGATCTTTTTTAATTTTTCGGCCGCCTCTGCCGCCGCGCCGGCTTTTGCAGTTGTGCCGTGGAGATGAGACGGGGCTAGGGTGTCTACCCAATCATGTGGCCTCCCACACCAGCACCCGTCCCATCTTCCACGGAATTAGTGACATTCCGTTCGGTCTCTTACCATCGTCTCTTACAATACCAGCTGGCTCAAGAAGAGCTGGCACGTTCACGCTGGCAAGAGACCGGCGGAGTATATCGTTAAGCGCGGCGTGTCTAGAGAAGCGGCCGGCGCTCCTTTGGCAGGAGAGCCCGTGGTGTCCGAGGGCGTCGACATCAGTGCCGCAGGGGCACCTATGTGGAGCACAGACCCAGAAGTGAATATTATTATATGGTATGTGGCGTTGCCTGACGTTGGTTTTTATGATCTGCATAAATCGGTGCCTGTTCATCGCGTCCCACCTCGCTCCACCTAGTTGGAGACCGTCTCCGGCCTCGTTTGCCTTCCGTGTTTCCAACATTGATCAGCTTTTCAAGGTTATCATCTCCTCTCCTCATTATGTGGCCGAATTAGGACAATAAAAAATTCATCAAAACTTTAACTCAACTGTTAAACCAGAATATCGCTCCTGTCGATCGAAACCTTTAAACATTTCAAACAAGCTTTGAGTGACGTTTTGAAAGTTTAATCGCAGCTGCCTCGTTTTATGCGTTCGACGTAAAGGTATTTTTATTCTATTTGGTGGTTGTACGAAATTCTCTCGGAGATTTTTAAATTAGTTTACCTTCGTCTGCTAACGTTGATAAATATTATAGGACATTATTACACAAATTAACTAAGTCCCACAGTAAGCTCAATAAGGCTTGTGTTGAGGGTACTTAGACAACGATATATATAATATATAAATATATATAAATACTTAAATGCATAGAAAACACCCATGACTCAGGAACAAATATCCATGCTCATCACACAAATACATGCCCTTACCAGGATTTGAACCCGGGACCATCAGCTTCGTAGGCAGGGTCACTACCCACTCGGCCAAACCGGTCGTCGCCTTGTTTGAATGATTGTTTTATGTTGATAAGTTTAGTTAACAAAGCTTCAATGTGTTGACATCCAAAATTATTATTTAATAAAATAAATACATTAAAACGGTACGCGTAAAATAAACAAACACACTTCAAGGTTTCCTGATTGTGTTTTTGGACTTTTGCACAATGTAATTAAAACAAGGAAGTCGATTCTAATTTAACAAGTTGTTACGGATTTGGACGGGTTTTGAAACGACTTTAACGATCGTCTTGGTGATTGGCGCGTATCTCACGTAGGACTTTTACTTCATTTCACATGTATTTTTTTTCTTATTTAATGAATGTTAATTATAAATGTAATGTTTTGAAAATATGTGTCCCGCCGAGTTTCTTGCCGGTCCTTATTAGTATACCTTCCTCCAATTGAGGGGGGATTTAAATCTTCTCGGGTTAGGGGTGTAGGGTTAGAGCCGGTGTAGCTTTATTACGTATGAACGCCAAATAAAGCTACACCGGCTCTATACCTGCTCAAGTAGGCATATTACAATGCGCTTTCATAAGCGTATTGTAATAAATAAAATAAAAATAAAAATAAAAAAGCCTTTTATTTCTCGCAGGTACTTAATTTACAAACATAATTAGCGAAAACAATACACTTGAATTAACGCTAGGTTTAGTATTTAGTTACAATGTTATAATAACAAGCAATTAAAATTTCGTTTAAATTTGCTTTTTTTTTTTCCTTTTTTCTATTTATTTATTTTTTTATTCTGCAAGAACCCCTCCTGTGAAGGTGAAGGCCTCCTCCAGTGATGACCAGTGATCTCTGTCTTTGGCAACATCCATCCATTTTTTACCTCCTGTTTGGGTGATGTCGTATGCCCACCTTGTGATAGGTCTGCCATGTTTCCTGGTTCCTGTTGGTCCTAGCCATGAGGTTATTCGTAATGTCCAGCGGTCATCAGTCAATCTGGCTATGTGGCCTGCCCATCGCCATTTTAGTTTTTGCGCGTAGGAGAGCGCATCGGTAACTTTTGTTTTTTGGCGTATGATGGTATTGCGTATTTTGTATATTTTTCTTATTTTTAGTATGCTTCTCTCCATACTCCGCTGACATGTATTTAATTTCTTTTTTGTCCGTCCAGTAAATTTCCAGGTTTGGCACGCATATGTAAGAGATGGTAAGAGGCATGTATCCATAACTTTTTTCTTTAGTCTCAGTGGCAAATTACCTTTCAGGACTTCTCTAAGGCTCCAAAACTTTTTCCATGTGCAAGATATTCTCCTGTCTATTTCCATGTCATTGTTTTGTTTAAGGAATGATATTTGTTTTCCTAAATAGATATAGCTATCAACATATTCTATGGGCATGTTATTTAGAGTAATTTCGTCTTTAGTGCTGTTTGTCATCAATTTTGTTTTACTTAAATTGATTTCCAATCCGGCTTCTAAGCTTGCTTGTTTTAGACACTCTATCATGGTTGCTAGTTCGGAGCTTTTTTCTGAAAGTAATACAATATCGTCCGCGAATCTTAGGTGGCTTAGGTATTTATTTTTTATTTTTAGGCCGATGTTGTTCCAGTCTAGTTTTCTTATAATATTCTCCAATACAGCTATAAATATTCGCGGAGACAATGGGTCGCCTTGCCTGACTCCTCGTTTGATTGGTATAGGTGGTCCCGTTGTCTCTAGCTTAACTTTGCTTATGCTGTTATGGTATAGATGTTTCAAAATATCGATGTATTTTTTGTCTACGTCTTGTGTCTTCATTGCCTCCCATATTGAGTTGTGATTTATAGTATCAAAAGCTTTTTGGTAGTCAATAAAAACCATATAGAGTGGCCTTCGAAACTCTTGATACTTCTCTATCAGCTGTTCTAGTGAGTGGATATGGTCGACCGTGCTGAAACCCCTTCGGAAGCCCGCCTGTTCTATAGGTTGGTGTTTTTCGAGAGTGCTGCTTATTCTCTTCTCTAGTATTGACGAAAATAACTTGTAGAGTGTTGGCAGGAGGCTAATTGGCCGGTAATTACTAATGTCTTTCGGGTCGCCTTTTTTATATAATAGTATGATCGTAGATTCTGACCATTCTTTTGGTGTGTATGAATGATTTAAAATCATGTTGAATAGGTGAGCAATAGGCTTTACGAGTAGCGGTCAGCCTATTTTTATAGCCTCGTTTGTGATTCCATCGGGCCCTGGGCTCTTTTCCAGTTTGAGCTTTTTTATTGCTTTTATGATCTCCTGCTCGTCGATGGGAGTTATGTTTCCATACGCGGTTTGTTGCTCCGTCTCCGCATAAAAATTCGTAGTCTGTTCGAGGGCCGGTGAGCTGTAAAGGCTCTTATAAAATGTTGTAGCTATATCCAGTATTTCTTTTCTGGCATGTGTAGTTGCATTAGGTCCATGCAGCCCTTCTATCCATGCTTTATGAGTTTTTAGCTCTTTCTGAGCTTTCTTGAGACTACCTGTATTATGTATATGTTTCTCAAATGTACGAGTGCGATGTTTTATGTAATCGCGGCGTATGCACTTATTTACAAGCTTGTAGAGAGCCCGTAGCTCATTTTTCATTGCATGCGTTTTTGGTTTCTTCTTTTGCAGTTCTCTTCTGCGTTGAATTAATTTTTTTGTATATGTCGATATAATATCATTTTTTGGATTTTGTTTATGACAAATGTGCGCTGTATTCAGGCTTGACTCTACGGCATTAATTATTTTTTCGTAATATCCTTGAATTTGCTCGTTTTCTTGATGGCTTATGAGATCCTCTTCATGCAGTTTCAAGCACTCTACATATTTTGATATATCCTCTTCGTTTCGTAGTGAACTTTTTGAGTTATTTTTATAGCTTTTTCTGCTCTTCTTTAAATGTTGTATGTTGAAGGTTGCTCGCACCAACCTATGATCTGATGGAAAGCTTAGGTTGATCACTTGTATATTTTGTACTCTAGTTTGTAAATTTGACAAAATATAGTCTAATTCATTTTTGATGGTGCTATCTGGTGAGCGCCAAGTCCATCGTTGTTTAGGTTTTTTTTTTAAAAATGTATTCAAAATGGAAAGTTGGTTTTCATATGCAAATTCGATCAGTCTTTCGCCTCTACTATTTCTATCGCCGTAACCGTGATTTTTCATGGTAGGGCTCTCCTCCGGTTTTGGTTTGCCAACCTTAGCGTTGAAGTCGCCCATGATTATTATGTTTTTTCCAGACATGTTGAGTGCCCTCTCGATAGTATTGTAGAAAAGTTGCAGTTCGTGGTCGCTTGCAGCTTCGGTGGGAGCATAAACTTGTATGATGCTAAGTTCAAAACTATTAAGCTTTAGTTTTAGCAGAGCTACTCGTTCTGACAAACCAACAAAACTATCTATGTATTTTTTGAGATGTTTTTTCACGAGGAATCCCACGCCGTAAAGTCCCGGAGTTTCGCCAATGTAATAAAGAATCACATTTTCGTACTCATTTATTGAATTCCCTAATCTTCTGATTTCTGAAAGACCAATGATGTCAAACTTGATGTCCTTTAGTGAATCTAATAGCTCCATAAGTCGAGCATGAGTCGATAGAGTTCTAACATTGTATGTTGCTATGTAGAAAGCACTTTCATTTCTTGAATTAGATGAGTTATTTTTTTGTTTAGGTATGCCAATCTGATTGCATATGTTTTCTGGAGGGTTTTGGTCATAATCTCCCTCGGTGACCATCCGGATTGGGAGATAGTTAAGTGCTATATTGATGGTTTTATTTGTACGTATTTGATGTATATTGTTTCGTAAGCGTATTGTAATATGCCTACATAATAAAACATATTTATCTTTATGCGTGCATGCGCACTACTAAGCGTGAATCTTCGATCTTCAAGGTAGGCTTGTGTAGTACATGCACTAAAGTCAAAAAGACGAAATGCCCTCCACTGCACTTAACTATTCTCTAATGAATCTGCTCTTAGTACATTTTAGTACAATACACGCGAAACGGAATGGAAGCGAGGAGTGAAACTGACAGCAAACAGATCCGAGTGATCCGACCGAGCGCGAGCGATGACGACCGAAAGGCTCTCGGCTAATATGAGTGAGACAGCACATAAATGTCACTCCGTTGCAACACACGGGAGTAGGCGAGACAAAAAAAAATGTACTAAAAGACCGAACTAGTACATTAGTGAGATTGTAGTAGTTTTGAGCGATCTTTTCAGTGAATGAGCACACACAACTCTACAAGGTCGTTTTTTTTATACTACGTCGGTGGAATACAAGCAGACGGCCCGCCTGATGGTAAGCAGTCTCCGTAGCCTATGTACGCCTGCAACTCCAAAGGAGTTACATGCGCGTTGCCGACCTTAACACTCCGACCCTCGTTGAGCTCTGGCAACCTTACTCACCCTTACCTCCTTCCTTACTCGTATCAAAATAATATAGAAACCGTAACTAACTGTTTTCGATTAAAAACAGTTGGAAGTTGGAGGAGTCGCCGCTGTCGGATACGGCGAGGAGGACTATATATATATATATATATATATAGGTATAGTTCCAAGTTTCAATTACAACCACCTTTGCACGACAAACCAAGGACGATCGACCATTACAGCGTAATGCCAAAAGAACTAATCTTAGTAAAAGCCATCGTGTTAGCCGATAATCGAAAAGGATAGGTCTCCTTCCGTCCCGAAAATCTATTGAGTAGCGGCCTATTTGTTTCTGAGTCATGAGTGTTTTCTATGTATTTAAGTAATACCTATATCATATACATATACATAAAGTATATATTTGTCTGAGTACCCACAACACAAGCCTTGAGCTTACGGTGGGGCTTATTCAATTTGTGATTTAAGAATGTCCTGTAATATTTATTATTATTTATTTATATCTTGGCTCTGTGGCTGACATGCTGCTGTCATATTTAGCTATGTTTCGGTTAATTTTATATATATTTATATGTATGTTTATGTATGTCTATTTGTATTCCTTATATGTGTATGTTTATTCACTGTAATTGTGTGTGTGAATCTAGGCTTCATAACGGTTTAGCAACACCTACTTTTTCGATTAACTTCTCTATTTCCGCTACCCAAAGGTTGTCTGGAAGAGATCGCTTTTTAGCGATAAGACCGCCTGTTGTCTGCCTCTAAATTTAATCAATGGTTTATTTTTCTTGTATATTTTTACTGAGGTGTGCCAATAAAGAGTATTCTATCTATCTATCTTCCTGATATTGAATATAATGAGAAGGGAGTCAAATGAAGTGATCAGGGTGGTAACAGATCTCAATCTGGCGGTTTTAGGTTAAAGTCCCGGCAGCCGCTTTTCAATGAAGGAAAATATCGTGAACAAATCGAACAATTCCCTAAATCCTAATCCCAATTCTAGAGAATAGTTGCCAAGCGGACCCCAGGCTCCCGTGAGCCTAGATAAAAACTCGGGGAAGGAAGATGATGAATTTATTTTGTTTAGATTCTGATCTCCCATAGATATCGTATGCACGATATAGAGTCAGACCAAAATAAGATAGCAGCGATTCTGATAGCCCAGATGTTGCAAGTGTCGAGTAAACGGCAAATACATAAATAACTTGGCTCTGTTATATCCCTTTCTTTAGTTACATAGGTAAACACACTGGTTACATAGAGATGATTGTGATCATTTCTCTAGGCATTCTACAGCGGTTTTGATATACGGCATTACGGGACAGGTACAAATACGGGACGCGACCCTTCAATACGGTGATAGTCCCGTATATACGGGATGTATAGCAACCCTAATTATACATATATATCGTTGTCTGAGTACCCATAACACAAGCCTTCCTAAAGAATGAAAATTATCACCGACGATCTCTGCCCCTGTGACAGAAACACCCCACAAACAATAGACCACCTTCTACGATCATGCCCAAAATTCAGCATAGCAAGATTCAACCATGAAATCATCTGTCATAATCTCCAAATTCAACCTTTCAGCCTCCCAGACCTCATAAGCAGAGAAAGTACATTGACCTCATTTTGCAAACTATCCAGGACCATAATCAACAGTCTAAAAAAGTTCAATAACACATAACAACTCATCTACACCATCCATCTTCATATCTTAACATTCATTACCACCATCACCTTTCATAACAACACAACATCATCCCAGTGACACATAATTAATTCATTAGAGATATAAAACATCCCACAGACCTTACGGATCCAGCCGCCTGTACACTTCGCGGGGACTGGACCCAAAATTTTAAACGCATAATAAAAAAAAACACAAGCCTTCTTGGCTTACCGTGGGACTTAGTCAATTTGTGTAAGAACATCCCTATGATATATATTTATTTGTTTGGTTTGACGATTAAAATAACACGTGCACCACCTGGGCAATCAAAATGGCTGCCAACTTATCTTGGGCTGACTCTAGGTACATATAGTGAACGCTTAAGTATAATGTGCGATAGTGACGATATACAACCTGTGGATTGTTTGCAAACGCGCGTTTTAGCAAACAAAGGACAATCTAACATCTTAACTGAGCCAATACCGCCTGTGTACCGAGATACAACACACTGAACAATACAATATGTATTTTGAAAACTATCCCAAATTTGTACTTTAGTCCATGGAAATAAGATATACAATTGGATGAACTTTAAAATGTGCATACGGTTGTTAAGCTCAGCACGTGCGCATACGCGTGGTAGCGCAAAGTCACTGTCAAGGTTGTTCTTAATGCTTTCGAGCAGATTCTAATTTTTTTTTTTTTTGAAATAGGATATTGGTTTATTGTTTATTCCCGACCCAGAGCTGCGTGATTTTAGAACTCGTCACTCGAAAATCTGTGGAAAACGGCGGCTAATTTTTTAAATACGGGTGACAGAACATTGGAAAACTAGTGGTACTGACCACTTGTTTTTAATTCTATTAGTAGGGTTTAAATGCCTAGTAGTGGATATGGTATCATAGATAGCATGACAAAATGGAGCGTTCTTAATTTAAAAATCTTCCCTTGTGAGGTAATATCTTAATTGAACAATTTTAGAAATACATATAATATTGATTAACCCCTTATTCATAAACGCACTAGAAGTCTCAATTAGTTACATTATATATTATCCTTTTCTTAAAAATACATAAATCAAAATGACAGATCAAGATAAACGATTATTGGAAAATTTGTGGCTTGTACCGCGTTAAGAACAACGAGGTTAATAAGTTTAGTATCCGAATTAGTCGATTTCATATACCTGCTTGTGATATGAGTGTGAGCATTTAGTAGATCAGAAAGCTTCCGAATTGGTGAAAGATTGTTTCAAGTAATATTTTTTGAAGTTAAATCTAATACCTGCATTTAGAACACTTTTGTAAACTATTTAATTTCGATAACGTTGAAGGATTTTTTTAATCAGCCGTCAGTCACGCGATAGGGGCAGCTTTTAGTATTTAAGATTAAAAAACCCTTTTTATTTATGGAAAAATTGGATCCGTTCAAAGCTTAGGTTCTTATAGACTGATCTTTTAGGTCTTTTAGATGGAGCATTATAAGACTACTCGTGTTTTTATTACGGCTGAATCGTGGATCGACGACTGGTCTGACCTAGATAAGCTACATACGGTTTCTCCCATGTTATCGGCTCGCGCTCGTGCCGACTGTGTCAAACCTCGATTTTGATGAAGGCTTCAAAGTATAAAACGCAGTTTCGTTGTTCAGTAAAATAGTTAACGCCACGTTTTCTTAGATCGTTATATCTGACTTCCTCTCCCCCTCCTGCTTTATAGCTCTTGACTTTGATTAAGTATTGATGTGTAGGTATTAAACCTTATATTTATATAATAGTGAAAAAGTAATGTACACGCTTCAAAATGAAATCTATGGGAGGTAATCTTTGCGTATAGTGAGCAATTTAATCAGAAATATGTCAGAACCAGAAGGGTGGCTGAAAAACTGACGAACGGCCCAATTCGAAGAATTATTAAGACACGTTTAAGATCTTTAAAAGATCGATACTTAAACAACATGTCAAAATTGACGTTTATTTCGATTCCGCTGTGATCCCAATAAGATCATCTACGATATTTCTACTAATTTTGCGATACTCTGTATAGCTGTGTGTGTAGCCATTCACCTTTACTCTCCTGGCGATACCTCTACTAGGTACCGTTAATTTTATGTAAACTTTTGATAGGCATGTTGACACGGCCACGCATGCAGCTCTTGAATTTAATACAAAACATGTGCATATATTTTCATACTATTTGCTTTCATATTTAAATTGGCGTGGGTGTCCACGGTAAAATTCTGAAAGTTCTTTATATTGAGGCTTATGGACGCAATTTTCATGCTAAATAGCTTATACGGAGGTGAAATAATAACCCTCTTATTCATAAAACTTGGCAAACCTTTGTTAACAGGAAGAAGCAGCTGAGCCCCTTTTCAGATTTGAGAATTTTAGGTGAATATGTGCGTCGCGCTGACGGCGGGGGCTCTTAAAATTAGTGCGATAAGGACAACAGTACCTTAGGCGATCGATCCTGCGTAATAATTAAGGTAATTATAAGGTTTCGTTCTCGACATTTTCCACCTCCAACACTTAACCAATCGTAACGAAATTTTGGGAACGGAACTAGAAAGAAATTATCTGTGTTTGACAGTTTTGATTTTTGCGTTTCTTGTTGCCAATCTTGTATGTTAAGCGTCTGTTTCTTTATAAAAACGATAATAAAAAAGAAGCAAAATTTACAGACACAGGTACTGGTAATATTGAACTCGTAAAATAATAAGAAAATTGCCTAGAGCCAAAATCCAAAAAGGAAAATGTCGAGAAAATTTGCATAGAAAATTTACCACTAATGTTTACTCTTAAATGTTGTCTCTTTCTTACAAACACAAATGTACGTTTACCAGAGGAGGACAAACGATTATACAAGGTATATACTAGTTAAGAGACGTTTTTTGAATAATGTCATAAGAAGAAAGTAGACACTTTTGGAGCGTTGTTCAATCGGACTAAAGTTTTTTTACATTTAAATTACGAAACAATTTTATTTTACAAAAGCGGTGTCTATCAAAGTGAATGTTTAATTAATTAAACCAATCTATCTCACCCGACACAATACTTTGTAAACCCATATACACCGTGGGCTCGAAACCCAACAGATTTTGACTTTAACCACCCATTCCTGAGCTCATAAGAGTAATTTTTTTTAATCAAATTCGGCAAAAAAATGTTTTTTTTTTTTTGTAATTTCTGCACATAACACGTTATTTTATATCAAACCTTGCCGAAAAACAAACATAACAATGTATAAGTATAGTATTTTAATTTATTTACATATAAAAATTGCGAGTTTAATGTCTATCAGGAGGTATGTCTAAACCAAGTCACTTAGAGGCAGCGCCGCAACCAAAAAGGCGTTCTTTACAAAGTTATTACAGAAACAAATGTTCACAAGAATTGCTATCATCTCTAAAAGAAGGCCGATTTCAGAAAACTATGTATTTATTTTATTTTTATTTTATTGGTATTCAGGATAACAACAGCCGTAAATATAACTAAACATATAAATGCTTACATAAAAGAAGGCCAATGACAGTCATCCATTAAATTGCAATACATAACAAAGTAAAATAACAAAAAAATTAAAAACGACGAAAATGTACAATATACACACAAATGCTCGAAACCTTGAAAAATACATACCGGTCGTAAAATATGTACATAATGAATAATCGAGTTTAATTTACTTTTGGCAAAAGACCATAAAATTTGCATTAGTAACATATCCAAATAAATACCTGAACATAGTATTTGAACTGAATTTTTATTAATGGTAGAATTAGGTAGTAAGAAATAAAAATTTCAACATTTAGAAAGAAACTCCTTAAAAAAAAAAAACCTCTAACAAATTGCATTGCATTTCCCTCGTACCCATCAACACATAGCTTGAAGAAGTAGAAGTATGTATGACGTTTTAGTCTCTAAATGCGATTAAGAATACAACTTTAAAATCTGTCGGGTTTTACCAGCCCACGGTGTATTCTGTGTGTATAAATTTAATACTGGCGAATATTTAAACCGTGGTAGGCATAGGACCGAAAAAGTATATTAAGATAAATTTTGCTTAGAAATAGAAGGTAAGTAAATATTAATCATACAAAATAATTCGGCCTGCAATGTAAAGGAACACAAGTTACGAGATACGAGCTTTTTAAAGTCTGTCAACGCTTGTTGGCTCATGTTACTATAAAAATCACTTATCTCGTAATGTCATGTCATGTTGTCTCGTAAATTTTTGCAGTACATTGCTGCGTGGTAAATTTTCAAAAATTAATTACGGAGTCATAATTGAATGTAACTTAAAAAAAAACTTCTTAATTGTTATGTGTTGTGTTGTTGTGTGTTGTTGTTCTTAATTGTTGTTGTTGTGTTTCTTAATTGTTGGTACAATAAAGAATATTTACTTACTTAATTAGTGTTATTATTGATTACAGGGATAAATTATATATCTGGTTTTATTTATCGTCCGTATTGAATTTACACACTATATTGTATTTGTCCTTTTTTTTTGATAGCTTTCTATTCATAAGGTAGGCTACAGGAAACTATATATCAGTAGATAGAGCATATAAGGGTTTCATCGACACCTAATGGGGTTGGCCGGTTGAAGTATTAAACAGATGGCGCCATCATAGCTTGCCCTGTCAATCCCTAGAATTGTGTCAAATTCTTGTTTTTGTTTTGGAATTTTGTGACCTGGATTCCAGTACTTTAAGCCAAATCTCATAGAACAAAACTAGAGACAAGGGCAAGCTATGATGGCGCCATCTATGCAAAGCTTTGACAGTTGCCAACCCCATTGGCCTGAGCCGATGACATTTCTCTTCTTCTTCTTCTTTTCATCCTGTTACCCCCTGCTGGGGTGTAGGGCTCGAACCATTTTCTTCCACTGACTCCGGTCCTGGGCAGCTTGGGTAACCTCCTCCCACCCCATCCCCAATACACCCAACTCTTGCTCCACGGAACGGCGCCAAGTAGATTTAGGTAGATGACATTTAACTTCAATTTATTATATAGACCGGAGTTGGGTCACGACGCTGTGCTGAAGCAAGGTTTACTGACAATTTTATTGCTCTTTTGGCATAAGTATTATTATCCAGAGCGGCCGCTTTTGAGTTAAAATATTTGTGCTCTCATTATTAAATTTAACCATTAATAAAGTTGTTCGAAGATTAATCTTGTACTTAGTACTTGTAATTATAATTATAACTAGTGCCAAAATTAGCATATTACGGTTACTGTGTCGAACATTTAAAGGGCCATATGTAATGTACTGTAAAACGTTGTACGATACATGTGCGAATAGGTAATTCGCAACTCGTGTCGATTTAAAACACTCCCTTTGGTCGTGTTTTAATATATCGCCACTCGTTTAGAATTTCCTATTTTTCGCACTTGTATCGTAATGAACTACGAGTATTACAGTTAGGATATCAACAAGATATCACCTTATCCTTTTCATCAAAATATTTATTTTATTTTTATTGCTGCGCAACATTTTTATTATTATAGTATTAGCTTAAGTAGTAGGTTCTTAAAAGGGGCTAGTATATGTTACAAAAATACAATTACGTCCCTATATGAACAACATTGTTTGGAAATATATAGCTACAAACAGGGATAGATGGAAGTCCTTGGAGGAGGCCTTCACCCGGTGAGGGGTATTGAAAAAAAGACTTAAGGTATTAGTATTGAAAAAAGACTTAAGGTATTAACACAGAAGAAAGGGTACACAACATGCGAACAGTGCGTCGTTGACGGATGGGGATCCAGCCAAGCTGGGAACGAAAAGATGAGACTTGATCATATTTACGAAAAAGGCAAAAAATGAAGCGAATGCAGTTATTGAGTAGCCGATCCAATTTGTCGAGAAGTTCTTCATTTAAGTCCGGATAACACACATCACCATAATCAATAATGGGCAGGATAAAGGAATGAATTATTAAAACTTGAGTTTGAGCAGGAAGTGCTCAAATTTATTACGAGAGTGAAGGGAACCCATGACCTTTCGACTGATCTTAGTAACCTGTGCTCTCCAACTCAGAGTACTATCTAAAAGAACACCCCGATCTTTAACACTTTGAACCTTATTGGAGTGCCGTCCAAACTTAATGGTCTTATCGAGGCCAAGTCGCTTCTCGCAAGCTATCTGGAATGAATCACAGGTGATTTATTAGGTTTTATTAATAATAACAAAAAAAAGTATTACGAAGTCTTACAAATAATTACGTAACGTATTATAACGATTTCGGGGCTGTTCCCATAGTAAAAATTGCTCAATATGACCTATATATTCAGCCCGTAAATTATTGCAGGTGAATAAATAAACAGCCTGTAATTCTCGAAGGCCAATGAGGACATCAATAGTGCCATAAATATCAGTGATATCAGCTCAGGCAGGGACATTCATTTCTTTGCCACCACCTTGTCGCAATGAAAATAATATGTTTTTTTTTTATACTACGTCGGTGGCAAACAAGCATACGGCCCGCCTGATGGCATGCAGTATCCGTAGCCTATGTACGCCTGCAACTCCAGAGGAGTTACATGCGCGTTGCCGACCCTAACCCCCGCCCACCCCTCGTTGAGCTCTGGCAACCTTACTCACCGGCAGGAACACAACACTATGACAAAAATCGACAAAATCGGGGGGGAGTCGGGTTAATGTTTCCCGAACGTTTTATTTGTTTCAACTTGAACTTGAATAAACTTCATAAAGTTGGTTGAAAATGTAAATCTATGTCACCCGCCTCGTAAAAACGAATCGACATCGACACCTCATTCAACGAAATTGGCTCGTAGGTATCTACATCATGAATATCCATACATACTTATACGTATATGTCTGTCAGATCTGTCTGGGAGATGTTCCTGGGCATAATGTAAATACAAATCAAATATCAAAAGTACCTACGACGAACATTTGTAGTCTTTAGCATTTAGTACTTCACATAAATTGGTGTAAATACTTAATATGTTGTCCATGTGTGCAAATAAATAAATGAAATGAAAATCAGAATGATGTCAAGTGGAAGTATTGAATTCAGAAATAATTTGTGTTTGCGTTAATTATTTGCTTTTATAACAGTATATTGCGAGATATTTATAACCAACCACCGTATCTCTTGAATTCAAATTTTATATTATATATTTTCCAGCCAGCCAAAATGTGATTATTATGGCTATTATAAACTGATCACGTATTTTCATCTATATTCTGCCTCTTTCGCTCTCATGAAATGTCCATATACGTGATGTCTTCCTTTTTTCACAGACGTAACGGGTGTTTGTGGAGACCGGTCTGTTTAAGCTTACACGGGCTACGTGTTATATTATGTTTTAAGTATATAACTTTACTTTTGAGTGGCAGTAACGCGAGACACTTCATTTGGTTCTTGTCTGTTTGTTTGTTTTTTTTTTAATTATTTATATAAGAATTCAAGTCTTGGAGACCCTTTACATCTCTAAGGATAATTCAATGATCTTTTTTATTTTATTTTATCTCTTACACTATTTGTTGTTTGTATTTTTTTATCATAGTTTTTTTTGTGTAATTCGTCTTTTAGAGAATGTATATATCTCTAATAAAGTATCAAATATTCCATTGACTCCAAATTTGTAACTGCATATTGTTTATTTTTTATTGATTGTAAAAATTAGACATGTAAAAGTTCCCATGTGGCCTATTTGCTGAAAAAAAAAATCCATTATCTTTCATTCCCTGTAGATTCATGTGGTGCAGTAAGTGTTATTCTCTCACTTTCACTGAGCATAAGCATGAGCGAGATGGATATGCGTGTTCGAGATCGCGGATATCATGTTTTTGAATTTTATTTTGTTGTAAGTTTAAAAAACAAATACGTAGTCACTGAGGCTCAAAAATAATATTGCACTTATTTTTCGAAGCAATTTTCATATTTCTAGGTTTTAACATAAAGTCTAATCTGTGGTTTTAAGCATAATTTGTTACAAATTTTTAAAGTGCGTTTTAGACCTATGTTCATATTTTTTTTGTATCGAGTGAAAGTCAAACAATCTGGTTTCGAATCGCTGAAGTCCCTACAAAAACTCCTCGAAATTTCTAATTAAATTTTTGGTTACCGTATTGTTATCTAAAATAGCGGTATAATTTTTCAAATCTCCGCTCTCTGAACCGTAGGACATTTTGAGCATAAGGGTCATTCCAGAGCCCTTGTTCCTGGCGAATAAATCTCTCAATATTTGCTAGGAAATAGGCACAGACGTGTCTTCCTGGCATCTCTCCGCAGAAACATTTTCATATATTCATAGCTTCAGACTGCTAAACGAATAATAAATCACCCGATCAAATTTTATAAATATACAGCTGACACGCTGACAAATTGTGTTGCTAATGTTGCTATCGTTGCTCCTTTTCTCTCATTATTAAGTAAGTAAATATTCTTTTCTCAAACTTGTAATGAAATGTTGACATGACTTACTTCAAATTAGGTCCGGAAATACTACATATCAGTACCCCTAGTGTAAATTTTATCGACATCATAACGTGACGAACGCGTTTGCGTTAAGTCTCATTTTGTATAGGATTTTGAGTTTCCAAAACGTCCCGCTTGGCGCGCTCTTTCTAAATCCAATACAAAATGAGACTAAACGCAAACGCGTACGTCACGTTTCAAAATCGAATTTATTTACACTAGGGGTACAGGTCTGATGAGTGAAGATGATTGTAAAGGAATTTCATACAGCCTTACACACCTAGGCCTGTAAGGCAACCTTCTTTTGTTTTTAAACGTCAAATTATGGCAAGTCTTGGCATTCAACCGTAAAAAACCTATAAGCAAAATTCTGCCAGTATGTTTTTTTTTTTTCATTTTTTTGTCTTTTTAGTGTTTTTTTTTCTTTTTTGTGTTTGTTAAATATTGATTCAGGGATTCGAAGAGTTACAAAAATTTCATTATTTTTGCGCTACGACGCACGGTTTAGGAAATACAGACCCAAAAAGTTTTATTTTTTTCAGTCATGCAGAAATCTTTATAGGGCTGTATCTCCTAAACCGTGCGTCGTAGCGTAACAATAATCAAATTTTCGTTCCCCTTTCGGTATCAACAAAAAACGCAAAAAAGAAAAAAATGGAAAAAGAAAAAAGGCGTATTGGCGTGATAGCGCCAAAATAATTACATTTTTGTTCCCCTTTAATACGGTGCACGGAATAACCTATCACATTAAGACATGAAACAATCACCATTATCATCTTTTTTTAAAATTATTTCAATTCAAGTTTGAGAAAAGCACTAATCAAATCTCGGCGGGAAACGGGGTTGCCGGCCGCGTCTCCCTTATCGGACCTCGCTACGCTCGGCCGTCTATATCTACTTGGCCTGCAACCCTTCGTTTCCCGTCCTCTATAGTAATGTACTATATTATTGTGCACCATACAGTTCAAAATAGACAGGATATGAAAAAAAAAACACTTAAAAGTAAGGAAACAACAGGCGGTCTTATCGCTAAGAAGCGATCTCTTCCAGGACAACCTTAAAACTGTCATTAATTTTATCAAGAAAATTGACAAATGACATCGAAAGCCACAGTAATTACAATAAATTCTAAAGCAATAGAAAACTTAATAATCAACCCAATTCACAATCATTCATTTTCCAGTTTTCAACTTCAAAGAGTTCGCTTCTAAAAAATGGGTATATTTCGCCTTAAGAAACTAGCTTTTTCTACAGTTTACGTTATCGTAACCTGATATCATTCCGGACAAAATTCAATAAGGAGCACGAGGGAAAAGTAATAAATCACTAGATAAAAATCCGATCACTATCCATCAAGGTCGCAAAGATCGAAATCGAAAGGCCTGGTAATCTGTGATCCACATAAGAAATCACGACCCCCGGCACTGAGGTGAACGAAGCAAGGAGGATAGTTTACGGTAGCGTAGCGTAACCTAATTGATAAAATTCCTGACAAAATCGAATAAGGAGTACTAGAGAAAAGTGATATATCAATAGATAAAAATCCTATTTCCCCCTCTAAGCCTGTCTGGAATGAAGTTTCGGTAAAAGATTATAAGCTATCACTTGGATTGATTGAAGATTTGAAGGTTTTGTTACAAATAAGAAAAAATTGGCCAAGAGCATATCGGGTCATGCTCAGAGTAGGGTTCCATAGGTATCATTCTTTCAGAATAGGCTAAACGTGGGCTATAACTATCATATGGACATGGGAGAACTACGAGCATAAGGGTATAGATTACGAACAAATTAATGAATAATGAAAAAGGAACAAATTATAATAGTTCTAACTTTCTTGGTAAATACAGACAAGGTATTTAATTTCCGACCATTTCCGAACTTTGTCACAGTGACAACAAGTATGAGATGCCGACTTTCATATTGATTGTCAAGGTCAAACTTGGCAAGGTATAGTTGACAAAATAAATAGCACCGATTGATCATAAAACTTCCCGTTCCTAAAGTAGGAATAACTAGTTATGAGGTTATGACACTTTGCGTTTCTGGGATAATTTGGATATATTCTTCTTCTTCCTAGCATTGTCCCGGCATATGCTACAGCTCATGGGAGCCTGGGGTCCGCTTGACAACTAATCCTAAGATTTGGCGTAGGCACTAGTTTTTACGAAAGCGACTGCCATCTGACCTTCCAACCCAGAGGGTAAAACTAGGCCTTGTTGGGATTAGTTCGGTTTAATAATCCCGGATGGATGGTCGGGTTCGGATAATTTGGATAGATTATCATGTAAATGAAACATTTTTTCTCCACAAGTCATATTTACTTTCAAATGAATTATTTAAGTATTTAACAACATACTATGAATTGAAAGTTGGAATACTACGAAACCTTAGAAATTCAAATGTTGAAAAGTAACTGGGATCATAAGATTGTTTAACTAGAGTTTAATTTAAGTAAAGCCGGGTGCTAATTGTTTTGTTAACCTTTTGTAAGACAGCCATTAGCGATGACATTCATCAGTGCAAATAATATTTCTTCAAGACGAAGTGGGTCGGAAATTAAATTCTTTGACGGTTTGTTTAGATTTAGCATAGGTACCTAAATATAGAGGCGTATTTTGATTGTAAGAACTGGATCTGGGTATTTTGATCTGGATTTTTAGTGTCAAAAGTGACGTTTCTGGTCGAAGAAATGCCACTTTTGAATCTGACAGATCATAACCATAATAAATACGACCGGTCTGGCCTGGTGGGTGACCCTGACTATGAATTCGATGGTCCTGGGTTCGAATCCCGGTAAGGGCATGTATTTGTGTGATGAGCAGAGGTATTTGTTCCTGAGTCATAGACGTTTTCTATATTATTTAAGTACTTGTATATTTTATACATATATATCGCTGTCCGAGTACCCACAACACAATCATTCTTGGCTTCCCGCGGGACAAATTCAATTTGTGTAAGAATATCTCCATCATATTTATTTATTATTTAAAATAATCCATATCAAATTTATAAGTAACCTGTTATTAAAACTAGACGTGCTACCATGAATATAGCGTTATCGTTAAATTTTGAATGCTTGGGAATGCTTTTTCTGACATTCCTATCGGTAATGACGTGGTGGGGGGGGGGGGGGGGGGGGATCTGCTAGCGATAGCCTTATTGTAAGTGATAGCCTTGATAAACGGCCCAAATTCCTAACGTCTGGTAACACAACGCGCGACTCCATACCTCTTGTGCGATTTCAAGTATAGACTCGCAAGAACGCAACTCATGCTAGACGATCAGAATTCACTTCATGTTTTTGAACGATTTCAGCCAGTGCCACCTGCGTAAAGGGGAGGTTAAAGATGCTATATATGCCTATATTTCTATTGTATAGTTGCTTTATATTTTTCTACATCTTACAATTTTTTTGTGTATTTTTCCCATTCCTTTTTGATGTAATATATGTTTATCCTATAAATGATGTATGTATTTTCTTAGTCCTTCTGGTACCTTGTTGTACATTTTGCTGCATATCTTACCCTCTTTTCACTCTCTCCTCTCATCTACTCAAAGGTTAACTGGAAGAGATCCTCAAAGAGATAAGTTCGCCTTTGTACTTCTTACTCATTTTGACGACCGGTCTGGCCTAGTGGGTAGTGACCCTGCCTATGAAGCCGATGGTCCCGGGTTCAAATCCTGGTAAGGGCATTTATTCGTGTGATGATCATGGTTATTTGTTCCTGAGTCATGGGTGTTTTCTATGTATTTAAGTATTTATAAATATTTATATATTATATATATCGTTGTTTAAGTACCCTCAACACAAGCCTTATTGAGCTTACTGTGGGACTTAGTCAATTTGTGTAATAATGTCCTATAATATTTATTTATTTATTTATTATTTACTCATTGTATGTTACTTTTAATATGTATTTTTGTACAATAAACAGTTTACTACCACTAAAGCTTTGTGCGGTTAATCCTTGTTGCTACGAATAATTGAGAGGTGAAGCATAAATTTACTTATGACTTGATTTAGTACCATAAAACTACAAAATTTTGGATAGATATCATGCCTAACAGGGTTACGAATCCTCTTCAAAATACGGTCTAGATTGAATCCTAATAAGATTCTAGAGCTTCTGATAAATGTTTGCCGAAATTAGGAATGTTTTTGCCATGAGAAACTATTCGTTACGTATTCATGTCAGACACTAGATGTAATGACACTACATGTGAAGTATCTATAGGTAAATGCCTTTTAAATGAAAATGGCAGTTGTGTTGAAGCTTGGTTTAGGCACTTAATCAAGCCAAAGAAGTTGATATACATGGTGGGCAAATAAGAAGTATACATTTATTTTTAATTTTAACTATACTAAGTTTAAAGATTATTAATCATTGTTTTAAAAATATATTATTCAGTGTTGGCAAATACATGCGGAACATAATGTCTGACAAGTGTCCACCATTAACAGCAGGCAAATGTGAGCCCTTTTCATCGCAATTTTCAGCATATTTTCTCACATTATCTCGGCGTTATCTTAGAAAAATTGTGTCGGATGGTCGGTTTTAACTGTTTAAATTTCTTGAGCTTCTTACCACAGACACGTCCTTTTAGATAGATCCACAGAAATAAGTCAGGAGCTGCCAAATTGGGGAAATTTGGCTGCCAATCACTGTCACTGTTTCTCGAAATTAATCGAGCGTACAACGTGTTCTAAACAACACAAAAAAAAAAATGCTTGTTGCTAGAGGTAGACATTTGGCAGAAATTATCCTCTTATACAATTGCCAACACTGAATAATATAATTCTGAAAAAATGTTTAGTAAAATTTGCACTTAATGTGTTATATGCCACCCTGTATTAAAAACGAGCATAAAGTCAGGAAATTAGAAGAAAACAAAAGATACGGCGCGCCGCGAGAATCTTGCGATGGAAAGGTTACATAACCAGAGATTCTGTCTAGTATTAGGGTTATATTATATGTTTTATAACTTGTTTGACACAAGTTTAGAGCGTTGAGTATTGCACGAGTCCTCTTTAATATATGTGTTACAGACCTGCGCCTGTATGTAATGTCTATATTGCCTCGCACAGTCAAACTGTGGAATGAACTATCGCCTGTGGTTTTTCCGGACCGATACGACCTTCAAACCTTCAAGAAAAGACCGTGCTTCCATTTAAAATCGCACTTCTTCTTCTTCCTGCCCTTAATCCCAACTTCATTTGGGGTCGGGCCTTCTTGTGCGTTTTGCGCCAGGCCGGTCTGTCCTGGGTTGTCAACAATGGGATATTCTGAGTTTTTAGGTCTCTTTCGACAGTGTACCACCAAGTGGCGGGCCGTCTGCCTCTGCCTCTTGATCGCGGCGTGCTAAGTTCAGCACTGTTTTTACGGAGTAGCTATTGTCTCGCCTCATGCACTTAAAACCCTTTTAGTGTTACGGGTATCCATGGGCCGCGGTAATTGCTTACCATCAGGTGATTCGTCTGTTTGTTTACCTCCTATGTCATAAAAAGTGAATACTATTCTGATACCGGAAAAGGAATACCCTGAACTATAAAATAGGCTCCAGTCTCCTTGTATTATCTTAGCTTTTCCTAAAAAGTATTAGCTTTAGCGTTAGTATTATTAACTTTGTATAAAAGTTTGTTGTTTAGAAGTTTGACTAAAAAGTTACAAGCGTAAAGAAAACGAGAGACTTAAATATGTAGTAGGTAATTAAAAAAGTTGAGAAAACAAGTTTTCTTTAACATTGTTCAGAATTGAACTTATCTTAATACCGGCTGGATCTTTATTTGTGTCGTTTCCAAGCAGAAAGTCCAACTTTGTCGCTTGCCATAAGGACGCTTTGACAGTTTATTCAAAGGTACAAGCAAATGTCGTCCTTCGACACATTTTGTTTTGAGTTCTGAGTTAGTTCATTGTAAATGTCAAGCATTGTCACAATTGTCATTTGTCTTGATGATTCAGAAAAAAAAATACAATCGTAATAAAGTAGACGTCAGAGTGTTCGACCCTGTCCCAAGAACGTAGAACGTAGTTTTTTATACTACGTCGGTGGCAAACAAGCATACGGCCTGCCTGATGGTAAGCAGACTCCGTAGCCTATGTACACCTGCAACTCCAGAGGAGTTACATGCGCGTTGCCGACCCTAACCCCACCCCCCTCGTTGAGCTCTGGCAACCTTACTCACCGGCAGGAACACAACACTATGAGTAGGATCAAGTGTTATTTGGCTGCGGTTTTCTGTAAGGTGGAGGTACTTCCCCAGTTGGGCTCTGCTCTAGATCTGGAATGACATCTGCTGTGCTGTGCCCTACCACACAAGGCGAGATAACATTCACATTGCCCATACCTCTCTTTTGGACGTAGTTTAAGGACATACCCGGGTCCAAGGACATACCCGGGTCCGGGTCCAAGGACATACGTAGTGATTATATGCTCTTTGCCTGTCCCAGTATTCGTCATCTTAAGACAATATTGGAAGCTTCTCCGTACAAACGTAGTCCCTATTTTCCACTCTGGATCTTGGCATTATGGAAAATATGTTTACTCTATTTGTTGTGCCTATATTACCCATTGGTATATCTGAAGAATAGAATATATTTAAAGAAATATTTGTTCTTGATATAAACTGTCAACATCGTCTTGACTTAGAGGAAGAATTATCCATATTACAACCAAAATTATAAATACAAATATTATGAAACAATCTTACACACATCAAACTAGCCCCACAGTAACCTCAATAAGGCTTGTGTTGTAAGACGATGATATATATAATAGATAAATAAATACTTACAAACAGAATTAGACCCAAGTACGTCCTTAAACTACGTCCAAAAGCGAGGTATGGGCATTGTGAATGTCATCTCGCTTTGTGTGGTAGGGCACAGCCAGTGGTTGTCATTCCAGATCTAGAGCAGAGCCCAACTGGGGAAGTCCCTCCTGCACCTTACAGAAAACCGCAGCCAAATAAGAGTAGACCCTAGTCATAGAGTTGTGTTCCTGCCGGTGAGTAAAGTTGCCAGTGCTCAACGAGGGAGTGTAGTGTTAGGGTCGGCAACGCGCATGTCCACTTCTGGAGTTGCAGGCGTGCATAGGCTACGGAGACTGCGTACCATCAGGCGGGCCGTATACTTATTTGCCACCGACGTAGTATAAAAACATCCATAACTTAGGAACAAAATATACCTGTTATAAACACACAAATAATTGCCTTGCAAATCAATCAATAATTTTCTATAATGACCATGTACATACATATATTGTAAATCTTAGGTAGAAATGAAATGATATGTGTGTTCTGATGATTATTTGATGAACTTACCTATACCATCATCATCATATATTTAAGAGTTAGACTCTTGTCAGTCGAGTGATTTCTATGTATGTCTGTCCTTTGCCTTCTCCTTAACAGCCTGAAACGACACGACGTTGAGTTTTTCCTTTACTTGATCTATGTAAGTTATCCTTGGTCTCCCCCTCCATCTCCTTGCCTCAATTCTCCCTTCAATTATGTTTTTGATAAATTAGTCGTGTAGTAGCAGTTGTCCAAGCATCTTTTTTCTTCTATTTCCTATGCTTCTCAATAAACTCCTCTTTTCTCCAACCATGCTTTCTTTCTTTTCCGTCCTGCCCTTTGCCATTCGCCGCCAGCACCACATCTCAAAAGCCTCCAGCCCTTCCCTATCACGTTGCCTCATTGTCCACGTTTCGAATCCGTAGTCATAGTCATAGTCATTTATTTTATAAAGCCAATTTACAAGTCAACATTAATAATTAACATCAAATTACTATACAGTAAAATTAATCCTTACATCACGGTAAAATTACAAAAAATAACATTAAAATTTTCAATTAATACATTTAAAAAAAAAGTAGTCAAGTCACAAATTCATTGAAATTTTGATAATATCTAATAATAGTAAAATAGAAATAATAATAAAAACAGAATAATTAATATATGATTAATAATTATATATCTAAATTGATGCGTAAAAGGACTAACTGCCGTATAGTGCTATGCTTCAGATGTACACTTGTATGAGCCACTTGCGTATGCGTAAATATACACCATAAATTTGTATATATTTAGTTATAGTTCCTTAATTAATAAGAAAAAGCATGCTTCTTCAAGTAAAATGTACGCATTTAAAATTACTGTCCACGTCATAAAATTTCACGATAATCAGATACGAATCGAGTACGAAAAGAAAGAAAAAAAGAAAGAAAGAAAGAAAGAAAGAAATCGAGTAAGAAAGTCTTTATAGAGATTTATATCGGGCAGTCGATAAAGTGTTAATCCTTATAGGGTTGCATTTTCCACCTGTGTGCTGTCCACCTATGTCATCACTACATTTTTTCAAATAACTATATCTATATTTTTTCTATCAAAAGTAGAGTATTTAACTCGGGTGAAAAGTACGGTCAAGGAATTTAATTTCCTACCCATGTCGTACCTTGTCACAGTGACAACCAACATGAAACTCGCTAGAGACCTCATACTATTGTCACTGTGACAAGGTACGAAATGGGTAGGAAATTAAATTCTTTGACTGTACCATTTCATACCTTGGTATACAATACTAGCTTCTATTTAGCTTTTTGTGACGGAACGCTAACTACGGAATCCTACACTGAGTAAGTGAGCTTGGCTGTTTTTTTAATAGTAATTAATTGACTGTGGCAATCACTACGCTTACTAGGAACCTCACATAGTTGGCACCGATTCGCCAAACGTTCCCGAGAACTGAGGAGATTGGTGCAAATTATATTTCGTCAATTATACCTATAAAATAATCCATTAACATTCACTCCAAAGCACGCATACATTCCAAAGAATAATAAACAATTTGTGTACAACATACATTACTCTAAAAATGAATAAATTTGTGTAGCAGTAACAATAACATTGCAAACTTGGCTAAGCGCCAGAAAATTGGTTTCATTTTCATTAAACGAATATCACACGCTGTTTGTTTCGTTAGTGGCGAGCGCGGGCGAGTTATGTTTTCGTGGAAACCAGTGTCACTGAACCTCTGAAAGCAAATAATCTTCCTCGCGTTGTCCCTGTATTTTGGAACGGCTCATGGGAGCCTGGGGTGCGCTTGACAACTAAAACCAAGAATTTCTCACGCTTTCCTTCACCGAAAAATGACTGGTAAATATAAAATAATATTTCGTACATTAGTTTCGAAAATCGTATTGGTACGAGTTAGGGTTTGAAGCGCGACCTCCGGATTGCAAGTCGCACGCTCTTACCGCTAGGCCACCAGCGCTTCTTTTATTCTTAGCAAGCGTTTGTAATAATATGCCAGCTACAACCCAAATTAATAGCGTTCATTAGTAGTCTTCCACGCGTTTTAAGTGTTGTTGCGAAAATGATTTTATTTTAATAAAACCTTGGAAAGCTTAATCATTTGGACGTTACCGGCTCGTTCTTCCATTAATTTTGCAATTAAACAAAGCGTTAATTGTCTCGATAGCCTTGTGAGCAAACGGTCTTATATCGAGGAATCTGGACCAACACCTTTAAGTGTAAGTCCTGAGTGGACGCTCGAATTGGGCGTGCAGAGAGCGGGCCGTGCGGCGTGCATGTTAAAAAATGCAAACGTATAGGAGCGGCCTTAGTGCACGCTGCTCAAATCCCTTGTGAGCCCGACGCCGCGCTGCACGCCCCGCCGAATGCTCCGCTTCGAGCGTACACTCAGGCCTTAAACCTTACACCAAGAGAATCGAAGGTGAGATGTAAACGCCGGGAGGCGTATTCTGATTGTAATAACAGGTAATGAATTTGATCTGGATTTTTTATGCATATGATTTGTCAGTGTCAAATTGACGTTCCTGGTTGAAGAAACTCGCTTTTAATTCGTTTCATAAACCCACACTCGTATTTTAATGCCTTTCATTATGTAGTAGTCACATAAGCTACTGTTAACCCACTTTCAGTGATTGCGTTAGTAACTTTTTTACTCGTCGACTATAATGGTTGAATTAAGATTTCGTATACCAAACTGTTATTGGGTACTTTTCACGTATGGGCTCCCACCTCAACTATAATATTCATTTCGAAACGGTTTAGTCAACTATAATAAAATGGACGAACCATAGCTCGCCGCGGTCAAGAGGACGAAACAGAACGATAGCTCAAATCAATTATTTATTTTAGGTTGTATAGTAGAAACAATTGCTTCATAAGTCATAAACGCACACGTGACACCCTTAATATATCAACATCCACAGACTACGAAAACCGAAAACCGCTTACCATTGCTTGTTAGTCTCCCATAGGCTACTGTGGCCAAAATCGAGAAAAAAGTCTATAATTGAATTTAGCAAGGAGCAAGTACCAAGGCCTCATGAGTTACGAGTTATAATGACGGGCAAAGTTGAAGGTCATACATTATATTGTTACGAGAAGCTGTCAATAACACCTTCTCGTAACAATATGATAATATAACCCACTTATTCCTAAATAAAAAAAGTATAACTTGAAAATCATCTTTAAATTAAAAACGTGTCATAAAATAAATAAACGAAGACGCGGCGGAACAGCTCGTGCGGTCGGGCTTCGGGATTGCGGCGTGCGGATTGTAGTAGGTATTTTGTAGTTTATTTTTATAGATAGCTAACCTGAGTGGTTGTTCTGCATCGTACTCAGTAAAAGAATTCCTGGATAAATGAATATGTCGAAACCATTAAATTATTATATAGGGTAAAGGCACCAGTAGTCAGCCTTATAACGCATTTTTAAAGTTTGTACTCTCGACGTTTCTACAGGATTAGTCGGATAAATAAACGCATAACATGGTTAGATCAATAAAATTGTTTATTATAGTTTTGAAACAAAGTATGTCAAATAATAACAATCCTCTTTATAATATCTATAATTAAGATTAAACATAAAATGGCACTTTTCTCCAGTAGTCAGCCTCTAAAATCCAGTAAGCAGCCTTTGTGTACCCAGTACTCAGCCTTTATAAACTATTAATAACAATGAAATAAAAAACACTATTATTTGTATTAAAGTTAACGATATTATAATATTTATCATTCCTAGGTAGGAAGCTAGAGTATAGGTAGGTACCTATACTTTTATAAGTACAACTCTCATGCCACGAAATTTGTAGGCCATAGGTGCTTAAAATTATTCTTGCAAACTAATAAACACTGTATTTATCTTCTTATTTTTATTAATGAATCTGTTTATTTAATGTAATTCATTATTTTTAAAATCGGTTTAAATGCTGGTGAAACCCGTGCAGGGGTCCGTTAGATATTGGAATATTTCTCAACAAAAGTATGTACACACTTTTGAACCTTATTTTAATGAGTTAAAGTTATATTTGGCAGCGACGTACCAAGGAAGATAATGGCTGAGTACTGGATCCGCGAAACCCAGTGGTCAGCCGCATTCAAACGTTATTTCAAATGCGGCTGACTACTGGGTTTTACTTTAAATTGACTGAGACATGCCTAACTAAATTTGAAAATGTAAATGTAACGGTCCTAACGGTCGTATTGGATCGAAAAAAAAAAAAAAAACTAATAACCCGAAGGTCAGCCGTGGGAGGCTGGGCATTGGATTTTTTGTAAAAAAGTGGTATCCAGTGGTCAGCCTCCTCAATTTATAAGTTAAATATTGATATTTCTATTTAAATATAACGCAATTTAATAGATAAACTAACCAATAAACCCATCATTAACAAAAAACAGTAACTTTTTATATTAAACCATATTTTTTCTCATGCGTTAACAGAACACCACGTGCAGTAAAAAATATGGCGGACATGACACTTCAGCTCTCGTCATCAAATATCACCTTTATGAACGAGTATATTTCTTCTCCCCGATACCTCACCGCACCTGCCGCGTTACGTATTAACCAATAAGGAATCAGAGCTCCTATTTGACTATTCGCGATTTGTTTAATCGAATATACCAGATATTTATGACCAATAAACGACTTAAAAGGCTGACTACTGGTCCCTGGCTGGCCACTGGTGCTGTTACCCTATAGGCTAACAATAAGCTATTTGTAATTTATAATCGATTATATGACATTAAAAACCTATAATTCAACTTAATGAAAAGATGTCTAATTTAATTTATTTTCAGTATACTTTATATTTATAATTTATTATATTAATTTATTATTGTTTATGCTCACCGTTACGTGTAAAAGGTAGTTTTAGGTAATATGACGATGTACAATCAATACAAATAAAATCAATTCTATTCTAACTTTATAAAACTGCATCATCATTTTATATTCCTAAAATTTTTAGAAATATTGCCTATAGAAACGTATTAATTCAATTTTTAAATACCTACTGATTGTAATTAAGAAGATTGGCATGTAAGATTGATTGTCTGTCCTAATGATCATATCCTTAAATACATATAACATTCAATTACCTAGTCTAGTAGGTATGTGTATGTGAGCGATGCGCAGAACTTGCAAAAATCTTAGCATACGGGTGTTGGTCTGCACACGCTCCACCACATCCACAAAGACCCGTACCTGTAAGTACACTTCAAATGTCATCTTACGCAGTTGCATCTATTTCCACACTTTTGTTTGCATTTGCATCTAATCAGCTCAATACACCAGCTAGATGCTACTGGTAAGGTTGACCAAACTGGCTCCCAAAGACCGCAATCCTTAGCCCACCCCCAGTTTGAAGGTAAAGGCAGATTTTGCTGCGGTACAAGGATATGTCCCCACATGTGTCCTCCTTGGTATACCGCCCAAAGCATATGCTGCTGTAAAAAATGTTTGGTAGGTGGCAGGTTTTCGATAGTCCGATTGTAAAAATCATAACTTGACGACCGGTCTGGCCTAGTGGGTAGTGACCCTGCCTACGACGCCGATGGTCCCGAGTTCAAATCCTGGTAAGGGCATTTATTCGTGTGATGATTATAGATATTTGTTCCTGAGTCATGGGTGTTTTCCTATGTATTTAAGTATTTATAAATGTTTATGTATTATATATATCGTTGTCTAAGTACCCTCAACACAAGCCTCATTGAGTTTACTGTGGGACTTAGTCAATTTGTGTAATTATGTCCTATAATATTTATTTATTTATTTATAACAGATTTTATAATTTGAATATTTTAGCAAAAATCAATAATCCCAACCAATAAAAAGTTAAACTAGAAGCTGTTGATCTGATGAGAACTTTAGCCAGTCTTCTCCGAGACCACGGGGATAACGCCGTACTCGAAACGTCCCGTTCTATAATTGAATAAACTTTACAGAATTTGAATATTCAGAAAGTAATATCGAGCCGCAATTGACTCCGGAATCATAATTCAATTTTACTTCACAGTTGGAGTTGAAATTAAATTTTTATTTGGTAAGTACAGTCGAGGAAATTGATTCTTTAGCAGTTTGCGGTTCAAATAAATTTAGTTGTTCATACTTATGCTAAGAATGTCCAATATAAAGTGAACCATAAACTACTAAAGAATCAATTTCCGCGGCCGTACAATAGAAGCTATTTAAGTGTAGTCAGATTATGAAATTTAGAAAAGCGGGCATTTTAAACTTGGGTTTTGTTCGGCTGGTTGCCCTAGTTGGCAAATAAAGTAAAATGTGTTAAAGATAATAAAAAACATAAAAATATTTAACCTATATACGTCCCAATGCTGGGTATATAGGTCAATATTTAATTCCCTGTTTTAATATATATATATTTTTTAAGTATGTTTCACCAATTATATTGAATTGATTTAACGCATCGTAGTGGCTAATACTATTTGTAGTTTATGTGATTTTTCCCATAGGTGTACCTTTATAAATTACTTGTTGAAAAGAGCTGTCAAAAAAATCTCTGACATTTTAATCATTATTTTATTCAGGGAATTAAATATTTAAAAAAATCTGAGTTGTACTCATACTTAGTAGATAAAATGACGTTTTTGACATTATCTCGGTGACGGTTCAAGATAGGGTGCTAATAGTTAAGGTGTTTCTATATAATAAGATAGCCAACAAATGACATTATAAAAATCCGATATTCGTCACAGAGGCCACTTCTCCTTCCTAAGCCTGCTAGACCCTTTCAATGTTTAGCTGTTGCACCTGAACCACCACTTCTACAATGTTTCATTGTTATCATCATCTGTCATTGGTGATCATGTTATCATCATATTCTGTCATTGGTGATGGTAAAAGGTCTTTTTTGGCCAATTACTTGATTTAAAAAAAGTAACGTCAAAACCATTCAAATCACGCTTAAGGTGTTTTTACTTTTGTAGCTGTTTATGTTTTTTTAGCAAAAACGCTTCTAAGTTTAGCATCGGTTTGAAGCAAACAACAGAAAAATGCCTCTTAAAAGTGATAAAAAAAGAAAAAAAGGCGGGATCGGAAAATACTTTCTGAATTGGATAGTGCAAATTGTTTTTTACGAAAAAATACAAGAAACACGTATCTATGCTATAAAAATTAGTTCTTCTAGTGAAGAAAATATTTCTGGCAGAAATATATCGCTTTCTTTCAACAATTATCCAATCCAACAATTGGCGTGACGTGCCAATATAAATATTAATTTTTATTAAAGCACTTATAGTTAATGTAAACGTTTTTTTATTTCCTCGTAGTAAGCGTGAAAAGCACTATGAAAACAGCCATGACTCAGGAACAAATACCTGTGCTCATCACACAAATACATGCCCTTACCGGGATTCGAACCCAGGACCATCGACTTCATAGGCAGGGTCACTACCCACTGGACCAGACAGGTCGTCAGAAAATGAGAGTTTATATTGGCCCTCGCTTGTGTTCGGACCAAATTGCCTCGGATACAATGGGTTACTTTATGCCCTCGTTGTATAATCTACTTTTATCGCAGTATGGCTCGTGCTGTCCATCTGGCAATGCTTAGCCGTTCCACGATGAAATAAGCCGATTAGGATTCATTTAATCCGGTAAAAAAATCTTATTTGTACAGGGAGAATCAACACTACAGACCTTTCCGCAAATGAGTAATTATTTATTTAGCCTTAACACTGTTCAGAGTGAACTCATACGGGCAAATAATATATGTAACGTTTTCAAGCAAAAGGCACCACTTTGTCGCTTAACATATGGACGTAATTTGCTTGTACTAATACAAATAATCTGTCAGAGCATCCTACCTACTTTTATCTCACTTTGCCTAATTTTTTTTTCTTGAAAATGACATAATATATATTTCATTACGCAACTAGGAATATTGTAATCAATTTTCTCTTTCAAAGTAAGTGTTTGAAATATGAACAATTAGTAAAAAAAAAAAAAAATTAAGCAATCAATCACCCTTTTGTGCTTTGTTGGTTGTATACCAAGCTGCAACTTGACCCAAATACCTACTCGTACTCGTAATGTGTTGATATACTTGATATGAAAACGAAGATTAATTTAGTACTATTAATAAATGTAAGAGCCTCGGTAGAGAGTACTATTTTGTACCATTTGGTGTTTAAGGTCCATGATATCCCAGCTCGCACAAGTATTTTGCAGAATTCACGAAGCATCTGGTCGACCTTACTGGTGACCGAAGAGCTGTCGGCTTCCTCGCACAACGTATCAGCATAGTGATACAACCAGGAAATGCCGCCGGGATACTTGGTACAATGCCTTAAGGGCCTTTTTTAGATTTAAGCTAAGTAGTTATTTATTTAGTTTAGAAATAAATGATTCTAAAATCTTTTAATGTTTGTTGCAGGTAATTCGACAAAAGGTGGTTGAACATTGGCGTCATCTGCCCTGCTAAGCAAAAAGCATTAGGTACTTATATCAAATGGAAATTGACTGCAAATTATAGATTATTAAAATATATCTTAAATTACTAATCTAAAAGTTCAATTATCATGATCATTTTGATTAACCGCCATTTAGTTTAGGAGAGCAGAAATACCTCCATTCCATGAAGTACGGTAACTCCATCTTTTATTTTAAAATTAAATCAAAATAACAAAGGTAGTATCGTAGTGTTTAAAGACGAAAGTCTTCAACCGCCGTGTTGTCAGTGATGACGTATGGCACAGAAACGTTGTCGCTTACAATGGGCCTTATAAGAAGGCTCACGGTCACTCAAAGAGCAATGGAGCGAGCTATGCTCGGAATTTCCCTGCGTGATCGAATCAGAAATGAGATCCGCAAGAGAACCAATGTTGTCGACATAGCTCAGAGAATTGCCAGTCTTAAATGGCAGTGGGCCGGCCACATTGCTCGCAGAACCGACGGCCGATGGGGAGGAAAGGTTCTCGAGTGGCGACCACGTTCCAGAAGACGCAGCGTGGGAAGGCCCCAGCAGACTAGGTGGACTGACGATCTGGTTAAACTCGGGGGAAACCTTTGGTTGAGGGAAGCGAATGATCTTTGTGAAGATCCTTGGGGAAGGTCTTTGTTCAGCAGTGGAAGTCTTCCGATTGAGATGATGATGATAAACTTTGGCATACCATCATAATTATTATTAAAAATGTAACTAACCACCATCATCAGCTCTCAGAATCAGCAATTTTACAAAATAAGTCCTTTTAAATAGCAAAAATGTATACGTGAATACTTGTTTGAAAGTTACAAATAATTTATTATATGTTTCAAAGGCCTAACTCACTGGGTTGGGTTCAAGAATGCGGAAAGATTCAAAATGTTTTCAGCATTAAACCGCAAAGGGCGATAAATTGTTTTTAGCTTTAAACGGAATCCTTTTGAACTTTTATTACGCAGGGAAAACAAAAACATTGGCACTGTGTTGGGATATTTGCGTTTTAAAAATTATATAAATGTTAAAAAAACCTAATGCAATGAAACGGATCAGGATCATCCGATTTTTATTAAATATATGTAAGAAACAGCGCTAGAAAACCTGATTTCAAATAAAATAAAACGCACCCAAATCGGTTTACCCTTTTAAAGGCTCCTCTACACGATGGCCCAGCGTAGGCCAGTCCAAGGGACGCATTTATGCGTTAGAGGGAGCAAGTGATATTGCTATCTCAATCCACTGCATAGCTGCGTCCCTTAGACAGGCGTACGATGGGCCATCGTGTAGAGGAGCCCTAAGAGCTACGGTGCTACAGACAAACACACAAACAGATACTCGCACAGTGGTCAAAGTTATAACAGATATTTATTTTATAGAAATAATTCTCAATAGGTAAGGACCTATTCTTTCTTTCTTTCTAATGGAGTCTGCCATGTGCACGCAACACAATCTTGCCAATTAGTTTTATTGATTTTGATTTAGTTATATTAGGTTTCATTGTTTTTAGGTTTAAAGATCTTTATTTCTCATAAGAATACAAAAATATTCACTTACATGAGAATTTATATAATATTCCAGCAAAAAAATTCAAAATAATTGTTTTTAACAATAATATTAGAAGATTTATAAAATTATAATGATAATATGTATACATTTTACCAAGGATTTGTTTTTGGTTGTCATATTTAATTAAATGTCTATGATTTACAGTAGCAATATTTATCGTTTATTTCTGGCAACATCTATTTCATGTGATTGGTTGACATTTTGGCGGGTGAATAAAGTCGCTCAACGATTGGTTGACGTCATCTGTATCACGCGATGTCGTAGACCAATCACGAGGCTTAGTTTTCCCTCCATACTTGTAGGGTTCTTGGCGGGTAACAGTTCAAAAAGCGGGCATTCGGTCATGATCGTTTGATGAGCTAACTTGCTTACGGAATAAGCTTAGGCTGTTAATTATATAATTCTAGAATAAGTTTTGTAATAAATTATTTCTGAAGTATCTTTAAATAATAAACCAAGTCTTTAGAAAAGTGTTTTCAATAAATAATCCTATTTAAGACGTATGGAGTTAATTTAAAATATGGTGCCCGATAGTTAGAGTTTCATAGTTATGGCCCAAACCGCAGCTGACAATGTGGGACGTATTTAAGCAAATGACGAGGTCCAGGAAGCCAATTCGAACCAACATTTTGATGTCATTTTGTTATCATACGTCTGTGTGTCTCGCTCGCGCCAATACATGTACGAGAGTAATGCACCCAAATGATAACAAAAATAATTTTGATATCGGAATACAAGTTCGAATTGGCCTCCAAGATTCGTTGTCGAATAACCTTAACTAAACGACACGTCATAATCTCCTGACAAGTATGAGTTGTCGTAGACCATCAATTAGGTTTCTCGTTAGCTTCGTAAAAAATCACCGCCATTAACTGGCATGGCGTAAATAAGGTGATGATGATGTTAGCCGCGTAATTAAGGGTGCTGAAGCGAGATAAAAATATCGGTAGCATTTAGGTAAACATTATTAACTAAGGAACAATCATGCCAAGCGGCATAGCCTGAAACAAAAGTATATACTCACTGCCACTGCACTTACTTGGGCCATTAGTCGTCGGATGCAAATATTATAAGGAGAAATAAAGGATAATTTGAAAACTATAAGTCTTAATAATGTACTTCCAAAGACAATTTTGTAGATAAATTTATGGAGAATATACTTCTCCTAGACATTTTTATTGTAGCTTTCACAGTTTCCATGAAAATGTATAAAAAATAAAAATGGGGATTTAAAAGTGGAAGGAGGAGGGGGGAAAATGTAACTTCTCGGCTTGTTTCTACTTCTATTTATTTTTATAAATTTAACCTTTTGAACGCCACGCCTATCGCACGCGGCGCGAAATCGGGAACCTTGTCGGTACGTATGAAGGTTGATATTGGGCTGTAGCCGCGCGCGTCATATGACGTCTTTGGCGGTCAAAAGGTTAAAAGCAGTATGCATGCTAAGTTTCGTGTTTTCTGCCGGATGGGACCCTACCTCCATACTAAATCGAGCTAAGAGGCCGCACTAAACGGGAAGGCGAGGAATTTAAAAGTTTACCAACTACATTTCCGCAGTTTGTATTTTATTAAGCTTTTCAATGTTTTCAGTAAACTGTGAAACTTAAGTATCCGAAGAAAAAATGTCGCTTATTTATCCAACTTGGCAACTTTTAGGTCAAATCGGAACTTTAATATAGGTTTTTTTTATATAAAGCAATGTTGCTTGCTACGGTCGATCGGGTAACTTGGTAAAATGTTCATTGGAATACTAAACAAAGTCAATGATTCTTAGTCGTGTTCGAATTGGTTTGTACCTACAATCGCTGAACTAGATTTAGTTGAGTGTTTAATCAAATTGACCCTTCCACCTGTAATTTTTTTATTTATTTTTGCTCTGTGATACTGATCACTTGAATATGGAAAAAGCATCAATAATTGGATTTTATTGATATAAGAACTCCAAATCTATCATTTAATTTTGCCCCCTAAAGTCCGATGTCTGCGCATAGATCCCTTTTAGGGTTAAATTCGCCTTTGTACATAACATTTTTTTTTGGTTTGTTTTGTCTGTTTTATGTTAACCTGTTTATTTGCAATAAAGTAACATACATACATACATAAATCACGTTTGCGGCCTCGGTGCGACATCTTACGTACAATGAATAGTCCCGCTCCCGCCTTACTGCGCATGACATGATAATGATAAATAGCTCTCGTCTCTTAGGTAACGAGCAGTGTCAGGAAGTCTTTTACCTATTATTATATGCTGTTTCATGATATAAGCACGCCCATACTACATAATCCTAATATACCTACAGTGTTGTGCAATATAAGAGCAATTTATTTATACTACAGTAATACATACATACATATAATAAATAATAAATAAATAAATAATAAATATTATAGGACATTATTACACAAATAACCACGCCTATTTCCCGGAGGGGTACGCAGAGACCACGGATTTCCACTTGCTACGATCCTGACATACCTCTTTCGCTTCCCTCACTTTCGTGACATTCCTCATATACGCTCGTCGATTTAAGGTGCTCTTGACCTGGCCTCTCTTCAGGATTTCCACGATTTGATCAGAGAAAGTCCGCCGAGGTCTACCCCTTCCAGCTCTCTCTTCTACTTCTCCCTTATACACTCTCTTTGTTAACCTTCTTTCACTCATTCTTCCACGTGTCCAAACCATCTCAACATACCTTTCTCAATTTTTGTCACAACATCTTCGTTCAGTCCACACTTTTCCCTTATCACACTGTTGCTAATTCTATCTTGTACTAGAGTAATTTGAGTAAATAATTTCTAAAAAGAGTCATTGTTTGTTGTCAGCGGCACAATCACTAGAGATTCAAACAAGCAAACATACCAAGTAGTCGGTCAAAATTCAACAACCAATTCTGGATGATAGACAATTAATACACTCTGCGAGGAAGATCGTTTTTTGTAGATGAGTAGATGGGTTTAGATGTCAAGCTTTAATTTAAAATAAAGGGCAAGACCCTAACGGCTAAATTCTGACAATGCTTATAACTTATAAGATGTCACGCCGATACGATATCGAAAAGTCTCTTCTTTAAAAAAAAATGGCTTCAGTCCAGTGGGACTATTTCGCCAGTATCAAGGTAATGGAAGCTTTAAATACGACTAAAATTGTACGGTTAGTACAAGACAGTGTACGGTGATTTTATCAGTTCTTGTAAAGCGATAGCTAGACTTTACAAGTATTATATAATTAAATGTACCTATCAAAACCATGTTTATCAGACTCAAACTAAAAGTTGTTGTGTCGATTAGTCATGTCCTAGTCTAGCCATAAATAAGAGCGAAGTTTTGTTAATCAATATTAATGCCAAATTATTATTAAATAATTATGTTCTGCGCATTGACTACTCGTGCAAACGACTATTATGCGTAATGACATTCTGCCAACCGTTACTCTCTGCCAGCCTTTATCACCGGCAGGAACGCAACACTATGAGTACTATGAGTAGGGTCTAGTGTTATTTGGCTGCGGTTTTCTGTAAGGTGGATGATACTTATTTAAATCTCATAACATTACAGAATAATAAATACGTCTGAAAGATAAAAAGATAAAGTACCAAGTTTCTTTAATCTTTTGTTCATTTTAATTATATTTAAGGTAAGTATCTTAACCTCACAACTTGTGAAATATAACGAAACTTAATAAGCGAGTGGAACTCCAAGTTGGTAAAAGTTGTAACTTGTCACGAATTGTAAACATTATATTAAGTAGGTATACTTACTCAAAAAGTTTAACCGAAGTATCTCTTAGAACGCTAAAAGCTATGACAATTGTAAAGTTTTGAATGTCATAATTTACATGGTTGACTGTTGAGCCAACGACCGCGACCGAAGTCAAATATAAAAGCTATTTTTATGTAAATATGAATTAATTTTAAACATTATTTATTAGTATTACGGCGGTCGAAGAATGAGATACGATAACGATAAGTTCTGGTTTAGATAAGTTCTCATTTAGATATCGTTTATATGTCGTATAATTGACAGAAACAGCTCGATTCGGGCAACCAATAATGTCACTTTGACGTTAGAAATATCGTAGATAGATCTTATTGGGATCACAGCGGAATCGCGATATAAACGTCAATGTTGACATGTCGTTTGGTTATCGATCTTTCCAAGATCTCAAACGTGTCTTAATGATTCTTCGAATCGGGTCATTAGGGAAAAAACTGCATGATACTGCGTGACAAGGTAGCCTGGCTTACTTAAGAGTCCGCAACAAGCTCGGCCAAATTTCACCTTCGCATACAAAGGGAGTTTTATTCTCATGTTAAAACTACGTGTTGCATTGTTATGAAACTTTGATATGACGACCGGTTTGGCCTAGTGGGTAGTGACCCTGCCTACGAAGCTGATGGTCCCGGGTTCAAATCCTGGTAAGGGCATTTATTCGTGTGATGAGCATGGATATTTGTTCCTGAGTCATGGGTGTTTTCTATGTATTTAAGTATTTATAAATATTTATATATTATATATATCGTTGTCTAAGTACCCTCAACCTGTAATAATGTCCTATAATATTTATATTTATTAATTTGATATTAGGTATATCTATAACAATATAATATTATGAATTTAGGTATATCTAGTTTTGTTACTAGTTTAAATAGCAACGAATTAGAGCAAAAAGAAGTTTTGTGTGAGAAACTTACATTCGCTGTATTTTTTAACTATGGAAAATGAAAATGAAAATCTTTATTGGTAACGATTGTTACATGTCGGTTTTACATAGTCTATATGTTGTGCATATACCTGTTATTTTAATCCATATTTCATAAATGAAATTAATTGTTAAAGTTATCAATCTATCAATCATTACTAATAATGGGAATACAATCAGTACAATAAATATAAGAGACTCGGTAGAGAGTACCATTTTGTACCTTTTGGCGTTGAAACTCTCGGTCCATGGGGTCCCAGCGCGCACAAGTTTTTTGGAGAAATCGCGAAACGTCTGGTTGACGTAACTGGTGACCGAAGAGCTGGCGGCTTCCTCGCACAACGTATCAGTATTGCGATACAACGAGGAAATGCCGCCAGCATCCTTGGTACAATGCCTCAAGGGCCTATTTTAGATATAAGCTAGTTATAGTAATCATCTGTATATATCCATTATGTATATTGTTATTGTCAATAAATACAATTCCATCAGTACAATATATAAATGTCAAGCTCTAATATGCATTAAATTTTTAAATCACAAGTGGAATATCAAAAATATCGCTATAATCATAGAACATCTTTTCGAGAAGCCACTTTTTAGGGTTCCGTAGTCAACTAGGAACCCTTATAGTTTCGCCATGTCAGTCTGTCTGTCTGTCCGAGGCTTTGCTCCGTGGTCGTTAGTGCTAGAAAGCTGAAATTCGGCATGGATATATAAATCAATAAAGCCGACAAAGTCGTACAATAAAATCTAAAAATTTAATTTTTTTGATGGTACCTCCCCTACACGTAAAGTGGGGGTGAATTTTTATTTTGCTTCAACCCCACAGTGTGGGGTATCGTTGGAAAGGTCTTTCAAAACTAATCTTCAACAAACATTTTTTGATAAAGTGAATATATTCAGAGATAATCGCTCCGAAAGAAAAAAAAAATGTGTCCCCCCCTCCCTCTAACTTTTGAACCATAGGTCAAAAAATATGAAAAAAATCGTGGAAGCTTAAGAAAGACATTAAATGAAAACTATAGCAGATAATATATGATCAGTTTACCTGTTTTTGAGTTATCGCAAAAAGTTTCCTCTTCATAGTAAAAAGACTTACTTTAATTAGGTACTGATTATGCAAATTTGCCTATTTGTTTAACTCGGGTGAAAGGTACCGTTTCATCCCTTGGTTAACAATTTACTATACTTTAAGCTCCAGTTTAGCTTATTGTGACGGAAGAGTAACTACGGAACCCTACACTGATCGTGGCCCGACATGCTCTTGGCCGGTTATTTAGTTTAGATTTGAATCCTCTAGTGGAAGTTGCGTTTCTAATGCAATCAGGTAATCGATTGTAGACTGAAGGTCCGAGGCAATAGACCGACTTCGCTAATGTGTGGCGCTCTGCTACTAGCCGGTCTCCGTGCTTGTTTAGACATCATATGGTATCTGAAGCAACATAAATTAATTAGAGACATAGATATACCTTATCTTACAGTAAGTACAAAGTTGCAGAGCAATCTAGCTAGTCGTATTAAAACGAGAGCGTAACTACCTTCGTATGTAAGTAGAATGAGGTGGTATGGTCACGTTTTGCGAAGGGACGAAAACTACACAGTGAGGAAGGCTATGAACATCCCAAGCAACCCCAAAGGAAGAGGCAGAAGACCAGCAACCTGGTGGTCCTATGTCGAAAGAGAGATGAGGACACAAAACTTGACCACGCGGACAACCCAGGATAGACTGTCCTGGCGCCGACGTACGAGGAGGCCCGACCCCAGCTGAACTGGGAAATGGGCTGGACAAAGAAGAAGTAACTACCTTCGTATGGAGAACCGAGCTCGCTGCAGACTCTTAAGAGGCTACGGGAACTGAGATTTAAATATTTCAGGTGAATATATCCGTCTCGCTAACGGAAGCGGCTCCGAAAACTAGTGCGATAAACACAACGCTAGGTTAGGCGAAAAATTTCTCAGAAAAACCATTAGTTATCAAAATAATCTAATTACACACTAAAAACTTTAAATTTGCCCATGTTTTGACATATACCTGTTTTGCTTAGCAAGGTAAGTATCGACAGTTAAATATTCTTGTAAAAATCTAAATTTGTCAATTTTCGATAAACGCGTTTTGCATAGCATGGCAATACAGTCAAGAGACGTAGTAATTTCACTGCAACGTGCAAGAATCTGCTGGGATATATTCTCCGTTATGTCGTTTCTTTAGTGTACGGTGCTTGGAGCAATTTGGAGCCTAAATGGTCGCACACGGTACCATACGAGCAACACAGAATTACTTTTTGCGAACACTCGTACGAAATTCCTTCAGGGTTTTCCCAAGAGACAAATATGGGCTCCATCAAAGAAGTGAATAGGCGTTTAAAGGGCAACGCCTGGAGTTCCAATTCTAAAAAGGCATGTTAACAACAGGAGCCGGATTCAAAATTTGAAAACTTCAACTTGATATTGGTTTAATGTTATGTATCTTTCTAGTATCTTCTTCTTCTTCCTCGGTCCCTTATTGCTGAGAATCGCAACCATGTATGCTTCGTCCCCATAGTTTGCGGTCATAAGCCATATGGGTATGGTATGGGATTCACTGCATCAGACCATCTCGTGGGTGCTCTTCTTTCGCACGCTTACCATCAATTTGACACAAGATAATCTGCCTTTCTAGGTCATGCTTTTTAGACGCCATGATATGAACAAAGAATCTGAACGCGGGTTCTTGTATGCAGGACTCTAGGATGAACTTATGCCTCGTAAAGTCTGCATCAATTAAATAGTGAGTATAAAATAGAAAGTCCCTAAATAATTATGTTGGAACAGATCCTTTTTTCTATGGTAAAACAAGTTTTTAATGTACGCGAGCATCGCAAATCAAATTATTGGGTATAAAATCAAAATTTAACTTTTAAGTTTCAATGCGGCTAGTAGAAGCGTTTTATTTTATAGCGCAATAATTCCACGAGATTCTAGAAGTCACTCAAGAGAAATTGAAAAATGTAAGTCGTACTTAAGAAAGATGAACCTTTTAGAAACCAGTTCGTATTCACAATCTGCTATCAAAATGATAAACATTTGTTATTATTACGCGCGCATTTTGCTCGCACTTATTCGTATATATACTTGCGCGAGCGAGACGCACGGGAGAATGATAAAAAAAAAGAAAATTATATTATTTTGCTTCTTTTCGCTTTCCTGCAAACCAATGAAAGTGACGTATGGCATAAAAGTATTCTCACCCGACGCAATGTAGACACCATAGAAACCCCAAAATGAGGAAGATTGTAAACGCGCTAATTTATTTCGTGTCTGTTATAGATATATATTTATCCTCAAACAATCGTGTTGCGTGTCTTTCCTACATTTGGCGAACCAAAGTGGCACAACCACACGTACTGAGATGAAGATTTACAGTCTTCGAATTTCAAAGCTCGCGGTTTGCGTCAAGTTATGTTAATGACGTAATTGGGTACTTGACATTATGTTGAATATTATAACAAAACTTAGGTAAATGGATAGATCCATTATAAAAAAGTGGAATTTAAAAAGTGATATAGAGATTATAAAATAATACAAGGCACCAAATTAAAAAAAAAAAAAAAAGAAAAACAAAATGGTACCACTCGTTTTCTTATATATTATTGAAAAATAAATTGTTTGACAACTATATAAACGCAATATTTCAGGGTCAATATAACAATTTTCATGATCTTCCATAATGTAATGTGACGTTACATTACAATTACGGTATCATTTTGTTAGAGGCGTTTCAATCGTCGAGTGCGAGCATCAGACTAACTCTCATTTCTGACCTTTGTGTTGCTTAAATACCATGAGTCCTATATAGACATTTGATCCTCAGGAAAATCAAGATCGATTGAGATTATTTACAAAAAAAACTGTCAAGTAGCCAATGGAATCCCTCGTCTTTTAAAGGTTACACGCGAATGTTAACCGCAGCTGCATAATAACATAATGCTGTTGCCGCTACAATAACAAATACTAAAAATAGAATAAAATAAATATTTAATGTGGCTCCCATACAATATGTATGTTAATTATAAGATGTAATGTTTATGAATAGATGTGTCCCGCCGAGTTTCATGCCGGTCCATATTGGGATACCCTCCTCCAATTGAGGGGGGATTTAAACCTTCTCCGGTCAGAGGTGTAGGGTTAGAGCCGGTGTAGCTTTATTTGACGTTCATCCCAATATGGACCGGCAAGAAACTCGGCGGGACACATCTTTTCAAAACATTACATCTTATAATTAACATGCATTAAATAAGAAAAAATACAATTTAGATTACTATAGAAATCATGCATTTACATACAGTAGCTACTTTTCTTTATAGAAATTTGATTGAAAATTGATAAAAATATATATGTCACATCAAATCATACAAATACGTAGCTCTTTCAGAAAACATGTGATGGATCGTGTGTGGAGAATACGATAAAAACGGCACGCTTACGTTGCGTCACTGCGATTCTTTTTTTAAGTAACGGTGTGGTCGGACCTTAACTGCGGTAATTGTGACGTTGAATCCCTCACTCATTTTATAGATAGTGTCATTTACGAAGGCGCGCGCCTTGACTCGTAATGTGTGTGTATATTATTAAAGGTTAGATTTGACATATCTGCGCGTCATCGTGGATGACACGAACTATGTATACCAAGGAAATTCACAAATACAGCGGCGGCAACAACGTTGCTGCAGGTGTCACAATAGCAAAGAGAATTTGAAATAGAGGTGGATTTTCAAAGAAAACTTTATATACTTGACGCGGCCAATGATGATCCGTATGACAGTTCCTCCAATTCGCTTTTGGATCGACTTAATTTAAAAATAATTCCTGAAATAGGTTATTATGGTATTTTAATTACCTACCTAATTGTTACGTTTCTGAATAAAATAATGTGTTATAGGGACCGTGCGCGTTGGAAGGTCTGCCATCTTGTGGCCTGAATCGGAACAATAAACATGCACATGTACACGTCACGTGTTTTCTTGTGCATAGTAGGTTCTGCCATCTTGTGGGCTACATCGGAACAAAAAACATCACATTTACGCCTCGCGCCAAAAATCTGACGGCTCCTGTGCTGCCTCCTACAGTTCATGCACGCTCCCTATAGTAGAGAAAAAAGTCCAAAATCATTTGACATTGGCAGTTACTCTATACTATGAAGTGTGGAATTAAGAGGAGTGGCATCTCTTATGGTAGAACTGTTGCAAGTGTCCAGCTGTCAGCTATAAAGAATAGTTCCAAATCTCTCCAGAGTAGCGCTAGAGTAGCTAAGAACCTAGGCGTATTTGACGGAGTGAATTGCGCTGTCTATGATTTGATTTTTTTGTTCAAGTACTCTAGGTATTGTAGCGCCACCTATTTAAAGTTTTTTGATGACACTTTTTGTTACATGGAGATTTCGTTCCTTATCCCCACCTTCCGTACGCGTACTCTATACAAAAATGAACTGATAAGGTCATCATTGGCCGCGTCAAGTATAGCCACCATAAATTTTCTGCCATCTTTCGACACACGATTAAAACTTTTAGAACGCCATTTGACTTTAATCCTTGTTCTTTCACTGATATGTGTTAAATTTGTTAAATATCAAAAGGTGGCGCCATCTCATAGATCAAATGCCAAAAACGACGTTTCGAGCGACCTTTAAATAAATAAATAATATTGGTAATTCTTACACAAATTGACTAAGCCCCACAGTAAGCTCAAGAAGGCTTGTGCTGTGGGTACTTAGACAACGATATGTTTAATATACAGATACTTAACAGTACATTATGATACAGGTGTGCTATGTTGGTCATTACACACGAGGCCATATTGTGCGCGCGAGCTGTAAGCGAGCGAGCAATAAGAAAGCCGATCTGTGTAATGACCATAGCACACGACGTTTCATACGACGTTTTTCACCACACTTGCGAGGAAAAAAACAAAACTTATAAATTAGATTTTTATTGTCAAAACAGTAAAAGTACAATTTAAAAAAAATTACAGTTTTAACATCGAATAATTGCACCAAGGCGTGCTGGGCTTGTAGGAACTTATTCACCAGTTCATTGAAGTAAGCTACCAACACGTTTTCCAAGAAAGACTGGATATTTTTGCTGATTTTCCATTGAATAAAAGTTTCATATGCCGCCAAATATTTTTCACTCGATTTTGATGGTAAAAGGCTATAGTTCTCGGCTCTTGCCTCTATTAGTATTACTGGCAGCGTCAATTTTATGTGTCCTTCATTTTCAATGCTTAAACATGTCATTTTCCTCAATATATAAACTAAAAACATGCAAAACTATTCCAATTTTATGACAAACATGGAAAATGGCTGGCGCGTAATTTTTTTTACGCACAAATGGGCCAACGAAATTGACAATTTTTTTTTCGTATTTTTATTCGACGGATGGAGATCAAATCGTTAAAATGTCATGTTTATTCATTAATGTAATTTACGAGATAATTTAATCTATAAATTAGGTATGTTTGTTATGATAAAACCTCTTTGAACTAACATTTGAAAATTTATAGTTGGTTAATGTATTTACTCGACTAAATTAAGAAGGCTCCGTTTCCATGCATATTAAGAGCAATCAGTTGCCTTCTTAACTCAGTCGGATAATATAATGAAAAAGCACGACTGTTATAATATACTGAAAAAGCACGCGTGTTTAATACTCGTATCGAGGATTATGAGCCAAAAATCGGTGGAATAAAAACGTCGTTTTGAGCAAGTGTGTTGAAATAGTACATTACGGTACAAGTGCGAAAAATAGGAAATTCGAAACGAGTGGCGATATATTGCTAGTTGCGAACTAGTTGCGAATTACCTATTTTTCGCATCATCATCATTTTTAAAGGGCCATACTTTAAATGTTCGACACAGTAACGTAGTATGCTAATTTTCGCACTAGTGCGGTAAAGTAGCACCATATGTACTGTAAATACCTAGAAAACACCCATGACTCAGTAACAAATATCCGTGCTCATCACACAAATACATGCCCTTACCGGGAATCGAAACCAGGATCATTGGCTTCATAGGCAAGGTCACCCACTAGGCCAGACCGGTCGTCAAACCCTTCAAAATTCTTTAATTTGTCAAGAAAATATTCAGTAATAAAATTAATTAAAAAGCACTTTAAAGTAACAAGTAAATGTAACTGACATTAAAGAACGGTGTAAATTGATGTCATTTGTGAAATTTTCAGCGAAAAGTTCTTCCATTTGCTTAGAAATGTCAATTACTTGAAATCTGTTAACGTCGTAAAAGCAATTATTCGAATTAGAACTAAGAATTGCATTAATTAATTTTGTAACTTGAAATATCAAAAAAAATCTTTAAACGAATATTTTTTTTATTTTTGTTTAAGAATAAGATTTGCCAGCGAGCAATGGAGCGCAGCATACTAGGAGTTCGGAGAACCGATCGGGTTAGGAACACCGGACTGCGCTCCAGAACTGGTATCATAGATGTGGGTGTTATGGCCGCTAAGCTTAAGTGGGGTTGGGCGGGACACTTCTGCCGTATGCACCCGGATCGGTGGGCCAAATTGGCTACCGAATGGACATCGCAGATTAGCCGGGGCAGAGGCAGACCTAAAAAGAGGTTGCGGGATGACCTCGACGCTTTTTGTAGCGACTGGCGGGAACATGCTCCAAACCGTGATGAGTGGCGGAAAAAAGGGGAGGCCTTTGCCCAGCAGTGGGACACAAAATAGGCTATTAAAAAGAAAAAAAAAAAATATATATATATATATATATATGAGCGCCTTGTTGAGCTGTATATGTCTGAGCGATGTTATAATGATTTAATGATACACACACTAGATAGATGGCCTTACCGACAATAAGCGGTTCCTTCCCGATAATTGCATATAAAGTAAGAATGGAGAATTTATACCGAGGTCAATAACCACCGTGCAAGCCGTTGATATATATCTGATTATACGGCACTAAAAATCGTGGCTAGTTAATGTGATGTTACTCACAAATTCGAGCCTATCGTGCAGCCTAACGCAACTAGTTGCGTTGCGACCAATCGCGCGCGTGATGCGAACTCATCAACCAATCGCGTTGCGGAGTTAGATTGCACCATTGGCTCAAATTCGTGTGCGTGACATCGCTCTACTCGTACTAGCCCCATTTTTATTGCCCGTAAGGCCTGTCCACATATGTCAATTGCTCAAGTAATATAATTATGCGCTGGTGATAGAGATAGAATGGAATGGAATGGAATGGAATGGAATGGGATGGATATTCCATAGAATAGAATATGTTTTTATTGTATAACTGTGTACATACAAAGGTGGTCTTTTTTACATCATAATTTTCAACAGTTTCCTGCTAGGGCGTACAATTTTATTATGGTAGGTAACCTACCTATCCTAAAAATAAGCTTAACCTTAAGTAGGTACATAGGTATAGCCGGTAAAACAACTCTGCCAGTAGAAAAAGGCGCGAAATTCAAATATTCTATTAACGTCCTTGCTTTACCTAAAATAACAATCGTTTATCGATAAACGTCTATTAGAAAATGGATAAATCATAGTCTTCAAGAGTTTGACGACCGGTCCTTCACAATAACATGTGCTTAGTATTTTCTAGAAAAAAAAAAGAATAAATTAAACATCAATCAGTATCTATTATTTATTTATTTATTTAAACTTTATTGCACACATAAAGAAAAATGTACAAATGGCGAACTTAATGCCAAAAGGCATTCTCTACCAGTCAACCTTTGGGTCAAACAGAGACATTTGTGTATGTTGGTGCAGGAAACAATAATAACAAATAATAAGGAAAAAATTAAACGTGAAGTCAAATAATATTAAAAATATATAAATAGTTAAATACTACTACTTATATAATGTATAAAAGATAGACTAATACATATAATTATGTACATATACATGATGGTGAACCTTATTTAAGTTCTTCTGACAGAAGATGCTTGCGAAGTAGTCGTTTGAAAACGGGTTTGCTTGGGGCTTGTCGAATAAAGAGAGGGATTATTGTTATTATTGTTGCTATTATTGTTACTTTGCTAATATCAAAGCCCGTAGTGTAAATTTGTTCGATAGTGTAACGTGACGTACGCGTTTGCGTTAAGTCTAATTTTTTATGGGATTTAGAAACAGCGCGCCGAGCAGGCGGTTTTAGAAACTCAAAATCCCATACAAAATGAGACAACGCAAACTCGTACGTCACGTTTCGCTGTCGAATAAATTTACACTAAGGGTACTGAACAACATTAAACTTCATAAAAACTAATTATATATTTTGACTTAAGAAAAAACTGACTACTTAATTTTACTTAGATGAGTACTACTCACTGATTTGTCGCGCGGCGACGCACGGTTTAGGAGATACAAAGATTTCAGCATGACTGAAAAAAAAACTTTATGGGGCTGTATCTCCTAAACCGTGCGTCGTAGCGCAAAAATAATGAAATTTTTGTTCCCCTTTGAACCTCCGAAATAATATTTAACAAACACAAAAAAGAAAAAAAAAAGAAAAAAAACATGATGGCAGAATTTTGCTTATAGGTTTTTTATGGTTGAATACCAAGACGTGCCATAATTTTACGTTTAAAAACAAAAGAAGGTTGCCTTACAGGCCTAGGTGTGTAAGGCTGTATGAAATCCCTTTACATACATCTTCACTCATCGCACCTGATATGTAGTATTTCCGGACCTAATTTGAAGTAAGTCATGTCAACATTTCATTGCAAGGTTTGAGAAAAAATTGTTTCTTTAACAAAAATTGAAACTAACGTTTACTTTAATTAATATTTAGATTTAGTTTTGCTTTGATTGCTTGATGATTACCTAAATAAATGATTTATTCCGTTTTTATTTGGCATTTATTTTGTTTTGATTTTTCAGTTTTTCACACTTCTCAAAATTGAGTATCTATTAAATATTACTTTTATGCATATTAAGCACACAATTCTTTATTTATTTCATTTATTAACTAACTATCAAGCCATCGGTATCGGTATCGGTAACGAATATTTTTTTTATTTTTGTTTAAGAATAAGATTTGCCAGCGAGCAATGGAGCGCAGCATACTAGGAGTTCGGAGAACCGATCGGGTTAGGTACACCGAACTGCGCTCCAGAACTGGTATCATAGATGTGGGTGTTAAGGCCGCTAAGCTTAAGTGGGGTTGGGCGGGACACTTCTGCCGTATGCACCCGGATCGGTGGGCCAAATTGACTACCGAATGGACATCGCAGATTAGCCGGGGCCGGGGCAGAGGCAGACCTAAAAAGAGATTGCGGGATGACCTCGACGCTTTTTGTAGCGACTGGCGGGAACATGCTCCAAACCGTGATGAGTGGCGGAAAAAAGGGGAGGCCTTTGCCCAGCAGTGGGACACAAAATAGGCTATTAAAAAGAAAAAGAAAAAAAAATATATATATATGAGCGCCTTGTTGAGCTGTATATGTCTGAGCGATGTTATAATGATTTAATGATACACACACTAGATAGATGGCCTTACCGACAATAAGCGGTTCCTTCCCGATAATTGCATATAAAGTAAGAATGGAGAATTTATACCGAGGTCAATAACCACCGTGCAAGCCGTTGATATATATCTGATTATACGGCACTAAAAATCGTGGCTAGTGAATGTGATGTTACTCACGAATTCGAGCCTATCGTGCAGCCTAACGCAACTAGTTGCGTTGCGACCAATCGCGCGCGTGATGCGAACTCATCAACCAATCCCGTTGCGGAGTTAGATTGCACCATTGGCTCAAATTCGTGTGCGTGACATCGCTCTACTCGTACTAGCCCCATTTTTATTGCCCGTTAGGCCTGTCCACATATGTCAATTGCTCAAGTAATATAATTATGCGCGGGTGATAGAGATAGAATGGAATGGAATGGAATAGAATGGAATGGAATGGAATGGAATGGAATGGAATGGAATGGAATGGAATGGAATGGAATGGAATGGAATGGAATGGAATGGAATGGAATGGAATGGAATGGAATGGAATGGAATGGAATGGAATGGAATGGAATGGAATGGAATGGAATGGAATGGAATGGAATGGAATGGAATGGAATGGAATGGAATGGAATGGAATGGAATGGAATGGAATGGAATGGAATGGAATGGAATGGAATGGAATGGAATGGAATGGAATGGAATGGAATGGAATGGAATGGAATGGAATGGAATGGAATGGAATAGAATAGAATAGAATATATTTTTATTGTATAACTGTGTACATACAAAGGTGGTCTTTTTTACATCATAATTTTCAACAGTTTCCTGCTAGGGCGTACAATTTTATTATGGTAGGTAACCTACCTATCCTAAAAATAAGCTTAACCTTAAGTAGGTACATAGGTATAGCCGGTAAAACAACTCTGCCAGTAGAAAAAGGCGCGAAATTCAAATATTCTATTAACGTCCTTGCTTTACCTAAAATAACAATCGTTTATCGATAAACGTCTATTAGAAAATGGATAAATCAAAGTCTTCAAGAGTTTGACGACCGGTCCTTCACAATAACATGTGCTTAGTATTTTCTAGAAAAAAAAAAGAATAAATTAAACATCAATCAATATCTACTTGTTACTTTGCTAATATCAGAGCCCGTAGTGTAAATTTATTCGATAGTGTAACGTGACGTACGCGTTTGCGTTAAGTCTCATTTTTTATGGGATTTAGAAACAGCGCGCCGAGCGGGCGGTTTTAAAAACTCAAAATACCATACAAAATGAGACAACGCAAACTCGTACGTCCCGTTTCGCTGTCGAATAAATTTACACTAAGGGTACTGAACAACATTAAACTTCATAAAAACTAATTATATATTTTGACTTAAGAAAAAACTGACTACTTAATTTTACTTAGATGAGTACTACTCACTGATTTGTCGCGCGGCGACGCACGGTTTAGGAGATACAAAGATTTCAGCATGACTGAAAAAAAAACTTTATGGGGCTGTATCTCCTAAACCGTGCGTCGTAGCGCAAAAATAATGAAATTTTTGTTCCCCTTTGAACCTCCGAAATAATATTTAACAAACACAAAAAAGAAAAAAAAAAGAAAAAAAACATGATGGCAGAATTTTGCTTATAGGTTTTTTATGGTTGAATACCAAGACGTGCCATAATTTTACGTTTAAAAACAAAAGAAGGTTGCCTTACAGGCCTAGGTGTGTAAGGCTGTATGAAATCCCTTTACATACATCTTCACTCATCGCACCTGATATGTAGTATTTCCGGACCTAATTTGAAGTAAGTCATGTCAACATTTCATTGCAAGGTTTGAGAAAAAATTGTTTCTTTAACAAAAATTGAAACTAACGTTTACTTTAATTAATATTTAGATTTAGTTTTGCTTTGATTGCTTGATGATTACCTAAATAAATGATTTATTCCGATTTTATTTGGCATTTATTTTGTTTTGATTTTTCAGTTTTTCACACTTCTCAAAATTGAGTATCTATTAAATATTACTTTTATGCATATTAAGCACACAATTCTTTATTTATTTCATTTATTAACTAACTATCAAGCCATCGGTATCGGTATCGCCGATTATTCCGGTAAAAAAATAACATCGGTATGGTATCGGCAAAATCATATATCGTTACATTCCTAGTTTTCACAGTTTCCAGTAATCACAGTTTTTTCGACGAGGGCGGCAAAATACTCATATCGCGAGCACTCTAGAGTTAACATATGAATCAATTTAGCTACGGTTAAGTGTCCGTTCCTCTGTTTACTAGGTTAAAAGTAACAATGTGTGGGGGTGTAGATTTAGGCCTTCGCAAATAATCTTCACTTGTTAATTAGACTGTGAGCGGAGTACATTTAGGTCAAATAAATATATCGTAAATTGATGATTGATGATTTTTTTTTATACTACGTGCCCACCTGATGGTAAGCAGTCTCCGTAGCCTATAGTGTAGCGTGTAGTATGTTATGTGTAGTGCCTTAAATGTTTGGGCAGAGCCCAAGAGTGCAACCCGTGCGTCACTGCAGAGCTATGCCTACCATCTGATAGCTACCACGTACTAAATTGTCGGGAATAGTAACCTTCATATAATTATATTTTTGGAAAAAGTCTAAAACAACTTATTATTTTAACAAATTGTAATTTGTAAGAAAGGTGGTAATGTTTACGTGTGTGCGTATGTATAATTATTAGTGCTTAAACGAATAAACTGATTTATATCTCGAATTTTGTTTCAATAGGGACCTTATACATCTCCAAACTTAATGTATTAACCGTGGAGACTATACGTCTCTGTCATACTGTATAATATATTTGACTTGGTACATAATAGTTATGTATTCTGTAGCATTAGTTTATGAGACTGCTAGTTTAACAGTCCAGACGCGGTTTATTTATTTAGTATAAATTTTATTTTGACACTTGGAGAGACTTTACACCTCCAAATTTTATTAGTATTAGTACTCTGACATTGGGGACCTTTTACATCTCCATATTTAATGTGTTTTTAACCATAGAGACTATACATCTCTATTGTATTGTAGTAATTATTTACTTTAAGATTATTATAATGTAATGTTTACCCAGGTATTGGCTGTTGTATTTATAAATGTTGTTATGTATTTTTCATGTCACTATATGATGTTAGTATAAATGTTGTATTGACTTGTAAAAGAGCCTTTGAGGCCTACTTGCAGAATAAATTTTTGAATTTTGAATTTTGAATAAAGTTTTAAAATATTTTTTTAGTATCAGCCGGATTTGAACCTTAAGATATGTCAAGAAATATTATTTCTTCAAACAGAAACGTCAATTTTGACACTGACATATCCATGTCGTATCCATATTTGACGTATCTTAAAGTTCGAGTTAGGCAGACTATGTTAGCTAAAAGTAATTTTCATTAACTAGGTGCCTACTAAGCAAGAAATGTGAGATCTGCAATAGTATACTGTATATTTACAAGTTACAACGAATGTGACGTCGCGTGTGTTTTGCAGGTCTGTTATCCTGTGTGTATCAGGCTTTATTCAGCGTTAGGTTATTGTCTCATGATTTCAATTTAAGTTACACGTAAATGTATTGTGTTTACTTAAGCTTTTGTGTCTGAAATAAATACAATGCAATACAATTATTAAGTCACATGTATACACCAATTTCTTCTAAACTTTGTCAAACTTTTCACATTTGAAATGAGAATGCGCCCCTGGCGTGTATTTTTGTCCCTGAGACCAATTCAAACTTACATTGCGATATCAAAATGATACCTAAACGATGTCAGTCACCCGTGTCAGTTCGCGCCAAAATATAAAAAATAAAATAAAAATAAATATTATAGGACATTATTACACAAATTGACTAAGTCCCACAGTAAGCTCAATAAGGCTTGTGTTGAGGGTACTTAGACAACGATAATATATAATATATAAATATTTATAAATACTTAAATACATAGAAAACACCCATGACTCAGGAACAAATATCCATGCTCATCACACGAATAAATGCCCTTACCAGGATTTGAACCCGGGACCATCGGCTTCGTAGGCAGGGTCACTACCCACTAGGCCAGACCGGTCGTCATATATGTACGAAGTATGAGAGAAATTTACGCGTGAGCGGCGTGAGTGACATCATTTGGATATCATTTTGATGTCACAATGTAAGTTAGAATCGGCTTCCGTGTTCTTTAAGACAGCAGCTTGAACAAAGTTTTTAATTGTTTAAAATGGGTTTTGTAAACTTTGTGCAGAATTTCACTGGTTGACTAATTTATTTTAGAGTTACGAGATTATTGTTTTGTTTAAATGAATTTTAGTATAATAATATTATATATTATTATATTAGGAATCCAGTTAATAATTACAAGAACAAGTATTCCGAAATCTGTTCAGGATAAACAAATACATATTTAAATTCAGATTTAATTCTGAAATAAATGTTTATTTAATTTAATTTAATTTAAATAGACTAATAATCACTATATTACATAGAACATTCACATTACATATTTAAAAAAAACCTTCGTGCATGTAGGTACGTATTTATGGAAATATCGCAATAGTTATAAAATATTATTCGAAAAAAATCTTACTTTGTTGTATGTGGCAGTGGCAAGCCGTTCATAGAACTCAATTTACACAGGATTGCCTATTTACAGCGCGGCTTACGTGGGCGATGACTCGCGAATGCGGCGCGGCGCGGCGGCCCAACGGCACGGCATTCGGAGAACGCCCACGTAGGACACTTTCATATGTATCAAAGGATTGAATTCACCCGCGCCGCGCCGCGCCGCTTCGTGTTCGCGAGTTATTCGCTCAGGTAAGACACTGCCTTAGAGACACTTAAGCAGGTCTTGAAAACCATGACACATTAGTTGCACCCCCATCAATGGTATATTATAATAAATTTTGTATATATTTATTTTATGACATTTAGTTAATATTTTTGAGTAATAATTACAGTTTCAACTGCCTTAATTTCGTGTTAGTTTTGAATGAGAAGGCCGAAGGCTGAGCTCCGCGTTGGGCAGAAGGCCCGGAGTGTAACAGGTAAGCGCATTTACGCGAGGCCGAAAACCGGTCTGCGGGAGATACGACCTTTAGATTTTTATAGCATTTCCCACCTAAAACCAAAAAAGGTAATCACAATCTTCTGCCGATTTCGCAAAAAATATGTCCACGAAATTTAATCATGATAAGTTCTCAAATAAAACCCTCTTTTGGGTACCAAAATCTTTTCCTCAAACCTTGAAGCCTCATTACAGGAACCAAGTTTATTGTAAGAAATAAGGACTTATTCAAACATTATTTAATAGATCACCACTAGGGAAATCACAACAAAGTGAATTAGAAAATGACGATCGAGAACAATCTTCGCGAAGCCCTTTGTCGTCCTTTTTAAGCCGGTTTCCAATCAGAGTAATGAAAGGTGCTATTAACGAAATTGAGTATTTGAATTAGGTATAATTTTGTATTGAAATGTATAAAATATAATAGTCATGTCACCAACTTAATAGAAAAGAGGAATACGAGGAAATGCCGCCAGCATCCTTGGTACAATGCATCCAGGGCCTATTTTAGATTTAAGCTAGTTATAGTAATCCTCTGTAGGTATATATTCATTACGTATGTTGTTATTGAAAGAATATAAGAAAAGTATTAAAAATAAAATAAAAGTAAAAACGCTCTGTGCATCTCGAAAAGTCCATGGTGATCATCCTCGTCGACCATGATGGAATAGTTATTTTTAATATAGTTGCTCAAAAAGTGCTACGTAGCTGTTTAGCGTGCGGAAAGTTGGATTTCGCTATACTGTTGAAACTTGGTAAGTAGATGTATTCTGTGAACCGCATTATGATTTTGACACAAAAATAGAAAAAAAACAATAAATTTTGGGGGTTCCCCATACTTAGAACTAAAACTCAAAAAATTTTTTTTCATCAAACCCATACGTGTGGGGTATCTATGGATAGGTCTTCAAAAATGATATTGAGGTTTCTAATATCAGTTTTTTCTAAACTGAATAGTTTGCGCGAGAGACACTTCCAAAGTGGTAAAATGTGCCCCCCCCCCCTGTAGCTTCTTAAATAAGAGGATGATAAAACTAAAAAAAATATATGATATACATTACCATACAAACTTCCACGGAAAATTGGTTTGTGACGAGATCTAGTAAGTAGTTTTTTTAATACGTCATAAACTTACAAAAAAAAATTCATCTAACACATACGTGTGGGGTATCTATGGATAGGTCTTCAAAAATGATATTGAGGATTCTAACATACTTTTTTCTAAACTGAATAGTTTGCGCGAGAGACACTTCCAAAGTGGTAAAATGTGTCCCCCTTCCCCTTAAAACTTATTAAAATAACAGAATGATAAAACTAAAAAAAATATATGATGTATATTACCATGCAGTGGTTTTTTTAAGACCCCGCCCGACGTTGCTTAACTTCGGTGATTGGAAAGAAATATTTATTTCATTCTGTTTTTAGTATTTGTTGTTATAGCGGCAACAGAAATAGATAATCTGTAGAAATTTCAACTGGCTAACTATCACAGTTCATGAGATACAGTCTGGTGACAGACGGACGGATGGACGGAGTCTCAGTAACAGGGTCCCGTTTGACCCTTTGGGTACGGAACCCTAAAAACAGTAATATCTAATTATACAATCAAAAATTTTAAATTTTCCCACCATGTTTTTTTTTTCGCGGACGTATTTTGTCTGTGCTATTGATATTACGCTTTTAGGGCTAGCACACACAAGCTGAAATTAAGAAGGAATCTGAACCTCTATGGTTTCTCAAGGATTATGAATATTGTCTATGGTCTCTGTTTATAAAGGATAATATTTGTCCAGGATTGGGGCTGATGATGGAGCAGCAACAAAAACAACCCTGAACACAGTAAAAGTTGTATATTAATAAAAATGTATAAAATAAAGGCGCTTGATGCGCGGACGCGACATGTTGTCATGCGCGTCGTTGATGGAGTGGGAGGCGGCCGCGGCCGCGCCGCTCCGGCGCCGGTGCCCGCCGCGCCCCGCGTCCCGCAGCCCGAAATCGTCATCCGGCCTTCACGCAGTGCTGGCGTGAACAATATTCATAATTCTCTGAATGTGTTTAGTAGGTAACCAATGTAGGTACCAAAAGAGATTCAGATGCTAAATTTCAGCTCGTCTATCCTAAAGCCCTTACCGTGGCTATTCTAGTCTATTAAGACGACGCATTTTAAATGTTGGCAGCAGGTATCTTGATTTATATCTTCAGATTATAGGTATAGGCTGCATTTAAAAAGTGCGATTCGGACCCGCGCACAAACGGTTCCGTACCATTACGCAAAAAACAAAATCATGTTTGTTGTATGGGAGCCCCACTTGAATATTTATTTTAGTCTGTTATTATTTATATTAGTCTTTGTTGTTATAGCGGCAACAGAAATACATCATCAGGCCGCGTAGCCAACGTTACAATCGTTAACGCTCCGTAGCGTAGCGTAGTCATCTCTCTATATCACTCTTCCATATTAGTGCGACTGTGACAGTTGCACGTTGGCTACGCGGGCTGAGCAGATCGCTCTTTAGCGATAAAACCGCCTGCCGCCTATACATTTAATCAATTGTTTTTTTTCTTCCTTTCTTGTGTCTCTTTGCTGAGATGTGCCAATAAAGAGTATTCTACTACTACTAACTATCACGGTACATAAGATACACCCTGGTGACAGAGAGACATACAGACGGACAATGGACTCTTAGTAATAGATTCTCATCTTTTTCCTTTAGGTACGGAACTCTAAAAAGGAAGATATATTGGAAAGAGTAAATACACATGTGAGTAAAGTTTGAATGAAGTAATACATAATTTAGGGCTTGGCTTGGCTCATACGCTTCTGCGTCTCGCTCGCGCCAATACATGTACGGACATGTACAAGCGAAATACACACTAGACGAATCATAACTAAATGACATCATTCTGATGTCGTATACGTTCGAATTGACCTGTCAAGGTCTGCATTTCGGAATAAGATTGTCCTTTATACAATATGTAACAAAAATAGTGGGGATCTGTTTAAGAGCATGCTCTTTAACTGATCCCCACTATTTTTGTACCTATCTGATATCTGTGGGTAAAATCGCATTCAAGTTTGCTATATTATAATGGGATTAGGTAAATGAAAAACCTTCAACCTTTCACCTACATAACATCCAATGCCAAAATAAATATAAGAATCTCAAGTTTTCCATAAGACTTTTTCAATGTAAGCTCCATTTTTTTCTATTGAAAGCGAAAGGTCACAGAGCAAAAAACGTGACAATACAGTGTCTTCAACGAGACAGTATTGACTGAATTGACTTTTGTTCCCATTTCCCGAAGAGTCTCTTGAGATTCTGAAGTTGGTTGAGATTTTTCGCAGTGACGTTCACTGGAATAATTATTGACGTCAATTTGGGACTACCCTAATTTGTTTTGTAAATTTTTAGATTTCAGAAGTTTGCTTTGGCGGTTATCTTATAGTTTCGTGAGCCCTTACGGATACACTTTGATCCCTAGGGATCTTTTGTGCAATTGCCCCATTAAGAAAGATCCTTTAACTGCTCAAGAGCTCTTTCGACCATCTCCATGGACCGGATGATGGAGCTCACGGGTAGCGTTTTGAACTCCCCATCTCTAGGCGTTTATGACACTGATACTAGTTCCGGATGGGGCGCCAGTGTAATGGTCGTCTTTATATTTATTTATCTACGCAATTTTACTTATATTGTTTGATAGAAAATCCATATCCCTCACCTTCAATCAACTTTTTTTGTTTTTGTTTTTATCGATTCGACCAAACCCTTAATAAAGGACAATGGGCACTTTTGTATGGGGAGTGTCCCATGGATGTATACTGTTGAGACATATGTCGTTTTAAAGCTCTTAATCGTAGTATTATTTTATTGTATGGCACCAACCTTAGACCACTTGCAGGGACCGTGCTATATAAAAAAAGAAGTTGCGCATTTAAGCAGTTATATTTCCTTAAACGCGGGATATAAAAAGTTTTAGCGTATTTTATTCGAAAGAATATAAAAAATGCTTTATGTTTTTTGTATCAACACCAATGATAAAGTATTTAAAGGGACACAATGTACAGTTTTAAAAAATCGTCATTCTAAAAATTACTTAATACACAGCGAAATAAGAGTGTATACAAATGCCATGTATATCATGTGAAAAGTATTTTTATAAGCTATTTTTCGTATAATATAACTGGGGTCAAATCGTTGCAGGGACCAAAATAAAACCATTTAATGAGTTAATTAATTGTAGTTAATTACGCCTTAACTTTTCTACTCAACGCCAGATGTCGCTCTAAAGCAAAATTCTACTTGACGTAAAACATTTATACATCGCGGTAATCTCGTCAGTCTTACTCCATCATTTTAAAAAGTATAGACTAGTTTATGGATTTCTAAAGTTATGTCAAGATGACTGAATGTAATATTGTCAACAATAATTGTCAAAACACGCAATTTAAAATATTCAACATTGTAATTACAAAATAGTATATTTCTAATACGCTATAATTTTCTCCAATCGAAAGGCACTCCATTCCATTGATCTCAGAGAGTATGCTCCTTGATGATCTTCACTATTCATGGGGTAGGTAAGATAAAAGTATTATTTTTTCTCGTATAGCTGCTATATAGCGTTCGACTCCATGGAAAATAAAGGCTCCAAATTATATAAAAAATGTAGCATATATACAAAGTGCAATTTAGATAGTATTCCAGAAAAAAAAACGCCAATGTAAATGCTGAAAAGTTTCCTATCGTATCGTCGAACAAATTCATATCTACTTCTGACCTACGCGACCTTAGAAGTTTGGATTGTCCTACCTAATCATTTAACATTTTATTGTTTTCAGAACAAGAATTATTTAACTTCCCACTGTCTATGTAAGGGGACTTAGAGCGGATTCATACTTTACTATACGTGTCGTGTCGAATGATAGTCCCTATGTCAGTTTCTCCAATTCTATTTTGCGTAGGATAAGTTAAAAAAATAATTAAAAATATGTGTTACCGTATTTTTATTCGTGAAATGTTACCTATATTTTTTTTTATTTTATGGTAGAGGAGGCAAACGAGCAGACGGATCACCTGATGGTAAGCGATTACCGCCGCCCATGGACACCTGCAACACCAGAGGGGTTGTAAGTGCGTTGCCGGCCTTTAAGATGGGAGTACGCTCTTTTCTTGAAGGTTTGAAGGTCGTATCGGTCCGGAAATACCGCAGGCGACAGTTCATTCCACAGTTTAGCTGTGCGAGGCAGAAAGTTCCTGGAAAAACGCACAGTTGAGGACTGCCAACCATCTAAGTGGTGAGGATGGAAATGTTGTCGCGTAGGGCGATGGCGAAAAGAAGCGGCAGGGATTAATCCGAACAATGATTGTACTATACTTCCAAAAATATGTCTGACAAACATTTTACATGAAAGCCATTTTTCCACGTAAAAATGAACTGTTATAGGGACCATCTTTTGAATTTATGATAATTTATTCATATTTTAATGTATTCGGGTAATATTGCAGGCATTATATCAGCACCAAATAAATGCTGTGAACCAGATATATAAAGTGTTTTAAGTGGCGAATAACGTTTCCAAATCGCATTTTCTTTTGACATATCTTTCTTTTTTCTTTTTTTTTGCTCTTTTTTTCACGACCGGTTTGGCCTAGTAAGTCGATGATCCTGGGTTTGAATCCCGGTAAGGGCATTATTTGTGTGATGAGCACAGATATTTGTTCCTGAGTCATGGATGTTTTCTATGTATTTAAGTATTTGTATATTATACACCGTGTTTTTTTTGATTTGCGTTAATTTCAAGGGTGCATTCCTGAGCTTAAATTAAGTAACTTTCTCAAAGACACCGGTATTCTAATTAACTCCATTTCAGAGTTAATCCATATTTTATTTTTATCTTATAAAGCCCTTACGAGTGTGTACACTTACCTTAGGGCCCGTTCACATATTGATTAGTGTTTAGTACGGGTTAATACATTTGCTACTAAACGTAAGTACTATCTCGGACGATCGATGTTCGAAATGACATTGACATGTCACAGTTTTCAATTGTTTGATTGAGATAAATGTAATGCCCGTGCAACAACAACGCTATATGCAACATTTAATTACTTTTTATAACAAAAAAAATGTTTAAAAAATATAAAAAAAAATTTTTTTTTTGGAAAATTAACTATGTCATGTAGTTTCCTTAAACGTACTTACCAATACCCCGAAGTTAACGGAATTGAATAAAAACACGGTGTATATTATTATGTCGTTGTATGAGTACCCACAAAACAAGCCTTCTCGGCTTGCCGTGGGACTCAGTCAATTTGTGTAAGAATGTCCCTATATTATTTATTTATTGTTATTATTATTGTATGTCCAGTAACAGAACTCCCCAGGAGCACTCGGGTGTGTAAGGTCGCTACTCCCCAACTTATTATAATTGTTATTACTTTCAGCATTTTTAAGTTATTCATCGGACACTGAGGCCATTGAAGTTTTAAGCTGGCGGCATCAAAATGGAGTACCTAGGTACTGTTTCAAATAAATGGGTGGTAAGTAAGTACATTTGGTGAAGTGGAACTGCTGATGTTGATCAGAAACGGAACTCTTTCACGCGCGTGATTTGTCTTCTTTGTTAAGTTTGTAGCGAGTAAGTTTCAAGTACCAAGGTTTTTAGGACCCTTTGTGTCAAGGTAAAGGTCTGACGATGGGTTCCATGAGGAAGCGAGGGAACACCTCAAATCTTATAGGCATAAAGTCATTTTGGATTTTCATCAATACCTTAAGCTTTTTAATTCCCACTAGTGGCATTTAATGAAGTGGAACTACTGATGTTGACCAACACGGAACTCTTGAACGCGCGAGATTTTTCTTCTTTGTTTTTTTTTATGATATAAGAGGCAAACGAGCAGACGTCACACCTGATGGTAAGCGATTACCGCCGCCCATGGACACCTGCTTAACCATAGGGGTTGTAAGTTCGGTGCTGGCTTTTAAGATTGGAATACGCTGTTTTCTTAAAGTTTTAAATGTCGTATTGGTCCGGAAATACCGCAGGCGACAGATCATTTCATAGTTTAGCTGTATGAGGCAGGAAGTTTCTAGAGAAATGCACAGTTGAGGACTGCCAACCATCTAAGTCGTGAAAATAAAAATGTTGTAGCGTAGAGCGCTGACGAAAAGAGGCGGCAAGGATTAATCCGAGCAATTCGATGGAACACTCGCCGTAATAGATTTGTCCTGATAAGTTTGTAGAAAGTAAGGTTGTTAAGAAACATCTGTGTCTAGATCCAGGTCTGATAGATACCTCAAACCTTATAGAAATACATATAGTTTTTTTTTTGGATTTACATCAATATCTTTAGGCGTTTTATTAAAAAAAAAAAGCTACATTTAATCAAGTGGAACTGTTGATGTGTTCCAGAACGGAACTTTTCAACGCACACGTTTTGTATTCTTTATTAAGCTTGTAGTGAGTAAGGTTCTTAAGGTGTACTTAATACATCAATGTCCAGTTCTGATGATGGGTTTCATGAAGAATCGAGGGAATTCCTAAAATCTTTTAGGCATACATGTAATAATTTCTGGGATTTTATTTACATATCAAGCATTATTATTAAAAAAGTGTCATTTGACTTAAAGTAACAGCTGATGTTGACCAGAATGGAACTCGCCAACTCGCGCGCAATTTGTTTTATTAGTTAAGTTTGTAGCAAGTAAGTTTTAAGTATTAAGGTTTTTAGGAACATTTGTGTCAAGGTAAAGGTCTGATGATGGGTCCCAAGAAGAATCGAGGGAATTTCTTAAATGCTATAGGCATATATGTAGTACTTATTGGATTTTCATCAACATATAATCAACTTTTATTCACAAAAGTGACATTTGATGATGTGGAACTACTCATGTTGACCAGAACGGAACTCCAACGCGTGCAATTTTTCTTCGTTAAGTTTGTAGCAGGTAAGGTTCTTAAGAAACATTTTTGACAAAGTACAGTTCTGATGATGGGTTTCATGAAGAATCGAGGGAATTCCTAAAATCTTATAGGCATACATGTAATAATTTCTGGGATTTTATTTACATATCAAGCATTTTTATAAAAAAAATTGTCATTTAACTAAGTGTAACAGCTGATGTTGACCAGAATGGAACTCGCCAACTCGCGCGCGATTTGTTTTATTAGTTAAGCTTGTAGCAAGTAAGTTTTAAGTACTAAGGTTTTTAGGAACATTCGTGTCAAGGTAAAGGTCTGATGATGGGTCCCATGAAGAATCGAGGGAATCTCTTAAATATTATAGGTATATATATAGTACTTATTGGATTTTCATCAACATATTATCAAGTTTTATTCACAAAAGTGGCATTTGATGATGTGGAACTACTGATGTTGACCAAAACGGAACTCCAACGCGCGCAATTTTTCTTCGTTGTTAAGTTTGTAGCGAGTAAGGTTCTCAAGAAACATTTTTGTCGAAGTACAGTTCTGATGATGTGTTTCATGAGAAAGCGAGGGAACTCCTCATTCTCCTCAATTCTTATAGGCATATAGTCATTTTGGATTTTCATCAATATCTTTAGCTTTTTTTATTCACATTAGTGGCATTTGATGAAGTGGAACTAGTGATGTTGACTAAAACGGAACTCTTCAACGCGTGAGATTTTTTTCTTTTTTTGTTTGTTGTGATATAAGAGGCAAACTAGCAGACGAATCAACTGATGGTAAGCAATTACCGCTGGCCATGGACATCTGTTACACCATAGGGATTGTAAGTGCGGTGCCGGCATTTAAGATAGGAATACGCTCTTTCCTTAAAGTTTTAAAGATCGTATTGGGCCAGAAATACCGCATGCGACAGATCATTTCATAGTTTAGCTGCATGAGGCAGGAAGTTTCTAGAGAAATGCACAGTTGAGGATTGCCAACCATCTAAGTGGTGAAGATATAAATGATGTAACGTAAAGCGGTGACGGAAAGAGGCGGCAGAGATTAATCCGAACAATTCCTCGGAACTTTTGAGTTTGTAGAAAGTAAGGTTCTTAAGAAATATCTGTGCTAGACACCAGTGTCTAGTGTCTAGGGCTGATGATGGACACCTCAAACCTTATAGAAATACATATAGTTTTTTTTTTCATCAATATCTCTAGGTGTTTTATTTAAAAAAAGTTATATTTGATCAAGTGGAACTGCTGATGTTGTCCAGAACGGAACTTTTCAACGCACGCGTTTTGTATTCTTTATTAAGCTTGTAGCGAGTAACGTTCTTAAGGTGTATTTATATCAATGTTCAGTTCTGATGATGGGTTTCATAAATAATCGAGGGAATTCCTGACATCTTATAATTTCTGGATTTTTATTTACATATCAAGCATTTTTATTAAAAAGTGACATTTGACGAAATGCAACAGCTGATGCTGGCCAAAATGGAACTCGCCAATTCGCGCGCGATATGTTTTATTTGTTTATTTTGTAGCAAGTAAAGTTCTTGAAGACATTTGTGTCATAAGGTCTAGTTCTGAGGATGGGTTCCATGAGAAATCGAAGAAATTCCTCAAATCTTATAGGCATACAATACATACAGTAATGTTTGGATTGTCGTCAACATATCAAGCATTTTTATTTAAACAAGTTAGTGATATTGACCAGAACGGAACTCTTCAACGCGCGCGATTCTTATTCTTTGTTAAGTTTGTAGCAAGCTAGGTTCTTAGGAAACGTTTGTGTCAAGGTCCAGTTATGATGATGGATTCAATGAGGAATTCAGGATTTTAAATCGATTTGAATTCACAATTGGGAGGAATTGAGGATTTTCGTCAACATATCAAGTTTTTTTTATTTGAACAAGTGACATTTGATGAAGTGAAATTGAGCAAAATGGAACTCTTCAACGACAAGTATTTTACCTTAGGCGTGTTTTTTATTTCATTTCGTTTATAGCATGTAAGGCTTTTAAGGAACATTTGTGTCAAGGTCCAGTTCTGATGATAGGTTCTACGAGAAACCGAAGGAGCTTCTCATATTGTACAGGATAGGCATACATATAGTCATTTTAGAATTTTCATCAATATTACAAGCATTTTTACTCAATAAAGTGACATTTGTTGAAGTAGAATTGCTGATGAAGAACGGAACACCTCAACGACTTCCAGATTCTTTATTTTTATTACTCTTCTTTCTTTTTCATTATTCTTAGAACAGGTATTTCTACTAAGTGAACCGAACTGCTACTATTAAAAGTAGGTAGGTAGGTAGGTTAAATAGGTTAAAACTGTAAGGATTATTATGTATAAGTAGTCTTTCTTTTAATTTAAAATGCTAGTAAAAAAGTGGCTTGTGTCGTTAACATATCACGAAACGGAGGCTCTTCTTGTACCAAGTTAACGCACGCGCACACGCACACAAACACACACACACACACACACACACACACACACACACACACACACATATTTGTATAGTAGTATCCACCGTTTTGTAATGTATTTTAGTGTTGTTATATTTTAGTTTTTTAATCTTCTCTTTCTGATTTGTAAAGTCTGTACCTATTTGTAACGTCTTTATACTTATTGCCAATGTATTGCACTCAAGGGTCCCGAGATACAGGCTCAGCCTAGTTTGGGGTCCGCCAGTATACCAATTATGTTTTTCTGTGTTCTGTATAGAAATAAATAATTTTAATTTTTTTAATTTTAATTTTTTAATTTTAATTTAAATTTTTTTTTTTTAATTAAACAGGTAAGTAATTCTATTTAAGTATAAGTGTCTTTATAAAAAAACATCAATCGACTCTTATCTGTCACTAGTTCCAGTTTCAGAGTATAAAATCCGGGTACACAGCCACGGCTAGCCGGGTAGCCAGACAGTTCGAATACGGACAAGTTATTGTGAATAAAAAATCTTATCGTCTTGCAAAAGTTATTGTCATAAATGTATAGGTTTCGAATACATGAATATAAAGTTAAAATGCTGGTAAAAGTATTAGTTTTTATCATTAACCATTTTATATCCCAACAAAACTGTTACCCTTACAAAAATAAAATGCTTTCATTACCTAAAGTAGGTTACGTTAGGTAATAAAAAAATAAATAGGTAGGGACAATCTTACACAGATTGGCCCCAAACTAATCAAAGCTTGTACTATGGGTACTAGGCGACGTTAAACATACTTATTTAGATAAATATATATTTACGTATATACATAGAAAACACGCATGCCTTAGGAACATATATCTGTATTCATCACACAAAGAAATGCCCTTACGCGATTCAAACTCGGGACCATCGGCTTCATAGGCAGGGTCACTACCCACTAGGCCAAACCGGTCGGCAAAAGGTAAAGATAATTAGGTAAAGACAATGAATAATTAAACGTATTATAAATTGACACCAATATCCATCAAATAGTATAACTAGGTATGCTAAGAGCGGGCTTCAGGCCATTACGTCGCACCTTTAGAATTAAACTAATTTGACTCAAAAAGTAAGACTACTTTATATAATTATGTAGTTTGGTAGAACAGTAAGAACTCACTATATGTGTCTCTTTTTCATGCGGTGAAATCCCCCCCACCCGGAAAGGGTAGCGACGCCCATTTTATCGACTCTCGAGTCGACTCCAATCTGATACTAATAGTAAGTAAGTACTTACCTAGTAAGCAAATTGTAGTAGTCATCCCTTCTTAGTAAAAGGACGGAAGTATTGTATAGATACTACTTTTTAACCGACTTCAAAAACTTTTTTTTTGTATATATGTTAAGTAAGATCTTCGTCATTTCTGAACCAATGTTGAAAATTAGTTATCGTTTGAAAGTGGGTATATAGTTCCAAGATGGTCCTATTTTTGACAAAACCACGAGGAATTAAGGGAACTCCCCAAATCTTATAGGCGTTTTTTAGTTTCATCAACAGACCAGGCATTGCCATTCAAAAAAGTGCTATTTGAAGAAGTGGAACTTAAAAGACTATACCACATTTATAGACTAAGACAGGACCAGAAAATAACTCTTTAACGATGCGTATTTCACGCTAGACGATTTGTCTTCTTTGTTATGTTTGTAAAGAAGCTTAACGAGGTTTAAGGAATATTTGTGTAAAGGTCTAGCTTACATCATGGGTTCCATGAGGAATTGAGGCAACCTCTCAATTCTTGATGGAACGTAAAACTGTTTATTGACATAATTGTCAATAGGTATCCCATCTGCTCTAATTTACCCCACTTGACGGTACTTACATGAAAAAAAAACTTCTCTTAAAAATAGGAAACCGACTTCAAACATAGGTATTAGAAAACAATACAAAAAGTGTTATTGTATTTTCAGAAACCATACGGCAATAATGAGGATGCATCGACATAAGAAGAATCGAACATGGGCAAGATAAAGTTCAAGAAAAAAGCAAATATAATGTGTACTTGTGTGTAGTCAAAGAAAGTTGAAAAATAAAGCATAATTAATGGCCATAGAATACAGAACCGATACACGAACATTAAGACTATTAAATATAGACATATAGGTTGATCGTACTACTCGTACTAATGTATTTCTTTTGTTCAATTATATTATTGCATTAAAGTTAGATTCTCTAGATATATATTATTCATAGGTTCTGTATTCTATATGAATTGTTTTAGTGTAATTATTGTACTAAATACCGTTGACCGCCTGTCAACAGTATTTATCTCTACATTACTATCACAGAAGATTTTAGGCCCTACAGTAGTTTTTGAATTAGTATTTACTATGGACAAAATAGCGAAATCTGAGTTTTTACCTAAAATATCAATCTTTTGTGAACGTGGTGTAGAGTATATACCGCCTTAGACTGAAGTAGCTACGCGGGCAACGTTTTCAAAATAGAATCGTGTTCATGGTCGGCCCATGGTAAAAATAATTAGGTACCCGTAGACCCACTGGTGAACACTGTTTATGATAACACTTAAAATAAACCCCGTGGACCCACCAGGAGAACATATTGGAGACACTAGAGATAATACACCGCTTTAAGGGCGGTCGTACACGGCATTGACATCTGGCGTCTAGATGGCGGGTGGACCTCAGCGAATTTCAAAGAAATATTTATAAACATCCAATGACGTTCGGCTCGGAAACCAGATCTTCAATCTCCTGATTCCTGTGGAGTCTCCAGGTTCCATCCTCTCCACGTGAGGGTCCTAGGATTTTTCGCGCTGCCAGACTCCGATGACTCGGGCACGTAGTCCAGATGGGTGAGGATCGTGCAGCCTGAAGGGCGTACTCTGAAGTTTCAAATGGCCGAAGACCGTCTAGACGTCCTAGGTAGGTCCCGCTGGAGAGATGAAATGCAAAAAGACCTTAGCGAACTCGGCGCCGTCGACTAGATGGAAACTGTTTTGGACAGAGAAGCATGGCGGTCTTTGGTGTCGGAGGCCAAGATCCACTTCGGGTCGCTGCGCCACAGCAGTAAGTAAGTATTTATAAACATATTGTACCTTCTGTGTACCTAACCAAAAACGAGATATTTAAGAAAAAGTCCACCCGCTATTCTGACGTCAGGATTGCGGTTGGACCTATGAAATCTTGCATTATACCGCACTAAAAGTATGCAGTTATATGGTACAGTCGCCATCAGATATATCGGAGTGGCCGAGGTGCTCAAAGATATCTAAACACGCATTGTACCTTCAGTGTACCTCTGTAAATAGAAATAGAAACCGGTGTACCTCTCCCCAAAACAAGCTAGGCTAAGCTCATGCAAGATTTCATAGGTCCACCCGCCATCCTGACGTCAGGTTGGCGGGTGGACCGTTTTGTAAAATATCTCGTCTCGGTCTATTAAAGGTACACTGAGGTACACAGAAGGTACAATATGTTTATTAATATTTCTTTGAAATTCGCTGAGGTCCACCGCCATCCTAACGCTTACCATATATCTAAGGACCGACCTTAGGGGCAATAACGATAGTGCTAGTTCAGATGTGTCATTCACAAATTCGAGCCAATCGTGCTGTCTAACGCAACTAGAACTCATCAACCAATCACGTTGTGGTACTTGTGGCGTTAGACTGCACGATTGGCTCAAACTCGTGTGCGTAACACCGCTGTACTGGCCTCATTCTTATTGCCCGTAAGGCCCGTCCTCAGATATATTATGTCAATGACACAGTCGCGATTTAAAAAACACATTTTCTGCTACCAAATTGTTGAGCATAACGTTTTCCTATCCATAGGTTCCATCTGTCCAGTAGGATCCACCATCTCGATCCACCAGATTGAAGAGATTGTTACTTAACTGATGGATCGAGATAATTAAACCTACTGAATAGAGCGGGTCGATTGGATATAACAAAGTACGCTTATATGAAACGCTGCTCCGGTGTGCGAGTGAGACAGTCAGGCCAATTTGAACTTGCATTTGACAGAAAACTGATTGTCTCCATCAAACGCTACCAGTTCCATTGCCGGCCTCTTTGCTGCCTTCTATAGTGGTTCAATCTTACCTTGTTTATGAATAAAAAGGGGCGTGCACACCGATGTTAAAGTAATATTGGAATCATATCAGTTACTTGCGGGCGTCTCGCTCGCACAAATACATGCGTATAAGTGCGAAATGAACGCACGAATGACAGCTAACTGGTATCATTCCAATATTATCCTAAAATTGATTTATTGTCAGTTGCACTTTCGAATTGGTCTACATAACGATTTCCTTAGCCTGCACACCGGATCGGCGTGTGGGCCGGCATCTAGCTAATGTAAAGCCACCTCATTAGGTGATTTTAGCCTTTTGAACGGCAAGAACACCTAAAGATGTGGTGAGAGAAAGCCGCGCGTCCCTCATGCACTGCACTAGCTTTACAGCTTGCATTGCGACCAATGTATGCTGCTCACCGCCCCGCCGGTCGCGTGGGTCCAATCCGCGGCCCTAGAAGACGTACTTTACATATAAACAAGAGCACGCGAGCATTTTGCGAGTTGTGTATGTGTACTTGTGTTATCTAGGCGCACAAACGGTTACAATAACAAGAAGTGTACACCGCGTGTGCAGTCCAACACGGGATCACGGGTGCGATTCGAAAATAACGTGCTAGCGACGCATTACGACATTGATACTTTACCCTTTGAACGCCATAACAAAAACGTTACTCACATGCCAAGGTCACGGGCGCAAGTGAGCTTGAAAGTGCATGAGTATTACATTAGGGACTTTGACAGCGATTATAACAGCTACAATCAATAATGTGTTCATGGCCCTTAAATCATGTCTAGTGACGGCGCCTTTAGGTGTTCTTGACGTTCAAAAGGTTAAGGGCGTTTGCTAGCTGGCGCTAGTGCACGGAGCGGGCAAACACGCGCAGGTGCCTTTGTAAGTAAAATCAGTCGCACGCGTCCGCGCCAGTTAGCGTTGCTCATACTGTAAGCCGCACGCCCGCTCCGTGCACACGCGCGACGTTGCGGACGCCCTATGCCCTAAACCTTACTTGAAAGTGTGAAGGTTACTCTGACAGCGGCTATATCAGCTATAATGTATTTATGACGCTTTGAGCATAGCTAGTTACGACGCCTTAAGGTATTCTTGGCGTTCAAAAGGTTAAGGGCGTTTGCTAGCTGGCGCGAGTGCACGGAGCGGATGCACGCGCGCGGGTGCCTTTGTAGGTAAAATTCGTCGCACGCGTCCGCGCCAGTTAGCGTCGCCAGTTACTGTTTTTCGTTAACCCGCTCCAGCTAGCAAACTAATCGCAAATGGTCCGAGATTGGCGCAATAACCATGCATTCCCTTATCTGGATGCACCTATTCACCAATGCTTGCTTTAAAGTAACTTGTCGACTCGTCCTGATAATATTTGTGCGACCGTGAAGAAAATCTATGCCGTCACTTAGTTTTCAATTTATATGAAATAAAGATGTTAAATGTATTCAAAAGTTTTTATTTATTAAGGTATGTATAAGTGCTCTGTGCATCCGCACCAGCTAGCGGTGCCCTTAGCAAACCGCAATAACCATGCATTCTCTTATCTGGATCTGGATGCACCTATTCACCAATGCTTGCTTTAAATTAACTTGTCGACTCATCCTGCTAATATTTGTGCGACCGTGAAGAAAATGTATGGCGTCAGTTATTTTTCAATTTATATGAAATAAAGGTGTTAAATGTATTCAAAAGTTTTTATTTCATATGTATATATAATGGAACGAAATACAGCTACTATCTTAGCTTGGCAAGCAGTTAAGAGTCGCTGATACTTGTAATGTATTCACTGCGTTAATTTTAGGTTTAAGATTCTTTATTTTCACTAAGAATTTGACAATTCACTTACATGAGAACTTAAAACTACACAATTTAATCCTGCTTCATATGGCAAACGAAGGGAACGTTGCTTTGAACCGCGACGCAATCTCAAATGTTTCACTTTTACACAATTTTCCTGCAGAGAGACAAAACAAGTATGTACATAGTACCTTTTTACGATTTATTTTATCGTAACATATAAACTTAGATTTATTTTCTTGCTGCTAATTATGGTACTCCAACTACTCCATAAATACATTTACTTACCTATTTACTTATTGCTTAGGAATCTTATTTCATGTTTAATAATAAGTTTATATAACGTTTCTAGCGGGACATAACGCGAACTTTAAAAAATATAATGCGTTTTCTACCTTTATCACTCGAATATGTAAGAGCAAGAGAGATAAATAGACGAAACTTACTAGTTCAAGGTAACCACTCGTTTTATTGTCAAAGTTCCGAATTAAACAAACTTATTCTTCGGTGACATTTTTTAGCGTTTATAAGCGACTATACGGATCCAGCATTTGCCGCTCATTCGGTTCTCCTATTGCACGCAAGATGTCAGTACTAGAGAGGATTTGAAAAATCATAATTAAGTAGTTTAGTGCCATTTATTGAGCGGTAATAATTTAAAAAAATATATAAATTACTTTTTCATTATATTTCAGGCATGCAAAGTGATGTAAATGGTTACAAAAGTAACTCTATATGAATGACATTTTTTAGTTCCAGTTTACGCCGCAGCGCATGATCAAAATTATTAATATCATCTTCCCTGGACACTTTCGGTCTTTGGTGTCATATAAGTAATTAATGCTTAATTGAAGACCTTCCAAATAGGATATGACTCAAATGTATATACCAATAGTAAAAATTACCCAAACGGCTACCAAGGCTCCATCTAGTGTCAGGTAGAACAAACAAAGCGGCATTTACCACAATTAATTAACGAAAAAACTCGTTTTATTACCGCCCCTGCAAGCATTTGAGTGCAAGTATATATATATTAAAATACCTTATAAAAATGTCTTTTAAATGATATATATGGCTTAAGTATACAAGCAAGTTTCAGTGTTTAATAGCAGTATTTTTAATTCAAGCATATGTTATATCAACTAATTCCAGCCCTGTACGTACTTAAACGTAAGTAGTGGTAAACAGAAATCTAGAATTTCTCATATTCTTTCATACAAAACACCTAACAACCGGCTACATAACAAGTACTTTGTAAAACAACAGTTTATATTGGCCACTCTTTTTTTTAAATTGCTCAGTCCCTGCACGTTATCCAAAGTTGGTGTCATACAATAAAATAATGCTAAGAGTAAACCCTTTCAAACGAGATATGTCTCAACAGTATACATCCATGGGACAAATTGCCCATTCTCCTTTACCAATATAGGTAATAGATGTTTACATAACTACGAAATACTCGTTTTTAACAATAAAAATACTACATCACCATCCCCCATGATGAGAATCTCGTGAAAGCCAAGAAGGACAAGTCTAGACTTGGCTCACGAGATAACCGCCATGTGGGATGTTGATTCGACGATCATTGTCCCGATAGTTGTTTCAGCAAACGGTCTGATAGCGAAGAGTCTCGACCAACACCTTGAGAGACTCTCGCTAGGTGGTTGGATCAAGGGTCAGATTCAGAAGGCGGTGACCTTGGACACGGCGCGGATAGTCCGGCGGTTCCTCTTTCTGCGGCCCTGACCACCGGCAGCTTGGGCCCTGCCTGCTGGCGGCACTCTTGGTTAGGTTTTTTATAAAGTGTTTATATGTTTTGTAAACGTTTTTATTACTTTTATATACATATTGTAAATAAAAGTAAAATATTTTATATACATATTGGCGGGATCTTGCTCAGCACTGGGAGGATTGGAAAGTTAGAGGGGAGGCCTTTGCCCAGCAGTGGCACACAAATAGGCTAATAAAAAAAAAAAATAAAGCCTAGCCTAGCCTAAGAAAAAAGATAAATAAAGGAAAATACTAAGAACCTGAACTGAAAGGTACGGAGTAAATTAACCTGAAAGAGCCTCATTTCAGCATGCGAGGGCGTAATGATAACGCTAATCCTCAATTAAGACTAGTATTGTATAATTTTCAGGGTACTGTTACATTTTATCAGACATTTTATACTGAATCTCTATATATGACAAATCGGGTTGCTAAGGTTGTATCACATGTTAAGAGTTAAAGCAAAGTTGAAATAGTGTTTAAATATGAGAGATATTTAACTTTATTTAAGATTTATAGAAATTTTTCGAAGCTTTTTCGATGTATAAGATAAGATAATTTATCGCATAACACTTTAACAATCATGTCGGTAATATATTTAACTTACAAGCTACTAAAATGAATCACAATTTTATAAATTACTTGGATAACTTAAACTTAAATATACAAAATATTAAAAATTACAGTCTTATAAATGTCAGTTTAGTGAAAAAAAAAACATGTGAGCACATTGTAACAAAAATTTAAGATTACAAATAAAGTCGTTAACATGGTAATAATATTTACTATTGAAATGGTCCCTTAGTCAGAATTTAAAGTTATTTATATTATGCATTGATTTCAGCTCAATGGGGAGGCAGTTGTACAATTTTATTGCTTGATATCGCACACAATGGTGAACAACTTTCAATTTAGGCGCTATCAAAATATCCGAGTCCTTCCTGCGTGTATTCATTCTAGAGATTCTTTCATCCTCGGTCTCGTATCTCTCTAAGAGTTTTACGACTCCAGTCAGTAAGACTAGAAATACAGGGTACTGTTAGAATTTTGAGCCGGACAAAGTGTTCCCTACACGACTGCCACCACGGGATATGGACCATGATTTTGATAGCACGTTTTTGGGCAACAAATGTTTTATTTATATTTGTAGCTTTGACCCCAAAACTTGAGACTCTACTAATGCATAATATTCAGACGCTAGTTGATTTAAAGTAACTTTATCGCGTATAACTATTTAATACATGTAATATTGTATACTATTCTTTTACTTTTACTATACACTTATCAGAAAAAGTTCTACTAGGTAAGTGTACAAAAGTAAATATTATACTCCATTAAAAATAATATTCTATTTCTAATAAAATATTATACCCAAATGCTAACCAAGAACTGTTATTAGATGTCATATACCTACTCACAGGGTATACTTATAAGGTTTATATTTATTTTATAATCCGTTCCAAAGCCACGTGAGGATTTAAGTAAGGGTAAAAATATAATTTCATTATTATAATATCAAAGTTTCACATTTATATCTAAAAAATAACTTCTTCGCATTCGTGACAAACACGTCTGGTTTTCATCGAAACAATTTGTAGAATAATAAATAAGTTGTCAAAACTGTTAGGGTTTTAAATATGCATGTAGCTAGAAGGAAAAGTTTTAATGAAGGCGAAGTTTATGGCGACAGATGGATGCTTCTAAAACTTTATCATTAAATGTTTTACTATAAATAAAATACGTAAGGTAAGGTAGGCGTAAAACGAATATAGTTTATTATGCTCGGGGCAAGACTATCAGTATACAACCCTACAAGTTGGGGTGGTTAGAATAGTGCTACTTCGTTTTATGCAAAATAGGCACAATTGTTGTCGATTTCCGGAAAATGCCCAGAACAAACTAAATAACTATGCGTTATTCTTGCCCCGGTGATAGACTTACCCCACCTTACCTTATGCTTATTACCATACTATATTGCGATATAGTGTGGAAAACATTAATGGGTCCTGGAGGTAAAGTGCCTTAACACCATAAGTCAGCTCATTTTACTTAAGGAGATATTAATTTATTTTTTTAAAGAAAAAAGACTGCATCATTTTTTATTATTTATAACCAAGAATTTCAAAAAACAAACACTCGCTATTTTATCCTACTAGTCGATACAGTTCATGTTAATGATAACTTTTTTCCAAGAGACATAAGTTCTCGTTTTTCGTACAGTTTTTAGGGTTCCGTAGTCAACTAGGAACCCTTATAGTTTCGCCATGTCCGTCTGTCTGTCTGTCTGTCCGAGGCTTTGCTCCGTGGTCGTGTGTGCTAGAAAGCTGAAATTTGGCATGGATATATAAATCAATAAAGCCGACAAAGTAATAAAATCTATTTTTTTCTTAGGGTACCTCCACGACAGGTAAAGTGGGGGTGAATTTTTTTTTGCTTTAGCCCTACAGTGTGGGATATCGTTTGAAAGGTCTTTCAAAACTAATTGGGGTCTTCAAGAAATATTTGTTGATAAAGTGGATATATTCGGATATAATTGTTCTGAAAGAAAAAAAATGTGTCCCCCCCTCTAACTTTTGAACCATAGGTCAAAACATATGAAAAAAATCGTGGAAGTAGAGCTTAAGAAAGACATTAAATAAAAACTATAGCGGACATGATCAGTTTAGCTGTTTTTGAGTTATCGCAAAAAGTTTCCCCTTCATAGTAAAAAGACGTACCTACTATCCACAGTTCATCCCTTGGTTAATAATCTTCTATACTTTAAGCTCCAGTTTAGCTTATTGTGACGGAAGAGTAACTACGGAACCCTACTCTGAGCATGGCCCGATATGCTCTTGGCCGATTTTTCTTGAAGGTTTGAAGGTCGTATCGGTCCGGAAGTACCGCAGGCGATTCATTCCACAGTTCCATAAAATCGAATTGTTAAAAAATTTGGACGCCGTTTTGTTTCTTTCAGTTATTCAGTTTTAATGCATTTTCTCTCCAAGGTACATAATTGTTTTCCTCCCTGTAATATGCCAGCCGATACAAAACATTACGGTTCAGAAACCCAATTGAATCTCATTTATTATTTTAATAGGTATCAGAAAAACCTTTCAAATTTTTCAAGATTCAAATCATTATTTAACTTAAGTAGGTTAGTAGACAACAAGCACTTAAATTGGACGTCAATAGAACTTGCAAATAATGTAAACAAATATGACAGATTTTGTTAGCATTTGACGTATAACCTAAAAGTTTAACGATAGTTGTTTTCATTGAAATATGAATAATTAACGTATACTTTAACTAGTATTTTTTTTATTAGGCAGTTTGAGTGTCCCACTGCTGGTCGAATGCCTCTCCCTTTGGTTACCACGATTCCCGATTTGGTGTTTCCTCCGGCCAGTTGTTCAGGAAGACTGTTGATAAAATCATAGTAAGAATATAATTCTCTAGAGGTGAGGCCCAACAACATATTGCTGACTACAGCTTGTCGCATATTGCGCGGTGACTCGGACTGCCCGGAACTGGTAGATCGAGTCTTGAGGTTGTACGTCCCGGATATTCCTCGAGTCTTCTTGAGGCCGCGAACGCGTCCACTGTTGGCCGTACCGGCGGCGCGTACAGTATCGCGCAGGAACTCGCCACTCCTCCGCGCGTTATCGCTGCTCAATGCACTCTTGACATCAGCACCAGAGTGTGACTTGTTTGCGTGGAGATGGGCGAATGGGTGCCAGGAGTGTCTGAGGTTCTGTGAGATGATGGATGATAGGCTTTCCAGCACTTGCTTTTGATTATTAATGAATATCTGTTTTTTATTTTTATATATGTTTTGTGTTTGTATAGTCTAATTATTCGGTGTATTGGCATATGCTGTTATGCCGTGTAAATATTTGAATAAATAAATAAATAAAGAAATAGTTGTCCACAAAAAGTGCGAGATTACGAAGAAATGAACGTAAATTGGTTTGTTTAAATTATTTGCAAGTTCTATTGATGTCCACTTTATATATCGTCATTTACATCACCTTAACTTGTAAACTGAAGGCATAATATTATTTTATTTATTTTAGACTCTAGCACCAAAAAAAAAAACATTTCAGAGAAGAATACAAAATTGAGTTTTCTAGCCAGTATCTTAGAAATTTTGTGGACTGATCAATTTTAAAGACATAAATCTTTCGAGTTGAGTTCCAATGTGATTTTGGTCGGAGATTTACCTACCTACATCCGACGTCATGAAATTTGAATTGATCGTATTGAATTTCCATACTGCATTATCTTTTTTCTACTCGTCGACGGTTACAGTAATGATTGAATTAAGATTTCGTATACTAAACTGTAATTGGGTACTTTTTATGTATGGGCTCCCAACTCAACTATAATATTCATTTCGAAACGGTTTAGTCATGAAATTGACCAATCACAGCTCGCCGCGGTCAAGAGTACGAAACAAGACGATAGCTCAAATTAATTAATTATTTTAGGTTGTATCTATAGTAGAAACAATTGCTTCATAAGTCATAAATGCACATGTGACACCTTTGAATCCTTAAAGGCCAAAATCGAGAAAAAAACTGTCTAAAAATTGAATTTAGAAAGGACAAAGTACCAGGGCCTCATGAGTTACGAGGTGTCGTGCACCAACTTCCGCCCGGCGGCCGAAGCGCGTTTGGTTACCTATATGATTCTATTAGTTTAAAGTATTATTTTTGTTGACTCGTAGAAAAAGTATTGTATACAATATTATAGTGATATAATCAAGCTTTTCAATCTCGTACTCGACTGAAAAGCTCTCCATTGTATCGCGATTGTATAAAATACTATGTATGTGTATAATAAATAAATAAATAATTTATTTAGACAACTCAGCGGCCCACATTTGTTAGATGTCAGATATATCTTATAAGTTTATTTGTACAAAAAGTAATACAATTTTTTGAAATTTTATATTATTTTCTAATTTAAATAATAAACATCCCCAGAATGGGGGTTTATTAATGCGGACATCCAATGCCTTTGCAAAAGACTGTCTGGCCTGTCCGTTAACATACTTAGTATGCTGTTGGGACTACCCTAGATTCTGCTTCTTATGAACAAGATTCTTTTGCGCATTATGGCGTGAAAATCCTCTACGTGGGCGTCGGCAAAAATGCCGACAAATACGACGAAAACAGTAGTTTAATAAAATAGATAATAGAAATGAAACGTAGTAAAATTGTGATAGATATATCTATATTGTTCGCTTTCTAATCAGATTTGGCGGTTTTCCCTTTATTGTGTATTTCCTTATTATTAGTACCTATTCTTATCTAGATTAGATTCGCAAATATTATGAAATCGGGGGCAAGATCATTTTCCGTTTAATCGGAATTAGATGTGGTAAACGGCGATAGGTGTCTCCATAAACTCTTTTATATTTGACGTATGGCATTGAACAGGCTTATATACTTAGGGCCTGTTTCACAATGTTCAAGTAAGTGTGCTTACCATCAGGCGGGCCGTATGCTTGTTTGCCACCGACGTAGTATAAAAAAAAAGAATTGGATAGCTAGTTAACAAATAAATTAACTGCCAGGTGAAATTACATGCAAAACTTAGCACTTTATCTAGAAGTTAACCCTTAACCACCTACGTGCGGTCTCACAGACCATAGATTATTCAAAGTTGTCAATAACTAAACGCGAGTACATCGCACACGCGTCTGTGACCTTGTACCTTTGCCCAGCCCCCCCGCAGTGCCGGCCATGCCGTCGACTCGTTCAGACGTGTGCTCATTTGTATTTGGTGAGTAAAAAAGCATCATCGGCGGTCTGTGAGACCGCATGTAGGTGGTTACTATATTTTTGAATGGTCTCCCAGACCGCACGTAGGTGGTTGTGTTATTTTTAATTTCATAGTAATCTTTACTATAGTTTGGCACGTTTCTTGTTTTTTTCTAGTAAAACATGCTTCCCAGTGACGCAACAATTGAAAAGTGGCTAGAGGAAGCATCGTCTGGTGAAGATGACCTGTCGGATGAAGAATGCAGTGACGTAGAACCAGAACTTGCTCCACTAAATTTACCGGAGGAAAGTTGCGAGTCGGATTCTGAGATCGAGGCTAATGAAGAACATATCAACGATCAGAATGGGATACAACAAGAAATTTCAACTCTACCTTCCCGACATGCGTCTCGCGAGCCGATTGCACATACAGGAGAGCAAGAGCACGAGCAGTCGGAATCCTCGGATGATGATGTGCCATTGATACAGAGGCGGTCAAGACCTAGAAAGAAGAATTATTTTGGGAAAAATCGGTTTCGTTGGTCATCTGAACCGCCATCTCTGCGATCAAGAACTTTGCAACATAATATATTGCATGAGGGCGAAGGCGTAAAACTAGCTTACCGCGATGAAATAAACTCTTCATCTACACCACTAAATATATGGCAGCAATTTTTTACTGACGAAATGCTTGAAAAAATTGTTCTACACACTAATATAAAGATTTGGCAAATAAGGCCAAACTATAAAAATCAAACGTGCGTCTCGGATTTGGATATTGTGGAGCTCAAAGCTTTTATAGGTTTCCTGTTTTATACTGCCATCTTCAAAGAAAATCGTACACATTATACGTCTTATTATAATAAAGATGGTTCTGGAAGAGATATTTATCGCTGCATTTTAAGCAAAAACAGATTGGAAGTTTTGCTTAAAACCATCCGTTTTGATGATGCTGAAACAAGACTAGCTCGGAGAGAAATTGATGCATCTGCACCAATTTCTCAGCTCTTTGGTTCCTTCATCAAGCAATGTCAAGCTGTGTATTCTATCGGAAGTAGTGCGTGCATAGACGAAATGCTTCTAGCATTCAGAGGAAGGTGCAGATTCAAAATGTATATGCCAAAAAAACCAGCCAAATATGGCATTAAGATTTTATGTCTCACCGATGCCAAGTCAGGGTACCTTCTTAATGCTTATATTTACTTAGGCAAAGATTCAGATGGCCTAAATTTGCCGGCCGAATACCAACGACAAAAGAAACCTACACAGGCGGTTATGCGTCTCATTTCTCCTATTGAAGGATCGAATCGAAATGTTACTACTGATAACTGGTTTACGTCTGTAGAGCTTATAGTTTTATTAAAACAGAAGCAGCTGACACTTGTAGGTACACTAAGAAAAAATGTGCGTGAAATTCCACCACAGTTCCTGCCTTCCAGAGTAAGAGATATAAACTCAACTTTGTTTGGGTTTACTACGGATATGACTATCTCTTCATATGTACCAAAGAAAAATAAAGCAGTGGTCACAATCTCAAGCATGCATCATACACCAACTATTGATGAAGCTACGAAAAAGCCGGAAATAATATTATACTATAACCAAACAAAATTTGGAGTCGATGTTCTTGATCAAAGGTGCTCAAATTATTCTACGGGTCGACGGACTCGCAGGTGGCCACTAGCAGTATTCTACAGATTGTTGGACATATCGGCCTCAAACAGTTATGTTGTCAGCGTGTCTACACAAATAGGAAAACCTGAAAAAAGGTTCAAATTTATGAAGATACTGGCTGAACAATTAGTAAGACCACATCTAGAGCGTCGTGCAAATAATCAGCGTCTTCCGCGGGACTTGAAGATTGCTCTGAGCCAAATCCTCAAAAAAGAGACCAGTTTACTAATACTACCGGGTCCCAGCAATACTGAAGAACGGTTAACCGTCAGAAAAACGTGCTCGTCTTGTGACCCCAAGAAGAAACGCAAGACACAGTACATCTGTATCGAATGTAAAAACCCGATTTGCATTGAATGTTCTAATAAGCTGTGTGTTGACTGCCGAGAAAAATGGTTATTTTAAAGGCCTGTAATTTTATAAAAACAGCCAATTTCTAACCAAAGTAGATTGTCTAATAGCATTGTTGATTGCTCAATTTTAATATTTTATAATGAAAATCTTTATATAACATTCCAAAATATTGAGATCTCATGTCCTGAAGGATACCTAGTTTTATGATTAAAAATGTAACAAGTTCCTAAGTATATTAAGTTTGAAAGATATAATGTTGATTATTTTTGTAATAGTTATGCCTAATAAATGCCTTAAACTGTGTAAAGAGTACTTACTATATTAAAACACCCTTCAGTTGTGTCAAAATAAATAAATCAGGTCCCATAACAAGTAGCGGTCTCCATGACCGCAAGTAGGTGGTTGTGCGATACAAATAGGACGTAGGTAGTTAAGGGTTAAGCTTATTTGGAGATTATGAAACGCCAAGGATGACTTTATTCGTCAGATAAGTGGCAGGTAGCTTATTCAGGACTTTACTTGGACAATTGTGAAACAGGCCCGCGTAAATTGTACGCCACGCGTTGTTGTATTGTAACTTTCGACTTTCTTTCTCGAATTTCTTCGTTTTACTAATCGAATAAATATTTTAATCTTCTATAGTCCTTTTTTCACTTCATTTACTGAGTCAAAAGGATTTGAGTTTTGCTAAAAGTAACAATACTTGAATAATATAAATAAAGCACTTATTCTTATTTCTTAAAGTGAAAATGGGATTAAAAGTTACTTTATATAGATATATAGTAGGTACCTGGGCGACCGAGCATTGCTCGCCTCGGTTATAACTATTTATTGTAATATGGTGGTGTATAGGTGGTAATCTTATCTACATTTTTTTACTAAATTAAACTTGTCTAAAACAATAAAAATTACAAAATTATATTTAAACTTGAACATATAAAAAAAAAGTCAGTCACCGGGCGAGATTCGAACCCGTAACACTCGTTTAGCAGTCCGCGTCTTAACCCGCTGGACCAGACGGACAGTGGCCGGCATCACGAAATTAGCAACCATATTCTGCGTCGAAAGAAAAACGCATGAAAACTCGAAAACACGCGTTTTCCCAAACATAAGACTAATCTAGATCGATTGTTTACCCCCAAAAACCCCCATATACCAAATTTCAGCAAAATCGTTAGAGCCGTTTCCGAGATCCCGGAAATATATATACATATATATATATACAAGAATTGCTCGTTTAAAGGTATAAGATATATAGTCCTTGCCGTCATTGTTTTCGATGACGGCGACCCTAAATAAACATTATGGACGTTGTCTAGCATGAGCCCTAATGTGGCTGGCCAGGCCGAACTTGCTCGTAAATACTCTATAACAATAAAGTTGGCCAGCTGCGTTGAAAGTGTACACGTCGGAGGGCTTAGGTCTCTTTTTCCATAACTGGCGTTTTATGTCTAGGCTAGTGAGGAGGTTATCTTCAAATGTTTTGATACCGTTATGGATGGTAGAACGCCAAGAAGACCTCCTTCCAGCAAGCTCCTCCCAAAGTTCAGGGTACTTTATAAAAGCTGTATTATATCTATACAGCTCTAATATTGCTTATAGCTAATGCCTTAATATTAAATAGAGAAACGAGCACCATAATGATATTATTAAGTTAGGTACACTTTCGCAGATTGATAGCGCGCAGATAATATTAAAATTGAATTATTTTGTTTGTTGTTATCGTATCGTATCCTTGACAGGCCTGTACCCCTAGTGTAAATTTAGTCGATAGCGAAACGTGACGTACGCGTTTGCGTTAAGTCTCATTTTGTATGGGTTTTTAAACAGCGCGCCAAGCGGGACGTTTTGGAAAGTCAAAAATCTCATACAAAATGACACTTAACGCAAACGCGTACGTCACGTTTCGCTGTCGAAAATATTTACACTAGGGGTACTGAAGGCCAATCCAACCCTACGTCTGACATCTAAATGATGTTATTTTGTTGTTCATCAATTCATGTCGCTAAATATCTCCGAAAATGCTTATACCTATGTTATCGATTTTAAATAGCTATAAACAAGGCGTTAGCGATACCGACGTATTGAAGTTGTTGTTTGTTTACTACGAAATTTACCAATACAAAGGGGAGGCAACATTTCAAAGTCTAGGTACTAAGTCAAGTGAGGTATTTTTACAGTGAAAAAAAAAGTATTCATGAAAGGAAATTCTAAAACAGAAATCTCCCCATGAAGGAAAGGCAATTTTAGCGTTCTACACAATATGGCTCAAAATGTAACAGCTTTTTGGTATCTCCAAGTATTCTTACCTCTTCTTCTTCCTTGCGTTGTTCCGGCATTTTATCGCGGCTCATGGGAGCCTGAGCTCCGCTTGACAACTAATCCCAAGATTTGGCGTGGGCACTAGTTTTTACGAAAGCGACTGCCATCTGACCTTTCAACCCAGAGGTAGACTAGGCCTTATTTGGGATTAGTTTGGTTTCCTCACGATGTTTTCCTTCACCGAAAAGGGACTGGTAAATATTGGTACGAATCGGGGTTTGAACTTGAACCTTCGGATTGCAAGTCACACGCTCTTATCGCTAGGTCACCAGCGCTTATTCTCCAATTATTCTTACCTGTCATACTAAATTACCCAAACGTGTTATCTCTGAATGCTGTTACATGAATTTGAACTATATAAGTAGAACGATAAAATTGTTTTTTAAACTGGCGTGATCCTTCTCACTAAGGAGAAATAAGGTAGCCACCGCTGTGCACAAAAGAAACAATGCCTTTTGTCTAAGAGCGTTTGAGGCGGAAAAATCATCTCAGATATTCATAGGTTGCACAAATTAGTGAGCTGATTTACCAGTAGATAGCGCTGTACACAAGTATATACTTATACTTAGCGCCACTTGCATCATCCCACTAACCCGGGGTTAAGCGGTTAAACTGTTAACCCAGTGTCAAATTGTACTGGGTAACCATGGTAACTCCAGGTTTACCAGGTCACCCCGGGTTAGTGGGCTGGTGCAAGTGGTACTTAGTATACTTCTGGTCTAAAATCTCTTGTGTATGAGCTAATTAAATTAACGCGCACGATGGACTTTTTTTTCTTTTGAGATTCCTAAAATCAGCTCCACAGTTCAATTGCTATATGTATTTGTCCCTACACTGTGTCTTATATTATTTTTAAGGAGCTTTTTATAACTACAGCCTTTAAAAAAAAAATATCTGTTGACTAAATAATATATTCATTTTCATTTGAAGCCAGTGAACAAGCGAGATGGATTGAAATAAAAATCACTATAATAATGGTAGAACGATTTCATTCAGGATGACGCGAAGTTTTCTCAAAACTAACCTTTTATGACAGCACAATTTAATTTTAATTAATTTTACACTTAATTTTTTTTTATCTATAATGTAATGTTTAACGATCATTATGAGAAGATAAACATACTTTTCATGAATGTAGCAAATTTATAGTGTAATTTTCATCGTGAAATAAAGAAATCTAAATCTAATCCAATCAATACGAGCACACGTCTTCATGAATGATACGATCTATAATAATATAATTCCTATAACCTTACTAAGGCAAATCATTCTGTTTTAAAAGACGCTTTTCTTTTTAAATAAGTCTCAAGATTCAGGTGCACGTTAAAGCGGTCTAAAATATTTTAAACAATTTTATCAAGAAATGTGGCCAAACTAAAAAGAATGCTCAATTCTGGAATTACTCGTATTTTGAAAAGAATTTCGTTTCAACAAATAAAGTTATGAAAACCATCCTCTAAACTGAATCATTTACATGAAACCCTTTTTCCATGACAAGGATTCAGGGTCAAGGGATCTATTCAAATTAAATTGTATTATCCATATCAAGTCGAGTCAAGATAAGCTAACAGTGATTGTCCCGGCACCGACCAGCAGCGGTATCATGGTCGCATTTTTATCACATGTCATGCGTCACTTTTGCACTTACATACTTGTCAGAACGGGACAGGCATGGTAACAAATGATAAAGAGCCGCCCATCTTAGCCATACAGTAGTCCGATTCTGTTTCATCCTTTTGATAAGTTTTGTATTTTGATACGACTTTGGCCGTGCTCACCAATCAGCGTTAGTGACTGGTGCTGACAAAATACAAGCAAGCATCATCGCATAAACCATTTCGCTCGCACTTATTGGTGCGTGAGAGATGCCTGATGACACGGCTCAAAGCTAAAATCAGTTGCAACACGTACCAAAATTCTAAGAGAGAATTGGCCTCGAGGCGACGTTATAAATATATATTTATTACACCTCTAAGACACTGACAATAAGGTCGTGTAAATATACATATTTTTGGATCGTTGGCTTGTAAAGTATTTATTTGTGAATTGGACCGTATCGGCGTTTCGTCGAGGAACAATTTGGGGCATATCTGCCCTGCCGTCGCATGTCGTTGCGAAGCGCGAAGCGATGAATTCGTGTGCGGCGACGACTGTACGGTGATGCGATTTTCTCCGTATATTTGTCCGTAGCTGCGATGGGCGACGAATCGCGTCTACGTACAAAAATCCGTACGGTACTATGGAGCTCGGTGTGGCATACCCTGCGACGCGCACCGCATCTCCGTCCGAAGCTATAATCGTGCGATTCGTACCTTTGCACGGGTAGGCGGAACTAATGTGTTATACCATGCGGTTTTTGCATACAAACCGAGATTCGACAATAAAAAGTTAAAAATCGTAGCATCGGACATCGTTCCGAAGTACGAAGCAGCCTGATAAGTGAATGTTATCACAACACCGAACTTTCTAACAAACGTTTGTCGCGAACCTGAGCTATCGAATAAAGCAAAGCCATTATGACGAGCGACAGTTTAATGGCAATAGCGATATGTCGCGCAACCGTTCATCACACGTTTGTAATTCGAAGGTAAATGTCACCATCTATGTAACAGGCCAATTCGAACGTACACTTATATCAGAATGACATCTAAGTAATCAATCAGTTATATATAAACGCTTCACTGAGTTGAAAAGATTGATTCATATCTTGATCTGTAGACTGTTATATTGTTCACAAGTGAGCAAAGAGAGATGTCAATCATTCGGATTGAATAAAGCAATAAGAGCGACCAAGATGGCGAATCACGCCGTACGATCCCGCCATGTTTTCCCGACTCCATCCGAATTCTTCCGAACCACTCTAAAACTGATCGTCTCACTCATTTGGCTCGCCCGGATCATTCAAATCATGAGTGGGAAAGAGCGAGCAAGTTTAGAGACAGATGAGTTACTGAACGAGTTAAATCTTCAGTGAGTTGAAGAGTGAGTGAGTCAATCAAGAGACATATATAATTCGTGAACGCCACATGTCTAGTTACGATAAATGTCTAGTTATGATAACTTAGATAAATCCAACAGTCAGATTTTGCCATTTTGGCATTAGGAAAAGGTAATAAGGTTGATACTTCCTAAGAGGGTCGAATGAATTTATCCGAGTTTGAAGTTAGACGATCACTTATCCTTAGATGTATTTACGCGGGCGAGACGATACCTAAAGATCTTCATTAAAATAATCATCCTAACGTTACCGTACGTTCATACATCACATTCACGGTGTATGTACAGTCGCCATCAGATATGTCGGAGCGGTCGAGGTGCTTAAAAGCCCTCCTACCATTACACATACAACGCATCTGGGCAACTCTACTGTGTTTCGTGTTGCTGGACTTTCAAAACAAAATTTGGATTCGGAAGCCACGTCCGCGCCCATGCACGTAATAGTTAAGACCCTTTTTTATGTGTCAGGACGCCGTCGACGGATTCGTCTGGGAGGACATAATCATATCTGACGATGGCGACTGTACATCGATTCACATCGACACACATAGGACGTACTATGACCCTTATTTTTCGCTTCACTGAAGTCGAGTAGAAAGGCTACCTGACTAAAGCATAATATTGTGATTATTCACAGAGTAAGTGAGGCGTCCCAAAGGATCAATAAGAAGTGGGACCATTTAGTACCTAACATGTAAGTTCTCCCTAAAATAAATAATTATTAAGAAAAAAAACCGACTTCATTGAGGGAGACCGGTGAAAGAACGATTATTGTTGATTTGAGATTTCATACAATGAAATTAAAAAGACAGCGTCCTACGCCTAATTATGTAGAAAAGGAGGTAACATGTTTTTTTTGCCACTGCACCCACCTTGACACATTTCAGATTTGCCCTATGGTTGACTGGTAAGATACCTACCCGTAATAGGGTATTCGACTGTATTTAAGATAAATTATTTCAAACTATGCATGAAATAAAGCACATTATTAAAAAAAACTAAATAGGATAGAAATATAAACATGTGCCTTGAAAACCTAACTGCTTGGTAAAGAGAACAAATTGCCAAACGTGAACATCATTGAAGATCATCATCATCATCGTTCTACAAATGTAAATACTTGATTTGTTAATGAAAATACTAATCACTATATATATGCCTTTAACATTTGAGGAGTTCCCTGGAGTCCTCATGAACCCCATCGTCAGAACTCGAACTTGACAAAAATTTGTCTTGAAAATGTAATTTGCTTAACAAACACAGCGAAGAGGAGAAATCCCCAAACGTGTACTATGCGTCGTTAAAGAGTTCAATTCTGATCATCATCAGCAGTTCCACTTCATCAAATGTCACTTTTTTAAATGTAAATGCTTGATTTGTTACAGAAAATACAAAAATCACTATATGTATGCCTTTCACATTTGAAGAGTTCCCTCGATTATATACAGATTGGTCCCGTTTATGCCAAAACTCAGTTCTGATGATGGGATCCATGAGGAATCGAGGGAACTCTTCAAATGTGAAAGGCATACATATAGTGATTTTTGTATTTTCTGTAACAAACTCAGTCATGGAGTTATGGAGTAACAAACATAAAAAAAAAAACATACAACCGAATTGTAAGCCTCCTCTTTTGAAATCTTGAATTCTGTTAAAAATAAAAGCATATAAAATACCGGAAAAATTCGTTTGAACTTCAAAGAAACGACTGTAGCACGTTTTTCATTTCATTTTATTCGGATCCTAGAACCTTTTCCAATAATAAGGTTCTTATGAGTCCGTTCTACGATATTGAATGAGGTACAGAGAGATGTAAATGGTAAAGACAGACTAACCGATTATTGAAGACGCGTCTAGGTCAAAGTGCTTATGTATTTACCACAGGTACGAACATCTATTTTTTTTTTTTACCACGTCGGTGGCAAACAAGCATACGGCCCGCCTGATGGTAAGCAGTCACCGTTGCCTATGGACGCCTGCAACTCCAGAGGCCTGTACACTCCTTTTTAGGGTTCCGTAGTCAACTAGGAACCCTTATAGTTTCGCCATGTCCGTCTGTCTGTCTGTCTGTCCGAGGCTTTGCTCCGTGGTCGTTAGTGCTAGAAAGCTGAAATTTGGCATGGATATATAAATCAATAAAGCCGACAAAGTCGTACAATAAAATCTAAAAAAATATTTTTTTTTAGGGTACCTCCCCTACACGTAAAGTGGGGGTGAACATTTTTTTTTGCTTCAACCCTATAGTGTGGGATATCGTTCGAAAGGTCTTTCAAAACTAATAGGGGTTTCAATAAACATTTCTTGATAAAGTGAATATATTCGGAGATAATTGCTTCGAAAGAAAAAAAAATGTGTCCCCCCCCTCTAACTTTTGAACCATAGGTCCAAAAAATATGAAAAAAATCTTAGAAGTAGAGCTTAAGAAAGACATTAAATGAAAACTATAGCGGATATGATCAGTTTAGCTGTTTTTGAGTTATCGCAAAAAGTTTCCCCTTCATAGTAAAAAGACGTACACCCACAGTTCATCCCTTGGTTAACAATCTACCATACTTTAAGCTCCAGTTTAGCTTATTGTGACAGAAGAGTAACTACGGAACCCTACTCTGAGCATGGCCCGACATGCTCTTGGCCGTTTTTTTTTAATTAAGTAGGTATTCACTTTTTATTGCACAGAGCAGACATACACTTATAACTGTTTTACTTATTTTAGGATATGTACGAAACTAAACTAACCTCATTTTTGTGATGCTTTCGACAACAGTTTGTTAAGAAAAAAGAACTTCCCAGGCAAGTCTCGGAAAAGGTTGAATTTCCGAACCGTAATGTCTGTTTATTTAGGTTACAATAAAGTTCTTAAATCATTCGCGTTCGAGTGAAAGTTAAACCAAAAGAAATCGGTTCAGCGGTTATTGAATTTCTATACAAATATCCATCCCCTTTTTCACACTATTAAGGAATATTTTTTGGGATAAAAACTTTGCTATATTCTTACCCGTAACTCCAACTTTTTCATATTATACTCGTACACGTTTTTACTTTGAAAAATCAATTCGGCGTCCGATTTATAGGAAAACGATACAAAACTTGGCCTAGTAGCTTAAATGCTATACCTATATATCTTAAACTTTCGACACGTTAAGGAGGTCCCTAACGCTAATGACCTTCCATCTGAATTTTGATTTTTTAATGTTTTTGTAGCTTATCATATTAACAGCAACGGCTGTAAGCAGTATAATATCACATATTAACTTCAAAGTTCACTGTCTTCGAGATATTTGGCATCAAAGTTGAACGATTTAATGCCAAAAGACTGATTTACTGGCCATAACTTTTTTTTAATTAATATCTCTGACCAGTTTTTAGAGACGTCGAAGTTGGACCCAAATGTGTAGATTTCGTACATGTAAAATTCTTCACAGCAATCGAGTAACGAAAAAAGGGTTTTCATAGACAATGTTTATAAATATATATTAAAAACCGGCCAAGAGCATGTCGGGCCACGCTCAGTGTAGGGTTCCGTAGTTCATTTATTTATTTCTTTAACAATAATATATTGTGTTAGAAAACTTACGAACTAATTACATACTTATAATTTAATTGACGACCGGTTTGGCCTAGTGGGTAGTGACCCTGCCTACGAAGCTGATGGTCCCGGGTTCAAATCCTGGTAAGGGCATTTATTCGTGTGATGAGCATGGATATTTGTTCCCAAGTCATGGGTGTTTTCTATGTATTTAAGTATTTATATATTATATATATCGTTGTCTAAGTACCCCCAACACAAGCCTTATTGAGCTTACTGTGGGACTTAGTCAATTTGTGTAATAATGTCCTATAATATTTATTTATTATTATATCCTTTATTTATTTTTGGTCTTAGGCTAGGTCATTTATAATATGAATATAAAAGTAAAATATAAAAACACTCACAAAACAATACAAAATATATATAAACACATTATAAAAAACCTAACCTAGGGTGCCGCCAGCAGCGGGGCAGGGCCCAAGCTGCCGGTGGTCAGGGCCGCAGAGAGAGGAACCGGCGGACTATCCGCGCCGTGTCCAAGATCACCGCCTTCTGCATCTGACCCTTGATCCAACCACCTAGCGAGAGTCTCTCAAGGTGTTGGTCGAGACTCTTCGCTATGAGACCGTTCGCTGAAACGACTATCGGGACAATGATCGTCGAATCAACATCCCACATGGCGGTTATCTCGTGAGCCAAGTCTAGGTACTTACTGGACTTGTCCTTCTCGGCTTTCACGAGATTCTCATCATGGGGGATGGTGATGTCGACGAGCACGGCCCGGCGTTGCGATCGATCTATTATCACGATGTCAGGCTTATTGGCTACAATAGTCCTGTCGGTAATAATAGATCGATCCCAATAGAGCGTGGCACGACCATTTTCGAGAACTGACGCAGGTGAGTACTTGTAGTACGGTACTTCGCGGTCCACAAGGCCGTATAGAAGAGCAAGTTGCTGGTGAATAATCCTGGCTACGAGATTATGTCTGTGCAAGTACTCGCCGTTAGCAAGATGAGAACAACCGGAAATGATATGCCTGAGTGACTCTCCGGGACGGCGGCATGCCCGACAAATGTCGACCGTACCGTCCTTCAGGATATATTTCCGATAGTTGTTCGTCATCATCACTTCGTCCGCAATTGCACAGGCAAAACCTTCGGTTTCTCCGAAGAGGTCCCCGAATCGTAACCAGTTCACCGACGCGAGCAGGTCTACGTCGGGTCCCGTGAGGTTTATTATTATTATTATTATTATTTATTTATTATAATTTAATTAAACTAAGTAGTGAGTGGACATGTCAGCAAATAAATAAATTTTCTATTACTCTTCCGTCACAATAAGCTAAACTGGAGCTTAAAGTATAGTAAATTGTTAACTAAGGGATGAAACGGTACCTTTCACCCGAGTTAAACAAATAGGTAAATTTGCATAATCAGTACCTAATTAAAGTAAGTCTTTTTACTATGAAGGGAAAACTTTTTGCGATAACTCAAAAACAGCTAAACTGATCATGTCATTGTAATACTGATCAGTTTTCATTTAATGTCTTTCTTAAGCTCTACTTCCACGATTTTTTTCATATTTTTTGGACCTATGGTTCAAAAGTTAGAGGGGGGGGGACACATTTTTTTTTCTTTCGGAGCGATTATCTCCGAATATATTCACTTTATCAAAAAATGTTTGTTGAAGACCCCTATTAGTTTTGAAAGACCTTTCCAACGATACCCCACACTCTAGGGTTGAAGCGAAAAAAAAAATTCACCCCCACTTTACGTGTAGGGGAGGTTACCCAAAAAAAAAAATCTTAGATTTTATTGTACGACTTTGTCGGCTTTATTGATTAATATATCCATGCCAAATTTCAGCTTTCTAGCACTAACGACCACGGAGCAGAGCCTCGGACAGACAGACAGACAGACGGACATGGCAAAACTATAAGGGTTCCGTTTTATGCCATTTGGCTACGGAACCCTAAAAAGGAGTGTTCATTTCTTTCAAAATCCGGCAGACCAGAATGGTGATAAAAAATTAAAGAACCGCCGATAGCCGTTTGTCTTACCCTTCTATCTGTAGTGCAAAAATGGGAGTAACGACTCAAAACTAGTCAAAAATCGATGTAAACCGCTGGGAGTATTTGTATGGTAAAAAGGTAGTACGTGAAGAATATTCTTCGTCATCTGTCACATTAGCCTAGATTCTAAATATTCTACCTCTTGTTTTTTGTCAAAACAACGCGGCCCAAGCATTCTTATATCCTTTATAAATCCCGTGAGAGATCTTTTAGAAGTGCCCAGCAACTAGTGAAAGTTTATACTGTTTTATACATTAAGTATTCAACGAAAAGGTTACTTTTCGCCTGGCAACGAATAGTCAAGTTGACTTATCAATTTGGTTTTTAGTCCGCAAAAGGTGAAATGCTAGTAAGCCCTCCTGTTGAAATACTTGTTTACCTCAAATGTAAGGAAAATAATTCACTAAAGTTCATTCTGAGCAATTCCAAAGAGTGTTATTTCAAAGAGTATGTTTGTTTTTTCCTTAGCACTTCGTCATATTATTTGTTTCTCATTGTTATAGGTAAATTTTAATTGTCTTTGATTTATCTTCCTGTTCGTATAATTGGATAAATTTAAGGCAGTTTTCTCATTAACCGCTGACCGAACACTAATTAAAACTTCACGCAATAGCCTAACCAAACTTTGTCTAAATATTCTCATTGTTATCAAAGTTTACCTCGAAGAAATTCGGACGGAACTAATTATTATAGTCAATAACAATAGTATGGTAACTGCACAAGCCATGGGACATTTAAGAACAAATTTGTAGCATTTGTGACAATTTCCCTGATACATGTAACAATTCTACTCCTTGGCGTGTTAAAAGTTGAATGTCCTATCCGAACAAAAATGTAATTACTTTGGCGCTACAACGCACGCCATTACGCTTTTGTTCTTTTCTTTTTCTTTCTTTTTTGTGTTTTTTTTTAAATTACTACTTTAAAGATACTAAAGGGGGACGAAAATTTGATTATTTTTGCGCTACGACGCACGGTTTAAGAGATACAGCCCTACAAAGGTTTCTGCATGACTAAAAAAAAGATATTATTTAACAAGTACATAAAAAAAACACAAAAAAGACAAAAAAAAAAGATAAAAAAGCATAATGGCACAACAAGCAAATGCTTGTAGGTTTTTTATGGTTTAAGGCCAAGACGTGCCATAATTTGACGTTTAAAAACAAAAGAATGTTGCCGTACAGCCCTAAGTGTGTAAGGCTGTATGAAATTCCTTTACATATCATCTTCCCCCATCGCACCTGATATGTAGTATTTCCGGACCTAATTTGAAGTAAGTCAGGTCAACATTTCATGACAAGTTCGAGAAAAAGTGTTTTTCAGTAAAAAGACGTGTCAACATTGTTAAGATTTATTCTAATGTTAAAAAAAGCGGCCAAGTGCGAGTCGGACTCGCCCATGAAGGGTTCCGTACCATTTATGTCGTATTAAAAAAACTACAACTTACTAGATCTGGTTCAAACCAATTTTCGGTGGAAGTTTGCATGGTAATGTATATCATATATTTTTTTTAGATTTTTCATTCTGTTATTTTAGAAGTAAAGGGGGGGGGACACACTTTTTACCACTTTGGAAGTGTCTCTCGCGCAAACTATTCACTTTAGAAAAAAATGATATTAGAAATCTCAATATCATTTTTAAAGACCTATCCATAGATACCCCACACGTATGGGTTTGATGAAAAAATATTTTTTGAGTTTCAGTTCTAAGTATGGGGAACCCCCAAAATTTATTGTTTTTTTTTTTCTATTTTTGTGTAAACATTATAATGCGGTTCATAGAATACATCTACTTACCAAGTTTGAAGAGTATAGCTTTTATAGTTTCGGAAAAAAGTGGCTGTGACAGAATCGGACAGACAGACGGACATGACGAATCTATAAGGGTTCCGTTTTTTGCCATTTGGCTACGGAACCCTAAAAACAACTAAATCTGATTCTTCAAAATAGGTGTACAAAACAAATACCGTAAAACGTAGATCCACATTGCTACAATATTGCTTGAGAGATTTCGCTTCTTATAAACGTAGTGATCTATTTTTGGAAACAAGGGCCAAATTGAATTAATTATACCCAGTCCTTATTTTAGAGTGCCTTTTCAGAAATATGTTCGTCGTCAAAAAGAACAATGATTAACAATAGCCATCAGCAGTGGATTATTTTCACGTGAAAAGTCTTGAAAATCGCACCGGTTCAAGAGCCGCACGCCGCTCTTTAAAGATAATTGCGGCTCTTCGGAACACTTAAGAGTAAGACGAAAGTGTAGGAGCCGCGCGTTATCATCTTTTCATACAAACGTAGACCTCATTTTCCTCTCTGGATATTAACACATTTATTTATTACTTATTTATTTATTTAAACTTTATTGCACAATATAACAATAAAGTACAAATGGCGAACTTAATGCCTAAAGGCATTCTCTACCAGTCAACCATCAGGCTAAACGGAAACAGTAGTACCTGCAGGCATTAAACAAAAAAAACAGAATAAGTAACTTAATACAAACAAAATAGCGATAAATAATATATACTAACGGTAATAAACTTACATAAATATACTATAATTAAATATACATACATATATATTAATGTATGTACCCAGTGCAAAAAATACTATGACTACGCAGGACAATTAACCAGAGAGCTTGTCGAAAAAGTGCTTGCGTAACATACGCTTAAACGAGAGCTTGGTTTGAGCCTGTCTGATGTTGAGTGGGAGATCATTCCAAAGCCGGATCGCCTGAACGGTAAAGGAGTTAGAGACAAAACCAGAACTATGACAAGGAACAGTAGTGTAAATATGTATGTTCCATCTCAAAACTATTCCGCCAGAGGGCGCCACTTGGTAGTTCGGCAAAGATCCGCCAGAGGGCGCCACTTGGTAGTTCGGCAAAGATCCGTTAGATGGCGCCACTTGGTAGTTCGGCAAAGATCCGTTAGATGGCGCCACTTGGTAGTTCGGCAAAGATCCGTTAGATGGCGCCACTTGGTAGTTCGGCAAAGATCCGTTAGATGGCGCCACTTGGTAGTTCGGCAAAGATCCGTTAGATGGCGCTACTTGGTAGTTGTTCATTGATCCCCGTCAGATGGCGTTACTTTGTACGTGTAAGTAAGTTAGTTATCGATGAATTTAAAAAGTTCGGCAAAGATCCGTTAGATGGCGCCACTAGCCCCCTTCCCGCCGCCTCCCCGCCCTCCCCCGCCCCCTCCCCGCCGCTGCCCCCCTGGCCCCTGCGCCCCTTGGTAGTTGTGCATATATCCTCGCCAGTTGGCGCTACTTTCTATGTTTAAGGTATTTATCTCCCGAGGGAAAACTTCGCTAAAATAGATGGCACCACTTTGTACGTGTACGACAAACAAAAAGTGACGAGGTGGCCTCCAGTGGCGAAGGTCGGATTCGAACCAGCGTCTTTAGCTAACCGGGGCGTCTTTAGCCAGTTAACGTCATGAACCCCTAGGCCACCCCGTCACGGTGAAACTGGTCCTTTATAGGGCTGTATCTCCTAAACCGTGCGTCGTAGCGTAAAAATAATCAAATTTTCGTTCCCCTTTCGGTAATAACAAAAAACACAAAAAAGAAAAAAGACAGAAAAAGAAAAGAAAAAAGCGTAATAGCGTGCGCGTAATAGCGTGCGTGGTAGCGCCAAAATAATTACATTTTTGTTCCCCTTCAATACTCCACGCACTGAATAACCTATCACATTAGGACATGAAACAATCATCATCATCATCATCATCCTATTTTTTTTTATTATTTCATTGCAAGTTTGAGAAAAGCACTATACAAATCTCGGCGGGAAACGGGGTTGCCAGCCGCGTCTCCCTACCCGACCTCGCTACGCTCGGCCGTATATATCTACTTGGCCTGCAACCCTTCGTTTCCCGTCCTCTATAGTAATGTACTATTCAATTGTATGGTGTGAGGGACCATTGTAATCTGTATGAAATGGCAACGCGCTCTGCTCCTCCTCTCTCTGGAGTTGCAGGTGTACATAGGCTACGGAGACTGCTTACCATCAGGCAGGCCGTATGCTTATTTGCCACCGACGTAGTATATATAAAAAAAAATCGTTTTAAAACTTACCCTAGCGAAATCATAAGAATATCTGTATACAGCCTTAAATACGTAGGGGTCGTTGAGTAAGCTCTTGAGGTAGTCGAGTTTCATCTGAAGCTTGTGGACGCTGTCACATTGCAGTTCCGTTAAGCCTGACAAAAGGAAAAATCATTATACAAACAGACTTTTGTCGCTGACTGTACTTTCCTTACGACAGGCAACTAATACCAAAGAAAATTTGAAATAAAGATGGATTGTCAAAGAAAACTTTGTAGTACGGAAGGTGGAGATAAGGAATGGAATCTCCATGTACCAAAAAGTGTCATCAATAAACCTTAAATAGGTGGCGCTACAATACGTAGAATACTTGAAATGAAAATCAAATCATAGACAGCACACTTCACTCCGTCAATAACGCCTAGGTTCTTAGCTACTCTAGCGCTACTCCGGAGAGATTTGGAACTATTATTTATAGCTGACAGCTGGACACTTTTGCATAAGTTCTGCCTATGGAGATTGCGTTCCTTAACTCTACCTTCCATACTTTGTAGCCACAGTAAGTTTACTGCCATCTTTCGACACATGATTAAAACTTTTAGAACGCCATTTGACTTTGATCCTTATCATTTCACTGATATGTGTTAAATTTGTTAAATATCAAAATATGGCGCCATCTTACTGGGCATTGGCTAAAGATTGTGGCACCATAGCTTTGGCCTTTGATCTATTAAATGGCGCCACTTTTTGATATTTCACAAATTAAATACATTTCGACAGCCTAGACAGTGCAGGTGTTATTTTAAACATCAAACTTCTATCAAATTATGACGTTTAATTGCACAGGCTGGGCTACCAAAATCGCTGCTAACTTACCTTGTTCTGACTCTACCAAATAAGCATACCTTTAAGCCACTCCTCTTGCGTGAAGTAGCCCATTTGTTTGGCACCCATTTTGTAAGCGATGACCAGCATCACAACATTCTCCGGGTCCACTCCTATGTCTTCGCAGAATTTCTCCATTCCTTCAGGGCCTACAGACAATCAATGTGGTATGAAAAAACAAGTAGATGTAAAATTACATCTAATATAAAAGGGTCCACTGATTACCAGTTCACCAGACGATATCGGCCTGTCAGTTATTCTTATAGACCGCTAAAATACAGACTGAAATGCGACAAACAGAAAGCTTAACTAACTTTCTTTTTAAAAATTCTACTCGACCGTTTAAGGCATAAGAGTGCCAGAAACTGTGGAAAATTAAGCCCTATAACTTTGAAATAAAGTTTAAAATTAAGTGGGAAATATATTCCCGCTGCCTTATACAGGCTTAAACTGATACTACTGATACAGATCGATTCCCACGCGGTAGCGGTAGCCACGCGGGCACAGCTAGACTAAAATCAAATACCCTTTTAATGATTGGTTCAACTTTTCCCAAAATGGTATTGTATTGTTTCTACATTATTTCTTATATATGGTATTAAATCTTCTAGTCTAATATTTCTAATTTTATATCGCCGTTTTGTGCGACCGAAACTTATCCCGTAGTCCTATAAAACTATGGCCTAGTTGCTACATCTCGTCAAATGGCAACATTAGTCAAACAACCGTGGATTTCTTGTTTGCTGCTGGTTATGGATTTGAATCCCGGTTAGGGCATATATTTGTCAGAAAACAAGATGAAGTTGATCCACCCAAAGCCAAAATAGACATCGGTTAAGCAAAACAGTCTTAAAGAAATATTAAAGAACATTCAAGATTCTAGAGCGCGAGTACACTCTCACTTGGCCAGTTTTTATCTTCTAAAGGCGTCCGCTAGCTGGCGCGGATGCACGAAGCGGGCGCACGCACGCGGGTGCCATTGTAGGTCAAATGCGTCGCACGCGTCCGCGCCAGTTAGCGTTGCTCGTACTATTTTTTTTTAACCCGCTCACCCGCTCCGTGCAACCGCGTCAGCAAGCGGACGCCTTTAGAAGATAAAAACTGGCCAAGTGAGAGTGTACTCGCGCTCTAGAATCTTGAATGTTCTTTAATATTTCTTTAAGACTGTTTTGCTTAACCGATGTCTATTTTGGCTTTGGGTGGATCAACTTCATCTTGTTTTCTGACAAATATATGCCCTAACCGGGATTCAAATCCATAACCAGCAGCAAACAAGAAATCCACGGTTGTTTGACTAATGTTGCCATTTGACGAGATGTAGCAACTAGGCCATAGTTTTATAGGACTACGGGATAAGTTTCGGTCGCACAAAACGGCGATATAAAATTAGAAATATTAGACTAGAAGATTTAATACCATATATAAGAAATAATGTAGAAACAATACAATACCATTTTGGGAAAAGTTGAACCAATCATTAAAAGGGTATTTGATTTTAGTCTAGCTGTGCCCGCGTGGCTACCGCTACCGCGTGGGAATCGATCTGTATCAGTAGTATCAGTTTAAGCCTGTATAAGGCAGCGGGAATATATTTCCCACTTAATTTTAAACTTTATTTCAAAGTTATAGGGCTTAATTTTCCACAGTTTCTGGCACTCTTATGCCTTAAACGGTCGAGTAGAATTTTTAAAAAGAAAGTTAGTTAAGCTTTCTGTTTGTCGCATTTCAGTCTGTATTTTAGCGGTCTATAAGAATAACTGACAGGCCGATATCGTCTGGTGAACTGGTAATCAGTGGACCCTTTTATATTAGATGTAATTTTACATCTACTTGTTTTTTCATACCACATTGATTGTCTGTAGGCCCTGAAGGAATGGAGAAATTCTGCGAAGACATAGGAGTGGACCCGGAGAATGTTGTGATGCTGGTCATCGCTTACAAAATGGGTGCCAAACAAATGGGCTACTTCACGCAAGAGGAGTGGCTTAAAGGTATGCTTATTTGGTAGAGTCAGAACAAGGTAAGTTAGCAGCGATTTTGGTAGCCCAGCCTGTGCAATTAAACGTCATAATTTGATAGAAGTTTGATGTTTAAAATAACACCTGCACTGTCTAGGCTGTCGAAATGTATTTAATTTGTGAAATATCAAAAAGTGGCGCCATTTAATAGATCAAAGGCCAAAGCTATGGTGCCACAATCTTTAGCCAATGCCCAGTAAGATGGCGCCATATTTTGATATTTAACAAATTTAACACATATCAGTGAAATGATAAGGATCAAAGTCAAATGGCGTTCTAAAAGTTTTAATCATGTGTCGAAAGATGGCAGTAAACTTACTGTGGCTACAAAGTATGGAAGGTAGAGTTAAGGAACGCAATCTCCATAGGCAGAACTTATGCAAAAGTGTCCAGCTGTCAGCTATAAATAATAGTTCCAAATCTCTCCGGAGTAGCGCTAGAGTAGCTAAGAACCTAGGCGTTATTGACGGAGTGAAGTGTGCTGTCTATGATTTGATTTTCATTTCAAGTATTCTACGTATTGTAGCGCCACCTATTTAAGGTTTATTGATGACACTTTTTGGTACATGGAGATTCCATTCCTTATCTCCACCTTCCGTACTACAAAGTTTTCTTTGACAATCCATCTTTATTTCAAATTTTCTTTGGTATTAGTTGCCTGTCGTAAGGAAAGTACAGTCAGCGACAAAAGTCTGTTTGTATAATGATTTTTCCTTTTGTCAGGCTTAACGGAACTGCAATGTGACAGCGTCCACAAGCTTCAGATGAAACTCGACTACCTCAAGAGCTTACTCAACGACCCCTACGTATTTAAGGCTGTATACAGATATTCTTATGATTTCGCTAGGGTAAGTTTTAAAACGATTTTTTTTTATATATACTACGTCGGTGGCAAATAAGCATACGGCCTGCCTGATGGTAAGCAGTCTCCGTAGCCTATGTACACCTGCAACTCCAGAGAGAGGAGGAGCAGAGCGCGTTGCCATTTCATACAGATTACAATGGTCCCTCACACCATACAATTGAATAGTACATTACTATAGAGGACGGGAAACGAAGGGTTGCAGGCCAAGTAGATATATACGGCCGAGCGTAGCGAGGTCGGGTAGGGAGACGCGGCTGGCAACCTCGTTTCCCGCCGAGATTTGTATAGTGCTTTTCTCAAACTTGCAATGAAATAATAAAAAAAAATAGGATGATGATGATGATGATGATTGTTTCATGTCCTAATGTGATAGGTTATTCAGTGCGTGGAGTATTGAAGGGGAACAAAAATGTAATTATTTTGGCGCTACCACGCACGCTATTACGCGCACGCTATTACGCTTTTTTCTTTTCTTTTTCTGTCTTTTTTCTTTTTTGTGTTTTTTGTTATTACCGAAAGGGGAACGAAAATTTGATTATTTTTACGCTACGACGCACGGTTTAGGAGATACAGCCCTATAAAGGACCAGTTTCACCGTGACGGGGTGGCCTAGGGGTTCATGACGTTAACTGGCTAAAGACGCCCCGGTTAGCTAAAGACGCTGGTTCGAATCCGACCTTCGCCACTGGAGGCCACCTCGTCACTTTTTGTTTGTCGTACACGTACAAAGTGGTGCCATCTATTTTAGCGAAGTTTTCCCTCGGGAGATAAATACCTTAAACATAGAAAGTAGCGCCAACTGGCGAGGATATATGCACAACTACCAAGGGGCGCAGGGGCCAGGGGGGCAGCGGCGGGGAGGGGGCGGGGGAGGGCGGGGAGGCGGCGGGAAGGGGGCTAGTGGCGCCATCTAACGGATCTTTGCCGAACTTTTTAAATTCATCGATAACTAACTTACTTACACGTACAAAGTAACGCCATCTGACGGGGATCAATGAACAACTACCAAGTAGCGCCATCTAACGGATCTTTGCCGAACTACCAAGTGGCGCCATCTAACGGATCTTTGCCGAACTACCAAGTGGCGCCATCTAACGGATCTTTGCCGAACTACCAAGTGGCGCCATCTAACGGATCTTTGCCGAACTACCAAGTGGCGCCATCTAACGGATCTTTGCCGAACTACCAAGTGGCGCCCTCTGGCGGATCTTTGCCGAACTACCAAGTGGCGCCCTCTGGCGGAATAGTTTTGAGATGGAACATACATATTTACACTACTAGGAACAGTACACATTCACTGCCGGGAACCCACCTGGTGGGCGCTCGTGAACTTTGTTCAGATGCCGGACAACCCGCTGGGCGGGTTGTTTTGTACGCAGCTATAGACCACCGGTTTCTGGGGTAGTGCGCCGTTTTTTGTCTGGCAGTGAATGTGTTAACATTATGTAAAACATTTTGACTGTATTTGTTGTATATCAACGACAGCTACGCCTTTACGTTTGATTTATTTCGAAATTTTCATTATGATAAAAGTTAGGAGCATTTAAAAAGGGTGTAGCAGGATAGCCTAGGAAAAATTGCCCCCAGCGATTTTGGGCCGAAACTGTAATCAAACGATGCCTTTTGGGGAGGTTATACTCTGCACAAAGTTTCATCCCTCTGTTACCCCCTGGGGGTGAAAAAAACCCGATTAACCCCAAAACTGTTTTAATTATTTTTTCCTAAACTATGAAAGTGACGAATTTCAAATTTCGTACAAATATTAATAAGACTAAAAGCTATGTGCTAAAAAAATATTAACCCCCTAACCATTGAAATTCTTGTAAAAAAAACAAAAATAAAAAAAGAATCAACCTGTATATTAAGTTTGGCTCATGGTACCACACCATTTTTTTTTTCAAAAATGAACCAGTTTATATTCTACATGATACAAAAGTTTCATGGACCTACTCCAGAAGGAACATTGCGAAATTAATATGTATTGGCTCTTTGGTGCGTACTATTCATTGAACTCCCACTAAGAGCCTTGCATTATTAATAAACAATGGCTTGCGATCGGACCGCTGCTCGTGCCCGATTTGAAAAAGGTGGGGATAAAGAAGTATGAATCAAACTCATTTGTACATGGATCTCAAGTTTGGCTCATGGTACACACACCATTTTTTTTTTCAATAATGTACCAATTTATATTCTATATTATATAAAAGTTTCATGGACCTACTCCAGAAGGAACATTGCGAAATTAAAATAAACGTACTATTTCGTAGCTACTAATCATTATACTCGTATCATGCTTAATACGCAACGTCTCGGACCCGAAAACAAAATAATTTAAAAAAACCGGCCAAGAGCATGTCGGGCCACGCTCAGTGTAGGGTTCCGTAGTTACTCTTCCGTCACAATAAGCTAAACTGGAGCTTAAAGTATAGTAAATTGTTAACCAAGGGATGAAACGGTACCTTTCACGTGAGTTAAACAAATAGGCAAATTTGCATAATCAGTACCTAATTAAAGTATGTCTTTTTACTATGAAGGGGAAACTTTTTGCGATAACTCAAAAACAGCTAAACTGATCATGTCCGCTATAGTTTTCATTTAATGTCTTTCTTAAGCTCTACTTCCACGATTTTTTTAATTTTTTTTTTGGACCTATGGTTCAAAAGTTAGAGGGGGGGACACATTTTTTTTTCTTTCGGAGCGATTATCTCCGAATATATTCACTTAATCAAAAATTTTTTGTTGAAGACCCCTATTAGTTTTGAAATACCTTTCCAACGATACCCCACACTGTAGGATTGAAGCAAAAAACAAAAATTCACCCCCACTTTACGTGTAGGGGAGGTACCCTCAAAAAAATTAAATTTTTAGATTTTATTGTACGACTTTGTCGGCTTTATTGGTTTATATATCCATGCCAAATTTCAGCATTCTAGCACTAACGATCACGGAGCAAAGCCTCGGACAGACAGACAGACAGACAGGCAGGCGGACATGGCGAAACTATAAGGGTTCCTAGTTGACTACGGAACCCTAAAAATGTTTTTATAAATACAAATGAGTTTGATTCATACTTCTTTATCCCCACCTTTTTCAAATCGGGCACGAGCAGCGCCAGCGGTCCGATCGCAAGCCATTGTTTATTAATAATGCAAGGCTCTTAGTGGGAGTTCAATGAATAGTACGCACCAAAGAGCCAATACATATTAATTTCGCAATGTTCCTTCTCGAGTAGGTCCATGAAACTTTTGTATCATGTAGAATATAAACTGGTTCATTTTTGAAAAAAAAAATGGTGTGGTACCATGAGCCAAACTTGATATACAGGTTGATTCTTTTTTTATTTTTGTTTTTTTTACAAGAATTTCAATGGTTAGGGGGTTAATATTTTTTTAGCACATAGCTTTTAGTCTTATTAATATTTGTACGAAATTTGAAATTCGTCACTTTCATAGTTTAGGAAAAAATAATTAAAACAGTTTTGGGGTTAATCGGGTGTTTTTCACCCCCAGGGGGTAACAGAGGGATGAAACTTTGTGCAGAGTATAACCTCCCCAAAAGGCATCGTTTGATTACAGTTTCGGCCCAAAATCGCTGGGGGCAATTTTTCCTAGGCTATCCTGCTACACCCTTTGAAACCTATTTTTCGGTTCTAATTTTTGCAATAATAAAAAAGTCGAAAAAAGTCAAACCTAGAGGCATAGCCATGGTTAATATACATCAAATTATGTAATCGTAGATTATTAACTAAGGGGGGAAAGTTAATCACATCACCCGTGGTTATTTAGCCGCTCGAACGAAGTGAGCGCCAATAGTTCGAGGGTGGAATGGTTACTTTTATTTAATGGTTGTTTCATTTCAACTATGAGGAAAGTCAAACACAAGAAATGTAGGTTATGACTGGAATTTAGATTTTTTTCCGATTTAAATGTAAATGGCGCCATTAAGTAGGTACATTAAAAAAATTAAAACCATAGACAATCCGATCTTAAATTGGGATGTATCTGAAACTGCCTTAATGTATATCTACGCGTCTTAAAAAAAAGTTAACCTGCATGAATGAATGTAATGATAATATTTTATTAAACATTTATCATCATTTATATTGATTTATTAACGAATATTTGTTTATTTCATACATTTAAATATTTAATACAAGTACATAGTATATTTTTTATTATATTTAATTCACATTTAGTTTCAGTAATATTTGGTCTGAAAATGCGAAAGAGCTTTTAACTGAATAATATGGTATCGGTGGACGGAAATAACATAGAAGCATTCTGCCCGCTCAATTATAGCCCAACATAAAGTACCCTAAGGCGGACAGCGCTTACAAACTACTCGATTGGCAATTTCAGTTCGACCGAGATGACAGTTAGTGACGGATGGCTGAATCGGTTTATTTAAACAACGTTTTTTTTATAATTAAAAATGTCTTCATGTGTCGTGAAGTGGTACAAAAGTTATTCTGCTCATTCCAAGGCCAGGGGAATCACTTTTCACGTGTAAGTAAACAGATAACTTCAGTAGGTACAATTTTAAATAAATATGATGACATCTATTCAATACTACCGTGTTAACCTAAAACGTAACTGCATACGATTTTTTAGATTACAAGAATAATAGGGATGATGTTATGCCAAATGAAGTAGACTATTTTATTAACCAAGCCCATAATAATCAAGCTAGTCTTCTACATTATAAAATAAAATAGTTATTAATATAGGTTTAGTATATTAAGTAATAAGTTACTAATATAATATAATATAATATGGAAATTTAATTCTGAAATAAATGTTTATTTATTTATTAACTTATGTTTGATTTAGATATTTTCTATATTGTAATAAATTCCTTCTTACAGATTTGTATTTTCCTTTTCTCTTTCATGGGACGGAGCTATAAAAAAACTACCTATTTATGTATAATAATTATCTTTCAGTCAAATACTACCGTAGGATAATGTAAATCATTTATAGATTCAGAAAAAGTGGTTCTGGATCACGACCCAGAAATTACCCTGTATAGTTTTGTTTTGTAAATACATTTTGCACTTGTAGTTTATCTCCTAGTTATGTGTGATATATGTAACCTCGTTGTGCATATCACTGATATGACTAATTTTATTACCTAATTGTTTAAATTTCGACAACTTCTTTCCCAAATCATCGTGTTAACATTAGAGATAGATTTTCTAAACAACAAATTCTCCAAAGCCTGTTAATGTATGTGTTAATGGTGTGATGTAGTGGAGGCGGACCTGCGTCGGCTGAATGCCAATTCATGGCAGCAAACCGCGCTGGATCGGGACAGGTGGCGTTCTCTCGTTTCGGAGGCCAAGATTCTTTTTGGATCGCTGAGCCAAAGCAGTTAGTTAGTTAGTTAGTTCTGTTAATGTATGGCTGTAACAATGAGGTCAATAAGCGACCGTATTTTTATTATATCCCAGTAATATAGCCAATTATTTTACGAATAATACAATACACTACAACAATATGCGACCAGGTTAAAAGCGACTAAAAATATTTGCGGCTAACTAAATAGGCTATTGATAATACATGCTACATCTAAATTTGCTACTGTTGTAAAAATCTATTAAACATATATGCGAGTAACAAAATATAAAACCGATATTACACGCTACATCAAAATACGCTATCACGGCGAAACGCGAATAGGTGAAAAGCTACAAGGATTTTTTGATTTCGAGGTATACGACTAACAAACGAAAAATATTAATATTTTTTTGACATTGTGTTCCCCTGTTTCCCGTTGCAGCAACGCCACAGCAGCAAAAACGGCTGCTACGAAGCAGTTTTTTTTGACAGAGTGGGAATGCATTTACGCACGGTGTGTAAGCTCGACGCTCCTTTCCCCTCTCCTGGCGAGAAGGGGGAGAATTTGGCCTTACCCACCAAACCCACTCTGGCGTTTTACGCTCTTCATGAGGGCGCACTGGGATCGATGACATCCTATCACGGCGCCCCTCCGCTGCTACGAAGCACGGTCTGACTGAACTGCAGAACTGAGTGCAGTCATGAACCTTATGTTATCTAATTTATGTAACCCCACGTGACCGCGATACCGCGTTTTAACCGGCCTCGTAGTATAGTCGGTAGTGACATTGCCTACGAATCAGTCTCGTCTTATTTGCGTGTTTATCACAGATGTTATTTTCTGAGTTATGTTTTTTGACAGGACATATGACAAGGGATAGCAGGGCAAAATGGACAAAAAATATTACAGAATGGTCCCCACAAGAGGGCAAAAGGAAGAAAGATGGCCAATTTAAAAGATGGAGAGACGACATCAATAAAATTCGTGAAGTGAATGGCCCAAAAAAGCTATCGACAGGGCGGAATGGAAGAAGCTAGAAGATGCGTATGTGTCAGTGTGTCACAGGACATGCTGGATACTAAGCCGGGAAAACGTGTTTTTGAACAAATATAATTTTTAGAATGAAGAATATCTCTAAGTACAGATAGTAGTAGACAGATTACGTGAAGGTGTGTGTAACGTACAGTGCACACCACAGTAGAATAATGTGTAGCAAGTTTAGTTTCAGCAATAAAGGTTATAATAATAATCTTTATCTACTCGTATCTGTTTTGATTATTGAGCCTTATTGAGCTTACTGTGAGATTAGATCGATTTGTGTAGGTAAGTGTGTCCCATAATATTATTTAAGTTACATTCAAAAATGAATTCAACATTTTAAAACCGGAGGGTAAATTTACGGATTTACATCCCTGTGATTACAGAGGATAAATTCTGAATACCGACGTAAAAGCGACGCGCTCAATAGATATTCCACTTTAAGCATCCCAATACACTCCCACGGTTTGCCTTTGTTCTGTGTCGATCACATTGCAAACTAATGAGGCTTTGTATTTTGGCTGTCCTATATCAAAACCTAGTAAGAGACATTTCTGGAAATCAGTTTTTTGTCTTATTTGGATCCACCTAATAAGTCCCCATCCTATTACAAAGATTTCGACACCTCCTAGTCCAAACCTAGTCAGTAGCATGTCTAGTGACGGTTTACCATTGTGAAACTCAGCAGGAAGTCACATAATATATCCCATATGATATGAAAAACTAATTATTATAAATATAATTGTGTAATTCGACATTGAGAAACTGTATAATTGTGTAATTCGACATTGAGAGACTGTATAATTGTGTAATTCGACATTGAGTGACTGTACAATTGTGTAATTCGACATTGAGAGACTGTATAATTGTGTAATTCGACATTGAGAGACTGTATAATTGTGTAATTCGACATTGAGGGACTGTATAATTGTGTAATTCGACATCGAGAGACTGTATAATTGTGTAATTCGACATTGAGATACTGTATAATTGTGTGATTCGACATTGAGAGACTGTATAATTGTGTGATTCGACATTGAGAGACTGTATAATTGTGTAATTCGACATTGAGAGACGTTATAATTGTGTAATTCGACATTGAGAGACTGTATAATTGTGTAATTCGACATTGAGTGACTGTATAATTGTGTAATTCGACATTGAGAGACTGTAAACGAATATTTTATTGATTCCATGTTTGTAATTGTATGTTGTAATTTTTAGTTATTTTTATTGCTTGTAAAAGTTTGACATGTAAATGTGGCTGTGGCCTATTTGCTGAATAAATGTTTGAATAAGTTATAGTAGTCATACTAGGTTTTGGCGTGGACATCATTCAACTTTACTAACTTTAACTGGGAATTTAAATAAAAGGGATTTTTTTTAGTTGCTAGCAGGTAAAACGAGTTAAGTAAATCTCAACTGTTACCACTGCTAACAACTTGATGGTAACTAATGGGAACAACCCGAAAAGTTTTGAAAGTTGATGAGTGATATACCAGTTCACACTTAATGTAGTACACTTACTAGGTAATAGAGCAGGATGAACATCGGTATTTACTTATTCGAGGTTAGTAAGGTGTATAAAACATATAATAGCGGGAAAATGCTGCTAGCAACCTCGGCACCATTACCTAAGAAGCTAAACTTTTCAGACGTATTTTATTTTTATTTAGTATTAGTTTTATTTATTTGATAAGTTAGTTTATTTTTATGTATGTACCATATAAATTGTTGATTAGGTTTGTTGCAATAAATAAATTTAAATTTGAAATATAATATTTATATTGTAAAATATGGATTGATACATACAATATTTAGTATGAATGTATGAGAATGGGTATTCATGTACAGATTGTTATTTAAATTAAAAATTTAAATTTAAATTGTTATTTAAATTAAAAATTTAAAAAAAAGACGGCTACATTTTATGTTTTTTACTATTTCCTGTAAAATTTGATCTGCAACATTTACTGGGTTTTCATTTAGGACAGCCGATTGTCGAGGGTCCGAAAATTCCGGGCCCCTGTCCCGTCACAAAGGATGTAAAGCTTTTGATACCATTCAAGTACCTGTTTGACAATTGCTCTTAAGCAATGATATAAATAAATCTGGCAGCTTAATAAGACAATCCATTTTTTTTTTTGCTGTCACGTCCGTTGGAGTAGGTAGGACCCTTTTCAGAGCTGACACCACAAATATTTCGACGTGACACTACGGGGTGGCTAGCTAAAATGCCAATCGTTTGCGCAACGACAACGAAACTCTGTCTTTGTATCGCCACAGAAAGCGCTTCGTTGTCGTAGCGTAAACAATTGGCATCTTGGCTAGGCCCTCAGGTTTAGAATGAAGCAAACGCTTAAAGCTAATTGAAGTGTGCGAAAGAGAAAGTTATCACGCACACGAACCTTCATAAGTGTGAAAGAAGCAGTCTACAAATGAAATAAGTTTTTTGCCAAATTTAATTTTTGATACAAACGTTCAATTTGTAATGGTTAATAGTCAATTGCATTTAAGTTTCGAATAACTGCTAACTTACCGTTGGCGATAGTTGTATATGCAGCTGTAATGTTCAGCCAAGGTATGGTTGGACCGGACCGATACAGGGTTATGTGTACGATGCTTGTTTTATATTAAATATTCCTTATTTAATTTAATCGGTATGTTGTATTTTCTTGCTGTGTAACTTTTTCCTATTTAGGTAATAATTTGTTCACTCTATGTTATTTTATATCTTTCGTCTTCATGATCTTCCGTGATTCTTCTCGATTGATGGTCTCATCGAAAGATCAGCGCTGTTTTTCTTCGTTTCTGTTTGCGCTACAGTTATTATTTTTGGTAAATATGTAGTATTCATTTTTTTTTTTTTGTATTTTTTTTTTTAATAAAGAATAATTTCTACATCGATTTCTGCGTATATCCAATATATACAAGCAAAAAATTAAATTAAATGAAATAAATAAAACTTGCACAAGGTGTGTATGGAGAGTGCCTTGCCCTACCCTGCGCCTGATTAGGTAGGTATTTTCGTTGGTGGCGGTCAAGTTGGTCCCCGCCTGCGATACTTACCATAAGCCCCACAATATTCTTGTGGGGCTTGTTTTCCTCTTTTTAGTGTGCAGTCGGGTTTTTGTTTTTTTTATTTTATAATAATTTTTTATTTATTTATAACTTTTTAGTTGTTTTTATTTAACGAAAATTTTGTAGATTATTATGTAAGTACCATTTGAAAGTTCTACGACGACGACCAGATTCATGGTGGTTCCTTGCAGTTTATACCTGACGATCTTAACAAAATCGAGGGATCCTAAAAAAACTATGACACTCCCGTGATCAAGACGAATCTAACGATACCTCATACATCAAAATTCATCAAGCCGTTTAGGCTACAAAGAAACAGACAAACATAAATCCTTACATACATACACTCGAAAAACATTACCCTCCTCGCTTTGGCAGTCGGGTGAAAAACAGACAATATCCGCAATCGTATATTATTTCTGAATTCAATACTTCCAATGACACGTGCCATCATTCCGACTTTGGCAGCACTTTTGATATTTGACTGGCAACCTCGTGTATTGTAGATCTGTGCGGGGCACAGATGATTGATATAGCGATAATATCACAAATGTCACTCTCACTCAGATCAGGTATCGTATGAACCGCTTGTATATTCCCTTTTTAGGGTTCCGAAGTCAACTAGGAACCCTTATAGTTTCGCCATCCGCATATCTGTCTGTCCGTGGCTTTGCTTCGTGATCGTTAGTGCTAGAAAGCTGAAATTCTGGATAGATACATACGTCATACAAGGCGACAGAAATGACTTACACTAGTGCGGGAATGAGCACTTTCCGTGTCTGTGTTGAAAGTTCAAAACTGTATGTACTGTAAAACGTTGTACGATACATGTGCGAATAGGTAATTCGCAACTCGTGTCGATTTAAAACACTCCCTTCGGTCGTGTTTTCATTTATCGCCACTCGTTTCGAATGTTCCATTTTTCGCACTTGTATCGTAATGTACTATTACAATTCACGTGCAGAAAGTAGGGAATTCGCAACGAATGGCTATAAACTAAAACAGGGAGTTTTAAATCCACACGAGTTGTGAATTACCTATTCGCACGTGTATCGTACAACGTTTTACAGTACATACAGTTTTGAACTTTCAACACGCACACGGAAAGTGCTCATTCCCGCACTAGCGTAGTAGCACCATATGTACCTTAACGAAAAATATTAAATTGCGAACATTAAAATAGGTTTGATATCAAATCGAAACGTAATATTTCAACTTCAAATCAATCGTCTCTCCAACGAATTCGCTAACAAGCCACAGAATACACAAACTAAGCAAACTATTAAGTAATTGGCAATTATCTCGTCTATAGTTTCCGATGTATATTTCTGGGGCTCATTATTTGAGTGTAAAGCGTCTCATTACATAATTGATCCCTTTATGCGACCCGCCTAACTACACCCACATCGCAAAGTTACTTTACATTACTATACATTCCCTGACTTCAAAAAACAGTTTACAAATCAGCTGTCTAAATTATAAGTAATCTAGTCATATTTTTTTGTGATAAGACATCTAATAATAATTTTTAAGAAAAGAAACCGACTTCAATGAGGGAGACCTGTGAAAGAAAGATTATTGTTGATTTTGAATTTCATACAATGAAGTTAAAAAATTGTCTTGAAAATTTAATTTGCTTAACAAACACAGCGAAGTGGACAAATCGCCAAACGTAAACAATGCGTCATTGAAGAGTTCCATTCTTTTTTAGGGTTCCGTAGCCAAATGGCAAAAAACGAAACCCTTATAAATGTCATGTCCGTCTGTCTGTCCATTTGTCACAGCCACTTTTTTCCGAAACTATAGCCTTAGAACTGAAACTCAATTTTTTTCTAAACTGAATAGTTTGCGCGAGAGACACTTCCAAAGTGGTAAAATGTGTCCCCCCTGTAACTTCTAAAATAACAGAATGAAAAATCTAAAAAAAATATATGATATACATTACCATGCAAACTTCCACCGAAAATTGTAGTTTTTTTTAATACGTCATAAATGGAACGGAACCCTTCATGGGCGAGTCCGACTCGCACTTGGCCGCTTTTTTATGATACAGTAGGCAAACGAGCAAACGGTTCACCTGATGGTATTCTGATCAGCATCAGCAGTTCCACTTTATCAAATGTCACTTTTTCTAATGTAAATGTTTGATTTGTCGATGAAAATACAAAACTCACTATATGTATGTGTCCACAAGATGGGAGAACCTACTATGCACAACAAAACACGTGACGTTTAAATGTACATGTCTATGGTTCCGATTCAGGCTACAAGATGGCAGACCCTCCAACGCGCACGGTCCCTATTAGCGCGTCTTCTCATCTTGCCTTTTTATTAATGAGGTCGCAAGCGTGCGTCCCGTAATGTGACGAGAAGGGACAGGTTTTAAAAATTCATCAAAAAATTATAGTGATAAATTATACAAAATGATGTATAAGAACATTTTCAGCAAGTATTGTAGATTGTTTAAGTGTCAAAATTACGTTGAAAATAATTCGTGTTTCAGAGAAATTGTCACTTGTATTTAAGTAATTTCTGGAGAAAATTGATTTCGTCTAACTTTCATTTACACTTCTTATAACAAAAATGTAGTTTATTAAAAATGAAGTACAGGATATGTGTAATACAAAATTACCATTTTTAGCAGTCCAAACTTTACGAAATTTAAAAACAAGAGCTTTATAATCAGTGCTTTACGCGCGTTTACTAAACGTCCATAAAAAAAAGTCATTACTAATTAAGTGTGACTGTTTTCAAAAATATGATTTATAATAATGAAAGATAACAAGACGTGCTAATAGAAACCAGTACTTGTTATTTCCAACAGTTAACAAAAAGTGTAAAAATTCATCGACTAAATCTATCAATTTGACATTTTTGCGCCTAAAATCGATAGCGGCCTCTTAATACAAAACAAATTCAGCTCTATTTTTAATGCCATTGAATCAAATTTGATAGCCAATTTTCCTTGTATGGTGGGCTCAGATTGACTAAGTCCCACAGTAAGCTCAAGAAGGCTTGTGTTGTGGGTACTTAGACAACGATATATATAATGTACAGATACATAAATATATAGAAAACACCCAAGACTCAGGAACCAATATCTGTGCTCATCACACAAATAAATGCCCTTACCGGGATTCGTACCCAATACCACCGGCTTCATAAGCAGGGTCACTACCCACTAGGCCAGATCGGTCGTTAATGGGATAATTGAGAACCCTTTCAAATATGCATTGAAAACGACTAAGTCTATCAATTTGTTGGGACTTCACTTCACAGCAAAAAAAGCATGTTTTGATGTACGCTCAGTACATTCAAAAGATACATTTCTTCGCTTTCGCGGCTCAAATGCCGTCCGGAAATTGCTGGTCTGAGTCTGAGCCTTCTCCGAAGTAAACAGGGATCGGAAACCGGTATTTTTTTGTATGGGAACGAAAACGGTATTTTTTCGTTCTTTGTTAATTATTTTCTTTCTAATTGGGCAATCTAATAATACGAAGTCGTTATCTAAAAACACAACCGAGTCCTATATTTAGAGTATAAAATACACCGAAATATATGTTTATTTCAAAGTTTTTCGGGCACCTGGCTAGCACTAATACCAAAGAGAATTTCAAATAGAGGTGTGTTGTCAAAGAAAACGATTTTAGACCGCCATTTGAATTTGATCCTTATTCTTTCACTGATATGTGTTCAATTTGTTAAATATCAAAAGGTGGCGTACAGCCAGAACAGAACATTGTGGCATTTTATTGCTCGAGTATTGACTGGATATGGATGTACACTTGTAAAGTTTCGCGACATAAGGTCTAAAACAAAGATCATCAACGCACTAGAAATGACTGCGAAACTTAAATGGAAATGGGCCGGGCACGTCGCAAGACTAAACGACAACCGATGGAGTCAACGTGTTTTGCACTGGTTTACCAGACGGGCTGAGGGCAAACGGAAACATGGACATCCTCTTCGCCGCTGGAAAGACGACGTCGTATCAGTTGCCGGGAACCACTGGACCCGCCTGGCCCAAAACAGAAACGACTGGCATGGGATGGAGGAGGCCCTCGTCCAGAGATGGACGACCCCGAATAATAAACAAATTATTTAATACCTAATACTAGTTTTTAATTAAGTTAAAGCGACAAGTTTCAATAGTGGCCTAGAATTCAAATTGGTTGACTGTACACATGTAAAATTTCGTGGGATAGGGCCCAGCCCGCATAGCCAACCTGCCAATCGTTTACCCTCCGTAGCGAACTAATATAGAAGAGTGATAGAGAGAAATAACTACTATACGCTACGGAACGTTAATGATTGGCACGTTGGCTACGCGGGCTGGGCCCTATCCCACGAAATTTTACATGTGTACAGTCAACCAATTTGAATTCTAGGCCACTATTGAACCTTGTCGCTTTAACTACTCTATACATGACATGCATCACTCAATAAGCACTGTCGTAGAAGTCATTATGACATGGTTCTATAGTGGCCTAGGAATCAAATTGGTTGACCGTACATCCATATCCAGTCAATACTGGAGCAATAAAATGCCACAATGTCTGGCTTTAAATTTTACGTTATTAAAATTCCAGTGCCCACATTTGATTGGGAATAATTACATTTTCAAATAAATAATTCCACGTTGCCGGTGACGTGAAGGTTCATTTTGAATTAAATAAATAAATAAATATTATAGGACATTATTACACAAATTGACTAAGTCCCACAGTAAGCTCAACAAGGCTTGTGTTGAGGGTACTTAGACAACGATATATATATAATATATAAATATTTATAAATACTAAATACATAGAAAACACCCATGACTCAGGAACAAATATCCATGCTCATCACACGAACAAATGCCCTTACCAGGATTTGAACCCGGGACCATCAGCTTCGTAGGCAGGTTCACTACCCACTAGGCCAAACCGGTCGTCAAAAACCAACAAAGAAACATCATCACATCTTCACACCTTTAAAGGAGAAAAGCCTTAATGACAGTCGGCAAAAGGTGACATTTTACTTGAAAACACAGTCATGTAAGAAGAATTGTAATTTTGGACGTGCCCGGCGAAATTGATCAAATTACAAGCGCACTTGTAATTTGATCAATTTCAATTTATTAAATCAATGAAGTGAGTAAATTTGGTACGCACATAAATAAATTCGGTTTATTATTTACCTCTTAATTTTCCTCAATTTTTTTTTTACTATATTACAAAAATACGGTTTCTGATTCGTTTTCTAAGGAACATTTCTATAAATAATGTAAAATTTTTATTTAAGGGGTGTACCGAAAAAAAAACACTGTAAACTTCAAACGAAAAGTACTGATGCGATTGAAACTAAGGGTTTTAGAATAACTACAATAAAAAGCTACTTTTAATTTTGATAATGATCAGTTTCTTCATTTATTATTTGTTCTGTAGGAGTGAAAGGCAGCTTCTTCCTAGCGCATTCAGTGCCAGCTTTTTACGGGCCCGTTTTTAGGGTTCCGTAGCCAAATGGCAAAAAAACGGAACGATTATGTCACAGCCACTTTTTTCCGAAACTATAAGAGCTATACTGTTCAAACTTGGTAAGTAGATGTATTCTATGAACGTCATTAAGATTTTTACACAAAAATAGGAAAAAAACAATAAATTTTGGGGGTTCCCCATACTTAGAACTGAAACTCAAAAAAACTTTTTTCATCAAACCCATACGTGTGGAGTATCTATGGATAGGTCTTTAAAAACGATATTGAGGTTTCTAATATAATTTTTTTCTAAACTGAATAGTTTGCGCGAGAGCCACTTCCAAAGTGGTAAATTGTGTGCCCCCCCTCCCCCTTAACTTCTAAAATAACAGAATGAAAAATCTAAAAAAAATATATGATATACATTTCCATGCAAACTCCCACCGAAAATTGGTTTGAACGAGATCTAGTAAGTAGTTTTTTTTTTAATACGTCATAAACTCATAAAATTAAAAAAAAAAAACTTTTTTCATTAAACCCATACGTGTGGGGTATCTATGGATAGGTCTTCAAAATGATATTTAGGTTTCTAATATCATTTTTTTTCTAAACTGAATAGTGTGCGCGAGAGACACTTCCAAAGTGAAAAAAATGTGTCCCCCCCCCTGTAACTTCTAAAATAACAGAATGAAAAATCTAAAAAAAATATATGATATACATTACCATGCAAACTTCCACCGAAAATTGGTTTGAACGAGATCTAGTAAGTAGTTTTTTTAATAGGTCATAAATGGTACGGAACCCTTCATGGGCGAGTCCGACTCGCACTTGGCCGCTTTTCATATTTGCCTGCATCAGCCCTTCACCTTCTGGAAATATTAATGTTTTTTGACTGTTTCCTTCTTCTCTTTTAATATAGCTACTTTTGGTTTCAGCCCAATAATAGTTGAGAGAACGGCACTGCAGGACGTTTGGAGCTCTTACTCTTTTCTATGTATGTCAACTGCCAAATGCGATTTGTGTACGAAGGAAATTGTATGATTTTTTTTTATCTATCTTGAACGAAAGCCGCCAGACTCCGATGGCTCGGGCACGTAGTTCAGATGGGTGAGGATCGTGCAGTCTGGAGGGCGTACTCTGGAGTTCCAAATGGCCGAAGACCGTCTGGACGCCCTAGGTACCGCTGGAGAGATGAAGTGCAAAAAGACCTTAGCGAACTCGGCGCCGTCGATTGGACAGAAACGGCTTTGGACAGAGAAGAATGGCGGTCTTTGGTGTCGGATGCCAAGATCCACTTCGGGTCGCTGCGCCACAGTAGTAAGTAAGTAAGTTACCTATCTTAACCTTCGTACGTATAACTGAACTGATTTTCATCGTAGTTCGTTGCACTTTAGCCGCATATCTACCCCGGTTTTTACGATAATTATGACAGGTATGCTTCGTTTTCGCTAATCCTATTAGCAATCTTTGTGATGGGCCCAGAGTCACTTGTTCCTAGAGATTTTCCGCTTCGACGCCTCTGTTCAAGAGACAACAATCATATTAAATTAGTTATTTATTATGAAATGCACGAATCTTCGACGTAATTTTAAGTGTTTCTAAATCAGTACCCGTACCATGAGTCACTGACAGTGTCAAAACTGACACTGATCTATCTAGAACGTAATTTACTTTCTATTCATCTCGCTCGCAATTATATGCGAGTACGAGTGAGATGCATAGAAAGTAAGTTATAAAATAAAATAAAATAAAAACAGCCCTTATTCCCCGAAAAGTTTACATAATTATTAACTTATTTACCGTATAAAGTAAAATAACGTATAAAACAAAATTTAAAAAACTAGTATTAGGTATTGAATAATTTGTTTATTATGCGGGATCGTCCATCTCTGGACGAGCGCCTCCTCCATCCCATGCCAGTCGTTTCTGTTTTGGGCCAGGCGGGTCCAGTGGTTCCCGGCAACTGACACGACGTCGTCTTTCCAGCGGCGAAGAGGATGTCCATGTTTCCGTTTGCCCTCAGCCCGTCTGGTAAACCAGTGCAAAACACGTTGACTCCATCGGTTATCGTTTAGTCTTGCGATGTGCCCGGCCCATTTCCATTTAAGTTTCGCAGTCATTTCTAGTGCGTCGATGATCTTTGTTTTTACTACGTCCAAAAGAGAGGTATGGGCAATGTGAATGTCATCTCGCCTTGTGTGGTAGGGCACAGCACAGCAGATGTCATTCCAGATCTAGAGCAGAGCCCAACTGGGGAAGTACCTCCACCTTACAGAAAACCGCAGCCAAATAACACTTGACCCTACTCATAGTGTTGTGTTCCTGCCGGTGAGTAAGGTTGCCAGAGCTCAACGAGGAGGGTGGGGTTAGGGTCGGCAACGCGCATGTAACTCCTCTGGAGTTGCAGGTGTACATAGGCTACGGAGACTGCTTACCATCAGGCAGGCCGTATGCTTGTTTGCCACCGACGTAGTATAAAAAAAAAAAAAGTTTTAGACCTTATGTCGCTGCTCCTGATGCGGTCATTCAGTTTGTAACCTAGCATACTGCGCTCCATTGCTCTTTGGCACGTTCTTACCATTTTTTTACATAATTCTGTTGGAGCCCATATTTGACAGCCATATAGATTACAGCCAGATAAAAAGTAAGTTACGTTCTCGATAACGTTTATGTCAGTGCCGAATAGGCCAATTTTAAACCAGAATTATTTATATTGGAATATACACCGTGTTTTTTTTTATGTCCGTTAATTTCAAGGGTGTAACCCTGCGCTTAAATTAAGTAAATTTCTCAAAGACACCGGTATTCTAATTAACTCCATTTCGAAGATAATCAATAATTAATTTTTATCTTATAAGGCCCTTACGAGCGTGTACACTTACCTTACGGCCTGTTTACATATTGATTAGTGTTTAGTACGAGTTCATACATTTGCTACTAAACGTAAGTACTATCTCGGACGATCTATGTTCGAAATGACATTGATATATCACAGTTTTCAATTGTTTAGTTGAGTTAAATGTAATGTCCGTGTTATAACAACGCTATATGCAACATTTAATTAACATTTTATTTTTTATTCTGCCAGTAGAATTAAGATTAGCTAAATCTCTCCCCATTTTCAAAAATCAGCTGAAATACTATACTTTCTATCTCTACCTTAAGTTGCCATTTATATATTGTATATGTGTAAGTATAAATATATATATATTGTATTATTTTATATTGTATATTTATTAGTATATTAGGTATTGTTTTAATACTTATATAAGTAGTATGTGTGTTTGTATTTAATAGTCTCCATATTTAGCTTCTTGCACTACCTGTTGACTTTTGTATGAGTTCGAAATTTCCTGCTACCCAAAGGTTGTCTGGAAGAGATCGCTTTTTAGCGATAAGACCGCCTGTTATTACCTGGTTCTATTTTCCTTTAAAATTCATTTGTACATGTATGTAAAATGTATAATTGTTAGTGCAATAAAGAATATTTACTTACTTACTTACTTAATTACTTTTTATAAAAATAAAAATAATTCAAAAATACCAAAAAAAATGTTTTCAGAAAATTAACTAGGTATGCCATTTAGTTTCCTTAAACGTACTTACCGATACCCCGAAGTTAACGCAATTCAATAAAAACACGGTGTATAAAATAATAATAAAACTTTTTATTGCGGCCAGAAAACCGTAACAGAATTACAGCTTAGAAACAAAATTACAGCGGCTTGAAATTTACAGTTTTTTTTTTTTGGGTACAGGCCTTAAATCATTTTCTGAAAAAGACTCTTTAACCTTTACTTAACTGCATTTTCAACCAGATATAGCAGTTATATTCAACTCTATTGGCAGCTATTCAAGTTAAAATTTAAACAAAATATTTTTATGAAATTCGTTAACGGGTTATCATTTCATTTATTGGTTTAATACGCAGCACCTTTCTCTCAAACAATGCCTCAAATTTCAACTCAAATAGTGTCTTGAAAACTTAACTTATTGGCTTATTTACTTAACTTATTGATTTTTTTTAGTTAACTTTTTGTTTTCAGCGATTAATGCATGTCAGACTTTAAGTAATATATGCCAATTAGCACGTAAGGTTTAGCTGTTAGTACTGATTCAATGAAAAAAAAATGAGAGCCCCAAATAAACTTTAAAGAGAGAGATATTGCACTTCTAGCAAATTTAATCAGCTTTCGTTTTATGCAAGTTGTCATGTCGCTAAGACGCAAAGCCTCCATGATGTAAGTGAAAAACTGAAAAATGAGACCTTCAAACCCCCCTCGACCCCCGGCTCAAGGGCTATAGCCAGGGACTTTTGATATGTTCACGCGTTAATAAAAAAACTAAGTTTTTATTAAAAAGGATGATGATGAGAATTAAAAAAATTATAGCATTTATTACGTTACGTTAGGTTTGAGACCCTTCTGTAAATTCGTCAGTTTAAAAATGGTATGAAGGTTGCGTTAGGTAACCTAATAAACACCTCTTTCTTTAGAATCGGTTCTGAAACAGCGCGGTAACTAACAAGATTTCGCGGAGTTCCAAAACACGTCCGTGTGACCTAAAAGTTATAATTTCGTTGACTTCTCCCCATCTGCCCTTTCCGGAAGGCTATTCATAAACGAAATTCATGAAAAGAGAGTACTCCCATCTTAAATTCCAGCAACGCACTAGCCCATTGCTCTTCCGAGCTACCGAGACACCCGATGACAGCGAATATTTCAGTCATATCCCTCATATGCGCCTTAGGTGGACCCGGGTATGTCCTTAAACTACGTCCAAAAGAGAGGTATGGGCAATGTGAATGTCATCTCGCCTTGTGTGGTAGGGCACAGCACAGCAGATGTCATTCCAGATCTAGAGCAGAGCCCAACTGGGGAAGTACCTCCACCTTACAGAAAACCGCAGCCAAATAACACTTGACCCTACTCATAGTGTTGTGTTCCTGCCGGTGAGTAAGGTTGCCAGAGCTCAACGAGGGGGGTGGGGTTAGGGTCGGCAACGCGCATGTAACTCCTCTGGAGTTGCAGGTGTACATAGGCTACGGAGACTGCTTACCATCAGGCAGGCCGTATGCTTGTTTGCCACCGACGTAGTATAAAAAAAAAAAAAAAAAAAGGTAGGCGCCAAGCGACATCTAGTAAGTACGTAAGTAATCATTTATGGTCAGAATGTGCATGTTAATACAGATGTTATAATTAAATAGTAACTGTCACAATCAACCGGTCTACGGTTACAACGATACCACTTGTCGGTAGTAAACTGTTCAGTCACATCAATTTTGTAAATAGACGACTTTTTCCAGATCAGCCGCCCTTCTAGTATAGGTACAATGCACTTATTCCTAAAATACAATAACAATGAAACAATTCAAATTTACTTTGTAGGACGAAAACAACGTACCTAGTTATCTCAGTCCGTTTCATATGGTCACGTCTGAAAATATCGATACGAATAAGTGGCAAAAATATGTATACACGACTTTATTGCCCATTATTATAACGAAACTACCGAGATCGAGCACTAATCCGCTCGTAGAATTTGACATCGATCGGACTGGACTGGAAATCTGTCGATACCCCCCGTCAGGGTGAGGGGCCGCTACCGCCTTTAGTTTCGGCTGCCCCACCGACCGGTGAGGTGGCCAATTGGCCGTCGTTTGGGGAACGGTGCGTGTGGGCCAGCTCTACGCTACCGATCGTTATCCAACCCCACGACCCCTAGCCTGGTGATACCGTTTGAGCGGGGCCAGGTTTTGGGGCCGCGGTGAAGGCGACCGGTAGCTTAGCTGGCGATATCGATCGGTAATTTGCATCTCGGAGGTCGTGATTCTACGTCGGCACATCGTTAGCGCGTTCTATCTCGGAGGTGGCGCCATCTCTGGACAAATTCGTGTACTATTTCTTGAAAATTTAATGATTGTCAAAAGTACAAAACAACAAAAAAACTACTTCGATTACATTCCAAAGACAAAGTCAATTCAATACCTACTATTCTACTTTTCAACCGTAAGAGCTTTACAATTATAAAATTGAAAAATTCACTGTTTTCGGATAAGTCTTGGTAAAGCGATGGTCATCCAGTTTCGTGAGTTCGAAACTCGCCCGAGACAATGAGTTTTTCCACTTTTCTTTTACTTGTAAGCATTTTCAAATAAAATTTATAGCGGTCAGCGTCAGTGTATGTAGTACGTGTCATCCACGATGGCGCGCAGATTTGTCAAATATCCTTTAACTTACATGAATTTGTTTAACCTACACGCCGCACGTCCTGCGTCGCTACACGCCCAACTCGAGCATCCAAATGCAATGCGTAAATAAATGATAGGAGCGGCCTCAGTGCACGCTGCTCAAATCATTTGTGAGCCCGACGCCGCGCTGCACGCCCCGCCCAACGCCCCGCTTCGAGCGTCCACTCAGGCCTTACACCAAGGTTATGCTGCCCAGTACCAGCCGTGTAATATAATAAGCCATGATACGAGCTCCTCATTTCTCCCCTCATTTTTCACACGTCACGCGTTGACTGATGGCTGTGGGAGAAAACACTTTTTCAGCGTGTAATTTATACGTCAGATATTAAATAAAAATATAGTACCTGGGCGACCGAGCATTGCTCGGTTATAACTATTTATTGTAATATGGTGGTGTATAGGTGATAATCTTATCTAAAAATTTTTACTACATTAAACTTGTCTAAAACAATAAAAATTATATATAAACTTGAACATATCAAAAAAAAAGTTAGTCACCGGGCGAGATTCGAACCCGTAACACTCGTTTAGCAGTCCGCGTCTTAACCCGCTGGACCAGACGGACAGTGGCCAGCAATACGAAATTAGCGACCATATTCTGCGTCGAAAGAAAAACGCATGAAAACTCGAAAACACGCGTTTTCCCAAACATAAGACTAATCTTGATCGATTGTTTACCCCCAAAGGCAGTATCAAAGTCACACCGATAACAGATAAACTTGTTGAGAAACGTCTACGGTGGTACGGGCACATTCAAAGACGACCTCCTGAACATATGGTCAATGTAGCCTTAGCGATGCCTACGACGACGCGAGGAAGCGGGAGACCACCTGCCACTTGGTTGACGACGGTGGAGAAAAGCCTGAGAGAGCAAGGGATTAATGACGCACACCTGGCACTAAACCGTGCAGAATGGAAGAAGAGGACAGGGAGGGCCGACCCCAAGTAAATGGGATAAGGTCTGGGAAGAAGAAGATTGTTTACCCCCAAAAAACCCCCATATACCAAATTTCAGCAAAATCGTTAGAGCCGTTTCCGAGATCCCAGAAATATATATACATATATATATACAAGAATTGCTCGTTTAAAGGTATAAGATTAAGGCGGCCAGACTTATCAAGGACCTTGACCGTATATATATAACTCGGTCACTGTGTGTACATACTAAGTATACCTATGAAATAGCGGTCACAAATCAAATTTACGGAAAATGAAACAAGATAAAACAGTTTATAATTATTATTATTATCGTATGGCTTTTTTGAAATAAAATTTACAGAGGTTAACATTATATGTACATCTATAGCTTAATATCTAGGTTTGACAGCCAATCCCTGGCATCCGTAGTTATTGCGTGCAGATCTTTCATGCCCCTCCGAAAACGTATCTTGAGGCATTCCTCCACTATGTGCGCAGTTGTTTGGTCTGGCGCGCCAGTCACAGTTTGGTGAGGGTTTCTGGAAGTTGTGGTTACAGCAGCTGACGTCGGACCTTATTCTATTAATTGTAACCCAGATCTTTCGTGGCTCATCTAGGCCGGTTGGTTCTTGTGTTGGATGGATCACGAAATTGTTGGAAAACTGATGGGAATGGGAGAAATCTAGGAAAGGAATGCTTCCCATAAATAAAACACTGGATAGCCTCCGCTTCGCGCGCCTAAAATCTCGTAGACCCATCTGGTCAGAGTCCCAGATCCAGGTCCCAGAATGCTTATGCGTTAACCTGGAATGGACGGAAAGTTGGAACTCGTACAGTACACAAACACAGTTTTCCAACAATTTCGAGATAAAACAGTTGTGTTACTATTACCATAAAGAAGCCATGTCAAACAACCGGGTTGGGCTAGTGGGTAGTGACCCTGCCTACGAAGCGGGTGGTCTCGGGTTCAAATCCTGGTAAGGGCATTTATTCGTGTGATGAACATGGATATTTGTTCCTGAGTCATGGTTGTTTTCTATGTATTTAAGTATTTATAAATATTTATATATTAAATATATCGTTGTCTAAATACCCTCAACACAAGCCTTATTGAGCTTACTGTGGGATTTAGTCAATTTGTGTAATAATGTCCTATAATAATAATATGTATTAAAAAAAAACAAACAATGAAATTATCGCAATCGCAACCTGTGCCAGGCGACCAAACCGCCGTAAGCAACGTAAAATTCATGGCGCTTACGTGTTTAGGTCGCAAAGTTCATGTTCCGCTTCTGCGGTTTGTTGTCAAAGCAACAACAACTCATGGCGCAAAATACTAGTTCTCTGTGCCGGTTATATTCGTAGTTCAATCGATAAAACCTGTTTGTGCGCTATTCATTTTTGAAAAAAAAACAATAAAACCTCTTTAAAGTAGGACGATTCACCATTTTAATCCTCTACTTGGCCAATTAAGCCGTAAAACATAACAATGCTTAGTTAATTGGTAATTTACTCCTTTATAAAATAACACCAATTAACTTATATAGCGTGTGACAGAGACGGCACGCCTACGCGTTCGTTGGAAGTTGGTGGCACTTCAACTTTGCATCTTCCCAATAGAACTAATCGAGGTCGACCTCCGGCTCGCTTCCTGAAACTTTAAGCCGCAGGTCAATTTATGCTGGTCGTTTGCGCGAACACATGATTTAGTATTGCGCGGACACCAACAGCGCTGCGCGCAGTTAGTCCGGCAGCAGGTGCCAATGGGGATGAACGTGTGCTTGTACCCGACCCCACGACCGATCGTTTTCGTAATAATTTTCTTGTGTTTTTATAGTACGTTGTACATTAAGTAATATAAACTGTTTTTTCTAACTTCAGTGCCGTTCTTTGTTATTCCTACACCCGCTATACTTACAAGTTAAAAAGAACAATTAACTGTTTGAGGCTTGTAGGGCATAGAACAAGGTTAAGTAATTTAAATTTAGTCTCTGAAGCTTAATGCTTTCAAAATTAAATTCTTATTTAAATAAAGTCAAGCTTTGCTTAAAACCTCTCTTTCGTAAGTAGATTCTTATACCTAAGTGAATTTTCGGAATATTGAAGTCTGCTCATAATATTTATAGTTCGTGTCATCTTTAATATCATGACAAAGATATAATAACTAACACTCTAATCAAAAACGTCACTTTGACACTGACAGATCAGTATTGGAATGAGATTTGATAACTAACGTACAACGAAACGACGTACAACGTTTTATAGTACATATAAATAAATAAACAAAAACTCTAATTAGTCTGAAAGTTAAATAACATAGATAGGGTTGCCATATTTATTCGGAACGGATACGGGACAATGGGGTAGCCCTGTTTGTGGTACAGCAAAAAAAGGTCGGGACCGTTTTGTGGCTTATTTTATTTTGTAACACGAATATGCCACCAAGCTACTAGATGCCGCTAGTAGTCTCGCCCGCGCTATATTAAATGCATATCGTCGGCCCCGCTTAGGCCGGCTATCAAGAGATGGCGCTAAGATCGAGATAGATCTCGCTAACGACTGTGCAACGAAGAATCATGACCCTCGGAGCGTTGCCGAGGTTTATTTGGGAAATGCAAGTAGGAGCTCCGGTACCGCACGCTATATACCTTCACCCCAGTTGAAGTATTTTAGTGTATGTGCCGTTATACAGCTTACTAGTCTAGCTCGCGCTTACCAAGATAGGTCTTCTTGCTAGGCAAATTAGTACTATAGTAAGTTCGGGATACTCGCGCTTAAATAACTAAACGCCGGCTTTTCGTCTTCGCCCTCACCTCCCGTCCTACAATTAATATTACCAAAACACAGTACGGAGCTTATATAGCAAAAAATGTCCCCGTGAAACTGTATTTATAGTTTGCCTTCAGGTAGTCTTTAAAATACATATATTTTAGTACATATTTTAAATTATTATTAAATCTGAACACTTAAGAACCCGGTAACGATTTAGAGCAAAAATGTAAAATTGATAGATTTAGTCGTTGATGTGGCCGCCTCTCCCCTAGCCGCCTACGGTATATAAATGAGACCGTAAAGAGGGGAAAGGCGGCAACTTATATATATGTTATATTAGGGGGATCTATTGGGGTATAGAATGCATCGCATACATACCTTCATATCCCATAAGGGACTCTTCATCCTCACTCTCTCTGCACCTCAACTCCTGGGCCAGAGGAGCCTTAATCTGCTTCGCTTATCTTAAGGCGGCTGAATGTATGACACCCGAGATCTGTGGGTAAAATTGCTCTATGAACATGGTATTCTCCAAACCATTAACCTCCACACATAAATCTATATATCTTACTAGTGAGCCCCATCTTACCCGGCCGGATGTAGGTTACACAAAGCCAACTACCTAAGTAGCTGTATAGTCAAGGGGGCGTACCGCAGCCGAAGCTGCCCCTTGCGTGCTGATAAAGGAGTAACTAGCGGCCGAAGCCACCTTACTCCTACACGGGGATAAAGGAGAACCTAGCAGCCGAAGCCACAGAACTCCTAACGCCTTTCTCTGGTTTCAAGGGGGCGTACCACAGCCGAAGCTGCCCCTTGCGTGCTGATAAAGGAGTAACTAGCGGCCGGAGCCACCTTACTCCTACACGGGGATAAAGGAGAACCTAGCAGCCGAAGCCACAGAACTCCTAACGCCTTTCTCTATAGTAGCCGCCCCCCTTACGGGGAGCATCTAGCAGCTAAACCTGCCATTCTCTTACACATTGATATAGGAGGATCTGCGGCCGAAGCCGCAGACTCCTACACAATCATAAGTCCCTAGTCCGCCTTACCTAAGATGGGCTCCCAATAGCTTCCACGTCAAGGTCACGTGGCAAGCTCGAACCAGAAAGGAATAAAGGAGATAATCGCACAGAGAAACCATACCACTACTGCGAGCTTTCACCAAGTAAATAAAATACTTAGCTTTAGATGATTCCGGACAGCTGTAGGCTTCCTCACTTTATATCACATTTTATAGAACTAGCGCGTTTCGCGCCATACTGAATCTAGCTTCACCAACTTACTACGTTGGTTAACTTACCACAGTTCCACATAGAGGGCGCTGTTCGGTGTTGCCGCAGGTGAATTAGTATTGTGGCATCGGATTTTCGCGTCCGTCGCGACACTCCCCAACACAGGCAGGAATAGGGCGACTAGATTACTGGTCCATTCTTTGATCTTCTCAAGGGCTCGAAGAGCTGCGGCTCTCTTAGGTCTTGACTCGTTGCCTAGCGTAACCTCCTCCAGGTTGTGTGATTCTGGCTTAGTGTGCTCGTAAGATTCGAGGTCGACGACCGCGAACGGTTCTGGTTCGGACATAGACTTAGGCTTAGGCTCGTTTGACTCACTATACATAGGCTCTAGGATTCGTTGAGAGGAACTCCTTCCCTCTACTGGCGAGGCATAAGGTTGTACTTCTTCTTCTGGCTTATCTCTGACTGCTTGCGTGCATCTTTGCTCAGAAAGAGACTCGGATTCGGCAACATCGTTGACGGAATCCACCGTCATGTCATCTCTGCGTGACGAACGGGGTAGATTAGGAAGTTGCAGAGGTTCTTCTGCGCTTTCGTCGTAAGATGATGTTTGTTTACACTGTTCTTCTCCATCTTCGATCTCTAACGGGTAGAGATGCGCGATAGATCTTGTATACTCTGTATCTCCTACTCGTACCGTGGCAACCCTACATAAACCGTCGGCGCCTTTTCTTAAAGATACTATTTTCCCAACTTTCCAATTGACTCTGTTCTTCGTGTCACCTTTGATCTGCACGATTTGACCTATCTTTGGAGCCAACTTGGATATTACCCTAGGTTCTTTAGGATGGTGGGAATATCTTTCTCTCAAATTTAGGAGATACCGGTTCTCGAACATCTCTTTAAATTCTCTTAGAATTATCTGTGCTTTCTTCCAACCTTTAATTAAATTGTCTTTAGTCACCGTTCCTTGTGACGTAGTAGGATCCTTTCCTGACGTTTCCATAATGATACATTTTCCCATGGTAAGAAAATCTGAAGGTTTTAATACATGATCAGGCTCCGAGTCCACGTAAGTTAAAGGTCTTGTGTTAAGAACCGCTTCTATTTCTTTAACCACTGTAACCAGCTGGCTGTCATTCAATAAATGTTTCTGTAAAGTTTTCTTCATACAGTTCTTAACCAATCCGACTAATCTCTCGTAGAATCCTCCATGCCATGGTGCTAACTGTGGTATAAATTTCCATTTTATTTCTTTATCTACGCAGTATGGATTCTGAAGAATCTCCGAGAGTAACTTAAAGTGAGCTGCGTTGTCAGACGTTATCAAGATAGGCACTCCTCTTGCTGAAATCATCCTGCGTAAGGCCAATAAACCTTCTTCCGCTGTTAGGTCCTTTACAACTTCTAGGTGAATGGCTCTTACAGCCAAACATGTATATAGGCTAATCCACCTTTTGCAATTGCCATTCCCATTGTTAACTAGAAGTGGTCCCAGGTAGTCGGTACCAACGTATGTAAATGGAGAACTATAGTTGACTCTCTCTTTCGGTAAAGCAGGAGTTTCCGGTAGTCTATATGGCCCTCCGTCATGTCTCATACATTCAGGGCATTTCTTCAGGATCCTTTGAACTTGGCTTCTTCCTTGTGGAATCCAGTATGTTTCCCTTATCTTGTCTAACGTGTGACTCACTCCAACATGTTTATTTTCTTGATGAGTCTTTATTATAATTTCGTTGGTGAAATCTGAATTTTTTGGAATAAGTATAGGATAGCGTTTGTCAAATGACCAGTTTGTGTGTTTCATACGACCTTTGCACCTCAGTAACTCATCTATATCTTTAAATATGCCTAAATTCAAACTTAAACTAGTTACTTTTCCCTCTACTTCTAGAGGAAAATACTCTGATTGAATTTCTTTCAATTTTTGAAACTTATTGTCTGGCATCTGACCATTCTCTTGATTTATTATCTCTTTTGCAGTTGTGCCATCTTCCGTTTCCACCGGGTTAACATTAGGTATATCTGGATCATCTATTTCCATCAGTTCTTCATCTTCTTGGATCCCAAGACCCTCCCCAGTCAAGAGAGAACTGGTGGGTCCACTGCCGGATGTAGTTGGCCACGTCTTCGGATCTTCTACTATAAATTGTGGACCACTCAGCCATTTCTCCCCGTCCTCTCTCGAACAGGTGGGTCTGGTGCCTACGTCTGCTGGATTTAGGTCTGTTGGAAGGTATCTGATTTCCAGATCTTTATTTGTTCTGATCTCTTCTATCCTCCTGGCAACGAAAGGTGGTAATAGTTTGTCAGATTTACACCATTCTATGACTATCTGGCTGTCGGTCCATAAGACTTGCCTTGCTATCTTCTGCTGGAAGAATTTAAGAACGAACTTTATCAATCTACTGCCAATCAGTACTCCTAATAGTTCAAGACGGGGTATCTTGAGACTCTCCTGATCTTTACTTGGTATTAAACGGGATTTACCAATGATGAAGCTTTTCCCCGAGCCGCAAACTAAAAAGACTGATGCTGCATAAGCCTGTAGGGAGGCGTCAGTGAAACAGTGTAGTTGGTAGCCTTTTCCCACTGGTGTCTTCATGTAGCATCTGTTCACTGACACTTCCCTAATGGCTTCTAAGTTCTGTCTGATGACGTTCCACTCTTCTGTTAGTTCGCTTGACAATGGCGAGTCCCACGACACTCCAGCCTTCCAGAGTCCTTGTAGAAAGAGTTTAGATGATAGAGTATAGGGCACGGCATAACCACATGGATCATAGATTGATGCAATAGTCTTCAGTATTCCTCTTTTTGTGACTGCTTCCTCTTGCAAGTTAGGTTTTAACTGAAGAGTATCTTTCTTAATGTCCCATTCTAAACCAAGTACCTTTACTTTATCTTCTTTACATGTATCAGAAACTTTCTTCATAAATTCTCGAGAATTTGAGCTCCAATCCCTGAGTGACATTGAAATATCTTGAAAAGATCCTTTTAGATTTCTGTAGAGCTCCATCGCTTCATCTGTAGTGCTGGAACCCGAAACAAAGTTGTCCACATATATGTCATTTGCTTTTAGTCTGACTTGTTGATGTTCCGCACTAGACAGGTGGTGTTTGATTGTTGCATTAAGCAAAAACGGTGACGAAATGACGCCAAATGGAACTCTACAAAACCTAAGGTGTAATAGGTTGTCTTGAGATATCGGTTTAGAGGTATCTTTGAGCCACAGGAACCTGGTTACGTCACGATCCTTTTCGTGTAACGCCATCTGTAAGAACGCCTTTTCAATATCTGAGGTTAGTCCTATCTGATGAGTTCTAAATTTTATGAGTAAACCTGTGAGGTCTTCTAACATGAGTGGTCCTCTGTATAAACATTCGTTCAGACTCTTGGTGTCTTTGCTGCTCTTGGAGCTAGCATCATAAACTATTCTCATAGGTTTCCCTCGATGGCTTACTCCATGGAAGGGTAGGTAGTGAACTACGTTATCCGTTGACGTTCTTGAAGCAAGTACAACTTCTATTATACCCTTATCTAATTGTTGTTTAAACGTATCATCGTATGATAACAACGTGCCTTGATCCATACGCTTCAATAAGCTTGATAAGCGACCAAAAGCCATTCCATAATTATTGGGTAAGTCCGGTGGGTAAGTTATCCACGGCCAGCTTACCGTGTAACGATTATTTAATTTTAGAGTGGTATTATTAAAATACTTGATTGCTTCTTCTTCTCTAGTTGCTTTCGGTGAATCACTAATACCTATACATTCTAGTTCCCAGAGGCTCTTTATGTCTCCATCACAAAGGGGTGGGTCAGGTTGATGAAGCTTCGTTTCTATACAAGTCTGAGCGTAAGTCACTACATAGGGCTCGTCACTAAGCTGTGGTTCTGTTCTACCACTTATTATCCAACCAAGGGCAGAATCGACCAGGAACAGGTTACTACCCAATTGTATTTTCTTCTCGTAAATTAGGTTGAAGTAGTACTCGTTTCCAACCAGAATCTGCACCTGTCCGCTTAGCGAGCCGTCATCCGCTAGTATATATGACTCCGGTAAGTCCTTCAACTTGACAGTGGGTATGTATCCTCTTGAAATACGTTCAACGCAGTTGGCTTGTATAACTATCTTCTTATTTGTCCTTGACAGCAATTGTAAAGTAACTATTGGACTATGTATTTCTTTAGGAGGATCTTCACCGAAGGTAAATATAGTTAAATGACTTTCCTCTTCAATGGGAAGCTTCAATTCCTTGGCAGTTTGAAATGTGACATAGGAGCGCTGAGAGCCTGGATCTAAAAGAAGTCTATATTTATATTGTTTATTTTTATCATCTAGGGGGTTAGCCCTAACAACAGAAGTTTGAAGAGTAGTGAATCCCTTTCCTAGAACCGTCAGGACTGTTTCTTCATTGCAGTATTCTTCTGAAAATTTAAATGGCATAAAGCTCTGTTATGCGGTGTCTCACTACAGCAAATGCTACACTTACGTTTGTTCTTGCAGTCTTCTATAAAGTGGCCTAACTTCAAACACATGAAGCATTTCTTTCCAAGTCGTTTCTTTCTTTCTGCTAAGGTAGTAGCTTCAGAGCACTTATCATTGTAATGATCACCTTTGCAAAAGATGCATGTCCACGCTGTTCTCCCCTTCGGAGAGCCCTGCTGAGGTTCTGGTTGATCCTTGTTAGAAGTCGGAGTTTGTTTTGGTCTGTTCCATTTATTGGGTTTATTAATACTATCAAACTTATTCTTCCTTTCCGGTCTTCTATCAAAACCTCCTTGAGGATTTTGTTTCTTAGGGGGACCTTGCTGCTGTTTGGGTTGATATGCGCTTCTTGCACGTTTCACATTTATATGTAGAGTTCCGACTGTACTATCTTCTGCTTCATGCGTGCGTTTTCTTCCTGAAATCCTTTCAGCATCCTCTTTTGCGGTAATAATTCTATCTAATTGGTTCCTGATTTCTTGTATAGAATCATCATTAACCTTCAGCTTAATTTCGTAAACTAGATCGGGTGGAAATTTTTCCAGCAACATAAAACGAAGATGATTGTGATTGATGTTTTCACCTAATGATTCCAAAATTTTGAGATTTCGTTCAACTTCGTTGAATGTCTTTCTACAGTCTTCAGCGGTGCTTTTGGCCATCTTAACCTTATATAGTGTTGCATAATGCGCGTCAATGAGATGAGAGGTCTTGCCGAAACGCTCCTTCAGGATTGATATGGCTATTCTATAATTAGCATTAGTAGTAGACAGACCATCTATGGCTTTCTTGGCATCTCCCGTCACCGAGGCTTTAAGATAGGAGAGCTTGTCAACATCAGGCAGATTTCTTGAATCAATGTTGCTCTTGAAGGAGTCCCAGAACTCACACCAAAAGAGCACATCTCCACTATACACCGGCAGCTGAAGTTTAGGGAGTCGGCATGAGGCATTCGCTTCCGGAGGTTTCTCTGTAGCGTTGCCTTTCAAAGTTATTTGGTCGATCTTCACTTTAAGTTCAGCCAAAGTCTCCTCTGTGTGAAGTTGCAATCCACTCAGTAAACATATTTCATCAGAAGCAGGTGTCGAAGCCAAGCGAAAGTACTCCATCAAGTCGTTGTCAAGTCTTTTCAGAGATGCATCTAATTTACTGTAAGTAATTTGAGCCTGCCCTAAGTTCTCTGAATTAATGGTAACAGGAATAACTTCTATGTCTGTGGTGAGTTTGTCGTTAATGAGCCTAAGCCTTCTTAAAAGCAAATCGTCCATTATGTTGTTTGTGTAAGCTCTTTTCTTGTTTAATCCTGTAACGTATAGAAATAAACCCATTTAACCTAAAGTCCTATTTATTTGCTTATGTATGAAATGATTACGCTTGTAGATTTAATTAATACTGCCTTGCAGTAACTATGTTTCATACTACTTTAGGTTGTTTAATTTTAAATTATTTTATTTATTCTTTATTTTAATGATCTCAAAATATTGAAATCTAAATTTAACTAATGATCTCTAAAATCCTTTCAAATTTGAAACCAAAAAAGAATAAAAATCAAAGTCAATTAAATTACATGAATGAAACCATTGACCCAATTATAATCCGATGTTTCATTTAAATATCATGAGAGGGAGTAAAACAAGGATGGAAGGCAACATAACATACACACCTACATATAAATGTGTCTAGTTTTATCTTTATAATTTATAGGTTACACCAATACAAGCGTCATCGACGTCAGTAAGTGATGTTGACGTTTATACACTGTTGCCACAACACAACCTCTAATGTTGGTGTCTCTGATTCAAGCTCACTCGTAGCACAACGAAAATTAATACTTTATTTCCATTTCACTTGTTTTATTGATCTATTTAATGATTATTTTATTTTTATTTCACTTGTTTGGTTTATTTATTTAGTAATAATTTTAATTTTATTTCACTTGCTTGGTTTATTTATTTAGTAATCATTTTAATTTTATTTATTTGAACACTTCAAAGAATCACTTATCTAATGAGTCTAATTGCACATAAAAGTCACCACAATAAATCTGGAAAGAAGATGTTAACTTATATATACATATACACACCACAATTGCTTTCGTATAATATAATCATGGACTTCAATATGGAATGCATGTAAAATAAATCAGGTATAAGTTCCCTTTAGGCCTATATACATAATATTGTATATAATTATACTTCTTACTTAACGTTTACTTACTCAACTAAATCCTTTGTACATACGCCGTAAAACAATTCATAAAGAAATAAATTGTCTTTCTTAGTTTAAATAAGGTAGCGTAATAATACCAAACTATCTAACTAGGGAACCCGAGATAACATTCCAGAAGGCCTATAGTAAGCTTGGAAAATTACTAAGGTTCGCCTCTTGTTTGGAAAATTCTAGATATTTCTAAAACTGAGTCGTACTAATATGAGCCGTGTTACCTAAACAATAGGGTTGACTCTTGTCTACGGTCGTCCCCAACTATCAACTTCTAGAAAGTGAAATTATTTCAATAAAGTAGGAGACGAAATCGACTCATAATTCATACATACGGAAGGATACTTAGTTAAAAACGGATTCCTTTTCTTGTTAGAAACCCAAATGATCATGGCCGCCATGCTGTCGGATCGCTTGCTATGAAATAATTTTCGTCGCGCGCATTTGTTTTACAGAATAGAGCTCTGTCACTGTGAAGTAAATGTTTAAAAACTTACCGAGAAATAGTCTAGTCCGATAGCAGGTCTAATCAGGGGGGTTTTCGTCAAATCCGAGTTGTCTTGTCCGGTGTGGTTGGCGGCGGCGAGTTCACTGTACCTATGAAGTAAATACGTAGTTTTTCACAATCTTGCCTATCTACACGCTTATCCCTTTGTTGGTGCCCTTTAAATTATAATATTCTCAATATTTACCAGCATAATTTGAGGAACCTTCCCGGGGAACTCGCGTCTGCTTGGAGATCTTCCGCCAACGATTCAAAATGGTGGAACGTTCGCTTTGCAACAGTCAGTGTTGCCAAAGTCAACTCAAACCCCATAAATTTCGATAAATATGAAATGAATTTAGGGCCTTTAACAAATTTCTTTCTTCTTTATGTTGATTCCGTATAAATGATTGCATCCTTGTGTTCTTAAAACTACTTAAGTTCTAAAGTATAACGTAAATATAAAAGGTAAAATGTAGAGTGCTTACTCATACAAACTCTTATCTACTACACGTACGTTTCTTATAAGATGCTTATTAGTTATTCTGACTCGCATACGTTTACTTATTATAATCATATTAAATCCACAACTCTAACAACTAATGTATAATAAAATAAAGTAAATCTTCTACTTATATCTAAGTACGCTTTGCTATGACGTACCTACTGAAGCGTCTTATTGGAAATTGGTTATCGTATAACTTTTCTATGTTGAATCAGCTTAGCGACATAATTTTTCTTTCTTCTTTAATTTTCTTGAGAATCCCGATAATCCGCACATTTTCCGCGATTTGGTGGATAATCTTCCTAGTGTGGCAACACCTGCCATCTTGTTCTAGGCGGTTCGCGCCGCCTATTTTTCCGGTTACGTTGGTAACTCGAAGGCATTATTACACAATAGTGTATCACTTAATTTAAAGTAATAAATATCATAATTGATAAATATAGACAAATGCACCAATCCCTTTTTTATTCATCTTTGTTTATTCTTTTACTAATTTGCGACTCCATTCTAATTTGAAAATAAAATACATCCATTATGAAAATGTCGTGTGACTGCTTCCGGTCACCGCGATGTAATTTCTTCATGTTGGCTCCGTACAATGTTGATGTTCTGCCGTTCACGTATATAAAAACATGACTTATTAACTCAAAATATCTTCAATTGATGAATATTAATGCCAGCCTCTTTATTTAAACAAGCCTAAATTAATATCGAACCAGATGTAATAAGAAAACACCTTAAAATGTACACATAAAATATAAAACCTCGCAGTTTTCGCTACTGTTAGCGCCATCTATGATTTCCGATAGTAAACATATATGCCTATAGTGAAGATGTATGCTTTGCATTCTTTATATTATTTATTCTCAACAAAGCCTTGGTTCTTTAACTGCTGAATCCCAGCATTAACCACCATTGTGGCCGCCTCTCCCCTAGCCGCCTACGGTATATAAATGAGACCGTAAAGAGGGGAAAGGCGGCAACTTATATATATGTTATATTAGGGGGATCTATTGGGGTATAGAATGCATCGCATACATACCTTCATATCCCATAAGGGACTCTTCATCCTCACTCTCTCTGCACCTCAACTCCTGGGCCAGAGGAGCCTTAATCTGCTTCGCTTATCTTAAGGCGGCTGAATGTATGACACCCGAGATCTGTGGGTAAAATTGCTCTATGAACATGGTATTCTCCAAACCATTAACCTCCACACATAAATCTATATATCTTACTAGTGAGCCCCATCTTACCCGGCCGGATGTAGGTTACACAAAGCCAACTACCTAAGTAGCTGTATAGTCAAGGGGGCGTACCGCAGCCGAAGCTGCCCCTTGCGTGCTGATAAAGGAGTAACTAGCGGCCGAAGCCACCTTACTCCTACACGGGGATAAAGGAGAACCTAGCAGCCGAAGCCACAGAACTCCTAACGCCTTTCTCTGGTTTCAAGGGGGCGTACCACAGCCGAAGCTGCCCCTTGCGTGCTGATAAAGGAGTAACTAGCGGCCGGAGCCACCTTACTCCTACACGGGGATAAAGGAGAACCTAGCAGCCGAAGCCACAGAACTCCTAACGCCTTTCTCTATAGTAGCCGCCCCCCTTACGGGGAGCATCTAGCAGCTAAACCTGCCATTCTCTTACACATTGATATAGGAGGATCTGCGGCCGAAGCCGCAGACTCCTACACAATCATAAGTCCCTAGTCCGCCTTACCTAAGATGGGCTCCCAATAGCTTCCACGTCAAGGTCACGTGGCAAGCTCGAACCAGAAAGGAATAAAGGAGATAATCGCACAGAGAAACCATACCACTACTGCGAGCTTTCACCAAGTAAATAAAATACTTAGCTTTAGATGATTCCGGACAGCTGTAGGCTTCCTCACTTTATATCACATTTTATAGAACTAGCGCGTTTCGCGCCATACTGAATCTAGCTTCACCAACTTACTACGTTGGTTAACTTACCACAGTTCCACATAGAGGGCGCTGTTCGGTGTTGCCGCAGGTGAATTAGTATTGTGGCATCGGATTTTCGCGTCCGTCGCGACAGTTGAAATTGTACACCTTTAGTTACGTAATATCTAAATAACAAGTATTTATTTGTATTAGCACGTCTTCTCATCTTACATTTTATTAATGAGGTCGCAAGCGTGCGTCGCCGGCAATATGTGACGAAAAGGGACAGTTTTTAAAAATTCATATATATATCAATATAGTGGTAAATTAAATAAAATAATGTATCAGAACAGTTTCAGCAAATGTTGTAGACTGTTTAAGTATCAAAATTAGGTACGTTGAAATTAAGTCGATTTTCAGAGAAATTGTCACTTGTTTTGAAGTAATTTCTGGAGAAAAATGATTTCGTCTAACTTTCATTTACACTACTTCAAATTTATAATAACAAACATGTATTTTATTAAAGTTGAAGTACAAGATATGTGTAATACAAAATTACCATTTTTGGCAGTCCAAACTTTACGAAATTTACAAATAAGTACTTTAAAATCAGCTCTTTACGCGCGTTTACCTAAACGTCCATCAGAAAAAAAACCATTAATAATTAAGTGAATCTGTTTTCAGAAAAATGATTTATTAAAATTAAAGATTACAAGACGTGCTAATAGAAACCATGCAGTACTTGTTAAATCTAACAGTTAAAAAAAGGTGTACAATTTCATCGACGAAATATATCTATTTGACATTTTTGCGACTAAAATCTATAAAGGCCTTTTAAGTGGCATTTGCATATGTGCAATTGTCACTTAAGTGTTTGCAGTAGGTACAGTTTTAAGGCGCTTTAGATTTTTTTCTTATTTCGCTCATGCCCAATGTTCTCGGGTAGACTATTCAGGAAATACATTGAATCTATCTAACATTTATTTGTGATAAGAAATAAATGCAGCGACCGAAAATGAGACTTGGCCTCCGACACAAGACAGCGCCACTTTTCTCGGTCCTGTGCGACCTCTCGCCAATTGTCGACTCGAAGCTCGCGCAGATCCGCCTCCACCATGTCGCTCCAGCGATACCTAGGGCGTCCGATAGGAACAATCGAATCGTATATTATATTAAATGAAAGCTTATTTTATATTTAATCTAACTTTAACAGGTTGCCTCATTAAAAAGTTGGTCCAGTCCATGGTTGCCGATTAACCGATTTATATCTAAAATGTAGGCAACCATAGACTTGACAAATTTTTAGGGTTCCGTACCATAAAGGTACCTTTATGGTGAGACTCTGTCCGTCCGTCCGTCTGTCTGTATGTCTGTCTGTCGGTATGTCTGTCTGTCTGTGTCTGTCACATCTCTAACAGAAAGATATAGATAGATATATCTATATCTTTCTGCTAACGTATTAGAGAATGGGGATACTTTTAAAGCGTAGTTTAATCTACTTCTTTCGATGATGTACACATTGTCGTATGTAGACTTGATCAATATTGATATGTACCTTTTAATTGCGGGAGTGCTGGAAGATTGATGACTACTTGTAAGAGTAATGGCGCGCATCCAAGAGGCCTTTTATATATTGTTTTTAGGCCCAAGTCATTAATAAAGTTTAAGGTGACGTGTGTTGTTGAATTTAGAGCCAAAGGCTTTCACTTGGACTGATAAGCAATTGAGAAAAATGTAAGTTAGGCCATGGTAAAGGGAAAGGGAAAATCCTTACTTATCACATCTAAACGGTCGATTTATTTTTATAATAATATAATAACTTTGCCAAAAAAGTGCCATTTATTTAGCAACTATGAAATCGTCATGTTTAAGTTTAATTGGTAATTGGTTGAATATAAATATGGAGCAGATCTGCTCCGAAGCATACCAAAGGTTAAAGTCCCTAAACAAGTCCGGCTTACTCGAAAAAAGATTTGTGTTATTTTTTACGCTTGATTTCGTTCGACACAAAATATTTGAAAGATCTTGCGGGCGACTTATTTTAGAGCTTTACATTACACTATCGATGTGTCGTTTACATGATTTGTAAGATTCCATGTGTTAGACGGACAAAGCTGTAAATATATGGGAGAATTAGGCCCATCTGTACTTAACTAAACTGGAAATCAATTCGAACTTATCGTTCCTATCCTATACGTACATGGCGTCATTTAAATATTATTTTTACATCAAAGTGTAGTTCGAATTGGCCTCCTAGTCGCTTTAAAATATGGAGTCACGAGAACAAATACGACACAATTAACTCCATGATAACACGTTTAACCCAAAGGGCGATAATTATGTTGATGACGTCATACCGTTACCCGTACACTCTAATTAAATCAAACGAAACATTTATCAATGAAGCCACGTGTAATAACGTGCGCTACAAACACAATGAAACGTCATTATTGTACGTTAAATATATATATGAATATATATAACCTTTGAAGCTTTAAGGCTTGTATTTAAAGATTCCCCATCAAGCTCTGCTGAATTTCACCTTCCCATACAACCGGAGTTTTGTTCTCATTTTAAAACTACGTGTTCGATTATAATAAAACTTTGCACATACAATGACATGAGGTATATCGAGTACTATAATTAGATTATAAAGCTCCAGTTTATAAAACAAATGAAACAGAGTAAAAAGAAAGTGTGTATGAAAAACTTAAATAAATATAAAATAAAAATAAATATAAATATTATACGACATTATTACACAAATTGACTAAGTCCCACAGTAAGCTCAATAAGGCTTGTGTTGAGGGTACTTAGACAACGATATATATAATATATAAATATTTATAAATACATAAATACATAGAAAACACCCATGACTCAGGAACAAATATCCATGCTCATCACACGAATAAATGCCCTTACCAGGAATTGAACCCGGGACCATCAGCTTCGTAGGCAGGGTCACTACCCACTAGGCCAAACCGGTCTTATTTTTATTTATTTAACTATAGTATCTGAAGAAGCGGTGGTAGCCGCGTTGATATGACGTCCGACTTTCAATCCGGAGGTCGCGGGTTCAAATCCTGGCTCGTACCAATGAGTTTTTCGGAACTTATGTACGAAATGTCATTTGATATTTAGCACTAGCTTTTCGGTGAAGGAAAACATCGTGAAGAAACCTGCACACATCTGCGAAGAAATTCAAAGGTATATGTAAAGTCCCCAATCCGCATTGGGCTAGCGTGGGGACTACAGCCCGAGCCCTCTCGTGCATGAGAAGAGGCCTGTGCCCAGCAGTAGGACGTATATAGGCTGAATTATTATTATTGTATCTCCTTGGATTTCACGGGCCTATAAATCCCGGTCTTTTGATAGGCTTGCGTGGGGATATAGATCCAACACGTAGAGCCCCCTTGGAGAGCTTTAATGTCATGTAGAACGCCTGCTGGAACCCGTTCACAGGCGCAACAATAGACGCCCATGAACCGGTTGCAGCAGGCATTGGGACTATTGTAGTAAAAGTGAACGGTCTATGGATTGAAGTTTGGGAGGACAATGAGACTGGGTTATTGCAAAGACGTCCGGACACCTGCCATAACAATGTTTTCACTAGTTATCGAGGCAGGCGGTGACTCGCCGCCCACTAGATGGGCCCCTGAAAATGCCATCGTGAAAACGACCAGGAGCAAAACTGGTGTGAGCGGCTCAGGGGTGTCGAGAGGTGTATGCCGCTTTCAACCCAGTGGCTGATAACAGCCACTGTGCCAACTCGCGTCATACGCAAGTTTTCACTTCCACCCGAGCATTTAGCTTATAGTATCTGAAGCTACATAAACTAATTACAGGACTAGATGTACCATATCCTATTGTAAGTAAAAAGTTCCAGAGCAATCAAGCTAGTCGTTTCTAACTATTAACTCTACATTTGTAAGGAGAACCAAGCTTGCTGGGGACTCTTAATCGACGGGCATGAGGCTGTTAAGTTAAATACGAATTATATTATTTTATTCTTTATTTATTCTTTATTCTTTATTGTATTGCAGTCATGCTCATTATACATTAGGTGTTACAGTTTGAAGATGGTAGGTACATGACACCCTGTAAGGGCACTCAATATTTCTTATATCTAGGTATTTAATACTTATGGCAACGAGATCTATATTTATAACGTTATATTTTATCGACGTTTATGCAATATAAGATATAAAATGTCAAGTTCGTTTATGAAATTAATAAATAAATAAATTAATAAAATAATGATGGTATATACTAAATGTAATGAGTATTTTATTAATATATTAAAATAATAAGCAACATGGTTAATATTAATTAACTACAGCGTGATTTTAGATATTGCATGAATGTCGATGAATACTTACAAAACAATACTATTATAATAAAATTTATTTAATGGCAAGTACATAGCATTATTCCAGTGTTTGGTCATTTAGAAATTCGTCTATTGTATAGTATGCTTTCTCTAAAAGGAGCTTTTTAAGAATATTTTTAAATTTTAAGTCATTCGGTTCTCGTTTTATACTGTCGGGGAGTTTATTTGTAATTTGAATACATTGGTAATAGGGCCCCTTTCTGCACATAGCCAACTTGGTATTTGGTACGGCTAGCTGATTTTTAGACCTACTATTAGTTTTGCATACTTCTCCTTTGGTTTTAAACAATTCCGAATGGTTTCTTACAAAAAGTGCAGATTCCAGTATATATATACATGGTAACGTAAGTAATCTATGTTTTACGAAATGCGGACGACAGCTGTTTGGTATTCGTGTGTTTGTCAGAATACGGACGCATTTCTTTTGCATTATAAACAAATCATTGGCGTCAGTACTAGAGCACCACAAAACCACACCATAGCGGAGCCACGCATACGCATATGCATAATATGCTGTTAGGGCAGTTTCAAAACTTGTGTTTCTTTTTAGAATATTTAGCGCATAGACAAACCGTGATAGTTTAGTTTTTACATTTTGAATATGGCTTTTCCAGTTAACACTAGTATCTACTGTTATCCCTAAGAGTTTGAACTCACTAACTTCTTCAATAGACTGTCCATTTATTTCCAGTTTAATATCCAATGGTTGTTTCTGAATTGGTTTAAATTGGATGATTTTTGTTTTATTAAGGTTTATCTGTAAGTTGTGGTCTGTAAGCCAATTTGTGACATCTTCAAGAGTTTTCTGTAGGCGGTCGGTACATTCCTTGCTACTTGTAGTATTTAACAGCAGTGAGACGTCATCGGCAAACATAATACATGTTGTATCTATTGTTTTCGGCAGGTCATTAATATACGCAATAAATAACAGACAAGAAATTACTGATCCTTGAGGGACAGAACAAGTCGTTGGACGCATTTCTGATTTTATAGCCCTAACTTCGTTCGATTCTCTGTGGTAATGCTCGATCTGCACTTGTTGGTACCGGTTATGCAAGTACGATTTTATCCACTTATAAGCTGTACCCCTGATTCCCATAGCGTATAATTTTTTAAGCAGGATGGGGTGGGACACCCTATCGTATGCCTTGGACATATCCAATAGTAGCCCTACTGCGTATTGTTTTTTATCTATTATATTTAAAGCTGATTGTATAAATGTGTACACAGCCAAGACTGTAGAACGTTTATTTCTGAATCCGTATTGATTGGTGTCTAATAAATTGTATTTTTCAAAAAAAGAATAAATACGATTTGACATTGTTTTTTCATATATTTTCGAGAGGACCGGGAGCAAGGATATAGGTCTGTACTGACTTACTTCATACTTATCGCCACCCGGTTTCAAAACTGGGTTTATTGTAGATATTTTAAGAGCGTCCGGAAAGGTTCCTTCATCATAGGATTGATTTACCAGCCAAGATATCGGAGTGGTTAGTTCTGAAGCGCAAAGTTTAATTAATGCCGGCGGGATTTCGTCTGTGCCGTAGCTTTTTTTATTTTTCATGTTTTTTATAATATGGTATATTTCACGAGCGGTAGTATGTATTATAAATATGGAATTTAGCGCGGAGGTAACAGACGAGCGCTCGAGCAGCGGGTCGGGGCGCGCGGTTGGCATGGCCGATGCGGTCGGCGCGTGCGCTGGCTGTGGCGACAATGACTCACCCACGGCTGCGAAGTGCTCATTGAATGCATCTGCTATTTTCTTGGGCGATTCTAAAATGTTACTCCCGAGTTTTAAAGTTATGTTTTTGTTTAATTCTTTGGTATTTCTGTTTGTAACGCGCTTTATGATAGTCCACATTGACTTTGTTTTGTTCTTTGATTTTTCCATATACTTAACGTATGAATTCTTTTTCGATTGGTATATACATTTTTTTAAAATTTTCTCGTATTTTCTATAATATTTATTGATAATGTCATTTTTTGATTTATTAACGAAAATTTTTAGGAGCCGTTTATTTTTGCATGATTTTTTTAATCCTTTTGTTACCCACGTGTTTGAATTTTTATAGAATGGTTGTAATTTTATTTTAGTTTTAGGTATATATATATTTAAATATTCCTTTATTTTACCTATGAATGCATTGTAATTTGTATTAGTGTCGTTATTTTCAGTTATTATTTTAGCCCACTCAATGTCATTTAGAGAATTTTTGAATTTCAACATATTAGTTTCACTAAAGATTCTACCCCAAGTAAACCATTGATCTTGTCCGTTTTTTGGTTTTGTCTTTGCACTATTACTTATAATTTCATACAATAGGCCCTTATGATCCGATATGCCGTGGTCTTTTACATCGATATTATAGTTTGTCATGTTGGTAAAGATCAAATCTATACAAGTACTTGTATTATTTACTTCTCGAGTTGGTTTATTTATTATTTGTCTAAGGTTATAGCACATCATAATATCTATAAGTTTTTTTGAATACATGTTATTTAATTTTACATTAATGTTGAAATCACCAGTTATAATTATATTTTTATTTTGTTCAATACATCGAATTTTATTTAATAATTTATCAAGGCAATAGAAAAATGTGTCTATTTCGCGATCGGGTCTATAAATACAAACTAATATAATTTTTTCTTCTGGGATCTCTATTCCACAGCATTCCACAATATATTCTTGAGATAAATCTGCGATATCTGGCCGTTCTTTATACTTGATGTGTTTTTGTAACAGAATCGCCACCCCGCCTCCTTGTCTGTGTTTACGATAGTAAGCTGCCGCGTAGTTGTATCCGCTGATTTGGATTAAATCTTTTTGTGATTCAGAAATCCATGTTTCGGACAGGCAAGCTGCATGAATATTGTTGCTATTTATAAATAAATCTAATATATGACTTTTATTTTTTATGCTTTGCATATTTTGGACATATATTAAAAATTTATTCTCGAAAGGAATGGGGTTCTGCTTGGTTGATTGGGTTTTTTTCCGTCGGTTCAGATGTGTTATGTGAGCTAGCGCGGGCTATTGCGTTTTCTTCCGTCGGTATTGTGTACTCATATCCATTTACAAACACTTTATTATTCTTAATGAATGGATTGAGTCCGCTCTTTCTTGCATGTGCCAAGGTGTCCTTCAAGAGTTTTCGTTGGTTTAATGCTGACGCGTCCATGAATTCTGATACTGCTAATCCAGTGTTTTTGAAAGCATATTTATTATCTAGTATGTATCTTCTCATCCTTTTACTAAGTAATTCTATCTTTAGGGGCCTGCGGTAGCCACGTTTTCCAATGCGGTTTATTTTTTCGATAAATCCGTTTGTGTCTGTGCCTAATATGTCGTAAAAAATGCTACTAACGCGTCCAATGATGTTGTATTCGTTTTCGTCGTGGAATTCGTTTAACCCATAAAGAACGATGCAGTTTTCGTGGCGAGCATCTTCGGTGTTTGGTTGGATTTTTTCTGTAATTCTTTTATTTAGTTGTTCTAGATCTGCACGTAGTTTTGCATTTTCACCCTCAAGATTTTTTATATTTTTGTTTATGTTTTTTTATATTTTGCTCTAGTTTGTTTTTTTCTTGAAACAAGTTTGCCGAATTGCTCGATATACTTTGCTCCAAGCTGGTAATTTTTGCATTAAACTCGAGAACCAACGCTTGTTTGATATTATTCGTAACGGAGTGTATCAATCGCTGTTCCATTGCTACCAACTCAGTTTTTATTAATTGACTAAATTTATTATACGAAATGAGCTCTAAATTTTGCGATGGTGACATTATTTTAGTATCGCCCATCATGTTTGTGATGTTGCTGTCATCATAAGACATATTGGTATCCTCTAGGGCGGCTTGTTCAAGCTGTCTCCTAGCAGCCGGCGATGCCGGGGTGTCGTCGTTTCGCGGGCGGCGCGTGACTAATTCACACGAAGGGCATTTCCAATTTACTTGCAATTCGCTTTGGTGCTCTCTAAAAAATGCAGATGTGTAATTTGCGCATGTATAATGATAGCATCCTTGACAAAGACTACAAAATAGATATAAATATATGTGGCATCATCATCATCATCAATATTTAAGCGCTATGCTGTTGTCGATGAAGTAATCGCCACTCTTCTCTTCGCTGGGCCAGCGAACTTTAACTTCCTCGTACGACACGACAGAAACTTTATCTTTTATTTGGCTGAGATATGTGAGCCTGGGCCTTCCTCTGCGTCATTTCCCTTCAATCTTGCCCTCCAGGATGTTTAAAAAATCTGTCCTGCCGTATCAGATGGCCAACCATCTTGCCCCTTCTGTTAGCTACTGTATCTAACAAGCATCTCTTCTCTCCTGCTGTGTGTGGCATACGGTGTTTGTATTGTATTAATTCTTACGAATGAGGACTCGTAGGGTGTTTTGGAACGATGCGGTCTGACTTATTCCGGGGGCTATTGTCAATATACCATTGAATTACTTATGCATTTATTTTTGTCTCTTTCTTTTTGGTTATGACGTGAAAGGGACAAAGACAATATAATCCAAATATTTCGAAGTTGTATTAGGCCCCGCACGTTGAAGTCATATTCGAATATAAAGGTCACTTCAATGTTATTTTATCTCAATCGATGAGCAAAATGCGATTTTGCTCACTATTTTTAAGCAGCAAATTACCCTTGTTTCAGCTGCTGACGTGAAAATATATACCGCTATATCCAGCATTTAAGTACTTTATATACATAATAAAATAACTCTACTATTTAGTTTCCCTAAATATAAAAACACACATTGTGTTTAGGTAGGTACCTACAATAATACAAATAGAAATATTTTAGTATAATAAAAATATATTTTTCCTTGTTAGAAGTCTCTACTTGTAGGTATAATACGTTCATTATTATTACTTCGTTCGTTTTAATACTAAGTCTCACGAAACTACAATGACTCTATGAGTATGAGGGATACAGGATAATCCACCCTTCCCTCGAAATAAACCTGTTATGTATTCGACTTTAACATATAGGCTCGGGAGTCAACCAAGCGTTCAGTTTTAGTCGGCATTAATCAGAGACCAACTAATAATAAAAGCTGATAATCTAGATACTTACATAGTTATTTGTAAGGTACGACTGAGAACCAGGACTAGGGCTCGGAACCGGTTTATTTTTAAATCCCGAAATAGCCTAATATTTTTAATTATTTTATACTCTTTACGTAGGACTGGATCATGTATTTAGGTAACAACTTCGCATTATTAGATAGCCCCATTAAAAATGAAATAATAAAGCAAAGAACGAAAAAGAACGTAATAATAGCGGTATTTTTTGTATGAAGAAAAAACAGGTTCCGAGCCTTGCTGAGAACGTTTTTTGCAGAGATGAACCGCCGGACTATCCAGGTCGTGCCGCTCACCACCTTCTGCATCTGACACTTGATCCAACCACCTAGCGAGAGTCTCTCAAAATTGGTCGAGACTTCCCTATTAGACCGTTCGTTGAAACGACTATCAGGATAATGATCATTGAATCAACATATGGTTATCTCGTGAGCCAAGTCTAGGTACTTACTGAAATACTAACTTAGGTACTTTTTATTATTACACACCAGATGGAAAGTGAAGACAGAAATCACCGGTTCACAAATAGCCTCTTGCTATTAAGAGATCGAGGTATACGATTTGTCAGTGTATACGACGGGACGGGAGCTTCTTTTTTTTCTTTTTATTTGGGACAAAAAACAGTAACACACAGGTTATAAACACAGAAATAGAATACAAATAATAATAAAGTGTGAGACCAACAACATCGTCCACAGATAACGAGATTACCTACTGATAAATCTACAATATATAGCGTTACGTATTATAAAGGATATAAAGCTAAAATTAACACAGCTTCGGTTGCAACATAGATACTGTGGGTAGACTTATGTATGAGATGTGGGTAGGGGAGATTATGAATAAACAGTCTTAGCAATGCACTCGTTGTCTCAATATATCATCCTGTCCAAATAAGTACTTTACATGGCGCAGCCGGTTATAAGTAATCGTTGAATTGTTATACGTTAACGGGATTAGTGTAATTTGGGTATTGAGTGAAGTGGAATTTACAAAGCAGTGCGTTGTGACTAGCGGAAAATGGATACAGTTCTAAGGCCGCCACCTCCATTTTGTTTCGAGAATAATCTATCGAGCGTTACGTCGGGAAACTTGAGTAGACAATGGTTAAAGTGGAAGAAATCGTTTGAGATATACTCTAAAGCATGCGAGCTCAATAAAAAAACTGAAGACGTACAAGTGAGCATTTTATTGCATGTCATAGGAGAACAGTGTCGGGAAGTCTATGAACAGTTCACAGATAAAATAACTACAATAAAAGGATTATTAGAACATTTTGATAAATATTTCCTACCAACAAAAAATCTGACTATCGAACGGCACAAGTTTTTTTCAAGAGGTCAACAAGAAGGCGAGTCCGTTGAACAATATACATTTGAGTTAAACAAATTAGCTATGACTTGCGAGTTCAAGGACCTGAAGGACGACTTAATAAGAGATAGGCTAATTTGTGGATTGAGAGAAGATGCTATGAGGGAACGTTTACTTCGGGAAAGTGAGACTTTGACCCTACAGAAAGCCGTGGATATGTGTCGTATAGCGGAAATGTCACGCATGCAAGCGGGCCGTATTAAGCAAGAGGATACAGGCGAGTATAATGCATACGAGCTCACGACTAAGGCTGAGGACAAGCAACAACAGTGTGAAGTGCACTGGGTAGGGCGTCCTGCAAAGAGTCGTCCTGGAAGTCGAAAGTGCCGATGCGGCGTGAATGCGCCGCCGCCGCCGAGCAGAGCGCCGCCGCCGCGGTCCGGCGCGGCCGTAACGTCATCGGCGTCATCGCGCAAGTCCGTGCCGCTACATGTAAACAACCGTATTAGGCAGTGTGATTATTGTGGATCGAATCATGAAAAGTTTAAGTGTCCCGCTTATGGTCAACGTTGTACTAAATGTCATAGATCGAATCATTTTGCGAAGGTGTGTCGTATGTATGCAGTACAGGAGGATTCCACAGATCAGGTATGTCTCGTTAATTCCATAAATAAAAATAAGCGCTGGAGTGTAGACCTTTTAATTAACGGAGCTAGCATAACGTTTAATTTAGACAGTGGGGCTGATACTAATGTTTTGCCTTTGCGATTTTTACCGGAAATCGGTTATAGTGTAAATGACTTAGTACGGACTCGTATCAGATTGACAGCATACTCAGGAGATCAAATTCATGTTGCAGGCAAGTGTCACTTAAAAGTAAAATACAAAAACGATTACCACATTGTAAGTTTTATTATAGCGGACGTGAAATCACCCCCGGTACTAGGTAGATCGACCTGCGAAGAATTAAACTTGGTTAGGCGTGTTATGACTATAGAGACCTCAGGGTTAAATAGTTGTTTAGGAATGTTAGATGAGTATGGGGATGTGTTTGAAGGCATGGGGTGCTTACCGGGCGAATATAGGATACAATTGCAGCCTAATGTGCAGCCAGTTGTGCATGCGCCGCGTAAGCTGCCACTAGCACTGCGGGATGCGGTTAAAAATAAGCTGGATGAGATGCTGCAGCAACAGGTTATCGCGAAGGTTGAGGGGCCCACGGACTGGGTCAACAGTATGACTGTTGTAAAGAAAGCTAATGGAGACCTTCGTATCTGTTTAGATCCTCGAGACCTAAATAAAGCTATTCGTCGAGAGCATTTCAAATTACCAACTCTGGATGAGATTACAACGAAATTATCGGGTGCAAAATATTTTAGTACTCTAGATGCTAAACACTCATTCTGGCAGGTAAGGCTACACGATGAGTCAACTGACCTTTGTACCTTTAACACGGTGTTTGGCAGATACAAATTCCTTCGCATGCCGTTTGGAATTTCTTCCGCATCGGAGATTTTTCATAAAAGGCTATTTGAACAGTTTGATGACATAGAGGGCGTAATACTCTTTATTGATGATTTGCTTGTGTATGGAGAAACGGAGGAAGTACATAATACACGTCTTCGTCAGGTGCTGGACCGTTGTAGGAAAATCAATATTAAGCTAAATAAGGATAAATGCAAGGTTGGACTATCTGAATTAAAGTATTTAGGCCACAGAATATCATGCGAAGGTATACGACCAGATAACTCGCATACGTTAGCTATTAGAGAAATGCCTAAACCAGAAAATACTAAGGACCTGGAAAGGTTTTTAGGTCTTGTAACGTATGTTGGCAGCTTTATACCACATTTGTCGGAAAGGACCCATCTGCTGAGAGAGCTTCTTAAAAAAGATATAGCTTGGCATTGGGATGACAGGCATCAGAAATGTTTCAATGAATTAAAACAATGTCTAGTAAGTCCTCCCGTATTACAATATTTTAGTTTAGAAAAATCGGTCACGATTTCCGTTGATGCAGCAAAAAACGGGTTAGGTGCGGGTTAGGGTTGGACTGAGAAGTATCTTGCCGTGTTCACCAAATTTGTTAAAACAAGCCAATTTAGATCATACAAAGGTTAGACATGAACTTAAGGCGCGACAAGAAAAACAAAAGTACTACTACGATAGGGGAGCCAAAAATTTACAAACTTTACGAGCGGGTCAGCCAGTTAAAGCACGCATTAATGGCAACTGGGTATACGCTACGGTTGTGGGTCTCGTAAGTCCGAGATCTTATTCAGTAAAACTAGAAACGGGCAGGTTCCTCCGTAGGAATCGTCGTCAGCTGATATTAGACTCGCCGCGCCGCCCCCCCGCCCGCGCGGATCCCATTTTATACGATAACATAAACCTGCCGGTCAACAATTCTCGCGCTGAGTCAGACATGACATTCAGTCCCACTGTCCCATGCTCCCTAGAAAGTAATAATATTAACAATAACAATTCTGGTAATAATTATGTCACACGTTTTGGCAGGACAGTGAGACCTCCTGATCGGTGGGGATACTCTGAGCTAGGAGTACCACAACGCAACTGAGTATCTAGGTATACATATTTATATATATAGACGGTAACTGCATCTGTATTCGATTTGTAATATGTAAGCAATCAAATATTACGTAATGTGAGCAAATGTATTCAAAGTCTTAATTTACATACTAATTGAATTAATTTGTAATCAATGATAAATAATATCAACATTGTAAAAAAAAAATAGGCAATGTACGTATATTGAATAAGAAAAAAATAAAATAAAAAAGTGTATCTTGCATGCATAAATTATATATATTTTTTCATTAATGAACTTGTTGTTGTTGCATCTGCATGATAAAATAATTATACCTATAATTACTGCAAGTAAAAAGTAAATGTTAGATCAATAAGGAAGTATACAAAAATCATTACAACAATGTTCTCTCTAATCAATGAAGTAAAAATGGTTCATTATAAAACAATAGTACTTAAGTAGTATAAGAAGGCTACTGTTATTTCAAAATTATATATACACTCACAACATTAACTTAAGCACCTAAGTACATAAAAAGATGTTTATTTTTTAAATATTGTGTTATAGAAACTAGTATAGGTACTTACGCTATTTTGTTTATTGAAAAGAAAGGGGTTGTGGGTAGACTTATGTATGAGATGTGGGTAGGGGAGATTATGAATAAACAGTCTTAGCAATGCACTCGTTGTCTCAATATATCATCCTGTCCAAATAAGTACTTTACAGATACAACAGGTTTAAAGATAAAGTACGTAACAAATACATTTTTGAGTTAGCAGAAGAAGTAGTTTTGTATCGATACAGTTTAATGAGCGAGTGAAAACGGCAAGGTCCACCGGGGCGACTTTGGTAATGTTTTGTTTGAAGTAACTGAATCACATTATTTTTATACACATTGTCAGACATCTTGAAAATGTCAATTTCATTACAATACAAATTGTAACATTTAACATTTAGCTTCTATGGAGATTACAAGTCTTTTTTAAGTACTTGTCTCTTCTTTAGTCGGCAACTGACATTCGAGTAATCTGCCATAAATTCCCGTATGTCTGTTTCAGTGTTATGATGTAAGACATTACGTTTTATTGGGCAGTCCATTTGGCTGGTTTATGTGCTCGTAAAATATAATGTGTTTCGTTTATAATTTCTTCAAACAGTGTGTGGGCTTGATAATATGTTTTATGGTTGCAGAACTTGACGACTGCATCGATATTGGCCTTCGCTCTGTCGCGAATATAAATCTATAAATCAAACATACAGTAAACTAAAACACGTAGGAGAAGATTCTGGAAGGACCACGTCAAAAATGCATCTTAAGAGGAAAAAGGACGGCCGTTTCTCCATACAAACGTAGTCCCCATTTTCTTCTTTGGATATCGACATTATGGAAAATATTTTCACATAATTTGATGTATATTAACCAATGCTGTGATTATTGTAAAAATTAGGAGCGAAAAACAAGTTTCATACAAATTTTTAAATGCTTCTAACTCTTATAATAATTAAAAAATCGAAAAAAAACAAACGTAGGCGCATAGCTGTGCTCATGTGTTGATATTTATTTATTTATTTATATGCAACAAACTGTACCAAAATATTGTCGAGTGATTTCGCGCGGGCTCTCCACTTTCGTCTTAACGAAGACTCACGCTTCACCGCTCCGGGATAGTGCCGGAGCGTCCGACACGTCATTTTCTATGACGACTGATCGGTGATGACGTGGCGCTTTCCATAGAAAACGAAGCGCTGGAAGCTTGGTCAAGCATGGCTTAACTGTTCTTGTCATTGTCAATTTATATAAATCAAAATACATCCATAACTAGATAGATAAATAGGTCTCCTCGGTGATTGTTACTAGGTGTTCTAGGTCTAATATCGCCTTAAGTATATAATATATAACATCTAATAATATAATCCCTCTGGCAAATTGTAGAAGCGAAATTTTGTCTAGACATCATTGCTATAACAACCAACTCTCAAATTAATGTGCTTACCTACTTACATTTCGCCCCGAAATACGATGTAAGTAAAGGTAATTTTGTGCCGTATAAATAGGTAGGTACTTATAATGTCTCTGAGTAATAATTATTATTGTATGTTATAAAATGTGATGGAAAAAATATTGTGTAGGTATTTAAACTAATAGTAAGGTTTGGGTTAAACTTGGATCATAATTTGAACATTTTGGACTATTTGGTTCTAAAGCGGGAATAAACACATATAATGTAAATAGCATGTGACTAGGGATTGGAAATATTAAACTTTCAGTTATTCGATCGTTATTTTCTGTCATGATATTAGAATATTCGAATATTAAAAAAAATATTCGAATATTCTAATTTGTCGTCAGAATAGACTGCCCACTGATGATGCGTTGAAACCAACTGCATGCACCCAACGGCCCAACGCATCATCGAAATAGATTATATTAATTAGTTTTAGGTATTTATTGTTTTGTTTATATTGTACACTAACTTAGATATATAGGTAGATAAATAATAATTGTTGTATGTACTAACACTATATGAGTTTTTTGCTCGAAATTAAATGATTTCAATTTCAATTCAATATTTCAATTTCAATTTCAAAAAATAAGAAAAGGAACGAGAAATCGGCTTATTGTCGTTATATTCAAAAACTATTTTCACACATTGCGAAAACTAGTGATATTTCGCAGAAATCTCATTATTTGACTAGATTTTCTCATCCCACTATGAGATGCCCACATTTATAAAAACGAAACGAAACTTAAAACTCCTTAAAATCCTTTTTCAATATTTCTAGATCAAACTTTATTATAAATGCATCGTTGCGTTAATAAATATAAGTTTAGCCATCCAAACAAGTAAGAGAAAAAAACATTCTTAGTATTTATTTTCAGAGTTAGATTTAATATTAACTTCTAGTATAAAAGGCCTTTCCATTCCATTGCATTTTGAATCTTTATTGAGAAATAATAAATGCAATTTTCTGGGCAAGATTTTATTCTTGATGGTTGGCTATTATAATATTGGAATATTGAAGAGAAAAAGTTGGATGACTGCAGAATGCCCTTTAACTTTAAACTTACGTATTGTTGCTTGTACAGTCAGCGTCAAATACTTCGTAGCAGTCAAAGTGGCCAAATAGTTCGGTACACCATACTAAATATATGGTGTACCGAACTATTTGGCTACTTTGGTTGCTACAAAGAATTTGACGCTGACTGTACCTACAGTCCTACAAAAAGCATCAACCATAAAAATTACATACCATTCGATTTCGTTTTCTTGAAATTGAGTTAGCTGTAATTTAACGAAGCCTATCGAGAGGAATACAGTAAAAATATTATTTTCTTCGTATTTGGGTACCTCAGGGATCGGAAACCGGTATTTTTTGTATGGGAACGAAAACGGTATTTTTTCGTTCTTTGTTAATTACTTCATTTCTAATTAGGCAATCTAATAATACGAAGTCGTTATTTGAAAACACAACTGAGTCCTACATTTAGAGTATAAAATAAACCGAAATATATGGTTATTTCGATGTTTTTGCAAAAAACCGGTTCCGATCCCTGGGGTACCTACCGTTCCTCATTCACTGTGAATACCCGGCAAAACACACAGAAACTGTAACTATAGCGGATGAAATGGATTTTTTCGAGTAATAAAAAATATTCGAATACTGAGCGGCCGAATATTTGAATACCAAAACTCGAATTTCAAGCAGGGACCTGCGATCCAAAATGATAGCCCGAGTCATCATGTTGAACACGCGCTATCAGATCAGCCAAGCAGCTAAGAGCAGCCAAGGTGCTAACTAATATCTAAACACGCACTATTGTAAAGTTACTAGAAAGCATGTTCACATATTTTTGAGCACCTTGGCCGCTCCCATATATTCGTACTATTTAATAGTATTTAACATTTTTTTTTCATCAAACTGCGGCTATACGAAGAAATTGTTACAGTCCTCAAATGGCAACCGGAGGTACCATATATAATTATATATATTATTATTTTTTTAGCTAGTGAATATATCATGAATTAATAAATGACATTTATTTCAGTATGTAATTTATAGGTATATAGTAGTGTGACTAATTAAAAAACACAAATCAAAATATTTATTAAAAGAGTTTGATTTGTTCTCAAAGTTGTATTATTATGAACTACTACTTCAACCCAAATAGGATCTTGGCCTCTGACGCAAAAGAGCGCCACTCTGCGCTATTCTGCGCCATTTCACGCCAGTTGTTGACTTATTAGATACATAGGAGTTATGTATTCTGTAGAACTAGTTTTAAGATTGTTAGCTTAGCAGTCTCAGATGTCACTATAATGTTGTAGATATTGACTTGTAAAAGAGCCCTTGAGGCCTACTTGCAGAATTAATTTTTGAATTTTGAATTTTTTGAGTTGGGTATTCCGAGGGTGAACAGGTCTTTTAGGGCTTCGTCACTCCAGAGCTATCTGGGTTATACAATTTTATCAAAATCACGAATCTTAAAGTCGAATTTGTATCCCATATCTCGTTTCAATTGACTCCGATCAGCATTGAATTTGATCATTCAGCTGAATTTAACACTTAATTGGACAGCCTGCAAAGTAATTCACGTGGTAACTTGAATTTATGAATGGGATGTTCTGAGGCGAGTTTTTTGGCATCAACTTTATTAAATACTGGACAATTCAGGATATCGCAAAAGGATATATTTATTCACTTATTTATTTATTTTTCACGACGATTACGATATACAAGTTTTTATAAAATAAGCAACAAGCACTTTTAATTGTTAAGTTTTACAAATATCATCTTAATCTAAATATCAGACCAATTTATTGATTTTTTTTCCGATTTACTAAAAAATTACATTTATTGGGAAACATACAGCACATAATAAAACAAAATGGTAAAAACTAATCTAAATTAAAATATATCTTCCATATGGAAATCAGCCTACATTACACCCGTTCATAAGAAAGGCCCAAAAACGGAAGTAACTAATTATAGGCCAATCTCAAAACTCTGTATACTTGCTAAAGTACTTGAAAAATTAGTTTATACTCAAGTATATGCGGCAATTAAGAATTATTTTAGTCCTTTCCAACATGGTTTCCTGCGATGTAAGTCTACCGTTTCAAATTTGATACTCCTTAATGATTATGTAACTAAAGTCATGTCTGAAGGTAGTCAAGTAGATGTAGTTTACACAGACTATAGTAAAGCGTTCGATAAAATTGACCATAAATTGCTAATCCTCAAGTTAATTTCACGGTGATCTGTTGCGCTGGTTCACGTCTTATATTGACAATAGGTCGCAAGCTGTTGTCATTAACAACTATGTGTCTGGCTGGGTAACTGTTCCCAGTGGCGTTCCTCAAGGATCGTTGCTGGGGCCTTTGCTTTTCAATATATTTGTCAATGACATCAGTGATTGTTTCCACACTTCCAAATTGCTATGTTTCGCTGACGACATGAATTTTTTTACCAAAATTAATTCATTGGATGACTCTGCTCTTTTACAAGATGGTGTAAGGTCATCTTGTTGCATATTGCCAGACCAATAAATTAGATCTAAATGTATCTAAATGCTTTACTTTAACCTTCACTAGACAACAAAGTTCAATTCCAACTTCGTACAAGCTAAATGATCATGTGCTTAAATCTGTGTCATGTATGAAGGACCTGGGAGTCACCCATGATTCAAAGCTTTTATTTGATACTCATATAGATAATATAGTAACTGGTGCTACCAAGACTTTGGGATTCATAATGCGTAGTTCTTTACATTTTACCCAAATTAAAACTATAAAAGTTCTTTATTGTACATATGTCAGAAGTAAACTTGAATATGCGTCTCAAATTTGGAACCCCAGTTATAATATTTACATTAACAGAATAGAACGTATACAGAAAAAGTTTGTAAAATACCTCTGCTTTAAAATGAAAACTCCTTATAATTCATCCAATTATGAGAATATTTGTAAAAAACATCACCTTATCCCACTACATAAACGTCGACAGATTGCAGATATTACTTATATACTTAATATTTTAAATAGTAACATTGATTATCCTGAATTGCTCGCTAAGCTCTCCTTCAATACTCCATCTATCTCGATCCGCTAAATCAATATAAGTTCATTATAACTGTTTAAATCATGTTTAAATAGTGTGAGAGTTTTTTTCTTTTAATACTGTTAGCATAGTTTAATTTATGAGCACCTAGTCTTACAACTAATTTAGTGTTGTGTTCCTGCCGGTGAGTAAGGTTGCCAGAGCTCAACCCTCGTTGGAGAGGATGGCTATTGTTAACGTGAACGATAAGCTTACTAAAATGATTGAAGCTTTCCTCGCAAAGTAAACATTTGAGATCGGCCAGGCGGTATTTGATAATGAGGAGATCAGCGTGTTTGTCATAGGGCAAGTTGTGTTTGTGTATCAAATGGGAGATTATTTCATCGAAATTTGGAGGAGATTCGTTGCATAATTGACATGTGATGTCGGACACATCAACTGTGATCTCGACATCTGTGCCTGAGACGCGTGTGAGCGCACGGTCGCACGGTCCGAAGTGCACGGTCCGTGTGCTGTCGTGTGCTTCCTAAGCGCATCATAATCGGGAACGTCCTCGCCACAGTAAAAACAGAGATATTTTTGCCGCCATTTGAACGGTATCATCGAAGTGTTGTTGAATATTATTTGTAGATTTCTCCTCTTCCGATAATTGGTGCTTTTCACGTTTTTCATCTGAAAAGAAATTTACTTTTCTGTAATCTTCAGTTCATATTCACAATTAGGCCAATTATGAGCATATTTTGCCTAACCTTCCCTCTTTCGTAACATTTAAATATATGGGGCGGGTTTAGTTAGGGTCGGCGACGCGCATGTAACTCCTCTGGAGTTGCAGGCGTACATAGGCTACAGAGACTGCTGACCATCATAGTATAAAAAAAAATAGCCACTGTCTACTGTATTGCAACAAATATTGTATCCTTGTAATTAATTTATTTGTTTGTCATCCTTCTTAGGCAAGGGTTTTTACAACAACAAAAAATATATAAACACATTATAAAAACCTACCCTAGTGGGCCACCAACAGCGGGGCAAAGCTGCCGGTGGTCGAGGCCGGAGAGAGAGACCGCCGGACTATTCGCGCTGTGTCTTAGACCACCGCCTTCTATTCTAATAATCCTTATTATTGTTCTAATGTTTATATTATTGAATTTTCATCTCGATCGTATGTATGTATGTATATGTATGTATATACTTTATTGTACATAGAAATAAAAACACGAAAAACACAGTTACAGAGTAAATTAAATACAACAAAGGCGAACTTATCCCTGTATGGGATCTCTTCCAGTTAACCTTTGAGGAAATGAGTAAAACAGAAGTAACGGTGAATGAATGACAAACACAAACAAAAGTGTACAATCACTGAAATTAATGAAATGCACGTTTTGAATACACATTGATACAAATATACATAGATAGAAAAATAACCATAAAATAATGCATACATATACAGGGTGTCCCAAAAAGGACACGCCATAGCGACACTGGAGGTAGACCAGCCTGAGAGGGTTCCAACCAACCTAACATGACCCTAGTAAAAGTTGCACCGTTTTCAAGTTATTGGCAATTTAACGTTTTTCGTGAATTTTGACCGTTTTCAGCATTGTTAGGCTCAGTGTGCACTTATAAAGCCCTTAAAATAAGTTTTTTTTATGTGTACGGCACCATGAATAGTTAATTAGGATAATAAAAGAGATATTTCATCGATAACCTACGTGAAATGTAAAAAAACAAGGGCTTGATCTAAAGTTTTATTCGCAGCGAAACATCAATTTCAACTTTGACCACCTGCCGTGAAAAAAAACTACTTAAAAGGTAACAAAAAAATAACGCTATAATATTAAGCATTTTATGCAGATTCTAAAATGGTATAAAACATGCACATTTCTGCCATAAAATAATGAGTTATTATCATCTTTCGAATGCCTCATAAAGCTAAGTTGGACTAGGGAATCTGCAATCCAATGACGCGTAATTCATCTTGGATTCTTATTGGCTTTGAGTGCAAGTTCTCAAATGGTTAAAAGAGTGAGACAACATGAGATGCACTCGCTCTATCTCGCTCTTTTTATCTCAACTTTGTCACACGGTCAACTGCTACCTGGGATTATCGTAGGGCTTATCTCTTTGAAGACAGAAGTGTAAGCTTTTGTTTGTACAATTGTGTCATCCATATCTAATAAGCATTCCGGAATGCGTAAGCTGTTATGATATCATTGCTACTAAGTAAGGATATCATGAAGTAAGAAAGGTTCGAAAAAAATGTAATACAGATTGAAGTTTCATTGACTTATTTATTTTTTACAACAGGTGCTCAAATTGTTTTCCACCGACTCGTATGCACGCTTGGCAGCGTCTTCTGAAATTTCTTGTTAATTTCCTTAAGTTAATTTCGGATATGTCTCGTGCTGCCTGAAATACACGTCGCCGTAGTTCGTCTTGGGACCTTATTGGCTCGGAGTAGACCTTGTCATTTAAGCATCCCCAATAAAAAAAATCCAATGGATTTAGGTCCGGCGAACGCGGTGGCCATAATACTGGTCCTAATCGGCCGATCCATCTTCTTGGGAATGTCTGCGAGAGATGGTCGCGAACATCGCGAGCGAAATGTGCTGGGCAGCCATCTTGCTGGTACCACATCCTCTGTCTCAGTGCGAGCGGTGTGTCTTCAAGTAAAACTGGCAGATCGTTTTGCAAGAACTGCAGGTAATTTCTCCCATTTAAAATAGCTGGCAACTCGACCGGTCCTATTATTTGGCCATTAAATATTCCCGTCCACAAATTAATTTTAAATTGATGTTGGGACCGGTCTTCTCTCCCTTCGTGTGGGTTTTCAATTTGCCAGCTATGAATATTGTGGAGATTGAGATACCCATCTCTTCTACACGTGGATTCGTCGCTCCACATCACTTCATTAAAAAAGTTTTCATTTTCTTCCAGTTTTTGAAGCATTTGTCGGCAAAATTCAACGCGGGGTGCGTAATCCGTCGGAAGAAGTGTTTGCAGGCGTTGAATATGATACACATGATATTTATGACGTTTTAAAATTCTCTGCGCTGAGGATTTATTTACGCCGATACGACGTTCAATATTTCTTAGAGAAATTTCTGGCTCTCTTTGTACCATATTTAAAACCACGTCGTCATCAATAGTCCGGGGCCTTCCTTCAGCGTAAGCCTGTCCTGGCCTTCTGCCATTTCGATATGCATTCACAACTCTTAAAATGATTTCATGAATCGTGGCATGCCGATTGGCATACCTTTGATTGTACAATCTTGCAGCTGATCTGGCGTTGTATGAGACAATTCCTCTGTTAGAGACACGCCTAGTTTCTCCATAGATCATGTGCATGTCACTGTACTCACGATCGGTGTAGTTGTGATCTGCCATTGTGATGGAGAGGTTCCAAAAAGCAATAATCAGTGTCCGTGAGCGGTGCCAAGTTGTCGTTTCAGTCCCACAAACATATCAAGTCAAAAAGAAATCAGAGTCCAGATGAAAGCCAAGTAGATTTGTTTAGGACCACGAATACACAGCAGCAAAGATAACACAACAATTGCACGAAACACACGGTAACGAACTAATCAGGATTAGGATTCCTAAATACTTACTAGAGATAAGGATGACTAGTGGCTATCCCTCCTCCTTCTGTTTTTAAAGAGATAATCCGTAGGATAATCCCAGGTAGCAGTTGACCGTGTGATAAAGTTGAGATAAAAAGAGCGAGATAGAGCGAGTGCATTTCATGTTGTCTCACTCTCTTAACCATTTGAGAACTTGTACTCAAAGCCAATAAGAATCCAAGATGAATTAGGTACGCGTAATTGGAGGCAGCTCGAAACATATCCAAAAAGGATTGCAGATTCCCTAGGCCAACTTAGCTTTATGAGGCATTCGAAAGATGATAATAACTCATTATTTTATGGCAGAAATGTGCATGTTTTATACCATTTTAGAATCTGCATAAAATGCTTAATATTATAGCGTTATTTTTTTGTTACCTTTTAAGTAGTTTTTTTTCACGGCAGGTGGTCAAAGTTGAAATTGATGTTTCGCTGCGAATAAAACTTTAGATCAAGCCCTTGTTTTTTTACATTTCACGTAAGTTATCGATGAAATATCTCTTTTATTATCCTAATTAACTATTCATGGTGCCGTACACATAAAAAAAACTTATTTTAAGGGCTTTATAAGTGCACACTGAGCCTAACAATGCTGAAAACGGTCAAAATTCACGAAAAACGTTAAATTGCAAATAACTTGAAAACGGTGCAACTTTTACTAGGGTCATGTTAGGTTGGTTGGAACCCTCTCAGGCTGGTCTACCTCCAGTGTCGCTATGGCGTGTCCTTTTTGGGACACCCTGTATATATAAATAAAAATAAATAAATATTCAATATATAATATAAATAAATATGAATTCGAACCAGAAAAGTTAAGGAAAATCGTCCTCTGGCTGGCGCAGTGCCATTATGGGAATAGTTACTCTTAACACATTCACTGCCAGACAAAAAACGGCGCACTACCCCAGAAACCGGTGGTCTATAGCTGCGTACAAAACAACCCGCCCAGCGGGTTGTCCGGCATCTGAACAAAGTTCACGAGCGCCCACCAGGTGGGTTCCCGGCAGTGAATGTGTTAAAAGATAGACATATACACATATACCATCGCGGACTTTCTTGTAGACCAATGATAGAGAGACAACCCCACCATCCCATCTTAAAGGCCGGCAACGCACTTACAACCCCTCTGGTGTTGCAGGTGTCCATGGGCGACGGTAATCGCTTACCATCAGGTGATCCGTCTGCTCGTTTGCCTCCTCTACCATAAAAAAAAAACACATTGTGTTGCTATATCTCAAACGGATTAGGCAGCGTTATTGATTAAACCTCCTAGACAGCTTAATTTTTTCTGACATCCTTAACATCGTCATATTTCAACCAATTTACAAACCCTATCTTACCAAATAATACACCTGAATCATTCATAAGAAACACTATATTGATAAGTGAAAATCGCATGAAAATCTGTTCAGTTGTTTTTGAATTTATCGCGAACATACAGACAGACAGACGCGGCATTTGTTTTATAAGGTGTAGTAATAGTGATAACAAATATTTTTTTTGTATAATATAGTCGTTGCGATTGGAACAAATGTTTCCCCAAGGGCTCCAATTACACTCCGTAGCTATAAAATTTGGTAAGAACGGTGATTTGTTTTTCAGAGGAAATATATATTTTATTTTAGGAGGAGGAAATTTTTCAGATTTAAGAAATTTAAATCAATGTTGCTGTCTCGCAGGCGCGGGCGGATCGTCAAACATGTGAGATAAGGACAACCTGCACCTCCGTCCAAATATCTGACTTTAAAATCTCAGAAATCGAGATTTCTCTCCGGACATTTTTTCTCATCCAAAACTTAACCGATCCCAAAGAAAATTTGGGAATGGAATGACAAAAAAACCATCTGTGTATGACCGTTTTAATTATTGCCGATTTTGTATGCTAGGCGTGTGTTTACGGCACATTTATTTGGCCATTTTTGGGGCTTGCAAAAAAAGCAAAACGTACAGGGCCAAAATACAGAGAGGAAAATGACGAGATCTTTTATGTATGAAAACAACAGCCAAATAACACTAGACCCTACTCATAGTGTTGTGTTCCTGCCGGTGAGTATGGTTGCCAGAGCTCAGCGAGGGGGGCGGGTTTAGGGTTGGCAACGCGCATGTGACTCCTCTGGAGGTGCAGGCGTACATAGGCTACGGAGACTGCTTACCATCAGGCGGGCCGTATGCTTGTTTGCCACCGACGTAGCTAAGCCCACTAATATTTCTTCTTAACTAGCTGAGCCCGTGGCTCCTATTTTGTAAGCTTGAATTGGCCTCGGCAAGCATCTTCCTGCTCAATTTATGTACCTAAGTTTGAATATGCCTCCACAAGGAATATAAGTACGAGCGAAATGCATGTGAAAGTTGTTGGAAAGTTGTTATCAAAATTTAAGCTCGTATCGGCGTTCTGGTGGTGTTGGTAGGAACTCGAGTCTTTGGAGTCTGAATTTGAAGAAACTCGACTCGTATTTATGAAACTCGGCGCTTAAATAACTTCCGAGTCTTTTAAGTCCCGAGGCAAGTCATTTATTGAGTCTTTTTTAAGAGAGCTTTAAAGGAAATATTCCGTCAACAATTTCATAGATTTAACCTAAAGAAAAGTAAAGAAATTTTGCGTTATTGTATTATTTGTGTGCTATAACTAAAATATTATACTTTAAAGACAAAGCATTTCGAAATTTTGCAAATCAAAAAATTGAGAGTTCTCTGAAAAGGACTCAAGTCCCTACAAAAAGACTCGAGTCTCTAACAAGTTGAAAAGAACTCGAATTTAGACTTAATATGTGAGTATGAAAAACTGAGTCGAGTTTCAAAGCAGAGGACTCAAGAGATTCGAGTCTTAACCAACCTCCAGTCTCACACGGGGCAACCCAATAATAAAAAAACCAGTACCCCTAGTGTAAATAAATTCGATTTCGAAACGTGACGTACGCGTTTGCGTTTAGTCTCATTTTGTATTGGATTTCGAAAGAGCGCGCCAAGCGGGACGTTTTGGAAACTCAAAATCCTATACAAAATGAGACTTAACGAAAACGCGTTCGTCACGTTATGATGTCGATCAAAGTTACACTAGGGGTACTGTTTTCAATAAGTTGCGTCGCGTGAGCTGTCACTTACATAAATACATTGTATTTGGTCGCGTTGCGGGTAAAAACTATTTATTTTTGGGTTGCCCCTTGTGAGAAAGGCCTTACATGTAGATGACGTTCGTTGAAGAAAAACTGTCAATTACCTCCTATGTTCAAGACAGCTGTTCTATGTGAATAAATTAAACCCAATTTTGCGGAAATGTGATTTAAACATAGGTAAACATGTTTTTTTGGCGAATTAGAATAAGTATGGAAAGAAATATTTGAAGGTAACAAAGAGGATTCCGCTTCCCGGAAAAACAAACTAATATTTCTTACAGTTCTTATTACTTATTCTTTAATATTTTCGGCCAATGCTATAAGCCAAAATATAAACCTACATAGGTAGATACTTATAGAACAAAAACAATTTTATAAATTAAAATAATAATACATTAATTCCTTCCTGTCTTTTAGAGGTTTAATGAACTATTCTAGTTAGTCTGGAATACTCGTACTTTCATTGGTGCTCCCGAGGCAACATGTAGATCAAAGTAGGTGAGGTGGAGCAAAACGGGTATCTTTTCAACGTTCGAGGCATAACTAAAACTGACTAGTTTGTCAAGTACAGTCAAATAATTTAAGAGGGAATAATAGCTTTTCGAATCTAACGAAATAACGGTAAGTTTTCTATAAAACTCAATTTCGGGAGAAAACTTTTTCCAGTACATTTTACCAAATCCTAGAACGTAAATGGTCACATTGAACTGTACCCCTAGTGTAAATTTTATCGACATCATAACGTGACGAACGAGTTTGCGTTAAGTCGCATTTTGTATAGGATTTTGAGTTTCCAAAACGTCCCGCTTGGCGCGCTGTTTCTAAATCCAATACAAAATGAGACTAAACGCAAACGCGTACGTCACGTGTCAAAATCGAATTTATTTACACTAGGGGTACTGATAGTTATACTATAATTAAAAAAAAAACACTAATTTGAAATGTATATAGTTCGGAATAAATGGTTTTGTTTTACTTATTATTTAAGAGCGATTTGATATTCATAGTCTTGCTATGCACAAAACACTGTAAATACTACTTTTTACTATATTTCGCTTTCTTCATTCACCAAAATTGACTCGATAGTTTTGATGCTTCAGTTGAAGATCTTACGGCACAAACACACATAAGTTTTTAAAATCATAACTCTTCACGTAGTCAGTAAAAAACTTTTATTATACTGTCGAGGTATATTTTTGTCCCGTTGGCAGTGGAGACGTCCAGACCGGCTAGCATGAGTTCCGTTCTCGCGCGTGAGTCCATATTTGAAGTCGCGCTAGATGTATGGAGTCGCGCGCGAGAACGCAACTCATGACAACAGGTCAGTTGTAGGTGTGCCGAGATCAAAATTTTCTTGGGCAAATAGGGTTGTTTCCAATTTTTTGAAACGCTTGTATTACGTTCTATATTAACTAAAAGTTGCCCTAAAATTCAACTTTTATACTAAAAACGGCTTTAAATAGTTTAAATATGTTAAATTAACAAAATATATTTTGTCAGATGCTTTCGCGCCTAAAACGCTCTTTGAAAATTGTGTGACGTCACAGTTTACGGTTTGACACATAACTACATACACACGTAGAAGATACGAACTGTCAACTGACATTTGTCATTTGTTGTTTATCGCCTAACTGTCAACAGTGTCAATCTGAGAGTTGTGACGTCATCAGAATCTTCAATGACTTTTCGAGTTTGGTCACGTGACGTGTGCCAAAAGATATTTTAAATTCAATATTTAGTAAAATATGGTCATTACAGGTCCCCTAAAAGTAGTTTAACATGTTCTTATAATCCAAAAGAATTTATTGGGATATAATTCTGCCCTAAGATTTGTAGATGGAAACAACCCTATTAGGGCGGCAGTTGAGAGAGAGGCCATGACCCTCGTTCTGAGAGGCTGTCTATAGCGTGGCAACGCGGCGAGCGTGTTGGGCACCTTTGTGTCTGAAAGGGCTCGGGGCGGATTTGACTAGGCTTTTTATTTGTGACTTTCTTTAAGTTTAGTTTATAGTCCATTTTAATGTTTTGTTTTGTGAATTTACGAATAAAGTATTTTTATGATTTGATTGGTTTTATTATGGCAACCTTACCAAGTATAATTATATCGAAAATCCACCTTTCCAAAAGCTTCTCCAAAGCCTTAATATAAATTTATAATAAATGTCAGCAGAATTCGTTTCGACAAAGAATTTGTAGACATATTTAACTTCAAATAATAATTTTGTCTCTTAAACAAGAAGATACTCTTAACAAGGTGTAGGATTCAGAATTTATGTACAGAATTTCACAGGGCAAACAAGCCAGGGACTGCGACTTAACTCTTTAAAAATACAAAGTAGCTTATAAGAGTTATGCTTATTAGAAATCCAAAAGTAAAACAAGCAAGTATTAAACGAAGTGTTTTTCAACCCTGCAAAAGAGTCGGGGATTCGCATTCTCGATAAATAGGTAAAATTGACGACCGGTCTGACCTAGTTTTTTTTTTTTAATTTAATTTATTTATCAAAAAAAGTTGGTACAATATACATTTACATAATATTTCGCCAAACATAACGTTTATCGGCGAATGTTGCACTCACTTACAGTTGTTGTGTACCCGATCTTATCTTATGAACTATTTATTTATCTAAGTATTTATCTGGATATGGAGAGGGAACGAAGGGCCCTGTCGGTCCGGGCGAATATGATCGCCCGCAGATTTGCAAGGTGCTCAAAAGAGGTTAAAGTCACACTGTTTAGGGCATTTTGCACTTCCCTCTACACTTGCAATTTGTGGGCACAGTATACGCAACGGGCATACGGGGCCCTTAGGGTCCAGTACAACAATGCGTTCCGGGTGCTGATGGGGCTGCCCCGTTTCTGTAGCGCATCAGGGATGTTCGTGACGGCGCGCGTGGACTGTTTTTATACTACCATGCGTTCACGCGCAGCATCCCTGGTGCGCCGGGTGCGTGGCAGTCCCAACAGCATCCTACGAATGATAGCGGATAGGGTCGACTGTCCCTACTTGTTGCACTGCGAGGGATTGCATTCCCCCATCAGTGTTGTTTTATTTTAAATTAGTGTTTGTTGTACCTACTAACCCCTTAGTTTGTAAGTTCTACTAATGAACACATGGACACATATTTTACATATTATGTATGTATGTATGTGTGTATTGTATGTAGTGGAAGTGACCCTGCCTATGAAGCCGATGGTACTGGGTTCGAATCCCGATAAGGGCATTTATTTGTGTGATAAGCACAGATATTTGTTCCTGAGTCATGGATGTTTTCTATGTATTTAAGTATTTGTATATTATATATATCGTTGTCTGAGTACCCACAACACAAGCCTTCTTTTTGATATTTAACAAATTTAACTCAAATCAGTAAAAGAATATGGATGAAAGTCAAATTGCGTTCTAAAAGTTTTAATTGTGTCGAAAGATGACAGTTAATTTACGTTGCTACAAAGATTTCTTTGACAATACACGTACACCTCTATTTTAAATTCTCTTTGCTTAAGTTGACAATTTACTATTTGTTTTACGCACAGACAACCTAGACGCCGAAAACATGCTCAATAGTATGGGGACCGAGCGAGTCAATGTTTTGAATTTTGATGCCTCCTATGACGTCACGCAAGCGATTTTGTGATGCGCAACGCTATCGCCACGGTGATCCGATTCAAAGACGTAGTTAATAATAAATCAACGTTTGTGATTGATTTTATATCGATTCTTTTATCAAATATAATCGAGTTTATGGACAACAAATTATGCGAAGCGATTCCAGTACAGTCGGTGTTCCAGATTTGAGAAATATATTATAATATGACAAATAACAATATTATATAATCTCTCACTTTATACTTAAGCTTAAACTTCATAAAGATCTTCGTAAAACGAAACCGTCACAAAAATCGATTATAAATCGAATTCCACAGTGATACTCCATGAAACATTGTTGTATTGGACCCGGGTATGTCCTTAAACTACGTCCAAAAGAGAGGTATGAGCAATGTGAATGTCATCTCGCCTTGTGTGGTAGGGCACAGCACAGCAGATGTCATTCCAGATCTAGAGCAGAGCCCAACTGGGGAAGTACCTCCACCTTACATACAGAAAACCGCAGCCAAATAACACTTGACCCTACTCATAGTGTTGTGTTCCTGCCGGTGAGTAAGGTTGCCAGAGCTCAACGAGGGGGGTGGGGTTAGGGTCGGCAACGCGCATGTAACTCCTCTGGAGTTGCAGGTGTACATAGGCTACGGATACTGCTTACCATCAGGCAGGCCGTATGCTTGTTTGCCACCGACGTAGTATAAAAAAAAAAAAAACATCGCAGTGTACAACACTACTGGCTTAAAATCGACAAAATATGAGAAAATCCCTCCTACCATGCAACTAAACGATGTACGAAAGTATCGTTTGTTTGCTGTCCATTGCGACCTACAAATAAAATGCCTTTAGTGATGCATCAAATATAAGCCGTAATGGATGGCGTATTTCGTAAATACACTATCTTTTGACTATCTTGGTAGAAACGTCACGACATCATTACAGATTAAATAAAGCGATATTTAATACTAAAATTACTTACTTATGTCATCTTTCACACGACTTATCACTTTCGTCGTATTCGCACAGTTAATTATGCTACAATGAGACATTTTGTTGCGTGGCAATAAACATCTGACACTTGGGATGTCATGAGCACCACTGAGCGAGAAGTAGTGAATTGTACTACTTAAAAACTCGCGCAAGTCTTGTACTGGCGGTATCTAGTTAATCCTAAATCTGTGATTTTACGACAGAAAAAAACCGTACAGGTTTTTAGCAAAGTTCGGTAACTCTCGAAAATCTTTGTAATATTTTGTTGAATATAATTTAATAAGTTAAACAACCCAATTTAGTCGTAAATGTGAGTGCTTCAGAAAGTTTTTAAATCAGGTTTCATCCATGCTGTAGGAGTGAGTGAGTTTTTACACGACGAACAACGTAATATTATGTAGGTACGCGACATCAGAAGTTACTTAGAAGGCTTTCAGTGTTTCCACCAAAAAATAGGCTTGCTTGTATAGGCGTGTGTGTTCGTTGGCTAACAAACTGCCTATCACATGAAAAGCAACATCCGTAGCGTATGGACAGTTGCAAGTTGACAAAAGTCATGTATAATTATATTAAATCACAATGATATTATATAACTATATCGCGGGTTCAAACCCCGGCTCGTACCAATGAGTTTTTCGGAATTTATGTACGAAATATCATTTGGTGTTTACCAGTCGCTTTTCGGTGAAGGAAAACATCGTGAGGAAACCGGACTAATCCCAACAAGGCCTAGTTTACCCTCTGGGTTGGAAGGGCAGATGGCAGTCGCTTTCGTAAAAACTAGTGCCTACGCTAAATCTTGGGATTAGTTGTCAAGCGGACCCCAGGCTCCCATGAGCCGTGGCAAAATGCCGGGACAACGCGAGGAAGAGGAATGATATTATATAACTACAGAGATAGTTTATACTCACACGTAAGGAGCACAAAAAATCTTTCATATTTCTTTCTATAGGTACCTACGAAGACATCTGTTATTTTTGATAATTTTCGCTTTCCATTCATCTTTGTCATACTCGTTATTAAACAGTTTATTGTCTCTTTCTCTTTCTGGAGAGCGGAAGCTCGTTAGGATATGCACATTTCTCGCTTGCTCAGATGCGACTAAAGGCAACTTCTACAGTCAGCATCAAAAGTAGCGGATGAAACAACGCGCCAAAAGTATCTGATATTCCGTATAACTTTTCCAAATTTAGATAATATTCTAAAATTCGCGTTCAAAAATATATCTCTTACAGTCTCAGTTGTTCTATATTAAAGACATCACTTTTTGTTAAGCTGTTACAGAATGGTAGATACTTATGAAGCGTTATTTGATCCGCTACTTTTGATGCTGACTGTACAATTTGTCACAAGATAAGCCTTCCATTTTGGAACGTTTGTAACCTATCTTAAATTATAATAAATCAGTTTTAAATCATCCTACCTTGCTTTCGGTGTAAAGCTGTAAACGTGTATGCGTAAATCGTGGTATAAAATGAGACCAAAATAATTTGGCAGCGATTTTGACAGCCCAATCAGCGCAAGTTTTGTCGTCAATGTTGGTCAGATTTTTTAAATGTATCAATATATTGCTTGACAAATCTTATTTAACATTGTAGTATGCCTAGGGAATCCTAGGTAAAAATAACATTGTAATTTGCCTTGGGGAACAAAGCAAAAAGCGGATACTTTTTGCTTTGATCGTGAAACCTCAATAAAAGTTATTTATTTTGATTTCTTCGTAAAAATAGCTCTTAAACTGTAGTATATTTTGGAACACAGTATATGATCTAAATCAATATTGAATCTGCCTTCATCTGATACCCGGCACGTGCACAGCCTACGTCACTGCCTTCCGGCAGTCTTGGGGTTCCAATACCGTGCCCAACAACATACTAAAAGTTAGTAGTGGTTACCCTCTCTAAACTAAGTTCCCACAAGGGTGAGGATTAAAGTAAACTCACGTGTGCGTGGCTCAGGAGCTCATGAGGCCGATTTACTTAAACAGTTTGATATGGTCATCTTACCCTCGAGTCAATCTAATCGGACACCTTAAAAATTGTTCAGGCATCTAATTTACGTTGGTTAAGTTTACGTGCAGACGCGGTAAGTTGGACAGGTCTCCACGGAAGTCAAGATACCTGAAAGGTAACTTGACATCAAGCTGAGGGGAGACCTTCTTAGTAACTTTTATACATTACACTAATAATATATTTAAGCAATATTATAAGCGTTCTGAATACATTTATTTTCTTTCTTTCTTTTTAATTTCATACCGATGCTCAGGCAGACGATGACAACTCCTTGTTTTAAAAGCTTTTACTTTAGTAAAAGTAAAAGTTGTCATCTTAATAGCTTACTATTAAAATATGTCTCGCGTTGAATGATGGTCGCTATGACTGACAGTTCATTTTTATATGAAGTAGCTTGTCACAAAAAATGTTTGGAAACATTGCTTAAAAGTTAGGAACATTAATTTATTTGGAATACTTTTGCTCAATAAATTTTATTTCTAAAGTTGCACAGGTTATTAGGTTATTTATAATGTAATATTTAAGTAATATATACGGTTATAACATATTTCGTCTATTATTAATTAATTTATTTATTCTCTTAAAATTATGTCTTAAGTCCAGTAGGACTATTACGCCAGAATCAAGGTAGGTATAAGTAAGTAGGAGCTTTGAATACGACTAAAATTGTACTGTTAGTACAAGACCGTGTATGATTTTATCAGCTCTTGTAAAGCAAAATGGACTTTTTTATACTACGTCGGTGGCAAACAAGCATACGGTCCGCCTGATGGTAAGCAGTCTCCGTAGCCTATGTACGCCTGCAACTCCAGAAGAGTTATATTGATTTAAACCAACACGATTTTCATTCATAATTTTAAAACTAATACGTGACTTAAGAGGCTGTCAACACCCAATGTCCTTGAAATTGATGTTACTTAAACAGTTTTTTTAAGAAAGACTATTTGTTTTAGTAAAGTAAGAAAAATATATGTTCATATTAATTATATTTCAAAGACCGTGGTCGTACTCGATACATGATTGAACGAAATCGGCTCGATAGAAAATAATTGCAAAGATTGGTCTTAAAATCACAATTAAACGGTTATATGTCTTTATTGTTTTGACTTATGGGTCTGCAATTAAAATCACAATTTCAAAACATTTATATCTTTGTTTGTTTATATTGTACTAACTTAGATATATAGGTAGATAAATAATAATTGTTGTATGTACTAACACTATATGAGTTTATAGGTAGCTCGAAATAAATGATTTTCATTTCATTCATTTCATTTCATATCTAAACCGCTATCGAGTAAAATATTACACTAATAATCCACTTTTTTTTATTTAAATATTTTTCTTATTATTCCCTTGCCCAGGCCCAGTAACATGCGACAGTGCTATCTCATTTACTCCGATACAAATAGACAGTGTGCGCGCTTTAGGTATTGACAGCCTTTAGCGCTTTAGGTATCGCGTAAACTAACGTTACTTGAACATTATTAATGAGCAAAAAACAAAGAAATTAATCCCGAGGCGTGACTACCAAGATGGCGCTCGTACCGGAAGGCCTGTTGTTTATTAAATTAAATCCAACTAAAAGAGACTTGAAATAACTGCCATAGGGATCATCATTCGACGATAGAGGTTATACTTGTTAGTTTGTAAGTTTCTTAGTTCAATTATTTCTTAATCATAATAATCATAATCATTTATTTGTAAAGCTAATTTACAAGTCACTAATAATAATAATAATTTTAAAAAAAGTCAATACTTTCAATAGAGAGTAATCAAAGTAAATAGCACAATTATTAATTAATCATTATGAACTCGTCATAATTGTAGAACGGGCGCTCAATAAGCCAACTTCTTAGGCGATGTTTAAAGCTGCTTACGCTCGAGGCCCCAGTTATATTTTTTGGTAGATGGTTATATACTGTGGGGCCCGTCACATGAGTCAGTTTCGAGGACTTGGCAAGCTTGCGGGTGATAGCAACGAACTATAAGCTTTGTCTTAAATATCGGATTATATCAGCGTACTTAGTACGTCAATTCTTCGGTTCCTATCTCTGCGGCCCCGACCACTGTATTATTTTGTATGTGTTCTTATACTATCTTAGTTTTATACTTATTCATATTATATGTAAATGACCTAACTTAAGTTAACACTTACGATAAATAAAGCAACATGTATTTTTTTGTTACAGTGTAACCAACATCTTCCTGGTGAACCTGTCCGTCGCAGACCTGCTGGTGACGCTGTTCTGCATGCCTGTGCAGATCGCCAAATCCGTCACTCTGCTCTGGTACTTCGGAGAGGTCATGTGCAAGACTGTCAACTTTCTACAAGGTGAGGATTTGTATGTGGTGTTTACTCTATTTGTGCTGTATGGCGCATAGAACATTGCATCCGATTCGAACGTCGCTCCGATGTTTGAGCGAGACAACGCTATGCGTGTATTATAGCGACATCCCGCTCGCACGTCGAAGCGAATCGAATGCAGTGCCATGCGCCTATGTTTATTAATTTGCCTATTTAAGGTGAGGCGGTATTTCACGCCGAAACAGCTTCTCTCCCTATACCAAGCACAGGTCCGCTCGAGCATGGAATACTGCTGCCACCTATGGGACGGTTCCGCCAAATATCAGCTGGCGGCCCTGGACTCGATAGAGCGCCGGGCTCATAGACTTTTTGGCGATGACCCATCTATCAAGTCAAAATTACAGAGCCTTGAGCATCGCCGTCGAGTCGCTAGCCTATCGGTGTTCTATCGGATACATTTCTGGGAGTGTGCACAGGAACTGCACGATCTGATCCCACCTTCCCCTTTCCATCATCGGACGTCCAGGCGTGGGGAGCGAATGCACCCGTTCGTACACATTCCATTTGTTCGCACTAAACGGTTTGCCTCCTCTTTTTTGTTACGGACGGCTAAAGAATGGAATGCGCTCCCGCCCTCTGTATTCCCTGATAAATATGACCTCGGTCTCTTTAAAGCAAGAGTGAATAGGCTACTACTGAACCGGTGAGCTCCATCTTAGGCCCTGTCTTCACTTTCCATCAGGTGTGACTAGAGCCAATCGCCGATCAGTTTTTAATAAAATAAAAAAAAATGTTGTGCACTCATGGCGACATACAGTCCAAAGCGAGATATAGAAGGACTGGAGCGAAGACAACACTACAATTATAGTTGTTCATCATACATCCCTGTAAGTATATAGTTGAAGAAATATTAGGTATGTGTTTCTGCCGGTGAGTCAGGCCAGGGCTATAACCGCGAAAATCGAAGGTCGTCAATTGCGGGCATTTTTCTTTGTCACTCTAATTATGTCTTAGTGAGAGTAAAAGAATGAGGTTTTCTCAACGAGGGGTGCAGAGTGTTAGGGTCGGCAACGCGCATGTAACACCTCTGAAGTTGCGGGCGTCCATAGGCTACGGAAACTGCTTACCATCAGGCCATTTGCTTGTTTGCCACTGACGTATTGACCTAAAAAGAAAATTTGGATCCTTCTGATTTGTTGACATATTTACGGTGCAACTTGTGCACGAACTAATGGCGACATACAGTCCAAAGCGAGATAAAGTCGAAGTGATTGTAGCGATGCCAAAGACATCGCTGTAAATAGAGTTGAAGAAACATTATTAGCACCGATGTATGTTATCGCTCAAAATGGCATCCATGGCTATTATATTACAATAGGACACTAAAACCAACACCCAATACTGGAGCTAAACAATCTCTTTCTTATTTACTTTTCCAGTACCTGGGCGACCGAGCTTTGCTCGGTTATAATAACTATTTATTATAATATGGTGGTGTATAGATGATAATCTTAAATACATTTTTTTACTAAATTAAACTTGTCTAAAACAATAAAAATTAAAAAATTATATATAAACATGAACATATATAAAAAAAAAACAAAAGTTCGTCACCGGGCGAGATTCGAACCCGTAACCTTCGTTTCTAGCCGTCCGCATCTTAACCCGCTGGACCGGCAACACGAAATTAGCGACCATATTCTGCGTCGAAAGAAAAACGCATGAAAACTCGAAAACACGCGTTTTCCCAAACATAAGACTAATCTAGATCGATTGTATACCCCCAAAAACCCCCATATACCCAAATTCAGCGAAATCGTTAGAATCGTTCGCTGAAATTTGGTATATGGGGGTTTTTGGTTTATATATATATACAAGAATTGCTCATTTAAAGGTATAAGATATGCTTATTTATAAATATTCTTCATTTTCCAACCGTCTATTTAGTTAAAAGAATCACGCGTCAAAATTAATATTAATAAATAAGTATTATGTCTACACTCATTTCGTTCTTTTAGTATAATGAGGGCACTTTATTGCAAAATTTAGATTTTCATTTCAAAGAAAATACCTATGTAAGATCTGTGTCGAAAAGAGCTATCACTTACATAATAACGTAGGTATACATGGGAGTTTTCAGAAAATGATGTACCCAATTAGCGTCAGTTGTTAAGAAATGTTAATCACTATCAGATTTGTGACGATAATTTGTTGGCAATCGAGTGCAGCGCTGGACCTTGCGGAGGAGCGCGAAACACCAACAAATGTCAACATACCACAATCGATGGCTCGAAGGCGCCATCTATCGGACTACGAAGGAAACTGCTTCAAGACTGGTTAGGAACAGAGGAAGGGGTAGAACCAGTAGTTATTAAATAGGCCGACGACGGCATCAGAGCTCTCTTTTTTCTAGAATTTCATGGGCAAAGCATAGGCAAGATAGGACATACGTGTTTATGCCGGTTATTAAAATAAACTGTGATTTGTTCATCTGAAGGTGAAATAAAATTAGAAACCTCACAGGTGTTTATTTTTAAAGTAATCCTCCTCCCGTAGTCTGGTAGATTTAATCAGAAGTGGGATAATCAACGCTCACCATGGGAAAACGGAAACGCGCCAAACAAGTGCGTGTGCGTTCAACTTCTACTTCAAGTAGCAGCAGCGGTCGGACGAGAACTCCGTCACCTCCACCGAAACAAAAAAGAAAGGAAAAGAAGAAAACAAAGGTATCACGTAAGGCTGATACCTCGACTGTAAGTACAGAAAAAGCTTCTACTGTGGTGAATAATATAATACCGGAATTTGACCCTTTACGAGATGACATAGGTGCTTGGCTTAATATTATTCAATCTTACGCTAAAACCTTTTCATGGTCAGATGGTGTAGTTAAATTTCAAGCGCTTAACAAACTAAAAGGGTCCGCTAAGACCTGGTACGATTCTTTATTGCGTACGGAACAAGAGTGGCCCTCGTGGCGTTGGGCGGACTGGTGTCGCAGGTTAGCTTCTAGCTTTCAAATAAGGCGTGATATGTTTCAACTTTTGAAAGAAGTAGTAGACAAGAAACCGACTGATAACCAATCATTGTATGAGTTTTATTTCGAGCAGAAAAGTAAAATCGATCGCTTGTCACTAAATTTCTCGGAAATGGATATTATTTCAATAATTGTTGGCAATATAGGAGATTCTGGAATAGGCGCGTCAATCGAAGCAAGCAATTTCACAACGTGTGATAGCTTGGCAAGTTTCCTTCACGGACGTACTTACAAATCCAGAATATCAAAACAATTTAGTTCAAATATACGCGATGGACATGGCAAAATAGGTGGACAATTCACTAACACTCAGCCCAGCACTTCAGCAAAGGTACCTACAGGTGGTGGCTCAAGTCAGACCGTCCCGTCCAATAACAATCAAGTTAATAATCAAAGTCAACGAAAACCAATTGAATGTTACGTATGTGGCGGTAATCATAAGAAAACAAATTGCGAGAAGTTAAATCGAAAATGTGAATTTTGTGGCAAGAGGGGGCATGACGAAGCCGCATGCTTTCATAAAAAAAAATCAACTAAAACCGAAAAACAAGAAGAGACCAAATTCATTTCTACCCTAAATTCACGCGATAAATTTGTAAAAAAAATTAACTTTAATGACATCTACTATTGTGATGCATTTATAGATATGGGGAGTAGTTGTTCATTAATATCACAATCACTGATGGACAAATACTCCCTTAGAGGTATTCCTTTGCCTTCCCCCGTCTTGCTACAAGGTTATAAAAAGGGTATTTCAGAATACGTTCAACAGAAAGTGGTACTTGACTTTGAAATGGATTCGGTGTGTTTAAAGAATGTTGATTTCTACATAATGAATGATTTAGCCGACTGTGAGATGTTGATTGGGCGAAACGTGACTGAACGATCTGACTTGGTATACTCGCGGGTGGGGGACCGCCTCCTGTTTGATTATGCGAAAACATTTACCGAGTTTTGTAATAATATCGCAGATTTTGAATTGGATGCGGACTCACATCAAAGCGAATTAACAGCACTTTTTAGGACTTATAGAGATTGTGTAGCTTCTAACACTAAAGAATTAGGAAAGGTGGTTAATCATGAAATGATTATTGAGGTTACTAACCCGCAACCTATTCAATGCAGACCCTTTAGAGCATCTCATACTGACAGAAAGATTATCAGAGAAATGGTTAATGAGCTCTTAGAAAATAAGATAATATGCGAAAGTAACTCGCCATATGCGAGCCCCGCATTATTGGTTAATAAGAAGAACGGGGAAAAAAGGCTGTGCATTGATTATAGGTTGCTTAATAAAGTCACGGTAAAAAAACAATACCCAATGCCGCGTATAGAAGATCTTGTTGATAGGCTTCAGGGTCATAAATGTTTCACCAGCTTAGACTTAAAGAGCGGATATTACCAAATTCCCATGCACCCGGATTCGATAGATAAAGTAGCTTTTATTACGGAAGATGGGCACTATTCCTTCCTTCGGGTCCCGTTCGGGCTAGTCAATGCTCCGTCAGTATTTCAAGAAATGATGAATAAAGTCCTAGGTAATCTCAGATTTGAAAATGTGATACTGTACTTAGACGATGTATATTTGGTTACAGAAACGGTTGAAGAAAATTTAACATTGCTTGAACGGGTATTAAATATTTTTCGCGAAAATGGTCTAACTCTAAACCTAAAAAAATGTCACTTTTTCAAATCTGAAATTGAGTTTTTAGGATATAAAATTAAACCTAATTGTGTCATGCCAAATAAATCCAAAATGGAAGCTGTAGGGAATTTCCCAGTCCCAAAAACCGTACACCAACTTCGACAATTTTTGGGCCTCATAAGCTACTTTAGAAAATTCATAAAAAACTGCGCTATGATTTCTGCCCCATTGACGAGATTGTTAAAGAAGGATGCGGTTTGGGTATGGGACACAGTTCATGAACAAGCATTCCAGACTTTAAAACATAAACTGACCTCTGATAGTGTGTTATCAATTTATGATCCAAATAAAGAAAACGTATTGTACACGGACGCTAGTAGAGAGGGTCTTGCTGGCATTTTAATGCAAATTACTGATGAGGGCGAAAAACCTGTGCATTACTATAGCCGGCAAACAACAACTGAGGAAAAGAAATATCACTCATTTGAGTTAGAGCTATTAGCTATTGTTTGCTCTCTTCAAAAATTTCGGTTGTACCTATTAGGATCCCCTTTCAAGATTGTCACCGACTGTAACGCGGTTCGATACGCTTTGACTAAAAAGGAGATTATTCCCCGGATAGCACGGTGGGTTTTATCGACGCAGGAATTTGCGTTCGATATTACACATAGAGAAGGAACGCGAATGCAACATGTAGACGCATTAAGTCGTAACCCCGTGCCGTCCGGAGAAAAATCTGAAACTGAAATTGTTTTATCAATTACCGAAGCGGATTGGTTATTAACGGTTCAATTACAAGACCCCGAATTAAAGCGTATTAGGACGATAATTGAATCAGGAGACGCCGATAACAATAAAGAGGTTTTTACTAACTATGAGGTTTTAGGAGGCAAAGTTTACAGAAGAACGTCCCAAGGCCGTCGATGGGTGGTTCCAAAAAACTGCATATGGCAGATCATTAGATGTAACCACGACGACCTGGGTCATTTTTCTGTGGACAAAACCATTGAACGAATAAGCTCGCAGTATTGGTTCCCTAGGATGAGACATGTTTTAAAAAAATACATTAAAAATTGCATTAACTGTATATACTACAAAAAGAAAGGGGGCGCTAAAGAAGGTGAACTGTACCCGTTACCAAAATATGCAAGACCATACCACACACTTCATCTCGATCATTTAGGTCCTTTTGTTAAAACTAAAAATAAAAATCAATATTTATTAGTAGCTGTGGATGCGTTCACAAAGTTTGTGTTTATCTTTGCGGTAAGATCAACAAAAACGTCATGTGTTATTAAGGAACTCGAAAACCTGTCTAAAACGTTTGGTAATCCAAAACGTATAATAACCGATGCCGGTAGTAGTTTTACCTCAAACGAGTTTACTCAATATTGCACTAATAAGAACATACATTTACATACGGTGGCGACTGGCATGCCTCGTTCGAATGGCCAAGTTGAACGATTTAATAAAACTATCCTTGACGCATTAAAAACACTAGGCGCCAACACATCCGATGACAGATGGGATCAGTATGTAAAAATATTACAACAAGGTTTAAATAGTACCATACACAAAACTATACAAGCAGTCCCTAGCGAAGTCTTCTTCGGATATAGGATACGTACCGATAGCGATACCTTAGCGCCAGGATACGATGATAGCTTGATAGATGTAACAAGGTTGCGTGAGAGTGTAGATAGTAATATTAAGTCCAATGCACTGTATCAGAAAGAGAGGTTTGACCGATCTCGAACTAAAGCACCTGCATACAGTGTGGGAGATCTGATAATGGTTACCATTCAAAGTCAGAGTAATGATGGCAAAAGCAAAAAGTTGTTACCTGTATATAAGGGCCCGTTTCAAGTCAGCAAAGTTATGGGAAACGATAGGTATGAGGTGACGGAGGTAATTGGTAGCGAAAGGAGTAATAAAAAGTATACTGGAGTAACTGCAGCTGAAAATATGAAACGGTGGATTAATATTGATGATTGGAATATAAATTAATATCAATCAATGTATAAACACCGTGTTGGCAAGGTAAGATGATAAGTAAACAACCTTACTTTGTTTTTATTTCCTTTATGTGCAATAATAAATACTAAATAAAACTTATTCCTATTTTCAATATCAGTACTATTATATTTGTTTTATAAATAATTTAAAATTATATTTTTATTAATATAGTTAAAATAGAGTTAATACATGAGTCTCTTACAGAATGGCTTAAAAAAAGTTCAGAGTTAAGATAAATACTTCAATAATTTATGGATCTTATATTATGACACGTGCTGTACTATATCAAAACTTATCTGAAGTTACAGTGGAGGTTGTGATTGGCAAAAATCGGGGTGAATACACGTAAAATCTTAAATGTTGCATGGCAAGCATTTAAGTAGGTATCAACCGATGTGAAACCAAGGCGAACGTGTTTAAGTGAGAAAACCTCTTTGAACATAGGCGGCCTATAAAGGTAACTTACACTGTGCCTATCACTTAAGTTTGTGAGAACAGCAATGTCACGTAGAAAAACGGATATAAGTATGTATAGGTAATTTAACACGCCCTTAACTTATACGTATGTTTCAGCATGTATCTTAACTCGTGGGGCGCCTGGGGCAGGCGCCATGGAGGACGGCCGTGTTGGCAATCGAGTGCAGCGCTGGACCTTGCGGAGGAGCGCGAAACACCAACAAATGTCAACATACCACAATCGATGGCTCGAAGGCGCCATCTATCGGACTACGAAGGAAACTGCTTCAAGACTGGTTAGGAACAGAGGAAGGGGTAGAACCAGTAGTTATTAAATAGGCCGACGACGGCATCAGAGCTCTCTTTTTTCTAGAATTTCATGGGCAAAGCATAGGCAAGATAGGACATACGTGTTTATGCCGGTTATTAAAATAAACTGTGATTTGTTCATCTGAAGGTGAAATAAAATTAGAAACCTCACAGGTGTTTATTTTTAAAGTAATCCTCCTCCCGTAGTCTGGTAGATTTAAAAGCATCCAATTTCAATAAAAACTTGGTTTTCGTGTTCATTTCATAAACTGTACCCCTAGTGTAAATTTAGTCGATAGCGAAACGTGACGTACGCGTTTGCATTAAGTCTCATTTTGTATGGGTTTTTGAACAGCGCGCCAAGCGGGACGTTTTGGAAAGTCAAAAATCTCATACAAAATGACACTTAACGCAAACGCGTACGTCACGTTTCGCTGTCGAAAATATTTACACTAGGGGTACATGTTAAAATAGGCAAAAAGTTGATTCCTTAACTGTCGTCACATAACTGTAAATGGCAGTTTGCAGAAAATGATGTAACCAATTAGCGTAAGTTGTTAAGAAAAGCTAATTTTTTGGATGAAAACTAAGTATTAAATTCCAATAAAAACTTAGTTTTCGGGTTAAAGATATTTATTATTCTCAAAAGAAATTAACATTTCACTTCATGAGACTTAAAAACTATTTACATACATGCCATGCAATTGCGCCCGTGAGCTGTGATTTTATACTTAAATTATTAACAAATATCACAATAACAACATTCACAAAGGCAATAGTGGGTAGTTATTGCACTACGACAAATAGAGGGATGGGTAGAATATAATGTGCGCATGCACACTGCACTTAGCGCTCGGCTATTGCTAAGCGCCAGGCCCGGATTCTTTGGTGTTCATTTCATAAACTATAGGCGATATTAACTTCAACTTCAACTTCAACATTTATTCAGCAAATAGGCCACAAGGGCACTTTTACACGTCAACATGGAATTTACATACAAACAAAAACATTGAAAATATTAATGCAAACTACTTAAAAGTATTATTGTTTAAAGAAAAAGTAAGTGAATTATTATTATTACTTAGGAATGTAAAAAGTCTCTAAATGTCGAATTACAAAAAATAACTAAAATAATAATAATAAAAATAAACAAACAGATACAAAAAAATCTAAAATTATTTAGAGGTGTAAATATCTCTAAATGTCGAAACTGAATGACTTTTATTAAATTATTCAAGAGTCAATTTCGAAGAGTCAAAATTCCGTATAATTAAAACATTCATTAGGATAAAAGAAACATACGAGGACTGAATGAGGTGTCTCACTCAAAAATAAAGTTAGCTTAAACAGACCAGTGTTCACAAACAGCACCCGTTCACGAATATGACGCGTATCTCAGCCATCGCCTCCCTCAACCTTCATTCGGGAAAGTCGCGACCCGATCAACGACGCCACCGTAAGCAAAGACTTTTAAGGGAGCATGACATTACAAAGTTGATTCACATAAATATTTCATGCCTAATTGTCGTCACAAAACTGACAGCGATTAACTTCTCTTAACTATGTCTTAATCGTGTATATGCTATTTTCTGAAAACTCCCACCTATCTATATTATCCCAGATACTAAATGCAGATGGCACGTGCTTTGTTGTTACCGCTCTCTTTTTAGTACGTTTGTATTCAAAAGACAAATTTTCACTAAACGGTGCAATTATATTTCGTCAACTAAAATTAAGAAGGTATTGCTGGGGCGTAGGGCGAAGGTATGCTGTTGAAGCGGACTTGCGCGATCTCCACGCTGATAACTGGTAGGAGATGGCACAGGATTGAGACAACTGGCGTGTACTCGTGTCGGAGGCCAAGACTCATTTTGGGCCGCTGCGCCATTAAGTAAGTAAGTATAATTAAGACGAAATGCGAGCTTATGAAACTATTTTCAATAATTGAGGTGCCTCAAGACAGTAATAGTTTAACGTATATCTTCCAAGTCATATCATGGAGTTTTGATATGCTTCTTTTTTATGTAATAGGCAGCAAACGAGCAGACGAGCCGCCTGATGGGAAGCAGTTATTTTGGAAATCAATTAAAAACGTTTATAAAGTATAGTAAAACTGTGAACGGAGGAATGATCGAGTTTTAACTTTTTCATATTCATATATTTATTGATTGCCTCTCCATAGTTAATCAGAGCAGAGGTTCAGAAATAAAATAAAATTTATTTGAGACCTAAGGCATAAGGACGCCTTGACAGGCTATTCGTATAAAGATACAAGCAAATCTCGTCCTTATGGCAAGCGACAAAATGTCATTCGGCATTTTGTCCATTTCTACATTATTTTTGTATTTTGTGCAACCAAATTTCAAAAAATAAATAAATACTTACATATTTGCACAGATGTGAAGTGCACTGCCGTGGTTCAGATAGGTTCCATCTCACCGACCTGAAAACATAATATAACTGCATAACAACAGAGCGGCTTTTTTGCGCATAAAAACCGTAAAGAATTTCAAATAATATTTGCTTTGACAAATTAAAATTGGTATTACACTAGAAAAAGTCAACTCTGAATAATGAAATCGACCTTTCAATTTAGATCCCATAATACAGAGGCACCCTGTTACCGTTCTTAATGTTCACGGGTATCATAATCACCTACAAAATATTAACATAAATTAGCATTTCAATTTAGGATGTTAATAGGGGTAACTAACAGAAACAAAGTTTACATTCGCGATGTTACAAGTTTCGCGAACCGTGTATTTTGTAGTTGGTATTATTTGAAAGCAACTTAGATTAGAACTAATTTATATCAATAAGCTTTAATTTTATTGATCTTTAGAGTTCTGATCATGAACATCTTGCCGACGACGGCGAACGAGACGAGTCTTTTACTATCAAAGCTGTCATGTCATTTTTTTTTTAAATGTTATAATTATATACAGTGTGTAAATCCAATACGGGTAACAAATCAAACCAGACATGGAATTTACCCCTGTTGTCGTGAATTAAGAAGTTTTTTTAAATTACACTTAATAATTCTTAATTTTCTTTTAAAAACCTGTTACCTAAGCACTTCTCTAACTCGTTCAAAGTTAATAAATGATCCGCATGTTAGTTGTGTACTTGGGTACATAGTACATAATAAATATGTATTTGTATATATGTATGTATGTTGTGTATATATATTGCTATTATTTTTATATGTGTAAGTGTATAGATAGAATATTGTTTAGAATTACTTGATTTGTGTTTCATATTCCCTTTCGTTAAATATGTACAATCCTGCACTATGCCTGCACTAACTGCAAATTTCTGTTTGATCCAATGGTTGTCTGGTAGAGAATGCCTTAAGTCATTAAAGTCCGCCATTTGTACAATTTTATATCGTGCAATAAAGCTTAAATAAATAAATAATGACCTCGTTATTATTTTTGAAAATTTACCAAGCCCAACAAACAACTGCAAACATTACGAGATAACATGACATGACATTACCTCATAATTCGTATAGAACCATAAAGGGTAGGTAAGTTCACCGTGACGTCATTTGCTAGTGTTTCATATCGTAGGAAATCGTTTTGACTAGTCGAAAAAAAAACTGATTTGACTTAGTCAAATACCCTATTATTTCGTTGTAATTTCTATACTTTTGTTTACTAATTATAAACTTCCTTTATTTCTTGAGAAAATTTCCTTAAATTACCATAAAATTTTCCAGCCTTTTGAAACTTTTCACATCTTGCAAGGGTATAGGAGCTTCTTGGGCAGGCTGAGTTGGTTTGCTGTCTTGATATGAAATATGTAGGCAGATATCTTAATTCTAGGCAAAATACATATATCATTAAAATTAATAATTTACATTAACTCTATAATGACATGTTTAGGGTCCTGATGGGACTTCTGCAACGCATCTGGCATGTTTGCCGACGCCCACGTAGACGACTTCCACGCCATAATGCGCAAAAGAATCATGTCCATAAGAAGCAGAATCCAGGATAGTCCCAACAGCATACTAAGTATGTTAGCGGATAGGCCAGACAGTCTTTTGCAAAGGCATTGGATGATGGTGATAGTATAAGAAACTCAACGATCGAAAAGGCGTTTCATTTTATTTAGTAACAGTATTTTGCCCTAAGTCGTCTTTTAATGTAATTATAGGTGTAAAGAAAAAAAATTTTTTTTTCCTAATCGGATGTTTTTGGTTAAGCGTGTATTTATAATTTCGGTTTTCATCATATGAATTCTATAAATAAATTTATTCTTTATACATGTTTAAAGTATTTTTTTCATAACAGTGTTTTTTAAAGTCCGTTAATTTCAAGAGTTCCTGAGATTAAATTAAGTAAATTTCTCAAAGAAACCGGTATTCGTATTAACTACATTTTGCAAATAATCGATGATTTATTTTTATCTGATAAGGCCCCTACGAGCGTGTACATTTGCCTTAGGGCCTGTTTACATATCGATTATGAATTAGTATTTAGTATGAGTTTACATTTGCTACTAAATGCAACTTACTATCTCGGACGATTGATATTCGAAATGTTATTGGTATGTCATAGTGTAATGATCATTATTTATAAATAGCTTATATTTTGGCTTTTCTTCCTTTTATTTATGACACGCTTATAAAAAGAGTATCAATTGACTCTTACGGCCCGATTCGAACAATGATTAGAACACGTTTAAGGTCTTGGAAAGTTCTTTAAAAGATTGATAACTAAACGACATTTCAAAATTGACTTTTATTTCGATTCCGCTGTGATTCCAATAAGACCTTCTTCTTCTTTTAAAATATGGCTTCCATCAAATCTATGATGATTTTGCCAATGTCAAGTTTCGTTGTAAGTTTTAAGTGTGCTCGTAGAGCATGACGTTGTCCGGTAGTTGCTTTTAGTAAAGAGATAGCTGGACTTTACTAAAAGCCATGATGGATTGCCGGATGTTGATTAAAACATGGTTAAACGCGTTTCAAGATTAGTTTTTAATTAACTGCACACTTCAACGATAGTTCACTGCATAATAAGCTATTAATACTACACTTTGAACAACATAAATGAGCAAAACACAAAAAAATATTCTCGAGACGTCTACGCCATCTTGAATCTCAACGACAACCCCAATAAGACCTATCTACGATATTTCTAACGTCAAAGTGACATTGGTTGCCCGAATCGAGCTGCTTCTGTCAATTATACGACATACAAACGATATCAAAATGATAACTTATCTAAACCAGAACTCATCGTTATCGTATCTCATTCTTCGAATCGGGCCGTTACTTGTCACTGGTTCCCGATATTATAAATTGTTATAAAAAGGCGGGTAAGCAGTGACAAGCGGCTTTTTTTTAATACCACGACGGTGGCAAACAAGCATACGGCCCGCCTGATGGTAAGCAGTCACCGCAGCCTATGGACGCCTGCAACTCCAGAGGTGTTACATGCGCATTGCCGAACCTTTAAAAACCTGTGGTACACTCCTTTTTTGAAGAACCCCATACTGTAGACTCTCGGGAAAACCTCGGAAGGGAGTTAGGGACTAGTTCAAGTACGGACAAGTAAATTAATAACAATCAATTGTAAATGGGCGGGAGTGTGTGCCTATAATTTATGCCGCTATGTTTTGATTATTTGGATGTTTGTTGTCATATTTGTATACTGCGCCTTTTTTGTAGCCAATTCAGTTGAGCGGTTTTTGCGATTTTCGAGGCGCTGTTTTTCAAAATAAAATAATCCAAAGAAGGGGATGATTTTGGACCCGGGTACGTCCTTAAACTGCGTCCACAAGAGAGGTATGGGCACTGTGAATGTCATCTCGCTCTGTGTGGTAGGGCACAGCACAGCGGATGTCATTCCAGATCTAGAGCAGAGCCCAACTGGAGAAGTACCTCCACCTTACAGAAAATCGCAGCCAAAAAACACTAGACTCATAGTGTTGTGTTCCTGCCGGTGAGTAAGGTTGCCAGAGCTCAACAAGGGGAGGGAGGGGGTTAGGGTCGGCAACGCGCATGTAACTCCTCTGGAGTTGCAGGCGTACATAGGCTACGGATACTGCTTACCATCAGGCGGGCCGTATGCTTGTTTGCCACCGACGTAGTATTAAAGCAAAACATAGCGGCAAAGATATTGATGATATTGATCTTATTAGAAAAAAATCATTGCTCTACGTTAAAAATCCAGACAGGAAACAGTCGAGAGGGTTTGTATGGAAAAATCGCAACTAGGAATTCCTCTTAAGTACCCTCATTTTCTGTGGGGACTTTAATGTTAATATATTAGATCCCACACATGCACACACTGTAAGACTTCTAAACCTTTATCAGTCTTTTGACTTGTTTCCGCTATTCAACGAGCCCACAAGGATTACAGCTAGCATGGCGACATGTTTGGACAATGTATTCTATAATTGTGAAGTTATAAAAAAAGAGATCTTTAGCTGCTTCAACTCTGATCACTGTGGTCAAAAAGCCTATTTCCAAGTCAATGTTATAAGAAAACAGCAATCATTTACATATAGACCCATCACTGCCAGTCGAATGGAAAGGTTTAGAGAAGGTGTTATATCCAAGGTACCAGCACTGATTACAGGTGAGCAAGATCCTGATACACTATACAAGGAACTGTCGAATGTGATACATGACGTCCACAAGAATATTTTTAAAACAAAGACTCTAAAGCAAGGATCACTGAAAACAAGGCTTAGTGAATGGGCCACAGTGGGCATCCATAAGAGTAGGAATAGATTGTATGACCTGTATGAAATGAGGAGCATTAACCATGACGAGAATTTTGCAGAATATGTAAGAAAATATTCAAAAGTGTTTAAGAAAGTCTGCGCCGCGGCTAAGTCTGCCTTTATAGGTCAGAAAGTCAGGTCAGCTGACAATAAAGTAAAAGCTACTTGGACTGTAATAAACACTGAAACTGGAAAAACGAAACCCCGTGATGGCCACTACAGACTGAAAGTTCAAGACCGAATATTGTCTGCAGACCTGGATGTTGCTGGCGCCTTTCAACACTTTTTCACCAACATAGCCACAGATGCTACACGGAACTTGAACTCCTCTGTAGCAAAGGCTGGTGTTTACTTAGATACAAACAATGTCAAGAAATGCAGCATGGAATTATACTTCCAATATACTGACCCCCATGAAATCATTAAAACGTTCAAGTCCTTGAAATTAAAGAATACTGAGGACCTTTGGGGGATCTCTGTGAAAGTCATGCAATCTGTAATCGACGTAGTGGCACCGTATTTGGCCGATATATTTAATGCTTGTGTTAGAGAATGTGTATTTCCCGATCTGATGAAGTACAGTAAGGTCATTCCTCTATTTAAAGCGGGCAGCAAAGATGACCTTGGAAATTTTAGACCTATTTCAATACTTCCTGTTCTCAGTAAAGTGTTTGAAAATTTTTTATTAAACCAATTGCTTCGACATTTCAACTCGAATGAACTACTTCAAGATCAGCAATTTGGTTTTACAAGAGGTCGTTCGACGACTGATGCCGCCTCTGTACTAATCAAGCACATATACGACGCCTGGGAACACTCGCTAGATGCTATAGGTGTCTTCTGCGATCTGTCCAAAGCATTTGATTGCGTGGAGCATGACACACTTCTACACAAGCTGAAGCACTACGGTCTGTCAACGGAAGCTCTAAGCCTTGTTAAGTCTTACTTAAACCAAAGAACCCAGAAAGTGGTTGTAAATGGAACGGAGTCTACTGGAATGACTGTAAAGCTCGGAGTTCCACAGGGTTCAATTTTGGGTCCTTTTCTCTTCCTTGTATATATAAATGATCTGCCGAACCTTGTAAAACATAAATGTGAGATAGTCTTATTTGCTGATGACACCTCACTAATTTTCAAAGTTGACAGGAAACTGAGCGATTATAGCCAAGTCAATGAAACTTTGGAAAAGGTACTAGAATGGTTCACAGCAAATAACTTACTTCTTAATGCGAAAAAGACGAAAAGTGTCAAATTTTCGCTGCCGAATGTAAGAAAATCTGAAACTATCATCACATTAAATGGCGAAACGCTGGACCTTGTCGAGAATACGGTTTTTCTGGGCCTTACTTTAGATAGTAAACTGCAATGGGCCCCTCACATATCTGCCCTGGCGAAAAGGTTGAGCTCTGCCGCGTATGCAGTAAGAAGAATCAGGCAGTTTACTGACGTGGAGACAGCTCGCCTAGTTTACTTCAGTTACTTTCACAGTATTATGTCTTATGGCATACTGGCGTGGGGCAAAGCAGCTGATATAGAAACCATCTTCGTTCTTCAGAAGAGGGCAATCAGATCTATTTATAACATGGCTTCTCGTGACTCACTGAGAGAACGATTCAAGGAAATAGATATTCTCACAGTAGCTTCACAATACATACTAGATGTGATAATGTATACGCATAAGAATATAAAGTCCTTTAAGAAACTGTCCGATATCCATAGTTATAATACGCGAAATAAACATAAGTTAGTAGTCTCCAAGTTTCGTCTACAGAAAGTTAAAAAATCGTTCATGGGAAACTGTGTAACATTTTATAACAAAGTACCCTTAGAGGCATGGAACCTGCCCTATACTTCATTCAAGCAATACGTCAAAAATGCACTTCTCAAAAAGGGATACTATAAAATAGATGACTACTTGGGAGACACGGAATCATGGCCAAGTATCCAGTCTCAAAAGCTGTAATAGTTTTGCGTGCAGTGTCCCGGAGAGGCATATGGCGCTGTTGTTTCTAGCTGTTCGACCTTATGTATTAATGTTTGTTATGTTTTTGTTATTTTGATGATGACATTGACATATTAAATACATAGTAGTTATGTATTCTGTAGAACTAGTTTTAAGATTGTTAGCTTAACAGTCTCTTGACGTGAAATATGTATTTCATACAATTTTTTATTTTTTTATTCTTTGACATTTGGAGAACCTTTACACCTCCAAATCTTATTATTGTGTATTATTATTTTTCTCCGACCGCGGGGACCTTATACATCTCCAAACTTAATATATTAACCGTGGAGACTATACGTCTCTGTCATATTGTATAATATACTTGACTTGGTACATACTAGTTATGTACAGAATGTAGCATTAGTTTATGAGACTGCTAGTTTAACAGTCCAGACGCGGTTTATTTATTTAGTATAAATTTTATTTTGACACTTGGAGAGACTTTACACCTCCAAATTTTATTAGTATTAGTACTCTGACATTGGGGACCTTTTACATCTCCAGATTTAATGTGTTTTTAACCATAGAGACTATACATCTCTATTGTATTGTATTAATTATTTATTTTAAGATTATTATAATGTAATGTTTACCCAGGTATTGGCTGTTGTATTTATAAATGTTGTTATGTATTTTTCATGTCACTATATGATGTTACTATAAATGTTGTATTGACTTGTAAAAGAGCCCTTGAGGCCTACTTGCAGAATAAATTTTTGAATTTTGAATTTTGAATTTTTAGACTGCCAATCAGGCTGATCAGAGCTTAGTGTGTAAAACTCCACACATAAAACATTTTAGCCACGATACAAATGTAAATTTTTAGCCACGAAACAATGCATAGGAGTAGCACGGGACAAAATATTATTTTTTCTCCCAGGCTACTCCTACCCATTGTTTATATTTAGAAACAAATGGGTATCTACGTAATCCAATTTTGAAAACGTTCATAAAAAATAATGCTTTCGTTCATGACGGTGCACGTTGTATCGTAAGATTAAATAGGATAGTTAACCAAGGGATGAAAGGCACCTATTTTTGTCGAAGTAATTTAAGTATAGGTAATAGTCCGAGACTGAAATGATGTCTTTCACCCAAGTTAAACACCCCATTTTTCATTTCAAATACGAGGAAAGTAAAATACATGTAAATTAAAAAAACACGGCTGAGTATAAACTTCAGTTAGTATTTCCTGAGGGTCCCATTAACAATTTAGGTAAAATTATCTTTATTTACGGAATGGGGAGTTAATTATTAGAATGGAAATTGGACAACAAATCAATTTTAAACCAAAAATTGCAATTGCTTATCGAAAAAAAAGAAAACGTACCTACTTAAAAAGTACAATGCTCTAAAGCAGAAACGTATAATTTTCTGCACACTTTTAAGAACAACAACGACCCACTTGCAGATCATAAAAAAATAATTTGGGAGTGTTTTAAATCGACACGAGTTGCAAATTACTTGTTCGCACATGTATCGTACAACGTTTTAGGGACATATAGCCCTTTAAATTATCGACATAGTTACATAATGTGCTAATTTTCGCACTAGTGCGCTAAAGTAGCACGATATGTACTGTAAAAAATATTATAATATCTTTAACACGACACCCCTTATCTTATAATACAGAAGGCAAACGAGCAGACAAATCGCCTTAATGTAAGCGATTACTGCCGCCCATGGACACCTGCAAGACCAGAGGGGTTTTAGGTGCGTTGCCGGCCTTTAATAGTACATTACGATACAAGTGCGAAAAATAGGAAATTCGAAACGAGTGGCGATAAATTAAAACACGACCAAAGGGAGTGTTTTAAATTGACACGAGTTGCAAATTACCTATTCGCACATGTATCGTACAACGTTTTACAGTACATATGGCCCTTTAAATGTTCGACACAGTAACGTAATATGCTTATTTTCGCACTAGTGCGGTAAAGTAGCACCATATGTAATGTAAAATGAGAAAACGCACTTTTCTTGAAAGTTCGTATCCTTGTAAACATCTCATCATTTTCAAATCTATTATTTGGCTTTAGACAAATAATATTGCGTCTCAATGCCATATCAAAGTTTAAGTTTAACGGAGTCTAGAACAATAGGATTATTGAGTCACCCTGAGTGCCGTCACTCTCGACGGGGAATTATGTATAATTGTTGTTCAGGCAAGATACCGAGATCTCGTAAATTTGCTTTCAAATTTATATAAGGCATATTCAGAGTTTGAATATGATACAACCATGGTTTTAATCTGAATCACTTCCGCGACAGTATACGATGGGAAAACTGAAAGTACCTACCTATTTAGAATACATACAATTTTAGTGATTTTTAAATTAATGCGTTCTTTATCACGTGTGCAAAGTTTGATTAGAATACGTGAATCAAACGCGACTTTTTCTTCCAAAGCACTTTTGTATGGCGATTTTGGTTCCTCAGAGGTTTCGTATGAAATTCATGAGGTTGGCCGTTCATCAGTTAGCCAGTAGTACACAAATAGCCAAGTGAATATCTAGTGAACGCGACGTTGCTGCTTAGTTCAACCAAGGGCATTAGATACCTAAGCACCTGCCTGCCCTACTCCCCAGTTAACAGCTGGCTAGCTCCATTTACGGACGAGTGAGAAAAGAATTTCAATATTCAGTAAAAACTTTTCGAAAATAAGGTGAGATATTTCCAGTTTTAGTTAAGTTCTGGATGAAACTTAATATGTTAGATAAACCTTGGATGTGTTGTTCGTGCCTCTTTCGTCATAAGTATTTTGTATCTTATACTGTATATCTATAGTTTCAAAGCCCGGTTAACAGAATCGCGTCGGGAGAGGGGCGATGTTTAAAAATTAAATTAATAGTTTCTTAAACAATATTTTACTTTATTTTTACTAATATCCTCCAGACCTGGCAGACGGATAACTACGGTACTGAACACTGAGCCTGGTCCGACATGCTCTTGGCTGGTTTTTATTTTATTAACTGCGATGTAAACTTTTGAGATTGCTGTTGAAGACATGGTTTTTTTAATCCGTTAAATAGTGTATTTTTCTCTTTCTCGTGCTTCTAAAATTAAGGTTTATGTCGCATGTAAGCGGCACAAAGTTGCTTATCTTGCTCTAGAGCATAAAGTTAAATTATCTATTACGACTCTTATTTACTTAGAAATAAAGTCCTAAATCTGCCGTACAAACTGCCCTGCTGCAAGTGGCGGCCAGCGCGCCCTCGACCCTGTTGCGGCTGTTGCGCGGGCCCGAGTACCATTTTCTTAATCTTGTATAAATAGTATAAACACAGTACAACAACCTAAAACATTGGATATTTCTTTTTATTTTCCTCGCAATCGAAGTGAAAAGCAAGGTATATAACTTGGGCTTATGCCCCATTTTATTCTCGACTTATATCATTAATTCTCGCTTACTTTCGGACCGATAAATTGCTTCAACTGAAATGGGTCACTTTATGCCCTAGTTGTGCTGTATTCAATGTCGTGAAAACGTGACAAAGAAACAGACAGATTAAGTGTCACGTTTATAATATTAGTACAGTTTAAACTCCATATAAGCTCACTCGATGTAACGATTCACTCCCTATCATCGATATTTGTTGGCTATAGTTGGTTTACTTAATACAGAGGCTTACGTGAGCGAATAACTCGCGAACGCAAAGCGGCGTGGCGCGGCGTGGGTGAATCAATCCTTTGATACCAATGGATGTGTCCTACGTGGGCGATCTCGTTGCGAACGCGAATGCCGTGGGCCGCCGCGCCGCGCCATCGCCACTTCGCGTTTGCGAGTTATTCGCTCACGTAAGCCGCTGCGTTAGTATTAATTTCTCTTTACTTATGTACTTGTGTTATGTAATTGGAGGAGGCCTTCACCTGCGGAGGGGTTCTTGCACTTGTATTGTATTGTATTGTATTGTATTGTATTCGGGCGATTTTCCGCAACTCGACGACTTGCGCCTATTTTGCGTGATATGTTGGGGGTGGGCTAATCCTGCCAGCCCAGCTCCTCGAGGAATCCTATCAAACCTTTAATGTTGAGTAGGACCTCGGGGAGGTCTCTCGGAGATCCGAGATGTTTAGCCCTGTATGGAGTCACTCCGCTGCATTCCAGCACCATGTGAGAGGCTGTTTCTTCTGTTTCCATGCATCCTCGGCACAGGGGACTGTCTGTGACACCTGTTGTGAAAAGATGTTTGTTAAATAGTCCATGACCTGTTATGACACTGGTTACCATACTCAGTCGGACCTTCCCTAGTTGCAGGAGCGCCCTTGTGAGTTTTCCGTTGATGCCAGGCATGGCTTCTTTTGCCTGTCTGCATCCAGCCTGGTTCAGCCAGTGTTCTGTGTGTAGTTTCCCTGTACGTGCCAGCAGCATTGAGCGTACCTTGCTAAACGGTATCGGAAGAATCGGTTCCGGACCAATCGCCCCCGCATACGATCCTTGCCTGGCAAGCTCGTCCGCAGCATCGTTACCTCGGGATCCACTGTGTCCCTTGATCCATTGTAGGGTGATCTTGTTATTATGACATACCTCCATTAGTCGTTCGTGGCAATCATGTATAAGTTTGGATGTAACTATATGGCTGTTTAGAGCCATTAAGACTGCTACATCGCTGCTGCTGCTGCATCGGAGAGTATGCGGATGGAGGATCCTACTACCTTCCTTGCAGTGATGGCAGCCGCCGCGTTTATGATGCCCATGCACTTGTTAGATTATTATTTATAAATTGTATTATGTATGAAACTGACCTGTTTCTCTGACTTCCAATGTTGATAAATATTCATTATTTAAACACTTAACTCAATATCACGCGAAGTTTACACAATTTGTGATTTATGTGGGTACGATACGAAACCACGGTTGATTAGAGAAACATGGATAGTGATAACTTTGAGACAGTAGTTAACCTACTAATAAGATTTGTTAACTATTTTAAAGTGATTATATTATGTATTAATATTACTTATTAGTAATTATGTATAACGGAGTTTATTGAAAAGATGTTGTGATCATTTTATTCTGCATTATTCGATAAATGAGAAGATACGTTTGTGACGTCACTTCTCGAACGACAAATGGCATGATTAACCAGTTGTGAGTGGCTGGTTAGCAGTGGATATAAAAGGGCCCGACCCATTTCATTTTGATTGATTCTCATTGTGATTCTTCGTTGCGCTGCAGCACTGAGTTAATCGTCGCCACAGGAATATTGAAAGTTAAGTAAATACTATGTTGATAATTATTTTAATGTTTATATACCTTAATGCTGAATTAATTATTAAATAATTCATTCAGACATATATTGGTGAATTATAAAGTATTAGTGATTGTATTTACTAGTTCTTGACGATAAAGTGAATAAATTTGTTTATTAACTATAATAAAAAGGTTTTATTTTTCAATTATATTTGTTCATTATTTAATTTATCATACTAGTAATTCAAATAGCATCTAGTTGTTGACGAAGGTTCGTAAATGATGAAGACGACACCAAATTGTACTTTAAAACCGTATATTGGTCTGAGCGATTAAATTACATAAAAAATAGGTACGTGTATCGCGAGCACTGATTAGCGGTGTGCGCGCGCGCTCTGGTCGAGAGCGCTGGAGGAATGAAATGCCGGCGCGCGATGAGGCGACGGGCCGGCGGTGGCGGCCCGCGGGGAGCGAGCGCGGGAGGCGGGGACCCGATCAGCGAGTCCGCGAGTGGGGCGCGTTAACAAGCTGGCCCCCTTGGACCATCCTGGTCCAATGTCAGTGGGAGCGGGCAGAGCCTGTTGTAGGCCCTTCTCAGCGTCCCTGTGGTGGTGGTGACGTCAGCGACGCGACTGACTCCGTCGTTGCCCGGGTAGACTGCGGTGACTCGCCCAAGCAGCCATCTGCTGGGGGACAAGCGGTCGTCTTTGACGAGAACCATCTCGCCAAGCTTCAGCTGGCCTCCATCCCTGCGCCATTTGTTTCGGACCTGCAGTTCTGAAATGAATTCTTTATAATACCGCTTCCAAAAATGCGCTTTTAGTGCTTCTATTCTCTGATATCTCGTTAGGGTATGTATCGGCGAGTCTTGCACCAAGGGAGCAGGTATCATAGTGAGCGTTCGGCCTATCAAAAAATGCGCAGGGGTGAGAGGAGTAAGATCTGACGGATCAGATGAAATAGGGGTTAAAGGCCTAGAATTAAGCAAAGCTTCAACTTGAACCAAAAATGTAACCATCTCTTCATAATCTAAGTGAGCCATTGAGGTAACTCGTTTTAAATGATGTTTTACCTGCTTAACTGCGCCCTCCGCCAAACCATTAAAATGTGGGCTATAAGCAGGACAAAATTTGAATTCTATTTCCTTTGTAGCTGAATATGACGTTATTTCTTCAGAATTATTTTTAAGGAACTTTGCTAATTCGTTACAAGCCCCTATGAAACAAGTACCATTATCTGACAAAATGGTGGCTGGTTTGCCTCTGCGGGCTATGAATCTATTTAAAGCGGCAATAAAGCCCATGGCTGTCAAATCAGTGACGAGCTCCAAGTGTACCGCCCTCACTGCCAAACAAACAAAAACAACTATATATGCTTTCTTCGTTTGACAACCACGACCCTTTCTGCTCGCTATCAGGATTGGCCCAGCGTAGTCACAGGATGTGTTAGCAAATACATATTCGGACTGTACCCTTTGCAGTGGCAAGTTGCCCATAATTGGCTGATGAGTTTTACCAGAGTATCTTAAACATGTAATGCAGCTTTGTGAAGTCTGTCTGCAAAGGTTACGGCCGTTAATTATCCAGTACCTGTGACGTAATGTTGCTAGCATCAGCTGTGGTCCAGTGTGCATCAACATTCGATGGTAATGGTGTACTAATATTTTAGTGATGTGATGCGATGCATGTAATAAAATAGGGTGTTTTGTGTTATAATCGTAATATGAACTTGCAAGTCTACCGCCTACTCGCATAATTCCGAAAGTATCTACAAATGAATTAAATTTCAACAGAGTATCTTTATGAGAAAGTGGGCGCTTATTTAGCAAACGCGAGAGTTGCTCGCTAAATTTGTCAGTCTGCACTTGTTTGCACAACATTTGTAAAGACAGATTAAGCTCTGACACCTTTAATGGACCTGTATTCTTGTTTGTTACATTTTTACAGTTATGAACGAATCTATTCATGTATGCTACAATACGTTGCAATTTACAAAAGTTTGAGTATTTAGAGGTAAAATTATCCTCGCATTGTTCAGTTGAAACGTGACATTGTATTTTGACTTCAGGCAAATTTTCTAAAGGTAAGTTTTGAGGTTGAGTAGGCCATTGTATTTCCGTTTCATGAAGGAAGGGCGGTCCTTCCCACCACAAAAGTGAATTTTTGAGGTTTGATGCGCTCTGACCCCTACTACCTATGTCGGCAGGGTTCAAGGTTGTGGGTTTGGGTTTTAGATTTCCAGCTACAGAGAACAGCAGCTCATCAGATTGACATGACCAAAGTAAACCTAAGGTTTTCGAGTGATTTTCTGTGTCCAATTTAAATAGTTCATCGCTACTGTTTTCTGCAACTAAATTATCAAGTAATGATGGTGTATTTGAACGCCACTTTCTTAAGTGAAAATGAGCACTTTCTAGTGTTTTAATGACGCCTCTGCATGTTTCTAACAGAGTGGCTTTGTCATCATTTCCTGAGATGTAGTCATCTATATAGAAATCGTGTAAGATTGTTTCACTTACATTTTTTTCTGCGCATTCTTGACCCAACTGTACAAGACATCTGGTGCGCTTGAATTTATGCTCTAATGCTTGAAATCGAAGTAATGCTTGTGCTTTAGAATCGCCCAAACATTCAGGAGATTCTTTTAATGGTATTGTGACAACAAACTTACCATCTGGGTGGCGGGTTGTTGTTTGTGTAAATATGCGTTCGCATTCACTCTCACCTTTAGTGTGGATTTGTTGAGTGGATGGAACTGATTCTAGTTCAAAAAACTTGTCTAGTTTTGCATCGAGCTCAATGTTATTGATTAGATTGCAATGGACTGTATAGGGTTGCTTTTGTTTAGAATTTTGTGTATGTATAGAACCTGCAACAAGCCATCCGAGTGTTGTTTCAACTAGGACGGGTTTTTTCTTGCCCAGGGATATGTGATTGTATGTAAGGCACTCCCAAAAGAGTTCTGCACCCAGCAGCATCTGCACCTCGGATGGCTCGTGAAAGTTCGGGTCCGCTAGGTGGATGTGAGGGGGAATAGTGAACGAATCACAATTTAGTTTGGTGAATGGAATCATATCAGTGATCTCTTGGACAACGAAGCAATTGACTTCTGCTGTGTAGTCTTGCGTACGTGAAGTTATGGTTACATCACAATGTTCGGAGATGCTTGATCTTTTCTTTTCTAACCCTGTGACGGATATGCTAGTGGAATAAGTAGGTAATTTTAATTTTGCTTGAAGATCTTTGGTAATGAAACTAGATATACTTCCGTTGTCCAAGAGAACTCTAACTTGGTGTGTGTGGCCATCATAGTCGCTGACGTTGATGACAGCTGTAGATAACGGTACACGATGGCTACCGAACGTGGAGCATAAAGCAGCACTGTTTGTAATTTGTTGTGGAGCTTGTGTATGCTCTTTTAGAGTTGGTGATGCTACACAATCATTAGGTTTGGATGTGGAAGACTTAGGGTCTGCCTTTGCTTGATTGTTCATATGTAGCATGGTATTGTGTCTTTGTGTGCAAAGCCGGCATGAGCTCAGCCTGCAACGTTGTTCGTCATGTCCTGATCGCAAACAATTTGTGCAAAGATTCAATTGATTCACTTTATTAATGCGGGATTCAACTGGCATTGTTTTAAACTTAGTACATTGATAAATTGAGTGATTATTTTTGCAAACAGGACACTTATATTTATACTGAGTCTGATTTTGAGCATGGTTTACAAGAAATGATTTAGGACGATTGTGAGTAATGTCGCTGTGTCGACGTGGTTTATTTAGTGTTTGTGCCTCCTCCATGGTTTCTAGCAAATCTGCGCGGTTTCTTAAGAAAGTGGTAAATTCCGTTAATGTTGGTAGTTTTTTAATATTATTGCGCTCGGTTTCCCAATCGCGCAAAGTGGCTGAATCGAGTTTGCTAGTTACCATGTGGATTATGAGGATGTCCCAGTGCTCTGTGGGTAAATTAAGAGTCTTCAAAGCCCTGAGATTTTTATTGACTAAATCTATGGTATTTCGTAAGGCCCTTGAAGATTCTTGAAGCACGGGGTTTATGTTAAATAATGCATTTAAGTGATTATTTACCAATATTCTATCGTTTGTGTAACGTTCACAAAGCAAATCCCATGCGACCTTATAGTTATCAGACGAGAACTCTAGTGATTTAATTACGAGTGAAGCACCGTCTTTCAATGAACTTCGCAAATAATGAAATTTGTGGATGATTGGAATTGATTGATTATCGTGTATGAGAGATTTGTAGGTATCATGGTATTCTAACCAGTCCTGATAGCGCCCAGAAAAGGTAGGTAAATGAATTGTAGGTAATTTAATATTTGGCCCACCTGTGAGTGCAGTAACGACATTGGAACCCGTTACCAGATTGTCCTCAGGCGCCGCAGAAGCAGCACCAGCCGCGGTGTGCCTGCTGAGCAGTTCCTGCGCAGCAGCCAAGGCACCAAAGTAGCTTGTCTCGAAATTTTCCCGTTCTGTGTGCTCGTCACCTGGAATTTCCGTCAAATTTTCTATATCAGTTTGAACTGAATCAAAATCATTGTACATATCTTGGATTTTAATGAATCTGGTATTCAGCTCATGATTTTGCAAATTATTTAGCGTATGGCATGACAAAAGAGGCTCTAAATATGATTTAAATATGGTAAGCTTTGATTTGAAAGAGGCACGTGTTTTTCTGAGATTTTTTAAATCCATTTTGGCAATGCGTGAAGTATTGAAAAAATCAAATTTTTAAAGAAAACAAAAGATTTGTGATAGAAAGTGAAAATTTAGTTAAAAGTTATAGAAATGGCGATAGAATTCAAATTTCCAGCTGCAATAGGAAAATGTGATTAGCAAGTGCTTAAATTAAAAAAAATGTGAAATAATATAGTGTGTGAAGCGATACGTAAATTTTGAAATTTTGCAAATAGCACGTGTGCGAGAGGCAATGGCGTGGCGTGGCGTGGCGGAGGCAGGCAGGCAAGCAAGCGCGAACACTGACGGAAGCAGGTGTACACGTGCACGTGCACGCTGTAGCTCCGGCCCCGGCACGGCTTGGTTACGTGTAGGTACAAATACGAACACGTGTAGATTTCTGAAATATTCCAAGTAAATATTAAAATATAGCAATGATGGCACACGGTTGGCACAAATGGTTGCAATACAATTAATTAGGCCTTGAAATGTGGTTACTAATTTTAAGCTAATTTTACGGAAACTGTAATAAAAATATCCAAAATATGAACGGGAATGTTAACCTTGATAAGAAAGCTTGTAAATTAAAAAGGAATATTAAAAAAATATTACGATTTAACTAAGATGTAGACTGATTAAGAGTTGGGTGACGTGAAACAGGAATGTGATTTTAGTAGCTAGAAGAGAATTAAATTGAAAATTAAAGAAATAAGTACCAAATAAAGGTGGTCAAATTATACCTGCGCAATAAGAAATAAAATAGGAACGACTCACAAATAAACACTGCAAACCCTTTTCCTGGTATGTGGAGCCGTTCTTGGTTTGTGGAACCCTTTTCTGGTTTTGAATGTCTCGTTTCTTTATTCTCGGGCAGGACGATGACTTCACAAATTTCGCTTTATTGTAGTAGTTGTAGCTTAGGTTGGCTCGCGGTGATTCACTCCGATGTTATAAAAATGGCGATTGTAGTCTCGGCCAGGCGCGCTATCTTCTTTGTGTTTGATGGACCTCGTCGAAACGGCGTCTTTAAAGTTGCTTTACGTCGAATCCGGCTCGAAACTTGTTGACGAAGGTTCGTAAATGATGAAGACGACACCAAATTGTACTTTAAAACCGTATATTGGTCTGAGCGATTAAATAACATAAAAAATAGGTACGTGTATCGCGAGCACTGATTAGCGGTGTGCGCGCGCGCTCTGGTCGAGAGCGCTGGAGGAATGAAATGCCGGCGCGCGATGAGGCGACGGGCCGGCGGTGGCGGCCCGCGGGGAGCGAGCGCGGGAGGCGGGGACCCGATCAGCGAGTCCGCGAGTGGGGCGCGTTAACACTAGTGATAGTTTTTAGCAGTTTCGAATCATTCTGAATCAAGGTAAATAAATAACTTGATGACAAGTTATGCCAAATTTATACAGTTAACTTAGTGTTATCAAGCTGTATTGTGAATTTAAGGTAATATTTACTATTAATTCTGTTTTAATTGATTATTTACATAGCAGCAGGGTTTGCTTTTATCTACTCGGACATCCATTTTAACTTATTATTCTAACATCAGAAGTGGGATAGTATTCAGCCTTACTTTAAAAAATGCTTATGTGATTTCAGAGAGATTTGGAAGCTGTGCAAGGCCTTCTGAAAGCGATCAAGGATGCTGTCTCCGGTGCTCTCGGAAAAGACGTGGACATTGCTTTGCCTACTTTTGACCCTGCTACAAGCGACAGTGGAGCAGAGTCCTGGTACACCTATAATGATGTAAATGTTAAAATTTAATTTTTTTATAGTAGTGTTACCTCGACATCCGAATCGCCTATATATTAAAAATAGTTTGCTGTACTATAAAACTGCACATAATGCGAAATGAATTGTCAGATTGGCCGAACGGTTTTTAGAGAGTTTAACAAACGGTAGATACCACCGTCCGAAAATCTACAGGATATACACCTTTTCATTATGGATTTTTTAATTATACAGAATTTTGAAAGATAAATTGATAAACTGTATAATCTTTTAGTTCTGACACTTGGAGACTTTTACACCTCTAAATAATTTGAGTTTTTTTTTTGTAATTTTTTTAAATATTATTATTATACTTTTTTTTGTAATTCGACGTTTTCATTTTGACGTGTAAAAGTGCCCTGGTGGCCTATTTACTGAATAAATGTTGAAGGTGCCATTGCCTAATAATGTTATGTCGGTAAATATACCTTTTATGATAGATTGGATATAATATAATTAAAAAGAAAACGCTGGTACGCCACATACTTGATACCGATTGGTCTCACTGGCAGCGTGTGAATGTGATCGGTATGTCTAGGTATGGTTTGGCATTTTTGATGCACTATTTCGGTATCCGCTGGTCGGTCATTTACTTGGTGTCAATTGTCTCACTAGCAGCGGGTGAATGTAATTGGCATGCCGAGGTATTTGGCAATACCCACATTTTTGATACACTTAATTTGGTATCCGCTGGTCGGTCATATACTTGGTGTCAATTGTTCTCATTAGCAGCGGGTGAATGTAATTGGCATGTCTAGGTATTTGGCAATACCCACAGATTCGATGATTGAATGGTGCTAAGATGTCTATTCAAGCAGTTAATAATATTGATTATATAATAATGTATGACATAGCATTATTGTTTATTAAGCATTGGTTTCAATCTAAAGAGTAGCGATTGAATGAGAGTAACATGTTTATTCATCCGGTCAATAATATTTAACATTGGCTTTACTTAATTAATGATGTGGTTGTCTTTCTTGAATTATGCTTTTAGTACTTCGGGAACGAAGTACACGTCAGTATGGCCGTGTTAGATTATTATTTATAAATTGTATTATGTATGAAACTGACCTGTTTCTCTGACTTCCAATGTTGATAAATATTCATTATTTAAACACTTAACTCAATATCACGCGAAGTTTACACAATTTGTGATTTATGTGGGTACGATACGAAACCACGGTTGATTAGAGAAACATGGATAGTGATAACTTTGAGACAGTAGTTAACCTACTAATAAGATTTGTTAACTATTTTAAAGTGATTATATTATGTATTAATATTACTTATTAGTAATTATGTATAACGGAGTTTATTGAAAAGATGTTGTGATCATTTTATTCTGCATTATTCGATAAATGAGAAGATACGTTTGTGACGTCACTTCTCGAACGACAAATGGCATGATTAACCAGTTGTGAGTGGCTGGTTAGCAGTGGATATAAAAGGGCCCGACCCATTTCATTTTGATTGATTCTCATTGTGATTCTTCGTTGCGCTGCAGCACTGAGTTAATCGTCGCCACAGGAATATTGAAAGTTAAGTAAATACTATGTTGATAATTATTTTAATGTTTATATACCTTAATGCTGAATTAATTATTAAATAATTCATTCAGACATATATTGGTGAATTATAAAGTATTAGTGATTGTATTTACTAGTTCTTGACGATAAAGTGAATAAATTTGTTTATTAACTATAATAAAAAGGTTTTATTTTTCAATTATATTTGTTCATTATTTAATTTATCATACTAGTAATTCAAATAGCATCTAGTGATAGTTTTTAGCAGTTTCGAATCATTCTGAATCAAGGTAAATAAATAACTTGATGACAAGTTATGCCAAATTTATACAGTTAACTTAGTGTTATCAAGCTGTATTGTGAATTTAAGGTAATATTTACTATTAATTCTGTTTTAATTGATTATTTACATAGCAGCAGGGTTTGCTTTTATCTACTCGGACATCCATTTTAACTTATTATTCTTACACACTCAGCTTGGAATACCGAGTTATGGGCTCCTAGCGGAGTGGTGATTGACATGTTCAGGTCTTCTGAGAAGGTTCCAGAGCCCGATCCGCTGTCTGTTTTGGACCCATCAGTGAAGATTCTCAGCTCCCGGGGATTGAGTCCTTCATGATTGTCGTCCTCATATAACTGTATTTTGTACCTTTTATCGAAGATAGCTTGTTTGTGAATCCGATCCGTGCCTGACCTAAGCACTGGAAATTCGTCATACACCTTTTCCAGGCATTTTGTGTGAAGAGCTCCTGTGATGTTAGACCATATTGCACTTTAAGTACAATTAGTCTAAAAAAAAAGTTAGTGTTAATCATAATCTAGATTTAGTGTTTTTAGCTATGTGAAAATGTATAGTCTTAGTTTGCAGGAAATAAAAGGCTTTTTAATTTTTTTATTTATTTTATGTACAGTACATAAGTAATAAGTAACTTACAATGAAAACTCCATATAGCGTCAAAAAAACGTCCGGTCCCTTGAGTGTCGCTATATATAGTTTACATTAGTTTAGATTCGATTTAATTAACACGCTTAATTTGAGATTTGCTGCATCCGTACCTAACTAGTGTGGTTCGGCTATCGGTCGGAGGATTCTGTGAATTTAGATTGTCTCGGATCGGGCTTCAAATACTATTGGAACGAAATATCTGCAGAGAACACTAGACTGCCATTAAGGAACTTGAGTTAGGTTTCGATATCTGTTTCAGTTGAATTTACTTGTTGTATTCACTGTTTGATTCAATTAAGAGGCTATCAATACCTAAAGCGCGCGCACTGTCTATTTGTATCGGAGTAAATGAGATAGGACTGTCGCATGTTACTGGGCCTGGGCAAGGGAATAATAAGATAATTATTTAAATAAAAAAGTGGGTTATTAGTATAATATTTTACTCGTTAGCGGTCTAGATATAAATGTTTTGAAATTGTGATTTTAATTGCAGACCCATAAGTCAAAACAATAAAGACATAGAACCATCATAGAACCGTTTAATTGTGATTTTAAGACCAATCTTTGCAATTATTTTCTATCGAGCCGATTTCGTTCAATCATGTATCGAGTCGAGTACAACCACGGTCTATGAAATATAATGAATATTATAACATATATTTTTCTTACTTTACTAAAACAAATAGTCTTTCTTAAAAAACTGTTTAAGTTACACCAATTTCAAGGACATTGGGTGTTGACAGCCCCTTAACTAAGTAAAGAAGTCTGACTAAAGCTAAATAAAAGCGGGACAAGTGCGAGTCAGACTCGCACACCGAGAGATCCGTACTATTTAGTATTTGTTGTTATAGTGGCAACAGAAATACATCATCTGTGAAAATTTCAACTGTCTAGCTATCACGGTTCATGAGATACAGCCTGGTGACAGACAGACAGACGGATGGACAACGGAGTCGTAGTAATAGGGTCCCGTTTTACCCTTTGTACGGAACCCTAAAAATTGCCCTACGGGAATTGTGCCGCGAGCGACTCAACTGTACCTAGATAACTGCGCGCATGTTAACAACGTCAATTTTTATTCGTTCAACGTAGCATTTTATATTAAATAATCAAAACTTTTAATGACCAATCAAAACTTTTTTTGGGTATTGGGTAGTATTCAAAGCTGCAGGTGGGGTACAGTTATAGGGAAGGGATAGCTCCAAATGAGGGGGGATTTAAATCTTCTCTGGTCAGAGGTGTAGGGTTAGAGCCGGTGTAGCTTTATTTGACGTTCATAAGCGCATTGTAATATACCTACTTGAATAATAAACTATCTTTATCACTAAAAGTTATCCCCACACTTTTCATTTCTGCCTACTTTTAAAAGGTCCTAAGTAGTATGTCAAAATGGTGTGGACCTCAGAGGATTTAACTACTTGTCTGTAATTTTCTGTACAAAACAGTTGGCACGTCAAATGTATGGCTATATTTTGTACGTTACGTAAAAATAGGCATGTCAGATAAACGTGAGTCCATATAATACATATGACTATTTTCCGAGGTTTTCCACAGAGGGGTAAGCTCTTAAAGGCCACTCCGGTTGTTCAATCCTCCAAGTGGTAAACGTATTGTTGCTATCTACCGGTTCCTGGTGGGTAACAATGAACCCGACTTTATTACGAAGGTTGTTTTTGGTATGTTGTCAGGAATGTTAAAACGTGTTTTAAATTTCGTCCCATTACATATATTATGTCCCTGTGCTCTGTATCTCTATAATTAGATCCGAGATCAGCTGACATATAATGTCCATAACAAATCCAGATCAAATTCGTAACCTGTTAATGCAATCAGAATAAACCTCCTGGTTCACCGAAATTAGTTTTTTCAATACAGTAACACAAACAAAGTACACATGTACTTACTTACGCGCGTAATAAGGCGAGAAATTCAACATTCCTATTTAATCTACGGCACACGTTTTTAATTTTAGCGAAAAAATGGTTTAGTAAGCAATGGTTATCTAAATAGCTAATGAAACGATTCGGATCGAGTGAAGTTTTTTCTTTTTCAATTGGTTTACAGGTAAAAACGATCGTGCCTTGAAATCACAATTCGCAATCATTGATTTGCATTTGGTCGGTTCTTCACAACACAGTTTCAGGTTACAAATGAATATCATTAGTATTCCGTGCCGGCGCTTCGGTAAAAGTTATCAAGGCATTACGTCCCGGCCAATGTCTAATGAGCAAGTTTGTTATTCTGAAACCTACAGTAGGTACACACAGACCAAATTAAATCTGATCTTCCAATGGCAAGGTTGTTACGATTTTTAGGGTGAAATTATAAGGTTTGGATAACTACATACCTTTAATATCTGAGTGTTAGTATTAGACTAACTATTTAAAACATTTTTTGTCTCACTGCACCCGCCTTAGTAAATTTTTGTTTGGCCCAGTGGTTGACTGGAAGAGTATGCCTTAAGGCATTAATTCCACCCTTTGTACTTTTTACTTCTTTCTACCAACTATACTGTGCAATAAAGTTTAAAATAAATAAATAATAGATACCTTTTAGTCCGCAATACCGCAGTTCTGTACCACCGACGATATGATTAAAATCGTATTAAAGTGGTGGATGAATATATTCCACAGACATCAGCTATTAATTTCGTCATTTCCCGCAATAGTGCATACCATAGCAATAATAATAATAATTGTTATTTATTTACAGGTAAACACCCATTTCTAATAACTATGTACAATGTAAAAATACAAAAAATAAAATAGTAAACAACGTAAAATTTACTAAAAAATACCTAAAATTAATAAAAATTAGGCAGTCATAGTCAGGATCATCGTCATAGCAATGCCGCGCAGCAATTTTGCAGTTTGGATTGCTGCAGGAAACGTCAAATTGAATATCAATATCTGCTGAGTAGCGTTGCAGCAATGACGCTGCTGCAGTCACGATCCGAATTAAGAGAAGACTTATTATATCCGTGAACAAGTCTTCAAAGCTCTAGTTGGACTATGATTAGATTTTGGACAAAAATCCTTGGTTCTTTACTACGAAGGGTCAAAATATAGTAGGGACAGGACGAGTCATTAGAATACCCGAAGTTTGGTTTTATGAAAAGGAAACCCAGTAAACGAGTCAGGTTGTGACAGATATTTCCAATACTTTCGATCCAATTACGTCCTGAGATACTGTTGTCACTTGTTTTTAATACATACAGGATGGGCAAATAACAAGTATACATTTTGTTTTTAAATCATTAAGTTCAAAGATTATTAAGTATTGTTTTTAAAATATATTATTCAAGTTTGGCATATACATGCGGAACCTAATGTCTGACATATATCCACCACTGATATCAGGCGAATGTTGAGCCCTCATCGCAATTTTCTGCATATTTTCGGACGTTTCGTCGTTATCTTAGTAGATTTGTGTCGGATGGACGGTTTTAATTGTTTGAATTTCATCAACTTGTTAGCATAGACCCGTAATTTTAGATAACCTCACAGAAACTAGTCAGGAGCTGCAAAATTTGGGGAATTTGGGTGCCAATCACTGTCACTGTTTCTCGAAATTAATCGAGGAAATAATGTATTTTAAACAACACAAACATTTGAGAAAAAAATGCTTGCTGCTAGAGTTGGACATTTAACAGAAATTATCTTCCGTATAAAACTGCCAACCCTGAATAATATATTTATGAAAAATATTTAGTAAATTTTTCACTTAATATAATTAAAATTAAAAAACAAAGTTTATGACTCTTATTTTCCCACCCTGTATAAAAATCTATAATGCGTTTCGCCTTAATAAATAAAATTTCTGAAATAACGTTCTAAGTTTACTGAAACTTTTAATAATCAGACTGCATGCCCGACTGCCACACCCTCGCCGGGTAGACAGTAAAGGGCTCTTAGCTTTCAAGTTGAAGGAATTTATCTATAGCCCTGCCCAGCTAGAAAAACTAGAAAATTTCATTGGAGATTGAGAAAAAACCATCTATGTACCTGTGTCCGAGGCAAATAATACCTAAATGTTTAAAGTAATTATTACCACAAGTTTAGAGCCAAAGTGAACGGTAGTAGTACTAAAACAAGGTTGATTTTCATTTAATTATTTTTATGTAACTAGTGAATTTTGTCACTTGATGAAATACAATTGTACTATTAGGAAACAAATATAATTATTTTTATGAAAGTGTTTTATTTGTGTTTTTTGAAGTAGAAACACTACTATATACATTAGAAACTGTAATAAATGTCATAATATATATGTCGCAGTACGATAGATAAAGCCTATATATATACGGCATATAACTATATCCCTAGGGATATAACTATACCGCCGCCGCACCGCCGCACTCCTACCTACAATTATTTCACTAGACTTAATCCAGTAATATAACTATATCACTAAACTAAAGCCGTATTATAGTTATATTCCTAGTAAGATAGTAATAAATCGCTTTCGTATAACTATGTTACGACATATAATTATATCCCTAGGGTTATAACTATATAACGGCTTTATCTATCGTACTGCGACATATACAAAGGAAAAAGTGACCAAGGCCTGCAGTACCCAGGGCGCCGTAAGCTATTAAGGAATTGAATATATTTCGGAAAATTCGACCCATGTCGCTGTGATCCAGATGGCCGAGCGGTTTAAGGCATCTAGCTGTCGCGATAGCAGAGGACGCTCTGGTTCAATTCCAGTCTTGGACATTCGAGCCCTTGGTCACTTTTCCTTTGTATATGACATTTATTTCTGTTTAAAGTGTTGAATGTTGTCCATCCATAAATGCAGAAGACATATCAAAACATATAAGACATATCAAATACTTTTTTCTTTCACAGGGGTAGCAGTAGCGTCATCAGTGTTCACAATCACAGCCATGTCCGTGGACCGGTATCTGGCCATCACGCAGTCTCTGCGCCAACCCTGGATGCCTTCAAGACGAGGAGCTTGCAGTCTTCTTGCCTGCTTGTGGCTGATATCTCTGGCCATATTCGCCCCGCTGCTGGCGGTAGCTGCTGTGGAAAGGGAGATGGTGCCCATGCTTGCTAGGACGAAGAATGGATCGGTTGGTATTATAATACGGAACTAAAAATATAGGCATATAGGTAAATGGACCAGCATTTAATCAACATGAAATGGCTGCATGAACTCTGGATGCCCTCAAGATGAGGACATTGCAGTTTTCTTATTTGCTTATCTAGCCATGTTCGCAGCTGCTGTGGAAAGAGAGATGATGCCCATGCAAATAACGAAGAAGAAGATCGGTTAGTATTATAATTCAGGACTAACATGTAATATATGTATAAGGAACAGCATTTAATCAACGCGCAATAGCTACTTGAACCCTGGATGCCCTCAAGTCAAGGTGTGTGCAGTCTTCTCGCGTGCTTATAGCTGATATCTCTGGCCATGTTCGCATCTGCTGAGAAAAGGGACATGGTGCCCATGCTAAGACGAAGAATAGATCGGTTATTATTAATATTATTATAATACTGGACTAAAATGTAGGTGTACGAGTGTATGTAGAAGGACCAGCATTTAATCAACTTGGAATAGCTACATGAACCCTGGATGCCCACAAGTTGAGGAGTGCGCAGTCTTCTCATTTTTCGTGTTCTAGTACCTGATATCGCTGGCCATATTCGCCCCGCTGCTGGCGGTAGCTGCAGTTAAGAGGAAGATGGTGCCCATGATGTCTAGAACTAAGAATGGTTATATTTAGAAGGACCAGCATTTAATCAAAATGCAAAAGGTATAGACAAACAATGGTACATTTGATTATGTACGTATACTATGATCCCTATGGCAGTTCCTCTAAGTCCCTTTTATATTAAAAATCGAGCAATAGTTAGAAGAACCCTAGATGCCCTAGAAATAGGACTATGTCATCATATTTACAAGCACGCGAGAAGGATTATTGTAGATAAATCAATGTCTAAATATCACTTTGTATGCCCTCTAGACAAATTGCAATACGAGAATATACTTTACCGTACTAATATAGACTCGGGTGGTTTCATAACATAGGTACTGTAGGTAGCATTTTGTCCCATCTTCTTTCATTTGACTTTTAGATTTAAAGGCCTATTTTTTATTCATTTTTCATTCAAATAATGATTTCTTAGCTGTAAATATCAAATAATACTTCGTAAAGTAACTCGTAATAGTCACTCTAATCATTCGGCATAAAAAGCACGCCAAAATATAAGATTTAAAAATAGCGCCATAAGAGCGTGTTATATTATATATTTTTACGTAAATTGCCCGATAAAAATTTCGTGCTAACTTTTCCTTTTTATCCTGAAACATGGAACAATTTGAGCGAACCAACTACGTGATTGTTTTTTTTTTTTTTTTATATAAATAAATAAATAAATATTATAGGACATTAGTACACAAATTGACTAAGTCCCACAGTAAGCTCAATAAGGCTTGTGTTGAGGTACTTAGACAACGATATATATAATATATAAATTACTACGTGATTGTTGATTCAATAGTTCAATTAAGTAATCGAGAGGTGGTTTTGTGCGACATTTGTGGCTAAAGCTACATTGCATGCCGCCATTACGTGGCAAATGGCGGCAATCTGAGTGAAATAGGTCAATTCGTTTCTTATTTAATTGAAAAATCATGTTGTATTCAACAATTCGATTCAGTTCGGCTTGGATTCGCGAAAAGGTTACGTACCATCATCGTTAAAAATAAATGTACAGTCAACCAATTTGAATCCTAGGCCACTATAGGACCTTGTCGCTTTAACTACTCTATACATGACATGCATCACTCAATAAGCACTGTCGTAGAAGTCATTATGACATGGTCCTATAGTGGCCTAGGAATAAAATTGGTTGACCGTACCTACTTTTGTGGGTGAGGCAAAAAAATCAGCGTAGACATTAGACAAATGTGACAAAAATTATTAACAATGATTAAAAATTATATTACTATAAAATCCAATACAATAAAATACAATTATTAAAATCATGATCATATCAGCTTAAAACGAGTTAAAATTAATATATACACCTCGGTCAATAAAATAAAAAAGGCTCCGATCACAGAGCCTCGGCTTCGCTTCGGCCGACAATTACATGTGATCTGAGTAATTTCTTCCTTTACTGCCACAAAACATGCGCAGTGACTAGAATACTGACGGGACACTGCAAGTTAATTAAACACATGTTTCTAATTGGAAATAAATAAAATACGACATGCAGGTTCTGCCAGGAATCAGGAGAGACTGTAATGCACATTCTCTGTTCCTGCGGACCACTAATGTCGAAAAGGAGTACCTACTTAGGACGGCATGTCGCAACATTATGAGGTATAGAGTATAACGGCCCAAAGAATATGGAATTTCCTAGATTCAACGGGCATTAGTAATTAATTTTAAAGGGCCGCTACAACAGATGAATACTTGATCGATGTGGCACTCAAAAGGAACACTCACACTACAATACCATTGAGGTATTATGTAGTACTAGAGAAGACCACTGGAAGAAAATGCTTCGACACCTCAATGAAGTGCCGGCACTTCACTGCGTTTAGTACTACGTCTCCGACTACTGGCGAGATGCCACGCATGTGTCACAAATAACTAAAAACAATAAAAATTAAAAATACCATTGTGCGTTATGAAAATATATTCTAATAATATCAAGAAACATAATAAAAGCAATATATTAACAATCCACTGCGAAAAAACTCTTGTTTTAAGCTAATTTAGAGTATTTTGAAATGTAACTTTAAACACTCGCGGTGGTACGCCATTTTCTTTGGCGCATAGATAAAATTTCGCAGATGTAACACGTAGGTACTAATGATTATCTACCTTATTGTTTGCAGAATATATACATAATAATGATATATTACTCTTTATTTCGTAATTTGTTTTAGTGTTTTTCTCATATTTAAATAGTATATTATGCTATAAGCGCCATTGGATAAAAAAAAGTCATTTGAGAAAGAGTTTCATGACTATTTTTATAAATTTTAATGTCATCCGTGTCACATATGTAAAACAATTTCAATACACTTGTAAGGAAATAAATACATTTTATCCAGATTCTTCACAGTATGTATGTAGGCAGAAACTGAACAGTTGTCATAACAGTTTCGCCTCTGGCTAGCTACACAGCTATGCTTATTCTTTAGCTTAGTGACAGACGTCAAACGCCGAAAATGGCGGACACAATTTGTTCTCAACAGCCTGTCTACTATATTTATGTCAGTGTACAATACAATACTTTACTGCAGTAGTGTTTGTAATGTACTATTATTCTCAAATAAGTAAAAATTTTACTTCAACAAATTACCCTTAGATTTCTTCGAACCTTTTGTCTTTCCCGTTTTACCGGAATCCTAATAACAAGAAACGATTATTGTAAATGTTGGAACTCTCGCCGGAATGCGCCTAATTCATTGCGTCCTATTAATTCCGACATAGCCAGTTCAGAATGTAGATATTAATTTAATACTTCAGGAAAAACGAGACTAAATTTCTTGAATTCTATAGAATTTGGAATTTTCTTATAAGAAGCTGTCAAACGCCGAGCCAATTGCTTTTGTATTAACTTACTAGAAGTACTTCTTGCAGATCATAAATAGCTAAGACTTATTGAAGAGGTGTAATATAGTAGAGAATAACCGTGCCCCTGATTTTGACAGCTGGAAAAGATGGGACTAACTAAATGTTTTGTAAATAAAATCAAAGACAATTTGAAATAGAGGTGGATTGTCAAAGAACACTTCGTAGCCACAGTAAATTTACTGCCATCTTTCGGCATTGTTTCGAGCGATAGCATCATAACCTTTAGCCTATTAGATGGCGCCACTTTTTTATATTTAACAAATTTAACACATATCAGTGAAATAATATAGATCGAAGTCAAATGGCGTTCTAAAAGTTTTAATAGTATGACCAAAGATGGCAGTACATATACTGTTATTCATACAAAGTTTTCTTTGACAATCCAAATATATTTCAAATTCTCTTTGATGTACGACGGCCATAGATCTAGAACGACGATACGTTTAAAAATAATTGAAGTGTACAAAAGGGAAACCATCACGTATAAAGTGAACATTTTTTGAGAGCGAAAGAGACAGGCAACAATAAAACGTTACCACTTTTAAGATTCGATAGTGGCCGACCGACTAAAATCAACCAAAACTTAAAATAAAAGAGCGGTCTTTAAAAATATATGTGGGTATCTGGGGCCACGGTATTTTGACTAAGGTGGCCAAGGCCAAGCCATGTATATGAGCTCAACGAGGGGGGGTGGGGTTAGGGTCGGCAACACGCATGTAACTCCTCTGGAGTTACAAGTGTACATAGGCTACGGTGACTGCTTACCATCAGGCAGGCCGTATGCTTGTTTGCCACCGACGTAGTATAAAAAAAAAAAATTTGAGTAAGGGGCAGAGTTTGTGAAGTTAGGGCTTGTAGAGGTAAAAGCTTGGCTCTACATGAGATCTGATAAGTTTTTGACAGTGTGAGCCTTATGATTTCGCCTTGGCAACATTTTACATGAAAACGTTTATGATAGGATAATTATTTTTTGGAATATACTGTTATAAAAGCAAACGTACTTGATATATGGGCGACTAGTTTCCTGAAAATAAGATTTATTTTATTTTATTTACAAACGAGAAATTAATTAAACATTCCAATATTTTATTTTATCTTTATATTTTCCTCATTAACAAGGCCGGTCGTTTAGCAAAAAATGGCGACTCATAAATACTTATTTAAAAATCCCGAAAAAACATCACGTTAATATTCATGTATATTTGAGCGAGTGAATATTCTCGCCCGTTTCCATACAAATGAGTTTACTTTCATTGTCACCACAGCCTATAGCAACGGTTACTTTCCATAGATGCCTCATTATGAAGCATCATGGCTCGGAAACTGGTTAAATTTCCAAACCGTTATCTTGTACTTACTTGCCGCAAAACCTTTTAGTTTCGGTTTTGCTCGAAAAACCGTTATTTTGAAGCCGCTTTTTATGAGAAAAGTTTTTGTCTATTTAAACGGTTTAGACCAATAAAAACCGGGTCCTTCCTATGTTTACGTGGTACACCAACAGGCCGGCCAGCCGTTTTGGCGCTCGGTGAATAAACCGGTTTTTTAGGTTACAATAAAGTTCTTAAAACGTTCGCGTTCTTATAAAAATTCGGAGGAAAACCGAAATAAACCGGTATGTACCGGTATTTTATAAACCGGTTCTGAGCCTTGTGAAGCATTAGCCCGGCGGCCCGGCGTCATCTCGGCGGAAACCTGCATACTGACATCCGCAAAGAAATTTAAGGTGTAGGTGAAGTCCCCAACCAGCTTTTGACTGCGTAGGGAGACATTCAAAACTTAAATTTATAGGTTTATTAAAGGTTACTTAAAATAATTTGATATTGCTTTCGAAAATATTCTTAGAAATACTTGTTTTAAGTGTGAATGGATTCAAATTTGACGTCCATGTTCGTTAGTACCATGGACAAAACCGCAAGTTCATATTAATAAAATAAAGATGGACTTTCTTTGGTGCAGATACATTCATCTTCCTTGTCGTATCCTCATGGCTGAGGGACCTGACGACTGTGGACACTCTTCACCAGTGCTCTCCAAGCCGCTCTATCTAGGGCCCGGTGCATGCTAGCATGAAATGTGGTTTTTGTCTCTGAAGTCTCACGATGTTTTCCTTCACCGAAAAGCGACTGGTAAATATCAAATGATATTTCGTACATAAGTTCCGAAAAACTCATTGTACGAGCCGGGGTTTGAACCCGCGACCTCCGTATTGCAAGATACATTATGAGGTACAATATGTATGTGATCTGTGACCCGGCGGGAGACAATTACTGAACGTTAATAATGGAGAGGTTTTTTGTTTGACATAGAATACACGATGAGTACCCAATTTCCCGGATGTTTACGGATATCCGGAAAATTAAAATGATCAAATGTGGCAGCTCGCTTTATGCTCGAGTTCATTATTAGGCAGCTTTGTTCATGAATTTTGCTACATCAGTACAATTTACGACTTTTTAAAGGCGAAGTTGTGCTAAAATGACAGCTTCTCCAGACACAAATATATAATAAATATAAATATAGCGTGTATTTTTGATGCAACCAAAACAAAATAAAAAACAAAACACCAACACAGAAAAAAAAAGCGCTGGTGGCCATGCGGTAAGAGCGTTGCGGGCTCAAACCCCGGCAAGTACCAAGGAGTTCTTCGGAACTCATGTACGAAATATCATTTGATATTTACCAGTCGCTTTTCGGTGAAGGAAAACATCGTGAGACTTCAGAGACAAAAACCACATTTCAGGCTAGCATGCACCGGGCCCTAGATAGAGCTGCTTGGAGAGCACTGTTGAAGAGTGTCCACAGGTCGCCACGTCCTTCAGCCATGAGGATACGACAAGAAAGTAGAACGTATCTGCACTAAATAAAGTTCATCTTTATTTTATTAATATGAACTTACAGTTTTGTCCATGGTACTAACGAACATGGACGTAAAATTTGAATCCGTTTACACTTAAAACAAGTATTTCTAAGAATATTTTCGAAAGCAATATCAAATTATTTTCAGACACACACTTTGCTTTAAAATGTAAATTGGAAAGATTTCAAATCCATCAAGGTATCCCAAGGTATTAATATTTGATACGAATTATGAATGACAGGACTGACAGGTTCTTGATTAGACCGCAATATTAATAAAATTGTAAATTTATGAAAATTTTGTTTTTAAAAACAAACTCATCCAACGTAATAGAACGTTTATAATATGTATATAAATAAAGTTATTTATTTAGTCATGACAAAGGGCGTAACGCATACCTTCTAAACAGTTAAATTCAATTCAATTTATTTGCATGAGACATAATTAGTCCATAGAAATGTTAGTAACAAACAAGACTTATTATATACGTTAGCTACTTACAGACTACTTAAAATACGTTACATACTCGTACAATGCCAGTTGACTCCATGTGAATGGATATCCAGTGCCTCCAGACTGCACTAACCGGGCACTGTGACACCAGATTTAGGAGACTGTTGGTGCTCTCCCGCACGCGGCGTATCATAGAGGCGGTTCTCTTGCGTATTCTTCTTCCTCCTGCCCTTATCCCACGTTACGTGGGGTCGGCACAACATGTTCTTCTCTTCCATTCTCCTCTATCTTTCGTCACCTCAGCACTCACTCCTTTCTTTCTCATATCCTCTTTCACACAATCCATCCATCGTTTTTTGGGTCTACCATCCGCTCTCCGTCCATCAACATTCATTCCTAACATTCTTTTTCCTATATGGCATTCATCCCTCCTCATTAAATGCCCATACCACGCTAACCTACCACTCCTTATCTTCTCCGCTACCGCTACTTTCAAACTTCCCCTTATATACTCATTCTTAATCCGATCCTTTCTCGTCACTCCATACATCCATCTCAACATTCTCATTTCCGCTGCGTGCACTCTTCTTTCATCCATCACTTTCGTCGCCCAGCATTCTGATCCATACATTACAACAGGTCTCACGATCGTCTTGTAGATTTTCCCCTTAAGTTTAAGGGGCATTCGTGGATCGCAAGTTGTTCCAGAGACCTGTCGCCATTTCATCCATCCCGCATTTATTCTATTTTTCACGTCACGGTCGATGTTGCCGTCACTTTGGATCAATGACCCAAGGTACCGGAAATCGGAGCAGACTGGTAGTTCTCTTGCGTATTATTGAGAAAAAACTGTCCACGCGTGCCAATGCGAACCTACCTGATGCGCTACAAAAGCGTGGTAGCCCCAACTGTAACCTGAATCCGTTGGTATACTGGACGCGCAGAGTATTCAATGTTTTTTAGTATAGTCCATCCACAGGTTGCACGGTAAAAGGATTGACAAAACCACTCAAATAATGTCGTTTTAACATCCCCATTACAGCGTGCAAACCTACGGGCCAACATATTACAGCGAACAGTCAATGCTGCGCTCCCTTTCCTGTCCATGTCGTCCTGGAGGTTATCGGTGACCCAGTGACCAAGGTACTTGAACCGAGTAGTCTTCGTGAGTGGAGTCCCGCATAGAAAGACGTCTGGTAACATATCTAGAAACTTATTTCCTGCTTCAAAAACTAAAAGCTCACTCTACTGTACTTGTGACCCGTGACATATGTATGACCATGTTTTCATATCAGCAACGTAATACGATTACTGCTGCATGAACATAATTTCACAAAAATAAATTGACGCGAACAGAATAACAAGGCAAAATATTATTTCAACTTATTGTCTACCCGAATTTCTTCAAAATAAATTGTAGGTATATGCTGCACTCTGCAAATTAAATTCTGTTTTCAGTACCCCTAGTGTAAATTCAATCGACATCATAACGTGACGAACGCGTTTGCGTTAAGTCTCATTTTGTATAGGATTTTGAGTTTCCAAAACGTCCCGCTTGGCGCGCTCTTTCTAAATCCAATACAAAATGAGACTAAACGCAAACGCGTACGTCACGTTTCGAAATCGAATTTATTTACACTAGGGGTACAGGTGTTTTGAGGTACGAGTAATATCAATACTTAAGTATACAACGCATACCGTTGTTATTTTTTTAAGCCGTAAAATAAGGAACAATAATCATATCTGCTAATTATTGTATTATCATTTCCATTTTGAACAATCGTAAGTGGGCTGGCTAACTACAAGATAGACCGACGACCTGGTGAAGGTCGCCGTGTAACTAGACGCACTAGCAGTTCTAGTTAACATATAAAAATAATTGGCACAAATAATCGGTCCATATCATTTTCATAAACTAAAAACCTCAATTATTATGTTCCAATATTAATCAAAATACTAGTAAATAGTATGTATATATCTAATAAATTAATTCCGTAAGTTTAATGGAATGGAAGCAAAATATTCTCACGAGAAATTCTAAACAACAAAGACTTTAACTAAATCATATTTCGTAGTGGGTCGTTACTCAGAAAAAGTGATTGGTACTCGAGTTTAAAAGGTAATAAATTAGTCAAACGTATAAGGTAAAGGCATCAGTGCTCAGACATGCACCAGTGTGCCAAAAGTAGGTGTTATTATAGATTAATAAAGTATGAATTGAAAAGTAACTTAAATTTTAAAAGAATTGCTTAGCATAAACCACAACACTACTTCAAAGAAGTGCTGTCTTCTGACATGAAGGGATATGTCATATGCGCCATTTTTTTGGAGCGTCACATGGTATTTTGATCAGACGTTAGCAGCCGAATTGTGCACTGCTTCACGTAATTAATACTTAATTTGTCTGGAAAAAGTAAAAAATTAATATAAATCCATATTAAAGTACGCCCTGGCCGATTACTGGGTTTGAGGCAGTAATTTTAAAGGGATCGTGGACCCAGAGGTCAGCCGATAGAGGCTGAGCATAGGTTTCAAGATTTTTTTATTATTTTCAAATGCAATGTAAGTCGTTAAATCAAGCACCTTTAAATATCTACATTATTATGACTTTATTTCATTGAAATACATCAAATACTCAGTAGTCATCCTGTGGCTGACCACTGGACACTGAGATCACGGAACTCGGAACCCAATAGCCAGGCGTTAAAATGAGATGGCTGTATATTGGGTACTTAAAGGCTGTGTCTTGGTAGACGGAAGGCTGATTACTGGCAAAAAGGGCCCTTGCATTATATTTAATGAAATATTTCCATAAGCTAAATTAAATTACGTTTTATTCTTTATAAAAATTAAACTTTAATAAATTATTGATGAGTAAAAACATTCATAATTCTTATTGATCAATTAGTGGGCAAATGAGACGTTCTTGAACATAGAAATCTCGTGGAGGGGTTGACTATTGGTGCCTTTACCCTACGATAAGTACGAGAGAAACGTCTAACTCGTCTGGAGCGTTTGCCGAAGGTTATAAATAGCTCAGTTTTAAGCCAGGACCGCCATTATATTTTTGACCGTCGGATTGTCACTTTCTCTGGCTTATTCGTAGACGTAAAAACAAAGGTTGTTATTTTGACGATTGAATGTTTGACATTGCGTAGCTACTATGCTGTTCTTTGTCAATCTGTTCAATTGTTATTTTAGTGTCAATACTTACTTATTTTTGTGGATTTTTTGTATTTTAGAGCCAGTTCAGTGTCAGGTTGCATGGTCAACCTACCGAGTACACCTAACCAAACGGTGACAAGCAGGTTTACTCGGGAATCCAGTAGAGAGTTAGGTCCAGGTCGCGAGAGGGGCCTGGCGTCAGCCTTTTTACCAACACAGGTGACGATTATACCTCTTACGTTCTCTTCAAGGTCTGACAGAGGGATATGAGGGTCTCACGTGTGGACCATTAGGAGTAATCCTTACTCATTGAAATCTGTTGGTAATTGAAGAAGCGTTGTCTTGTTAAATATATTTATTTATACACATTATATACATGGTTAGGGCGCCTTATTCATCTGTACCCAGGCTTCGGCTAACACAGATGGAGGGAGGCAATCACACAGACACTAGGGTTTGCTATACCTCGGTTTTGTCGGCCGAACGTTTAGAGCTTAAATTAGGGTCCCTCACACACACTCCTCCCTGTAAAAATAGAGGTTCGCCTCTAGTTTTACACACATTAGAATAGGTGAATTTGGGGTAGAGTTAGGGTAGAGTCATTATTTGGGTGTTAGGTTTATTTATTTTCTTTCACATTTAATTTGGTTGTATACAAAACAATACTAAAATCATTAGAGTTTTAACTGTTTTTAATTACAAAATAACTTAAAATCTATCTTCAGTAGCATATGGATGGGTTACTGAGGCTCGTACATTAAATATGATTGAAGGTTTATATATTTTTACATTGGGAGAGATAGGGGAACAAAGTTATTTGAGGACATACTAAATAATTTTGTTATAGGGAGCTAGTGACCGGCGGAGCAGTTCACTAGTGACAATTGAGCTTTTCTATAACTGGGGAATTAAAGGGTAAATAAAGTCATATTTAATAGACGATTGTTTTCAGTATTCCATACATTAATAGTACATTCAGATGAGTTTCTTGGCGTTTCTTCTCGTCTGAAATTAGGTTACGAAACGTTGGTAGAGTAATATTACATAGTGCTTAGGAATACCTATTAAAAATAAAATAAAATAAAATAAAATGGGTATTAATTAGCTTAGAGACCCGTCTTCATCCGGGCGTGACAGTAGATAAAGTATGTTTGTACGTGCTATTCTTTGCAATATTTACTTATGGTTACAATGGTTACATATACATATTTTCCTTTAGCTAGCTAGGTTAGCGAAGAGATATATTAAAAGGAAAATATAAGTTTTTAAATTACAAACAAAAAGGGCTTACTACTGTTCACGGTAACTGGTCACGGTAGGGCCCGGTAGGAGATAAATTCTAAAAAATATATATTATTTACTATTTTTTTTTTATTTGTCTAACAATAGTGTTAATAAAAATATACAGTAGGAATATTTACAAATTCATAGGATATTTAGGGATAGTTTTGAAAAATCCAAATCGTATCAGTTTTCACATAAAAGACGAAGGGTACTAAGGTTCACAACGTAAATACACTAGACGATCACATGGCCAAATTTATTTATTTTCCTATTTTTATTTAATCCTGGTTGAATTTTAGTTAATTAGTTTAGTAGTAGATGGGGTAAGGTACATTTTTGGTGCCGGAATGACCAGGATTATATATATATAAATAGTTTATTACATAGAGTAGCCTCGTCGGCTACATTTTTGCTGCCGTAAGAAAACTGGAATGTGAACAATATGATTTGGATTTTTCTTGGAAATTTTTAAATTATATCTATATATTATAATTTATCAATATAATTTTTTCTCCTCTTGGCTGCACTCTACCGATGTAACTTGCATTGTAGGGACTAATATTACCTGAAACAAACACAAAAATACATTAGTATAAATAGTCAATTAAAATTAGCTAAAACTAAAATGCGTTATGCGAGTCCAAACAAAAAGATAGCGGGCGATAGTTTCGTTTTCATTAAACAAATGTGCATATATGTATATGTACGGATGTATACATATACGTTTTTTACCAACACAGTGTAGAAATCCAGTGAGAGTGTTAAAAAGTGACTAAATTATGTTTTTAGTTTATAAAATTAAAAATTCATGTATAAAATAAGTGTGTTTAATAAGTGTTTAAATAAGAAAAAAAAGTGTTAAAAAACTAATAAGAACTTGTCATACTTGTCAAATGGTGAAAAATGATAATATCAAACATGTAGGACCATGTAAATCAATAGTGAGTAATGATATTGGAGATTTAATCATGGCAGATCTTTACGGGCCTTTACCATCAGGACAATTCGGAATGAATTACATTTTGGTAGTTCAAGATTCATTTAGCAAATTCATCAAACTATTCGCACTACGGAAGGCTACAGCATTATCTGTCGTAATTAGCATGAAAAAATTCTTTAAAATTATACAACCAAAAGCGGTTTTAACAGATAATGGTTCGCAGTTTAGTAGTGGTCAATGGAGGCAATTTATGAAAGAAAAGGGGGTCAAAACTATTTATACGACAGTTAGAAATCCTCGACCTAACACTACAGAGCGTGTGAATAGGCAACTCGGAGTTTTATTTAGGACTTACTGTGAAAAACGACATCAAAGTTGGGTGAAAATATTACCTAAGATAGAAACTTTATATAACAATACATTACACGATAGTACAGGGTTCACCCCATGTGAAATAATGTATGGTCAGCCTACGCAGTTATCATTTGATAAGGAAATTATTAGTCATATGAAGAAAAACATAGCGGACATTAGGCAAAAGGTTAGAGAAAATTTAAAGAAAGCAGCTGAGATAAGGCAGGCCAAGTTTAATCAAAGTTTTAGACTGATTCAATTTCAAATAGGGGATTGGGTTAAAATAAAAAAAAGTTAAATAAATCAAATGCTCAGCAAAAGATTACAAAAAAGTTCGAATCAATTTATGAAGGTCCTTATGTAATTGCAGCAATTCCCTATTCCAACGTAAATATTCTAGTTGATCCATACACGAATTTATTCAGAGGGAAATATAATGCAATTCATTTGTCAAGATATTATAAAGGTAAATTGAGTAAAAATAGCTGATCCGGCGAACGTAATGTTTGACTGAAATTAATGATTATAAATAAAAACATTTATACTAAGTATTGTTGTGGTTCAATATAAAAAGATTGGACTAGAAAAATAATTGTTAGAATCAAATAATAGTTATAAAATACAATAAATATTAAAATGATAAGTGTATTAGATATTAAGTCATATTTTTGTATCCTTAAAAATAAAAGTAATATTTTTGTACTTACCAAGTCTAGAGTAGAAGAACACTGGTTCTTGGGGTCGCGGGTCGAGTGTAGAGATGCTGAATGTCGTAGTTTAGCTGAAATTATTAATATTTTTATTATTATTAAGTGTTACCAAAACAGTTTACAAAAGTAATATTGTTATAGAGACTTTTAATAATTACTTTTAAAAATAAATAACAAACGACAAATTAGGATTAAGTTTTTTTTTGAAATGTAAATTAAATAGGTAGGTTAGAATAGGGTCTTCAATCCACATCCGGCATGATAGTAGTCTGTATGTGTGGAAGTAACACTATTCACATATACAAGTCGCTTCATTCAATTATACATAGAATAGGAAATAAAATGAATGAACTTGATTTGTGTATTGTTCATAAAAATGGAGTGTATTAATCTTAAAAAATACATATATTACCCTATAAGCTTGTATATTAAAGAGTTGGGCTACTTTATGTTACCCGAAGGCACAAATAGCGGTAGTGTAATTTTCGGAAAAAAAAAAATATATATATATAGTTTCAATTAACAATTTATATAATTAAACTAAAGAGAGACTAAGACTAGCAGTAATGATTTTTAGTTCATAAAATGATTTGAAAAATATATATTAATCATACATAGTATCATATTACATAATATTATCTGGGAAAAAAAAAAGTTATGTTAATATCAAGTAAGCAATTTAATTACCTCAAAATAAAATAACAGGACAGCATTCAGTGGCACTCGATACCTCGTTACTTGGAACATCTGAAAATTGGGAAGTATCCAGTTTAAACAGAGAACAAAGACGTTTTGTATTTATTTTCGTAGATTAAGATTTCAATATATCACAAAGAAACTAAAATTATCAATACAATTTTAATTATATATACGAGAATATCACTTTTTGGAAAAAAAAAATTTGGTTATGAGAAATTAGTTTGAAAATACAAATTACAGTAAATATTTGGTTATTGCGATGAAATTCATTAAATTTGTTTTTATTTAATAAATAAATGAACAAATTGAAATAAAAAAAAACTGCTAGGTTAGGAAAAGTATACTTACTTATAAAATGTCGTCATATAATTAGGAGGACTAATTATATATCAGCTTACTCAAAAACGCCTTACGTATCTGAAATCATATTTAAGCAAAAACTTGAAAACCGTTAATTAATACATGTGTTAAAAATAGCTGACGCTCAAGGCGAGACGCGTTTGGCCACTTAAAGGGTCGGAAAAAAAGGTCGCAGGTACTCCTTAATACGTCTTGTTTTGTGTTATCGAATTTCATTCATATTATATAGGCAATAGAGTTCACTTAAAACAAGTAAGTAGGCGTAACAACACTTTCTTATCAGTATCTATAGTGCAAACAGAACAGACTTCAGAAGAAAAAAGAATAGATTGTAGGCCAATGAGTTAAATTTTTATCATCATACCTATATATATGAACTAATAACATAATGGCAACAGGATAGTATTATAGCATAGATATAAACTAAATATGTAGTTTAAATTAACATTACGGTAAACTAATATATACTGAAATAACTGAACGTGTCCTACCTAGTTGACATTTTTAGGAAAAAATGTTCTGAAAAAAAAGAGAATAGTGTATTACTTACCTAAAGGGTAGATTCAGGGTCACCCAACTCATCCAGGAACCCGGATTCATTCATTAGAGCCTGAAAAATTCAAAAGAAATAAGTATGATTAATTGAATAAATTATAAATAAAAAATATTAATCATATGCTATCGATGAATTTATTAAACTTATTTAAACTTGGTCTTGATGTTCTTCATGATGTAATAAGAAATGTTTTCTTTTAACATTACAAAAGTTTTGGAATAATAATTAAAAGATTATTAAAATAAAATATTTGACAAAACATACATATAATTGTAGTTATACCTTAAATCTGCGAAGGCGATCCTTGAAATTTCTTATTTTCATAGTCAAAATATTTGAATTAAAAAAGGTTTTACATTTTTGCACAGTTTTAATAAGTCCTGGCGAGCGAGTTCGGCCAAAAATTTATCTCCATAGTATATAACTCGTTACTATCCCAAATTATTGGGAACTCACAAATTAAAGGGTCAATCTTAGTAAGTCTCATTTTAAAGAAAAATAATGTACACGTCACAATCACAACCTAGCACTTCAAAAAGAGTTTGGTTTTGTGTATAACAAATTGACCTATAGTTTATGCTAGGGGGCGCCACTAGCGCTATACTCTAGCGACGCCATAGACAAAACAAGGGAAATACTCAGTATTTACTGATGTTGCCAGTAAAGAAATTAATTGAAATAAAATATTAACTACAATTCATTGTAAAAAAAAAAAAAACATTTACCGATATATTAATAATGATCTTTGATTTATTACTGAGATTTTTTTTAAACTTGGGTTTAAGTTAATGGAAAAATTCATTAAAACAAAAACATGTTGAAATAATAAAACTTAGAATGTTGCGACCGATGCGGCCGGTGATAAAAAATTGAGACAATAGACGTAAAAGTTTAAGGACAAGTTGAGTGCACATGTTCGGGTCTCTAAAAAAAAAAATTGCCGTTGCGTCGAGGGTTTCTCTACCTGGACTGTAAAGTGCGTGGTGGTTTTGAGTACAAGTAAAGGATAGAATGTTATTTAATTGATCTAGATAATTTGAATTTGAATAGTGGTATTGGCCGAATACTGAATATTCAGCAAAAGTGGCCGAATAGGTCAAATACCATATAGTTATCAAATGTTTGTGGCATTTCTAGTATTTAATATTTATAGCATACATGAAAAAAGAAAATTAAACAGTCTAGAAATAGGTAGTAAAATAATAATAAAATATTACTCTTGATTACTTAAAAGTTAATTAAGTCGTTTAAATACACTTGTTACATTATCATAAAATATGATAAGTATATATTAAAAATATGTTAATTAAATATTTATCTGATACTGCAAAGCAAGAGAGGATAAAATTATAATATTCATGGTATTATTCGAAGATAATACTAAATAAATAAAATTTTTGGCTAGAATTGGCGGAAAAAAATAATTTAGCATAAATGAACAAAAATTACCAATTTACAAGATTAGATATGATATAAAAAAAAAAAAGTAATACATTCAAAACTTACCAATTATTTTCTTCAGCAACAAAATTTATTACACTTCACAATTACATTTCACTTCACGACACAGGGTGAAATTCAAAACTGAGCCAGTGACAACGGTCAGTTTGATCAGAGAGAAGCTTAACACATCCCCTCTGTCACTTCCGGGACGCTTCATTGCGGGGATGCCATGATAAAATATTGAGTTTTAGTGTTGCCATGATAAGATGTAATAACGTAACCTTAAATAAAACGGTACGGTATTAACGTTATCTTAACAAACAACTTCAACTTAAATATAAACAGTTTTGTCAATACACATTACGTTTGATATTGTTATACAATATATAGAAGGGAGCTTGGGGTTGTCTGAAATATTGTTTTTTTAAAGTAAGTTTTATTGGATGCATTTTAACTCTGGTTGCATATCGTGACTTTGGCTATCTGTAGAAATGGTCTGGGATAGATTGAGTGAACTGGGAAATGAAAGCCAATGAAAGATGATTAACTATTTAATTATAAGAATATACTAATGGGTATTTGATGTTTTTGCAAGAAGTGTGTGAAAGTTTGTAATATTTTTGTATATATGGATTTTTACAATTAGACAAATGTCGGATTGCAATCAACCTGGATTTGTTGATATTTTTATTACAAAGAAATACACAAAATAGTCAACAAATTCTTATCAGTAGGCTAAAATCGTATGACGATTCGACCCATTTTCAAAGGGTAGTTTTTGTTGACTATACACTTCACAAAAAGCTAAGACCATGACTAATTACACACCTCATAGTGAATGAGATCTTTGACAGCAAAATACGATGATGACATGTCAATGAACATGCATTATCACAACTTTATATTCTAAAGAGATATTAATGCATTATTTTTAAATGAATTTTATCAAGTTATTTCTAATATGGGTTTGAGTGTGAAATGGTTATATGTATTTAATTATTAAATAGAAAGATAGATAATAGTAGTAAACGGTTCTCAAGTAAGACTTATTTTCATATGTCATAACGGTGAAGTGTTTACAGTAGTGTAGATAATTTTCAATTTTATTATTTTTCAATGGTTCGTCTGGATGAATATTTATTATTTTTAATAGTATTTAATTGCAGACATTACATAGTATTTTTAATTTATATCTATGTTATGTTTGTAAAGATAATGTTTTGATACAAGTATCAGGATGTTATCAAGGTATAATTTAAGTTTTTTTTTTACATTTTACTGTTAATATGGAAGTCAGTCTGAAGTCAAATATCTGGTTCATGTATGAGACATGCTCCAAGAAAACTTGATTGGAAGGAGTGATTGGGTAATAGAATTCGGATTGAGCTTTGACTAATGGAGAATGAATATCCCAGTACTTATACCAAATGTTTTTCCTACTTTGTGAGGGGAGGTTTTGTTGGTTCATCTATTAACCGGGCAATGTGGTTAAGTCGCCGGATAGAAAGATCCATAGACTAGGATGAAACCATGAGATCGAGCTACTAGAGTTTATTGGATTCACGACCCAATATCCTGTGCTGGTAGGAAAATCGTGACGAAAAGATAATCATGATACATTATTAAAATTCAGAGATCCGAGTTTTATACTGAATCAATCACAATCAAGGAGTATTGGTTTAAACACACATCATACACCACACGTTTACATTTACACAAGGGGGGAAGGAAGGGGATAATATCAACAAATTCAGGATATAATTTTCAGTTTTATTGGAATAAGGGTTCGAGAATTATACATGTATGTGTGGAACAATACAATGCTAATTCTCGAGGGGGCGATTGTAACTAGACGCACTAGCAGTTCTAGTTAACATATAAAAATAATTGGCACAAATAATCGGTCCATATCATTTTCATAAACTAAAAACCTCAATTATTATGTTCCAATATTAATCAAAATACTAGTAAATAGTATGTATATATCTAATAAATTAATTCCGTAAGTTTAATGGAATGGAAGCAAAATATTCTCACGAGAAATTCTAAACAACAAAGACTTTAACTAAATCATATTTCGTAGTGGGTCGTTACTCAGAAAAAGTGATTGGTACTCGAGTTTAAAAGGTAATAAATTAGTCAAACGTATAAGGTAAAGGCATCAGTGCTCAGACATGCACCAGTGTGCCAAAAGTAGGTGTTATTATAGATTAATAAAGTATGAATTGAAAAGTAACTTAAATTTTAAAAGAATTGCTTAGCATAAACCACAACACTACTTCAAAGAAGTGCTGTCTTCTGACATGAAGGGATATGTCATATGCGCCATTTTTTTGGAGCGTCACATGGTATTTTGATCAGACGTTAGCAGCCGAATTGTGCACTGCTTCACGTAATTAATACTTAATTTGTCTGGAAAAAGTAAAAAATTAATATAAATCCATATTAAAGTACGCCCTGGCCGATTACTGGGTTTGAGGCAGTAATTTTAAAGGGATCGTGGACCCAGAGGTCAGCCGATAGAGGCTGAGCATAGGTTTCAAGATTTTTTTATTATTTTCAAATGCAATGTAAGTCGTTAAATCAAGCACCTTTAAATATCTACATTATTATGACTTTATTTCATTGAAATACATCAAATACTCAGTAGTCATCCTGTGGCTGACCACTGGACACTGAGATCACGGAACTCGGAACCCAATAGCCAGGCGTTAAAATGAGATGGCTGTAGATTGGGTACTTAAAGGCTGTGTCTTGGTAGACGGAAGGCTGATTACTGGCAAAAAGGGCCCTTGCATTATATTTAATAAAATATTTCCATAAGCTAAATTAAATTACGTTTTATTCTTTATAAAAATTAAACTTTAATAAATTATTGATGAGTAAAAACATTCATAATTCTTATTGATCAATTAGTGGGCAAATGAGACGTTCTTGAACATAGAAATCTCGTGGAGGGGTTGACTATTGGTGCCTTTACCCTACGATAAGTACGAGAGAAACGTCTAACTCGTCTGGAGCGTTTGCCGAAGGTTATAAATAGCTCAGTTTTAAGCCAGGACCGCCATTATATTTTTGACCGTCGGATTGTCACTTTCTCTGGCTTATTCGTAGACGTAAAAACAAAGGTTGTTATTTTGACGATTGAATGTTTGACATTGCGTAGCTACTATGCTGTTCTTTGTCAATCTGTTCAATTGTTATTTTAGTGTCAATACTTACTTATTTTTGTGGATTTTTTGTATTTTAGAGCCAGTTCAGTGTCAGGTTGCATGGTCAACCTACCGAGTACACCTAACCAAACGGTGACAAGCAGGTTTACTCGGGAATCCAGTAGAGAGTTAGGTCCAGGTCGCGAGAGGGGCCTGGCGTCAGCCTTTTTACCAACACAGGTGACGATTATACCTCTTACGTTCTCTTCAAGGTCTGACAGAGGGATATGAGGGTCTCACGTGTGGACCATTAGGAGTAATCCTTACTCATTGAAATCTGTTGGTAATTGAAGAAGCGTTGTCTTGTTAAATATATTTATTTATACACATTATATACATGGTTAGGGCGCCTTATTCATCTGTACCCAGGCTTCGGCTAACACAGATGGAGGGAGGCAATCACACAGACACTAGGGTTTGCTATACCTCGGTTTTGTCGGCCGAACGTTTAGAGCTTAAATTAGGGTCCCTCACACACACTCCTCCCTGTAAAAATAGAGGTTCGCCTCTAGTTTTACACATATTAGAATAGGTGAATTTGGGGTAGAGTTAGGGTAGAGTCATTATTTGGGTGTTAGGTTTATTTATTTTCTTTCACATTTAATTTGATTGTATACAAAACAATACTAAAATCATTAGAGTTTTAACTGTTTTTAATTACAAAATAACTTAAAATCTATCTTCAGTAGCATATGGATGGGTTACTGAGGCTCGTACATTAAATATGATTGAAGGTTTATATATTTTTACATTGGGAGAGATAGGGGAACAAAGTTATTTGAGGACATACTAAATAATTTTGTTATAGGGAGCTAGTGACCGGCGGAGCAGTTCACTAGTGACAATTGAGCTTTTCTATAACTGGGGAATTAAAGGGTAAATAAAGTCATATTTAATAGACGATTGTTTTCAGTATTCCATACATTAATAGTACATTCAGATGAGTTTCTTGGCGTTTCTTCTCGTCTGAAATTAGGTTACGAAACGTTGGTAGAGTAATATTACATAGTGCTTAGGAATACCTATTAAAAATAAAATAAAATAAAATAAAATGGGTATTAATTAGCTTAGAGACCTGTCTTCATCCGGGCGTGACAGTAGATAAAGTATGTTTGTACGTGCTATTCTTTGCAATATTTACTTATGGTTACAATGGTTACATATACATATTTTCCTTTAGCTAGCTAGGTTAGCGAAGAGATATATTAAAAGGAAAATATAAGTTTTTAAATTACAAACAAAAAGGGCTTACTACTGTTCACGGTAACTGGTCACGGTAGGGCCCGGTAGGAGATAAATTCTAAAAAATATATATTATTTACTATTTTTTTTTATTTGTCTAACAATAGTGTTAATAAAAATATACAGTAGGAATATTTACAAATTCATAGGATATTTAGGGATAGTTTTGAAAAATCCAAATCGTATCAGTTTTCACATAAAAGACGAAGGGTATTAAGGTTCACAACGTAAATACACTAGACGATCACATGGCCAAATTTATTTATTTTCCTATTTTTATTTAATCCTGGTTGAATTTTAGTTAATTAGTTTAGTAGTAGATGGGGTAAGGTACAGCCGGAAACCGCTGGATGGTTAAAATCGACTTGCAAGCATTTACTACTTGCAAGTAATGATTAAGTAGTTGTTCTTTTTTTGAAATTTCAAATTCTAATGAGGTGTGCAATAAGAAGTGTTCTAACTATAATAGTATTTTATACAATCGTCATATAATAGAGAGCTTTTCAGTCAAGTACCGTATTTAGGCAACGAAGCTTGATGAGTTGGCTAAGTAAGGTAAGAGATTGAAAAGTTTGATTATATCAAGTTTGTATACAATACTTTTTCTACGAGTCATATATAAATAATTAATGAAAATATCTTACTAATATCAGTCGACAAAAATGTTGACATAAAGGCGACGCAACGCGCCCGTTTAGTCTTTTCTATGGGAGCGCGGCGGCACGCGTGTCGAAATAAATCTTGTAGTTGAGTGGGAGCCCATACATGAAAAGTACGCAATTATAGTTTGGTATACGAAATCTTAATTCAAACATTACAGTCAACGACTACAAAAAATATTCATAATATTTTAGTGAAGGACGATATGATTCATGACCTTCGACTCTCATTACGTAGTACTATTATTTACTCATTGCCGAAGCAGAATTCTACAAAAACACCCGACGTACTTTTACACATTCAACCAATAGATAGAGATCAAAGAAAATGGAATAAAAGCAAATCAAATATGAAATAAATCTTTAATACGTTCGCATCTTACCGTTTATTGATGAGTTGCTAGCGGATAAATCAATGTATTTCGGTCCGCCGCAATATTAAGACGTATGTTTGTTTATTTCTCACATCGATCAAAGTTTGCATACATTTGGAAAGGATCCTTTTCTTTTCGGCTTATTACATTCTATGAAATGAAAAATGCTTTTATTTGCATTTTGACTGGTGGATTAATTAATTAATTAATTAAAATTCATTTATGTCGAGTAACAATAGGACTCATAATCACATACTATTAGATAACATTAAAATTACATAAAAACAAATTAAAAATATTAATATTAACATAAATTATTTTAAATTATATAACACAACACAACACAACACAAATTATTTTACAACATGCATGTCGCAGCAATGTCGAATGTAGGGACAATCGACTCTGTCAGCAATCATGGCCAGGACGGCATTGGGGCTAGCTCGCACCATGGAGGCCCCGCGCGTGAGAAACACGCCGTGCGCGCCTCCGCGAACATGCCCGACGCGCTGCAGTATCGAGGCAGCCCCAACACCGCCGTGAATGCATTGTTAAACTGCATACGGAGGGCGTTGTAGGCTTTCTGCGTGTAGTTCGCCCACAGTCTGCAAGTATAGAGAGACTCATTGTTATTGTACAGTACGCTCTGAAGAGCGTTATTTTTACGTCCCAGGAACACCTTGCAAACCTCCGGGCGATCATGTTTGCTCTAACACATAAAGCCCTCCGTTCACGCTTGATGTATACATTGTCCTTGAGGTCGGTCGTAACGATATGGCCCAGATATTTAAATTGATGTACTCTTTCCAAAAGTACGCCATTCAGATAGATAGAAGGCACATCTAGTTTTCGTTTAGACCCAGCCTCATAGACCATAAACTGACTTTTAACGGCATTGTACCATAAACCGTGCTCAGGAACGTACTCCTTACAGTATTTAAGTAAGGATCGAAGACCACATATTGACGCGCTCAGCAAAACTATATCGTCTGCATAGCTCAAGTTGTTTACGCAAACTCCCTCTACATGACAGCCGAAATGCTGGCCGCTGAGCTTGACAATAAGTGCATTAATGTACAGATTGAAGAGTGAGGGAGACGTAAGACCTCCCTGTCTCACCCCACACTCCAGCCTGTACTCTTCCAACATCTCTCCAGTCCATCTGACACTGTTGACCTGGTGTCCGTACCAATGCTTGAAAATGTTAATTAGTTACTGAGACAGATTGATGCTCTCTAGCTTTTTCGTCGAAAGCTTTGGATAAATCCAAAAAAACAAGCATAGACAGGAGTTTTGCGATCCGTGCAGTATCTGACGACATGCTTAAGCGACAGTATTGCACTTTCTGTAGATACACTAGTCCTTTTAGAATGATTTTTCAAATAATTTATCTTGATTACGTATATTGAGCAATGGAATGATGTACTTATATTATGAATACTGGTATTCATAAATAAAAATAAACAATTACCGAAACAAGACAAGTAGTCTAATATAAACCGTTTTTGAGTTATTTAGACATTTGTATTTATTTAAAAATAAATGTTTAACTAGACCAATAAAAGTAGTATTTTCAATAAGTTCTTGCTCACACCCAAAAAAATCTGGCCGAATAATTTATTGGTAATCATGATATTTATACATTTTTTATTTATTCACTTATACATATGAGAAATTCTTTGAAAAGCGTTTCAACCGATCAAGTTCGTAATTTTAATTCCGCGCGTATTATTGCTACACGGGAACAACAACTTTTTATGACTTACGTTAAAATAATACGCGATATCGTTTAAATTGTTTATTTGTACTGATTATCGTTTATTAATATTTTTTTCTATAATCTTCATTGCTTCTCCATAGAGCGCCCTAGCAATGTTCTGCAACGCTTCGCGAGCGTCATGTATCGGCATCCGATCACTGCATTTCACGACGGCGCTAAGCTCCTCATTTAAAAGACTGGATAGTGCGTCCATACAACGAGTGCTGCTCACCGCATGGTTTAGCTCATTCAAATTCACAGGCCGCTGTGACATCATTAACTGATCGTAGACCGAGGGATATTCCCAAAGAGCCATGATAACCGGTGCGCTCACCAGCGAATAGTTAGATTTCGGATTAGTAAAGAAGTCAGATATGTTTAGATACAGTTGCGATAACAGAGCGAAATGTCCTCCAAATTTGTAAGCGTCTCTTTCTATTTCTCCTCGGCGAGCTAGCTTCATGGCGGCCTCGCAACCTTTCCCGAGAATGCTGCCCGACAACAGCATTGTGCGGAGTATCCACTCCTCTTTTCCTTGTCCAAGGTAGTCGTTGCTGCCGAGCTTCTCCAAGTTGCACTCGTTCTCCCAGTCGTAACGTCTAACCTCTTGGGTTACTGGTGAAACAAAATAATTGAAGTGAGAACATGCCTTGACAATTAGGTACCATCCGTATTTTTTACTTAAATGCCTTAATATAATTTTTCTAGAATAAAATTTGACTTGCGAAATTGTCTTCTATTGGTCTAGCGGTTCAAGAATAAGTCATCCTTAAGTGACTGTACTTCAAGAACAACAAAACCGTAAAGATTATTTTACGTCTGGAGAGCCATTTACACTCCTTGGCAGTAACAGTAACAAGGCATTGAGAAACCTTAGTTTCGAAAGACCGACTGATGCGAAATAGGTTGAGAGGAAGAATTAAAATAAAACAGCACCTTTTGGCTTAGAAGGTATGGGTTTGTCATCTATCCCGCGTTCGCCCAGGAACTTTCCTTCGATCTGGTCCCTTAGGCAACTGAAAATCAGCTCGGACACTTCGGTGTTGCGCAAACCACCATGACGCAGATATGACTTGCTGAGTATGTAATCTCCTGAAAATTTGAAGAAAACAGTTCCATTATCTTTATCATTGTTATACTCTGATAAGGTTTTATTTCGCCTTTACCATGTTGCGAATTTGCAATGATACTAATTTATTGTACTGGCAGACTCTTTGAGAACAGACGTTGAAAGTCATCAAATGTCACCAATATAAGCAAGAAGAATAATTTTCGCAATTTTAAACGATTTACGACAAAAATGCCAAAAAAAACGGCCATTGATTGAAGAAATTTTATTCTGAATATAATAAAACGTTTCGATACATCAATAAAAGGATGATGGATTGCGTAGCATTCCAATAACCAATGTTTTTAAATTATTCGTGCACATCGCCGGTAGTCCTGCCATTTTTTTTAACTACTTGTACATGACGTACAAACATTATTGCCATGTATGTAAGCTGCTTGTAGTGACACTATCTCAGGGCTTTAGAATCTTGTGAGACTTTAACTAATAATGGAAATCGATTGTGATCTATCTTTTCTGGATAGTGGAGGCCAGCGCATTTTGTTTCTATTTAGTTAGGTTATCCTTTAATTTTAAGATTCTGGGATTTTATGGGTAAAATTAAGAACAATAAAATTCCTAGCTGAGCAACTTTTCAAATCTCGAATTTTTGAAGCTAGGTTTCTGTCGCGCTGCGGTAGGCGGGAGTGCGTGCGTGCGATAAGGACAACTGCAGCTCTGACTAAAATTCCTACGAAAAAAACAAAAAAATCGATGTTTCGCTCTCGACTGTTTCCTCCTTCAAACCGCAACCGATCATTTTGAAATTTTGGAAACTGCAAAAGCAAGAAATAATACATGCCGCTATGTTTAGATTTTTTTGGATATTTGTTGTCATATTTGTATATAGTACGCCTTTTTTGCAGCCAATTCAATTGAGTCGTTTTTGCGATTTTCGAGGCGCTGTAAGTTTCTTCAAAATAGAATAATCCAAAAAAGCAAAACATAGCGGCAGAGATATTGATGATATTGATCTTATTTGAAAAAATCATTGCTCTAGTTTTAAAATCCAGGGGGGGGGGGAAACAGTCGAGAGCGTTTGTATAGAAAAATCGCAACTAGGAATTCCTCTTAAGAACATCACCTGCCAGAAGAACGACTTTGTTTCCATTAAGTAGGTCATGGTATTTATCTCCAAACTTCTCTTTCTCCTGTAGATTGGCAATGGCCTTGTGCATAATATGGCAGGCAGATTGCAACTCAAGTATCTCAGCCATCGTTCGTTGAGAGTGCAGTATTCCTGGGTATCATTAAGAAGGGGCGCAGTTCAGGTCTTTTTCAGTCAAACAGCCAGTAGTTAAAGTTGCAACATCAAAAGATATGTGAATCATCTGTTGTCTTCGAACTTTAAGATACGTCAGATATTTGCTAAGGATATTACATGGATTAGAATTCTTCAATTTTTGGATTAGAAAAAGGAAAACGAATTCTTCAAACAAAAACTTCACTTTTGACACTGACACATTCAATCCATATCGTATCTTTAGGAGATTTTTGACGTATCTTAAAGTTCGAATCGGGCTGCGAGAGACAGATAATATTTGCATGAGATTTTATGGTGGCCTAGAGGTAAGAGCGTGCGACTTGCAATCCGGAGGTCGCGGGTTCAAACCCCGGCTCGTACCAATGAGTTTTTCGGAACTTATGTACGAAATATCATCTGATGTTTACCAGTCGCTTTTCGGTGAAGGAATAACATCGTGAGGAAACCGGACTAATCCCAACATGGCCTAGTTTACCCTCTGGGTTGGAAGGTCAGATGGCAGTCGCTTTCGTAAAAACTAGTGCCTACGCCAAATCGCCCAAATCTTGGGATTAGTTGTCAAGCGAACCCCAGGCTCCCATGAGCCGTGGTAAAATGCCGGGACAACGCGAGGAAGAAGAAGAGTTTTTTTAACACAAACAGAACAACGTGACCAATCAAAACTAACCGCCTTATAGAATGGTACTGATACTGTTTATACTTTATGTTTATAATGTTAATGTAGAAATATGAATATTTAAACTATCTGGCAATCACATAATAGCAATAACCTTACACGTTAAAATCAGTCAATTCGTTTGAGCTGTGGGGCGTTTTACGTACACGAGTATAGTTTGTCTTCCACGACACCGGCAGATTTGTCAAATCTAACTTATAATAACATGACATTATGAGTCAAGGCAAGCGTCTTCGTGAATGACACGATCTATACATATTATATACCTGAGTCATATTCATCTTCAGTGAAATCTTGAGTGTTGAATCCTGCTGCCTTGGAGACTAGGAGGATTATTAGACTATGGTTTATCTTTCTGCTGGACTCATTTAGTAGGTTTTTGGCATATTTTACAACTGTGTTTGTTTTTACCTGAAGAATAAGTAGTTGAATATTAATAGAATGAACAGAGTAATCTTTTTTCTAAACACTTGGCAATATACACGGTGTTTTACGAGGAACCCGAATGATTTTAATATTTTTTTTTTTAATTACTGATCATATTTAATGCCTAATATGCCCTTTTAACTTTTCTGGAATTCGCCTTGTTTCAGAGTTAATGGCAATTGAAAAAAAAACTTAGTGCTAAACGCATTTTAATGTTGCTATAATATATCATCATTGATAGATGTAAAACAGTGACAAATAAATAAAAAAATAATAAAAAAATAAATAAATATTATAGGACATTATTACACAAATCGACTAAGTCCCACAGTAAGCTCAATAAGACTTGTGTTGAGGGTACTTAGACAACGATATATATAATATATAAATATTTATAAATACTTAAATACATAGAAAACACCCATGACTCAGGAACAAATATCCATGCTCATCACACGAATACATGCCCTTACCAGGATTTGAACCCGGGACCATCGGCTTCGTAGGCAGGGTCACTACCCACTAGGCCAAACTGGTCGTCAAAAAATAACACTTTGAAAAACTCCGTTTTACGAAAAAAAAAGAAATATAAGTGACAAATTACAAATAACATAATATTATTTTACAAATACATAAAAAAAAAACAAAGAATCAAAATGTTTTTTTGGCGAAATTGGGCTTAACTCATAAATAAATAAATATTATAGGACATTATTACACAAATTGACTTAAGTCCCACAGTAAGCTCAATAAGGCTTGTTTTGTGGGTACTTAGACAGCGATATATACAATATATAAATATTTATACATACTTAAATACATAGAAAACACCCATAACACAGGAAAAAATAACCGTGCAACAAACAAACATCAACAAATCATCATCATCATCAACATTTGGTCATGTAACAAATAAATGTTTCTTTAATTTTTTATTGTTTAAACTTTATTGCACAATACATGAAGAGTACAATTGGCGTACTTAATGCCAGAAGGCATTCTCTACCAGTCAACCATGAGCCATGATTTATCTATCTAACATTTTTTACTTTTTTTGGCCTCAGAAATGCGTGGTTAAAATCTTTCGAGAAGATTCTAAGATTCTGTATTTTGTTTTAATTGATTGTGTACTTTGTTGTGTATTTCTCTGTTTGCCTTTGTGTTTTTAAATGGTGTGTATTTGCAGCAAACAAATAAACGCTTTATCTATCTATCCATTTTATTGGGTTCCTCGTAATACTCGTACACAGTGATTAGATTAGATTAGATTTATTTATTTCTTAAAGAAAAAGACACAGTATTTTACACAAAAGGATAAAACAAAGGCTTTCACTAAAAGATCGTCAACTTAACATTAAAACAAAAAATATAAAAATTTAAAATTAATAAATAAAAAATGTCACGATTAAAGAGAAAATGTAAATGTATACATAGCTAGGGACAACCTAGGTATTGTCGAAATGTCTAAAAGAATAAAAAACAAATATATTTACAAAAACACTAAGTTATAAATAACTTTATCTGTAAAGTAATTTAAATGAAAAATATAATGTATGTAAACGATCTTAATTGCTAAAAATATTAATAGAATGTCAATTCATATTAAATTAAATTAAATGTCACAGTTATAAAATAGGTATAACATCAATATAAAATAAATACATAATAAATTATTTTTCGCTATATTCTTTAACGGAATATTATAAATAAATAAATATAAATAAATAAATATTATAGGACATTATTACACAAATTGACTAAGTCCCACAGTAAGCTCAATAAGGCTTGTGTTTAGGGTACTTAGACAACGATATATATAATATATAAATATTTATAAATACTTAAATACATAGAAAACACCCATGACTCAGGAACAAATATCCATGCTCATCACACGAATACATGCCCTTACCAGGATTTGAACCCGGGACCATCAGCTTCGTAGGAATATACCGACATTTCTATTAAAAGTTCTTTCAGTTCGTGTGCGAATAATAGAAAGGCACAGGAACGTAGGATTAATCCATATTAACAAGGCAGTGGTCCCGTCCGATTTGTAAACGTCGGAAGGGATGTGTTTTAATGATCGTTAGAACCCGATCTTCATCGGCTTGCATAGTTTGCAGACAGTTGAGAAATGTTTCTTGGGCTTGGAGGAAAGTATTATACTATGTTAAGAGGCTATCAACACCCAATGTCCTTGAAACTGATGTTACTTAAACAGTTTTTAAGAAAGACTATTTGTTTTAGTCAAGTAAGAAAAATATATGTTCATATTAATTATATTTCAAAGACCGTGGTCGTACTCGATACACGATTGAACGAAATCGGCTCGATAAAAAATAATTGCAAAGATTGGTCTTAAAATCACAATTAAACGGTTTTATGTCTTTATTGTTTTGACTTATGGGTCTGCAATTAAAATCATAATTTTAAAACATTTATATCTAAGCCGTGGTCGAGTTAAATATTACACTAATAATCCACTTTTTTTTATTTAAATATTTTTCTTATTATTCCCTTGCCCAGGCCCAGTAACATGCGACAGTGCTATCTCATTTACTCCGATACAAATAGACAGTGTGCACGCTTTAGGTATTGACAGCCTCTTAACTCTGGCGACCTGTCTAGTCTATACCTCGATTGGGGAAAGATGTTTGAGGATTAAATTAACATTTCTCACTAGTTTCGTCAACTTATTGGATCCGCCTACAATCTTTTCATCGAAGAGCCAGTCTGGGTTGACGAAGGAAGTGAATCCCACGATCCGCTCAGACCGTGACACTGCTTCGCGCCAGTCCAGGACTTCGTTTTTGGAGAACCTGCGTCTGTAATAATAAACTGACAGGTTTTAATGAGTATACTCTAAATTTGACATCTACATGCCTACTTACTGGTTAAAATTATTGTTCCTGCAGGTATATGAACGACGCGATTATCGATTGCGTTCGACACTGTTTATCGAATTTTGCCAAAAAATATGTTTTATTTATCATATTAATACGTCGATAACCACATCTCACCTAAATACATCATCTCATAATATTTGTACAAATACCGCCACCAAGTTGCCAAGCGGACTCCAGGCTCCCATGAGCCGGGGCAAAATGCCGGGACAACGCGAGAAAGATGATGACCACCAAGGGCCTTTTGCCAGTTCTGCTCAAAAGTTCCACCTCCACGTCAAATGACATTTCACACCTAAATGCCACTACTCTAGTTATTCCAGGGCATAATAGCTTATGAATACATACATAAATCATTGTGTTTCCATCTGTTATGACAATAGGTATGTATTCTGTAAGAGCACTTAAGGTCTCCTTGCAGATTTTCTTTTGTTAGCCTACATTAGTCCCACTGCTGGGCAAATCACTACATACTACTACTATTGGGTACTACTGGGTATTTGCAGGTTTTTTTAAATATCGTTACCTTTGATTAATCTTTGACCGAGACCAAATTCCATGATTTTTCAGCATATACAAACTGTACAATTTTCTTGTAATCAACATAATTTTGATGTTTTTTCCGAGACTAGATAAACTAGATGTACACTTAGAGATAAAATGGCACTTATCACTGCTAATGTATGATTTAATTTAACTAAAATTACATAAAAGAGACAATGTGCAAACTACAACAGCAAAATTACATTCATGTTCTCATAATTCAAGTTTATATTATTATTGGAATGAGGTAAAAAACTTATACATATTCTAATATGCGACTAAAACTAATAATTTTATTCATTATTCTTACATGTTTTTAACTAGTATTGTTCAGAAAATATTGTTTGTCAGTAAATTAGCATGAATAATAAAACGTGAGTATACCGAATGCAAATGTTTTAATCACATCTCTGTGCTGAATCATAAAAAAAAGTTTGAGAGTACAAATAAAGATGTACAAGTTTAAGAAAAAAAAAAAATTATTATAAGGGTTCTTAAAATTTTCGGGCCTGTTCTCTCGTAACTTCGGCCCTTGGATTTTGAGACTTAATTACTATTGCCCACATTTTTTTTTCTAAGACAGCAGCATTAACTAAAACAAAGATAAATAATAAATCAAAGGAAACAAGAGTATCTGAATCAATTTAGTTAAAGAATTACCGGTAACAGATTTTCTCTTACACTTTGGGCCAAAGTGCACTTTGGGCCAAACCAAGTACACTAATTTTTTTTGCGTGAAGTTTTCTACGTTAAATCTTACGGATTAAAATTAGTTTTAACGGCTGCCGCTAGCATTAATGTTTAATATTCCATATTAAGTTTAAAATTTCGTGTGTTTATGACAATCAGCGACTCTTCTCCCTCCACCGACTTCGCACCTTGCCAATAATTAATGTTATCCTCGTTATAACATACGTACAATACGTATGAAACAGCCATTCAAACTAGCCACGTGCCCCTAATGGTGACGCCAAAATTTTCAACTAACAGCCCTTCTGTGGACCGAAAAGTTTTAAGTAAATATCCGTGTAGTTGTAAACTTCTTAATGGAGACATAATTTACAGGTACTAACGGAGCGGAGCATAGAATTCTGCACAGAGAAATGGCCAGACTCCATACGAAAAGAGCTTTATGGCGCCTTCAGCTTTGTACTGGTGTACGCCGTGCCAGGTAAATATACGATGACTGTTATCCTATTTTCCTGACTGCTAGTACCTACTAATACAGTAAGAAGCGCTGGTGGCCTAGCGGTAAGAGCGTGCGACTTGCAATTCGGAGGTCGCGGGTTCAAACCCCGGCTCGTACCAATGAGTTTTTCGGAAGTTATGTACGAAATATCATTTGATATTTACCAGCCGCTTTTCGGTGAAGGAAAACATCGTGAGGAAACCGGACTAATCCCAACAAGGCTTAGTTTTACCCTCTGGGTTGGAAGGTCAGATGGCAGTGGCTTTCGTAAAAACTAGTGCCTACGCCAAATCTTGGGATTAGTTGTCAAAGCGGACCCCAAGCTCCATTGAGCCGTGGCAAAATGCCGGGACAACGCGAGGAAGAAGAAGAAGAAGAGTACTAATACAGTAACTTTATACATTAGCGTTTGCGTCAAATCCGGTAGTTATGACAAGCTTTTATTTAGTTTCACCTGTCCGTTGTATGTCTGTCGGTCTGTAATCAAATCTTGCAAGTTAAATTTGATCCATTCCCCGGTTTCCGATTGAGCTGAAATCTTGCATGCGTATGTAAGTCAGGGGACAATGCAATATAATAGTACCATCGAGCTGATCTGATGGAGACAGGAGGTGGCCATAACGTTCGTTTTCGTGGAACTCTGTGATAAAACAACGCAACCTAATTGTGTATGGGGTTTTTAGAATTAGCTCGACGCGTATTAGTCGCCTGTCTAAAAAAAAGTACAGTCAGCGATAAAAGCTTGTAACAAAAATGAAATTTTGGCAAAAACTTATTTGCAGACTTGTTGATGATATTGACCCAATGAACAACTTGGATTATTCATTGAGCCAATATCATTTAAACAAGTATGCAAAAAAAGCTGGATTTGATGCAAACGAACTCCATTACAAAAGGCGACAAAGTTACTGGATTATGTATACGTATTTATACTTACTAACCAGACAGCAGTGTTGGCTAGCGAATACATTGAAATTTGTGTTTGCTAGAAATTGCCAAAATGTAATATGGTTTGCATAATTTTATGGATAAATTAATGTTTTTGTATATAAGGCACTGCATTATTTTGTTTCACTGATCTGGCAATAAATTAGATGATACTTTACTAAAACTAATGAACGGGCTTAATAGCAAATTTCGACTGGAATTAGGCTGATATTTCGGCAAATTGCACGATAATTTGGGTGCAGGCAATTAGGGTGTAATTATCTACAAGGCTTTGATGCTACATCTTAAAGGTAATATTAAATACCAAGTAAATTATTAGTGAATTACAATGCGAAAGTGAAGATGAATCGGGTACCTAGATGTAGGTACTTACCCTATCCGCCAAGATTGACACTAAAAAACGTTCTTGCACTGCCCCTAATTTACTTCACGCATTCAAAGTCAGTTGCAATTTTTGTACAATTATCACATTTGAACAAAACGATATTAATTTAGGAATTTGAAATCCATATTTTTTTACTTTTTTGTAAAGATAAGAGTTTAATTTTTTTTTGTTGCCCTTTTAATAGTACATTACGATACAAGTGTGAAAAATAGGAAATTCGAAACGGGTGGTAATAAATTAAAACACGACCGAAGGGAGGGTTTTAAATCGACATGAGTTGTGAATTACCTATTCGCACATGTATCGTACAACGTTTTACAGTACATATGGCCCTTTAAATGTTCGACATAGTAACGTAATATGCTAATTTTCGCACTAGTACGGTAAAGTAGCACCATATGTACTGTAAATACTTTTAACATATTTATTATGTTACAAGGAGAATCAAATTTATGATAACATTGAAAACTTTAAACTTAAACGCATTTTTTACAGCGTGTATAGAGAAAAACTTATTCTTCATGATTCGAGTGTTTTCACTCGCGGTGCGCGCCACACATTTACTTTTACAATTTGTAAGTTTCTGGGATACAATAAATATCAGGTTTATTCGAAACATTTGTATCTCACGGGAAGTAATGTAAATTCTATTACCATCTTTCAAAAATTCATGCATGAAAACGCTTGCATGAAGATAGAGAGGCCAATTCTAATTTACACCTGCCCGCGTAGCCAACGTGCATATCGTTCACGCTCCGTGGCGAACGAAACGCAACTGTCACAGTCGCACTAATATGGAAGAGTGATAGAGAGAGATGACTACGCTACGGAGCGTTAACGATTGAAACGTTGGCTACGCGGCCTGACATCACAACTATATCGGAATGCGAATGTGCAAATGAATATAAGAGTGTATACCGATATATTTGGCGACTTTGGCTGTCACTATATAAATGATGCTGAATGGTCTTCGAGCAACGCCGGGAAGGGAGACTGCATTCGTACTATTTCCCCTCTACCGAAGCATAGGTACATCTGTAATGGCGGTGCATGTTGTGACACAAAGATCGAGGTGTGCACGATTTGTCTTTGACGTGTGTCATTTTCTATGTATTTGTGTCGTCATTACAGATTGAATTTTGTATGTAGTGAGTGAGAAGTACGACTGTGAGCACGTTTCCCCCGCAAAAAATGGCAGAACGATTTGTACGGTGAGATGTCGCTTGGGCTCCTCCCTTCCGACGTGTCGGAAGCCGGTGTTGCTCAAAGTGAATGGTCCTCGACAGTGGCATAAAGTGTCGAGAAATAGTTCCGAAGGCTCCTCAAAGGGCATAAAACAGTGAATTTGAAGCCTCCATACATTACTGAAATGTATTTTATAAATGATTCATTCATATTTACGACGGCGCAGCTGTATCTGTCACGTGAAAGAATAAAATACTTTTTATTTCGGTTGAGGATGGACACTGAAGAAGGTTAGTGTCTCAAAATGAAATATAAAATTCAAGTGAAAGTCTTCAATTTAGACATATTACAGTGCACTACATACTGAATGTTAAAAACTGGCACCGATCCTTACCTAACTCCACAGTCTCTAGAAGACACGCTCCCCTCTATGTTTATATTGGGAGTGTGCATATTTGTAAAAGAAAATTTAAATCCCTTTAGAAAAATAGAAAATACTTGCCCCGAAATAATCAAAATAAGTATGAGATACTCTCAAAAATTCCTGTGAAAACTATTATAATAAAAGCTTATATGTAATGGCTGCTAAATTATTTAATAAAAAAATAAAAAATATTTTAGGACATTATTACACAAATTGACTAAGTCCCACAGTAAGCTCAATAAGGCTTGTGTTGAGGGTACTTAAACAACGATATATATAACATATAAATATTTATATATACTTAAATACATAGAAAACACCGATGACTCAGGAACAAATATCCATGCTCATCACACGAATAAATGCTCTTACCAGGATTCGAACCCGGGACCATCGGCTTTGTAAGCTGGGTCACTACCCACTAGGCCAGACCGGTCGTCGAATAAATTACCTGACTCAATTAAAGATCAGGATGCATGCATGTTTATCAAAATAAAAACATAATCATCAAAGACGTAGTTCTTCCAGAAAACATAATCAAACATTATATCAAAAAAATACAAGTTGGTGGTAATAGAATAACCAATATTTATGAAGAAATGTATACATATTTACAAAAGGAGAACAAAAGTAAATTAATAAAATAAATAATAAATATTGTCATGTAATACCTGCATACAATTATATTAAAATTCAATAAAACAAATTAACGGTCTTCTAGCCTAGTCGGTTGTGAAGTTTACGAATCGTAAGCCGGGTGTAAGGGCCAATAAACACACCCACAATACGACGTCGTACCGTGGGACGTTGCGACGTCGTGCAACGTTACGACGTCGTAGGTTTCTACGACACGACGTTGCAATGTGACAGGTGTCGTATAGTGCAAGTACCCACCATACGACATCGTAGTTTTCTACGACACGACGTCGCAACGTTACACGACGTCGCATTGTCTCACAATACGACGTCGTATGGTGGGTATGTGTGTTGGCCCTAACGTGTAATGTAATGTAATCCATCGTGTAATGTAACAGGAATCCTGCGTGTGGATGGCACTACGAGCTTAACATGTCTCGTGTCTGGGCGGCAACCGGGAAAATCGAAACTCGTCAAATGCGGGCATTTTTCTCTGTCACTAATTACGTCTTACTAAGAGTAAAAGAGAAAGATCCCCGCAATTTGCGAATTTCGGTTTTCGCGGTAGGCCCCCTGATCTAGGCACGGCTGTCGGTTTTAGGCGCGAACATATAAAGGCGCTCGCAGTGCCGTCCACACGTTGACGCTATATTACACGTAATCTTATAATACAAGTTACACCAGCCTAAACCGGACTTAAATTAATGATTTTCCTCCAGTATCTAAATTTATAGTAGGTAGCTAAATGTAATCTCCTGAAAATAACAACAAGCGTACACGTCACTTAAAAAGGGTACTTAACGAACTTAACCTTTCTATCAAAACAAAATTATAAATTTCAGAGCGAAAAACATTTAATTAAGCTGTTACAAAAATACTGCAAGTAGTCTTGATTCATTAAGGATTTTAAAAATTTTCATACCAGTTTGTACTCTAACACCTTGGACTAAGGTTCTTGATACTTAAAACGCTTCGTGAGTCGACGTTTGCGCGTAGCTTTATTTAGATTTGGATTTTTCTCTACATAACATAAAATTGCATTTTCTGTGTACTGATATTCATCACGGGTCAAGTTTGTTGAAGAAAACGTTTACAAACGTATTTGGCGTAGCTCTTTAGATTAAACTCAGAAAGTTTAACAAGAATTGCGATAAAAATAATAAACTTCTCTTGAAAATGTCACATTAGATAAAAGTTGAATTCTACGCCCGGGCTACAGCTGCAGTATATAGTAGCATTTCATACTCGTAATTATCTTTCCGCAATTCGAGATCAGTTGCTTAAAAAGTGACGAATTTCTTAGTTGTTTTAGCTCCGTTGATGAATACATTCGTATGCTTGCATGTGGCTCGCGTAGCCGATTTTATTTGCGAAGACCCGTATCACATGACAATTGTCACTCGAGATATGTCACTAACAAATGTCAGCGTGGTAAAGGGTCTGTCATTTTTTTGGCAATTGTCGCACCTGCAGCTGGTTGGCTGCAGCGGATGCAGCAGGTTGTTCCGTAGATTCAAATGGTAACTTATCCGTCAAAAATTAAAATCTCGGTTCCCACATGCTAATGTTTTGAAATTCATCTAAAAATATGATTATTTTTTTGTACTATTAACATATAAAATAAACTTAAAAATATATAATTCCGTGGGATAAGTTATGCCGTAATTTTTGATTTTTCTGTTACTGCTATTCGACCATAATGATAAGTTATTGGCAAAAATTTCATTTTTGGTACAAGCTTTTATCGCTGACACTATCTTTCCACAAGTAACTAATACTCATCGAGACAATTCTAAAAACCCCTATCACAATTAGGTTACGTTGTTTTATCACAGAGTTACTATGGCCACCTCCTGTCTCCATCATCAGATCATCTCGATGGTACTATAATATTAGATTGTCACCCGACTTACATATGTATGCAAATTTTCAGCTTCATCGGAAACCGGGAAGTGGGTCAAATTTAACTTGCAAGATTTGATTACAAACAGACAACGGTCAGGTGAAAGTAAATAAAAGCTTGTAAAAATAACTGGAACGGCTCTTGCAATGACATAGTATCCCAACCTTTGGCGACAATCTATTCGAATCGCTCCGTTGTGTACTTACGTTCCTATTCTCATCGGAACAACTTACTCCCGGCACCGTTACTACCTACTTAACTGATCTCTGTGCCAAAGAAGGTCGTAAGACACCATATCAAAAGCTTTTGATAGGTCAAGAAAACAAGCGTCAAAGGTTTCTAGTTAAAACTTATTATCTCCTAAATACATACCCTTGAGAAAAGCAGTTTTGAGGTAGAATTTCGAGCTATAAATTATAATATCAACGCTTGAATAGAATCTAGGATGTCCATAGATGGAGGCTGTTATGGTAGCTGTATATTGTGATTCATTAGGTCAGATTGAAAAACTTACCAGAGAAAAGTAATAATTCTGAGGGCATGGCCCCCGCTAAAACGAATAAGCTTGTATCTGCGTCTGAAATCGGCATGAATGTTTCTTGAACCAACATACTTACCTAAGCAAACATTTCGTTTCTTTTCGTAACCTATTTGTGGCTTTCCATTAGAGAAGGGTCCTCATGCTTCATATGCAATAAGAACCTTTCTATCACAATTTCTGTTGGATTTTCTGACAGAAAAGGTCCTTATTGCACATGAAGCATAAGGATCCTTCTGTGATGGAAAGCCACATTTGTTATATAAATCGTGACGTAATTAAGGTAGTATATTTTTATTTATTTAAATAAGTACATTGAATAATTAACTGTTCTTTTTGTGCCAACCATTGCATAATTCTGTTGTCATTTGTAATCTGTGGATAATGCATTTCATTAATTTTAAATATACAACTAAATGTAATACTGTATTGTATTGTATAGTTGTTTGTTATCCCTAAAATGAATAAAATAAAATAACAAAAAAGGCGGGGCAACTACTTTTTACCAAAACGTTTCGTCTCATTTTATAACCCTCAATACCCTCATAGCTTCGTCCCAGATACCAGAGCTCAAATTCACAGGATGAGATGTAGTTCGGGAACATGAAATAAGTACATGAAGTTCCATCAATCTAGTTCTAATACATTAGATTTTATCAATACCTAAAATACGACGATTTGGCTACTCACTAATCCATTCACTCACTCACTGACACAAATCTTTTGGGTACTCCTCGATGTCCTAGAGAGCTAATATTTTGTATCAAGCCTAGAATTTATATACAAAGATCAGAGAAAAAACCCTCCTTCCCCTAAAAAAATTGAAATCTAAAGTACCTTACAAAAAGAAATAGTGGTTTGAATAATGAAAGCTACAGAGGTATTACTGTTAAAATTTATCAGATCTCGGCAAATGCGAGGTTTTAAAAACTATGGCTTGGCTAGATTTATTCCATGTCATAAAATTTAAGTCTATGTTTTATATTATTCCATCTGATAATCTGGCATATATGGTAAAGTATTAGGTTTAACTATGTCTTCAATAACTTCAATAAAAAACTATACTGTGTGATTGGTACAGTCCAGGTATTAAATATCGACATGGACAAAGTGCCAGAAATATGTACACACTACTTTAATGTATAGACAATAAGGTCGTGTACCTATACTTACTTTTAGCACTTTGTCCGTGTCATTAATACCTTGACTGTACAAGTTATAACATTCTGTGCGCAAATTCAGTAGTGAGAATTTTCTCACTGTCTAACAAAACCGTTATTTTGATGGTAAATAAAATTATGTTTTTTCCCTAACGCTTGAGTTATATGATACGTCCCTTTAGACTGTGATTTAATTATTGCTCGAACAGTCGTGAGCCAAGCGGCTTCGAAAATGACTGAATTAACGCTACCCTTAGAACGCTAGCTTATTATTTTATTATTTTGGGGGCCCTTGCGGATACACTTTGACCCATCGGGATCTTATGTGTAATACTACTTACTCCGTTGGCTCAGCGACCCAAATTGAGACGGTCTCTAACATAAGACAGCGCCACTTTTCTCGGTCCTGTGCGACTTCTCGCCAATTGTTGACTCGAAGTTTGCGCAGATCCGCCTCCACCATGTCGCTCCAGCGATACCTGGGGCATCCGATAGGACGTCCTCCTGCTAGGCGACCCAGGTACGCTCTTTTTACGCTCCGCCTTCGTCTAGGTGGGTGGCCTAACCAACGGAGTCTACGGGCTTTGTGGGTTTATGTGTGATACCGTTACCTTAAGTAATAGTGTCATTTGTTCCAGGCTGTATCGTTGTGGTGTCATACGCGCTGATGGGCCGCCGCCTGTGCTCAGTCATGCCACCCTTCGATCAGACGGAGGGCAGTGCGAATAGCCAACAGGTTAGTACACTATTCATTTAAATTCTAAACACTCTAATACACGGTCGCCAAAGCTTTTGACCACGTACTGAGCATGAGCTTTAAGTCTTGGACCGTATAGTGGCCGCGGTAGGTTATCAATAAAATTGTCTTAGTATGAAGTGCTTACCGATGTCAGGGTGATCTTGGATCGTCAAAATCTTGACAGCCAGCCGGGTAGTTGGCACTTAGCAATGTCAGGCATTATTCATAAATGCTTAACAAATCTAACTAGCCCTTGACAATTGATAAATATAGTTAGGACATTTGGCCGTAACGTTGCACGACGCCGCAACGTGAGATGACGTCGCATCGTCTCACGATACGACGTCGTATTAGTCCAAGATCCCAGAGCCACCAGACCTTACTTATTTTCTCATGAATAAAATGTATGGGACAATATAGTGTTAGTATGTACCAGTGGCGGCGCGTCACAAATATTCGTAGGGAACCCGGAGCTAATTTTGGTTTCCTTTTCTCCATGAACCGATCGTGAAAGTACTCAACGGGCTGAAGTTTAGACAAGCCGGTGGGAATCGAGTTCTTTGAACGATCCGCCACTGGTATGTACTTTTAATGTCTGCATACTTCCTATATTGGCTCGACGGCCATTTGTCCGGTACAAGGTGCTAAAGGTTGGTAAAAATACTACCTTTCTTAATATTTTCATGGCTGATTTATATGTATGTTTTAGAAAATATAGTTAAAATTGATTAATCAACATTGCCAGACCATTTCTGCCGGCGGTAACTTTTACCAGACGCTTTAAAGCTGTCAAAAAAATATTGTTACTTTACTTATATTCTCACTCTTGATTTTTATATATGATACTCAGGGAACTATTACTATTACATTTTGTAAGTAGCCACACCAATTGGAGAGGCCCAACCATTCCCCAGACCCACATAAAGTTTATAATGTTTGTCTCTGTGTGTGTGTGTGTGTGTGTATTGGTTTGCGGAATTTTGCCGCCTCGGCAGCTACGGCAGCCCCGCCCGCTCTCAATGTTGTTGAGCTGAGGTGAGGCGGTGCCAGGGTGTCCACATACAGTGCGTCCTAATTAGGGGCCGTCTCACACTCGGGACACAAGGTTCATTCCGTCGGGCCTGTTGCCATCGTCACATGCGAGGCCAGGTGGCTCGAGAATGGCTGGGATGTTAGCGCTGACGGAGGATGTCATTGAAGCAGGCGTGGTGAGATAGGCGGCCAGTACTCTTAGAACACGACAGCCTGTGGTGTCCAAGGCTATAGATATAGATAGTCTATTATTTATATGTCTTTCCTATTAGGCGCATATGACTCTCGTAAACCGAACGGTCCATTACGGTTTACGACGCATAAAGAAGCCATTACTTATATTGTAGCCCATCACCTTGAGATTACATACTTAGTTAAAAAGTGCTTTGATCTGAGGACATTGATTTAAGGTGTAATTCCCGTGTCTAGGATTATCAAGGGAATATACCTACTTTATACACCGTGGGCTGGTAAAACCCTACATATTTTAAATGTATATTCTTGACTGCATTTAGAGCCTAAAATGTCTTACAAAATTTTCTGAAATCGGTCTTGTTATAGAGATAATGACAATACTTGTGTTTTTTTTATTATAAAATAACCAAGTGAAAAACATCTTTTTGGCTGCGATACGACCACTATGTGACTTGGTTTAGACATACCATACATACGCACAGGCATTAAAGTTTTAAAAGAAACTCGCATTTTTTTCTGCAAATAAACAATGACGTATTCGTTTAAATGTTTTTTTTTTCACTAAAAAAAAACCCGAATTTGACCAAAAGCCATTAAAATTTTTTGCTCCTTATAACCTCAGGATCTCGGGAATGCGTAGTTAAAATCTGTCGTGTTACTCGACGGTGTATACTTAGGCTTTATTTCATTGTTGTAAAGACTTGAGTCTCCTCCTGTGAGACTGCAGTCCCACCGGCAGAGAGCTCGCCGATGTCGAAGGTCCAAGTTCCATCGTGGCTTCCACTTCTTAACAAGTTTATTAGTGAGAAACTGAAGTATGACACGATAGGCGATAAAATTTCAATTCAAGTATTTGTACTTACCGACACCCTCACAACCCAAGGGTTTGCCCTTGGGCAGTGAGGCTGTCGGTCCACTGAACCGGAGCGGAGCGGAGTACCCCACATCTGCTGTATAGTGTAGGTACCCAATCAGCATGAGTAGTTAAGATAAGTTGATCGTTGTCAGTTTTGTGACGACAAGAGGCAACAGGAGTGGTCATTTCTCCATACAAACGTACTCGACTGTTTCCTCCGTGGTTTTTGAAGCTAGAGAAATTATTGTTTGATATTTTTGTTTTTTAAGCCGCGCACTTCTAATATTCGCCAAAACGGCCTAATTTACTAGGCCGCAAAGGGAAGCATGGTATTCAAAACCGACATCAATTAGCTTAAGAAGCAAAACAGTCCGATATAGATAATTTAATTACCATTTAGGTCTTAAAATTTCGTTACATTTGGATTTGGTTAAGTTTTGGACGAGGAAACATCAGTGCCGGATTAAGATATTTTGATGCCCTAAGCATTTCTAGACCATGGTGCCCCCTCATCAAGATTACATTGAATTTTCTTAGTAAATTGAGTGACGTTTATTGCCGCATTACTGCTGAGAATACACTTTCAATCCGTCACATCATTTTATCACGGAAATTGACAGTACTGCAGCAGTAATGTAACAGTAGGTAAGGTCAAATGTAAGCAAATTCGAAGACCGTGTTTCGCATAAGGCCGGAAGCCAAGCCAACCAATATCGAAGTGTAAGCGAAGACGTAAGACAGGCCGTACTCCGCACAGGGTTTTGCAACCTCTAGAGCTTTCCTGCGAAGCTCATTCATGTGAGGGCAAAGGCCTTCAGTAGGGGCTTAGCCATGTCTTAAATAGCAAATTATTGACCTGACTTGACGTTTCAAGGACGGCGTGGTCTCGGAGAAGACTGGGTAAAGTCGACATCATTATCTTGACGTTGGAGGTAATTTTGGAACTTAATCAAACGCGATTAAGTCCCGTTTTCTTAAATAATAATGTGTCACAATTACCTAGGCCAATAAAATTAAAGTAATTCGAAAACTGTACGTCCGTTGGAAAAATTGTTCTAATTATGACTAAAATTGATAATATATCTGTACCCCTAGTGTAAATAAATTCGATTTCGAAACGTGACGTACGCGTTTGCGTTTAGTCTCATTTTGTATTGGATTTAGAAAGAGCGCGCCAAGCGGGACGTTTTGGAAACTCAAAATCCTATACAAAACGCGTTCGTCACGTTATGATGTCGATCAAATTTACACTAGGGGTACTGAGGATCCGAAATGTAATTTAACTATGTTCTTGCAATAAAATTTATTGATTGATTGAAGATACCTTAATATGTATTCGTAGTAAATTGTAAAAAAAAGATCGATTTTTTTTATTTTTGGTAAAATCATGTAATAATCCGAATACGCCTTACCAGTGTCTGATCCACCAAGTGCTATGGTTTGGCAATCCAAAGGAAAAAAATATCTCCTAAGTATCCCAAAAGGTATGCACACCTCTTGGGATGGAGCAAACTCGGATTACACGCATTTAAGCCCAAATGAAAGTATTAAAACAATTTCCAGCTTGCTGGGAATTAATTATTATTTATTATTATTTTTCGATCTAATTTGATTGGCCTGAATCATGAAACTTTAAATCAGTGTTTTTAAAAGCAAAGGCTGAGCTTTCCATAAGGCTGAACGCGCGGCGCGTTCGATCGGCGCTTACGGATAGGCCAAAGGTTGAGCTGGAAGAAAGCCAGGCTTGAATTTGACCAATGACGAGGTAAGAATGGCTGGACGTCCGGAGCGTCCGATCGCGGGGCGTTATCATACAATACAACCAACGGCGAGGTGTGAGCAAAGCAGAAGGCCCAGCTGCGAGAGAGGACTTCGATTTGGATCCATAGCCAAGTGAAAGTGAGGCAGTTTGCATAAAGTAGAAGGCCTAGCGTCGCATAAGACTTAACGCCGAACTGCAAAAGAGTGGCTTGAAATCGAACCTATGTAATCACGGTTCTCCTACTGCTCAGCCTTTGGCTTACCTCGAAAGCGCAACTTGATAAGATAGGTACTTTTGGTTTTCGGCCTTCGCGGGGCCCTTTATAACACTTTGAAAATTAGGTTGCAGGATCGCGTCTTTGCAGAAACTCGGCCTGGCCGATACGTCTGGTGTGCAAGGGAGCAAAATTCGCTACAAAATCGGTAATCAAAAAAATAATCGTCGAGAAAATCAGTTGGCCACAAGCCCGACGGTAAGATTTTTTGACCATGAGCTTTGAGGGCCTCCGCGTAAGGTTGGAGATGTGCTTACGTGTCCTCACTCTCTTACGACCCTTCGTTATTAGATGGGTAGACACATACCAAAAAGTTTCGTGTACATAAGTACTACACTACGACTGCGATGCTGATGCAGCCTGTGCGTTTTTTTTTCCTACGATTTTGGTGCCCCCCCAGACGTGGTGCCCTAAGCAAGTGCTTATTTTGCTTAATGGTTAATCCGGCACTGGGAAACATTCGAGTAGAAACGTCGTTTATTAAGATTTTTACGCAGAATTTTTATTCTAATCGAAATAAACGTGAATTTTAACATGTCGTTTAGTTATCGATCTTTCAATCAATCATTCTTCGAACTGGGCCGTTGGTTGTAATCTAGCGGAGCGGGGAAAGAGGTTGATTTGATTCTCACATCTCCGTTTTGCTCCGCCTCAGTGTACAGGCCTCTGGTTGAGTTTATTAAGTAGGAAAATGTTTAGAATTGGAAGCTGTTTATTAGGATTTTCAGGGAAATATCGTTAAGGGATAATCCTTATTAGCAAGTCTTTCATCTCGTTCAGCTCGAATTTAATTGAAATTTTGCAATAAATTACCCATAGAAAGAATAATAAGTTCTTTCAAGAAAATAAAATGTACATTTATTTTACATTTTTAAAATGTTTACATCTCTAGGTCGGGTATGCTTGAAACAATTTCAAGGGGAAATTAGTTTTAGGCAAAAATTTAATTAATGGTACAAGTTTTAATCGCTGACTGTACTTTTCTTTCCACAGGCAACTAATACTCATCGAGCCAATTCTAAAAACCCCAAACACAATTAGTTTGCGTTGTTTTATCACAGAGTTCCTATGGCCACCTTCTGTCTCCATCATCAGATCAGCTCGATGGTACCATAATATTGCAGTGTCACCCGACTTACATATGTATGCAAATTTTCAGCTTCATTGGAAGACGGTAAGGCCTACTTGCACCATCCCACTAACCCGGGGTTAAAACGTTAAATCGTAAACCCAGTGTCAAATTGTACAGGTAACCATGGTAACTCCAGGTTTAACCGGTTAACCCTGGGTTAGCGGGTTAAATACAGCTCAAGATTTTACTCGTACAGTCACGTCTGAAAACATCGACACGATCGAAGTACCAAAAATATGTATACGACTGACGATACGACCTTATGGCCCATATATTGGAGTAGTGTATACATATTTCTGGCACTATGTCCGTATCGATATTTTCAGACGTACTAACATATATACATAGTTTTATTACATTGCAAGTTAAGTAAAATATTGTATTCAAAATTATAACATTATTTCTGGCTTAGGCATAAAATTGTTTCACTGCAAAATTTATTTTTTCGTGACTACTTACGTGATTAGCTCAGGCATGACTTTTACTTCATTTCGCGTGCACCAACCAGGGTGAGTGATCTTGAAGGTCGTATCAACATAAGAATAATCCGTAAAATATTGTTACATCTGAATCGTAGTCGGAGTTTACAAAATATGCAACTCAATGTTTTCTGAAAAATTGTTACTCTAGATATGAGCAAGAGAAACACTCAGGATTCCAAACAAATTTTTTTTTTTTTTTTTAATATTATAGGACATTATTACACAAATTGACTAAGTCCCACAGTAAGCTTAATAAGGCTTGTGTTGAGGGTACTTACACAACGATATATATAATATATAAATATTTATAAATACTTAAATACTTAGAAAACACCCATGACTCAGGAACAAATATTCATGCTCATCTCACGAATAAATGCCCTTACCAGGATTTGAACCCGGGACCATCGGCTTCATAGGCAGGGTCACTACCCACTAGGCCAGACAGGTCGTCAAAAATATATAACGTCGGAAGGATCGAGGGGAAGAGGAGTTTGAGTATGTTATCTTGTTCCGCTAGGAAATACATGTGAAAAGTAAACGGTTTGAGTAAACATTCAGGCCAATTCGAGTTTTTGAAGTGAAAACTTCTTTAGCGGCGCTGTGCACTTTTTGTGATGACGAAAAAATGATTAACTCGCGTCAGGTCACGTGACCGTCAGATTGAAAATTCGTAAGCGGACACGTGACATCATGGTGACGTGCAAATTGAATGTCGTCGAAGCCTGGTTACTTTTGAAAAATCGTATCTCATTCACGTGTGACATTTTATTTTCTTCATAACCAAAGTGATGTTATAACGGTAAAGAGGTTTAATCTTTGTTAATTGTGTTGCATTGTATCTTTGTGTTGTTGGGTGTCCATAATTATTAGATACTCAAATTTTTCCTTACCAATAAGTTAAATAACAGAAAAGAAGCGTGATTGTTTTACTAAATATGATATGATAGTGAACGATTCATTAACATTTACTGATTGTGTAGGCTGTAGTCCTGCTCGCGTCTCATGAATTACTCTGTATATGTTATAGGTATATTTACACTAAAATTCGCGTTTCAAAATATCTTCCACACTCAAATTTATTTACGTAGGTATAATAGAGAATTATCTTTTTTTCATAAAACTGCTAGGTATTCAATTTCTCCAAAATATCAAAAATGCACAACGTTAATATTCAAGTTTTCACTTCTGATGCACTCCCGGAGTGCAACCCGTTCTTTTTTTTATTCGATCCGTTTCCGATATAACACTGACTTGATCACAGTCAAAAGTGATGTTTTTGGTTGAAGAAATGTCACTTTTAACACTGACAGATCAGTATCATATCGGAACCAGATCGAATAACTATAACTCGAATTGGTCTGTAAGTGTTTACAGAGTCTGCATGAATTGTACAAACGTTTCACCATAAGTAAACAAAGTTTGTATTTACAAACATGTTATTCGTAAATTTAATTATCATTTTTGATGGCGGTTCCGTCGAGCAGGTTATGATTGATACGCTTTTACTTAATTTCACTCTGTATTTTTACCTGCTAATTGGAAGGGATTTTATTTAAAACTTTTGCTGTTTTTGACAATATTATAAATTACTTTGTAAATGGGATTTTATGTTTAATTTATTAAAAATAACAAAACAAACTTAATGAAAATAACAATAATCTAAACTAATTGAAAAAAAATTGACAAAATATCTATGTATACACATATTTACAAGTAATAAATGGGAGCTAGCTCGGCGCCGGAGGCTGGTTGGCATTGGTTGGTTGGTTCCCTTCGGTCGTGTTTTAATTTATCGCCACTTGTTTCGAATTTCCTATTTTTCGCACTTGTATCGTAATGTACTATTACAAAATTGGATGTAGAACGAAGGGAATATCAATATCCAGAGAGGAAAATGGGGACTATGTTTGTATGGAGAACCGGTCATCCCTTTTCCTTTTAATAGTTTAATATGCTTCGGCACATGATTATTTGAGACAATATACACGCATTGTATTTCCATTACCTTAAGCAGAGAACACGGTGGCTTCGAAAGAGTCTCGGGTCATGTGGAAATAAAGCTCTTCACATAATGTTGTGTAATTCTCCTTTTTCCGAAAGTGTCCGCGAAATGTCCAAATGCACAATTGCCCAGAGTATGCAGTATTCTCTTCATCAGCTATTATGGCAGCCAGGGCCAATATTTTGATTTTATTATTTATTTCTATATCGACTTGCTTCCCATCGAACCAATTTTTTCAATATGATTGACATTTGTGACATTTGTCATGAACAGTCCGTTATTTGGACGGCTCGGTGAGCTCGGACAGCCCGGCCCGGCCTGTCTCGCGCTCGGAGACTCAACGATAGTGTCAACGCATAGAGATACTATAATATAGAGATGATGGCCCGGTCGCCCCGGCCCCGGAACGGTCCGGCGACGGTGGCGCTCCTGAAAGTCCGTGTGACGGCTCGCTCCGGTCCGCCCCGGCCCGGTCCTGGCACTGTGTAGCGTGAGTCATCCTTTACTGCGCTGTATGGCGATGCCAAAACGCTGGGCAAAGAAGAAACCAGCCCTCTGGTCACCCGTAACACCAAGGATGTGCTTCGTAAGTTCCCTGAATATACGGGTCCGTGCATTAAGGCCGTTTGAGCCGTTTGGGGTGGAGACCCTCGGGAGATCTCCTCCCCAAACGCCTCAAACGTGCAACCAGAATCAACGGTTGCATATTTGCGCCGTTTGAGATGCTCGGCCACTTCGGCGGCTGCTCCAGCCTTGTTTGAGGTCCCTGGAAAGTGGGACGGTGCAAGTGTGTACAACTTTGTTGTTAAAAATAGACGATATATTATAAATAAGTTTTTGGCAAAAAAAACATTTTTGGTACAAGCTTTTATCGCTGACTGTACGAATCCCGTGTCTTTTTTAGCTTCTGTCATCTCAATTTATTTTTATTTTCGTTTTAGTCGAATTGTCATTAATTAAAATGCCCTCGAGCAAGACTGTTCGTAAAAACTCTCAACAAAGTTCAGGCAACTTTGATTTTTATAACAATGTTTTCGTAAAAGTTATAAAAGTAAACTTTCACCATACCATTCATTATTTCACTCTCGGTCGCACCTGGGGAGCAATAAACTCCTAAATAATGTGTTATTTGTAAGTATTGTGGTGGGAGGTATATTTAACATGGTTTGTTTTTGGTTTCGTGTTATTGAACTCGAAGTAACGCTGTGTAATATGCACTTATACAGCCCCTAAGTATTTTAGGTGAATATATTCGTCGCGCTAAAAGGGCTTCTAAAATTAGTACGATAAGGACAAATGCAGCTCAGGCGTGAAATCCTGCGTAATAATCTCAAACATCGAGGTATCGTACTCGATTGTTTCCTCCTCTAAAACTGGACCAATCGTAACGAAATCTTGATATCTATGGTAATTAAATTATCTGTGTCCGAATGTTTTTGTTTTTGGGCTAATTGATATCAGTTTTGAAAACCATGCTTTTCTTTGCGGCCTAATGAATTAGGCTGTTTTTGCGATGTTTGAAGTGCTCTAGCGCTTTGAATAAATGCAAAAAACAGTCCGACTCAGGTATTAGGAATATGGCATCCGTTAGCTCGTTGGGTGGACGACATTCGGAAGACTGCGGGTCACTTCTGGATGAGATTGGCTCGGGACCGGGATAAGTGGCGTACTGGAAGAGAGGCCTATGCTCAGCAGCGTATGAAAACATGTAAATGTATTATTGTATAGCAGCTGTCCACGCGGACGCACCGCTCACTCAAGTAGGAGAGAGACAGATGTCGAACGCTGCCGAACGCGGAGGCCGATTGTGCCTCTTTGTCGCTCGTTGCGCGCTCTCGCTTGCACTTCAAGCCTTAAATAGAACGCCTCAGAGCGAGGTAACGCCGCATGAGTCATGTTTTTTCGTGCGTGCAGCCGGCTCCATCGAATTATAAGACGTTGTCACGTCAAAACCTTGGCAGAGTTCTACATACTTCACGTTGCCGGTATAACAAAACGGCGGTGGGCAGCTACGTTTTTTTCCGTCCACATTGCCGGTGCAGTGTCCAAAGTTGTACTCAAGGATCCCTTAAAAGAAAATGCTGGATAATAAGCGGTACTGGACTTTTTATTTAATTTATTTATCATTAAGGTGACAACACATAACATTGTGACACCACTTTATTCCTCGTCAAACTGCGATCGCAGTTTTTTGGCGAGATATAATAATAATAATAATAATACAGACCGATCACATGCCTTCCAACCATTTATAAGATCCCCACGTCCGCAGTTACCCGAAAAATTACCAAACACATAGAACAAAATAACATAATAGCTGAAGAACAAAAAGGGTGCAGACGGAACCACATGGGGTGCAAGGAGCAGTTAATTATAGATTCATTAATACATAAACATGCCTCAAGTAATAAAAGAAACTTACATTGTACATACATTGATTACCAGAAAGCGTTTGATAGCATACCTCATTCTTGGCTAATACGTATACTATACATATATAGAATAGATCCTGTTTTGATAAATTTTCTTAAAAACATTATGCAAATGTGGAAGACTACCCTACATCTTGACCGGATTAAGACTAGAGAAATTAACATAAACAAAAGGTATTTACCAAGGTGACTCCTTGAGTCCCTTGTGGTTCTGTCTTGCACTCAACTGGTCTCTCATCTGCTGCGCAACCAACAAGCCGGATATATCCTGAAACATAACAATAATGAAACAAATATATCACACCTAATCTACATGGATGACATAAAATTGTACTCAAACACTGATAAAGAAATGAAATTATTAATAGATACAACAGCGCAATTTAGTAAAGATATTAGAATGCAATTCGGACTGGATAAATGTAGAACTATACACATCATTAAAGGTAAGATCCGACCCGGAGATTACGCAATAGATAACACAGATACAATAACTGCAATGGAACCAACTGATTTATACAAATACTTAGGATACCAGCAATCGAAAGGTATTGATCACTTCAAAATAAAGAAAACGCTTACAGAAGAATACAAAAAAAGGGTCAATACTATATGCAGAAGTCAACTCACAGCAAGGAACCTGATAAAAGCAATAAACAGTTATGCATTTCCAATTCTAGTTTTCTCATTTGGAATTATTAAATGGACCAAGACCAATATCCGACAAATTGAAATTGCCACAAGGACAATATTTACAAAACATAATAACCATCACCCCAAATCTGCAATAGAACGAATGTGTCTAAAAAGAGAAAATGGAGGTCGAGGATTAATAGACATAAACGCATTATGGGCAAGACAAGTAAGTAACCTCAAAACATTTTTCTTCCATAAAGTCAACAGCAGTGACATACATAAAGCAGTAGTATGTAATGATGCAAACTACACTCCTCTGAATTTGACAGAGCAGGAAACACCGACTACTGAAATTAACCCGGATGCCTTAAGATTAGAACAGTGGAAGAAAAAAGTTTTGCACGGTAGGCACCCCCAGCACCTATCACAGTCACACATAGATTCGGTAGCTTCAAATAAGTTCCTAAAACTCGGATATTTGTTCCCTGAAACAGAGGGTTTCATAATTGCCATCCAAGATCAAATCATAAATACAAGAAATTACAGAAAATATATAATCAAAGACCCTCAACTCTCTGATGATAGATGCAGAAAATGTCACAGCCATCCAGAAACAATTCAGCATATCACCGGAGCATGCTCTAATCTTACACAAACAGACTACCTACACCCATCGACACAATCAGGTAGCAAATATCGTACATCAAAAACTAGCTCTGAAACATAATCTTATACCACATAATAACACACCCTACTATAAATATAGCCCTAGCTCTATTCTGGAAAACGAAACCCACAAAATGTACTTTGACCGCGCCATACTCACCGATAGAACGACTCACTATAACCGACCGGACATAACCTTGACTGACAAAATACATAAAATCACTTACCTTATAGATATCGCTGTCCCCAACACCCACAACCTACATAAAACTATTACTGAAAAAGTACAAAAATATACTGACCTTAAAGATGAAATTATCAGGATCTGGCATCAGGAAAAAGTATATATTGTCCCTATAGTTCTGTCAACCACTGGTATCATCCCTAAATACCTCCACCACAGTCTGAAACTTATTGACCTGAAACCAAATACTTATATACAGTTACAGAAAGCAGCTATACTAAATACTTGCAGAATCGTACGAAGGTTTCTGCAAGAAGATGAAAGAATTAATTGAACCTGATCCGACGTTTCATCTACTTGGCTCTGGCCCGTAGATGATACTATAATTACCAGCTTAGGCTGAGAAAGAGAAATCTTGAAAATAAAAATAATAATAATAATTCAGCCTATATACGTCCCACTGCTGGGCACAGGCCTCCTCTCATGTGCAAGAGGGCTCGGGCTATAGTCCCCACGCTAGCCCAATGCGGATTGGGGACTTCACATACACCTTTGAATTTCTTCGCAGATGTGTGCAGGTTTCCTCACGATGTTTTCCTTCACCGAAAAGCTAGAGTTAAATATCAAATGAAATTTCGTACATAAGTTCCGAAAAACTCATTGGTACGAGCCAGGATTTGAACCCACGACCTCCGGATTGAAAGTCGGATGTCATATCCACTCGGCTACCACCGCGCAGAGATATGAGAGATGGCGAGATATCGCTCATTTATACATTTTAATATCTATGCTATGCACTTAATACTAAGCTTTTTTTTTTGTGTAAATCAAATATGCATGGCTATAGTTTATAAATATACAAACAAACAAAAACTAAATAGTCACTGGTACTTTAACAACTAATTCAGGTTATTTTCAAAATTATATTATTAAGGTAAATATTCCAGTAACTTTTTTTTAACCTTTTCTTAAATTCATATATACTACATTTATTTTCTTCCCTTAGCAAGCTGATTTTATTATACAATTTTGGTATCTAAGAGATATTAGAGACTAGATTTTATTATTACAAATGTATACCTATTATTTATGTATTCACCAAGTTTATTAAATCTAATAACGAAATATCTTCTGACATAGTAAATTTCAGACACTTCAATTTGTCAGATATTTCATTTTCCATTTGTAAGTAAAACATGATATAACTAACTTGAAATAACACCTAACCAGTTTTGTTAAATACCTAGACTGGAATTCCAAAAATATTCTTCGTATGTAATTTATAATTATTATTATACTTATAATTTAACGCTTTACACAGTGAAACGAAGTGAAAATAATTATAGTCAACAGAGCGTAAAAACATTTTCATCAAAATGTCTTTACCTATTAAACAATATTCTTTTGGCAAATACAAAGGTTATATTGTTGGCTTAGTAAGATACCGTTTCTTCGAAGAAAATGTAAATATTAATAGTAGTATAGTTTTAATAGTAATAGTAGTTTTTTTTAATGCATTTTATTTTATTTTTACACGCCTTTAGACTTTTAAGAAACATTTACTAACACAGCTATGGATACTGATGGACCGAAATAAACAATGTTGTTTTATTACTAATTTTTAGAATAAATTTTTTTCAATATATTTTACTCTCATACTTTAACACCTAATACCCGTAATTAGTCACGGTGTTAAAAAGAAACAAAGGCCAATTGACACTTTTTTCATATTTCAACTTACATTTTGACATAAAATGATGTCATTTTGTTACCTATAAGTCGCATGTGCGTTTCTCTCACACAAATACATGTACAGGTAGGTACGACTGGTAGTGATCCGCGAATTTATTTATTTATCGTATGGCGTTTACACACTGGTTACATACATATAAAAAACTTAATTCAAAATTTAAATTTCTGTAGATAAATACTCGCATCATTTGTCAGGTGTTTAAAATCCTCAGCTGGTCCGTTGTATTTCGTGACGGGGCACTCGAATACCATGTGCTGCACCGTCTGCTCTGGGTGACCGCATTCGCACGCCGCAGACTCGCTCCACCCCCATTTGTGCCAGAGGTACGCACAGTTACCGAAGCCAGTTCTGAGGCTGTTAAGTCTGCACCATATTTTTCGGCTTTCCGTGAACCCCTGAGGCCGTTTCCCTAGGTTCAACTCAAAAATGGTGTTGTCTATGTGCTGAGCTTCCCATTCTCTCATCCACGCTTGGTTGTCCTGATGTGACGGGTTGTGTGTGTGAAAGATTTTGGCCGGTGGGTTTCGAGAATGCGAATGATAAATAATTAAATAACATCATTTAGACAGAATTTACGTTCGACTTGGCCTCATGGCCGTTTTATCACGTGGATAACGCCTTTCATCACAAGACTGGTAGTCTTGCCCTGTGTTTCCGTGTATTGTTGGAATTGCTCTGGGGCAATTCCAACAATATAATGTGATACCAATGGCTCCAATTTCCTTTTGATAACAGAAGTAACTGCGATTCGGGCAATCAATGTTACTTTGACGTTAGATGTGACTTGGATATCAGCTTGATATCTGACAGATATCTGACAATAGGAGCTGCTGAATTGCGTATTATGACAACCTTCAACCAAAACCGTTACTTTTGACCCTGCCAGGTCAGTATCATATCAAATTCATATGGGAAACAGAGCCCATACTTGAATGGCCTGTACTTCTCGAGGCATTTGTTCGCGTGAGCGTGAAATTCGATAATAGCGATTCGATGTCCTCACCTTATCTCTCCTATTTTATTTCATTGGGGTTCATTTCCTGGGTAAATCTAACGTATTTATAAGTAGAAATAAAAACTGTGTACATTACATCCAAATGATTTTAGACGATCCAATCATTCAAATGTATAAAAGATTGGATTGCATGATTAGATGATTTATTTTATGAAATACAATTACATAATAAGATAGCATTGATGTCCAAAATATAAGAATTTGTCATGATCGTCAAAATAAAATAAAAATTAAAATAATAACAATAGTAATGAAATAAAATTATAGCTCCAATAAGGATTGTCAATACAATTAGAATGAGAGTAAGTAGGTAAATACTTACAAATCCAAATATATATAAAATTATAAAAGTAGGTATAAAATAAATTAAATAATATCTCCCAATAAGAATTTTAAACACACAACAATGTAAAAAACAAACTTGTTAATGGAAGCTCGACAAGACGAAATCCTCGTTAACATAAAATAAAATTATTAAGAGCCCAAAACCTCCATAACTCGAAATATTTAACCTCATTAAAATGAAGAAACTAAACATAAATCGACCAAGATGTGAACCGTGGTTATCTTTTTTATTGTTTATGACCTCCCGATATTTCGACGCAGTCACTTGCATCTTGTTCACGGGTAACCAATTCCGTTCCGGGTATGAAACTAACCGTAAATCATTCAAAACTGTTATTGAAGAAACTATAGTCTCTCTTCGCGGCTATACAGTAGGTACCATCACTCCACCAGCCGTAAAAGTACATGGCGACTTTATCAATGAATCCATTAATAATTTCTTCATACAATTTCGCAGCTCACTGTGCTGTATAATGTTCATCTCCAACTCGATGAAATTTGATATCTATAGCTCGAAAAAAAAAATTTTTTATCACCTCTACATCTCGAATTTATTGACTAACACACCTCTTTAACTCGGATTTTTTTTTAGCTTGAGTGAAATCATTTCTTTAATACGAATTTTTCATTTTTGTACCTCTTTAACTCGAAACCTAAGTCGATACTTTCTATAAGACTAAAACTTGTTAACACGAATTTTTGGCGTTTCCCTTTAGATTCAAGTTATCGAGGTTCTACTGCATTAGTAAGGTAAACAATGTTTTTGAATTGATAATTAATAACTAAATATTAGCTGATACGTATTAAATAAAATTTTGGTCAGATATTTGAAGATATTTGACTGTGCATACAATAGACTTAAATTAAGAAAACCGTAGATAATTAATTTGAAATCACCTACAAAGTAATAAAATTTTAACAATCGTTTTCTTTAAATATATTATAAGCGGGTATGTAATTAAAACTGTTGAATTACACGAAGGGCCAAAGCCCTCCTTAATTATTTACAAACTTTAATGCAAAATGCAAACATTAATATACCTAAGTTGTGTGAAGCGGGTCAAAAGAACCGTAAGCGCACTAAATGAAGGCAAGTAACATTTTCATATTATAAAATGTGTTTTTTTTGCATGTCTACCTTAAAAAAAAATTGATTGAAATAACAATTCATACACTTTACATGTAGGTAGGGTAAGTAGTTAATAACAATATTTTTCATCACACTTGCTCTTAAAAGTGTTATTACCATGCGGTTCGTCAATCTTAAATATCGATCTAGGGCTGTAATGTATTTTTTCATCACACTTGCTGGGCTTAATGCTTGATATGGCTGTATTTTACAGTACTTATGGTGCTACTTTACCGCACTAGTGCGATAATTAGCGCATTACGTAACTACGTCGAAAATCGAAAGGGCCATAAGTACTGTAAAACGTTGTACGATATATGTGCGCATAGGTAATTAGCAACTCGTGTCGATTTAAAGCACTCCCTTCGGTCGTGGGCGAATTTTCTTCTGTTTATCGTAATGTAGTTAGGTACGTTCATCGCACTTCCTAGGCGATGCAGTCCGTAAATCCTGAATTCCGAGCTAGGGTTATACTGTAATGTTTTGATTATTTACCTTTTTTTCCTCACAAGTATGATGAAAAACATACAGGGCGACGTACTCTCCTATCTCAACTACGCTACGCTACGCTTCTTTTTGCGGTTCAAGACCGTCCGCTGAGACCCATTCACCTCGCCTATGAGTGCTTGTACTACTACACTTTGCCATTTCACTATGTGCTCACAAAATGTTCCATCTGAGATTCTTGACTGGAAACAATTTGAATCTTGTTTTAAACGTATTAGAGTTGATTTTACTAGTAACACTGTTTTGAGTTACATCCTTTTTGTTGTTAGGTTAGAATTAACGCCGCGCTTCTGACGCTTGTTATATGAGGAATAAAGTTTGTTAATTTTAATTTGTTATAATCAGTTGCCTACGTGGCAGCTAAGTATGAAAGTCTAAGCTAACATTTTGATGTTCAACAAAAATGCTTTGCCGTGAAAACTTCGTGAAGATTGGTATCCTCACGAGGTTTTCACGACTATTCCCAATAACCAGGCAGATTGTTTTCTCAGATGGCAATCACTTTCATAAAAACTAGTGCCTACGCTCCTTAGAACTCCCATGAACCCTGAAAAAAGTCGGGATAGCTCCATGTAATGATGTTGTATCAAAATATTATTATCATCGTCGTCATACCGGCAACGCACTTACAAACTCTGGTGTTGCGGGTGTCCATGGCCGGCGGTAATCGCTTACCATCAGGTGATCCGTCTGATAGTTTGCCTCCTCTACCATACAAAAAAAAAATACTCGTCAACGGGTACTGTTTGTGGAGACCGGTCTGTTTAAGCTTACACGGGCATGGTTATGTTATTATGTTACTTTGAGTTGCATTAACGTGATATACTTTATTCGGTTCTTGTCTGTTTGTCGGGTGCTGTTTGTGGAGACTGGTCTGTTTAAGCTAACTTTATTGAGTATATAATTACAGTGAGACACCTCATTCGGTTCTCGTATGTTTCTTTTATCCTAATGAATGTTTTAATTATACGAAATTTTGACTCTTAGAGACTCTATACATCTCTAAGGATAATTTGCTAAAAGTCATTTAGTTCTGACATTTAGAGATATTTACACCTCTAAATAATTTTAGATTTTATTTGTATCTGTTTGTTTTATTTTGATTATTATTATTTTAGTTATTTTTTGTAATTGTGTTTTATACTTAATTATTGATGTGCTTGTTTTTGTTTGTATGTAAATTCCATGTTGACGTGTAAAAGTGCCCTTGTGGCCTATTTGCTGAATAAATGTTGAAGTTGAAGTCTGATTTCTTTGTCTTTTAATTATTTATATACGAATTCAACTCTTGGAGACCCTTTACATCTCTAAGTATAACTGTAATGATCGTTGTTTAATTATATTTTATCTCTGACACTTAAGAGACTTTTACATCTGTAAAGAATTTTAGTATTTGTTGTTTGTATTTTATTTATCATAGTTTTTTTTTTGTAATTCAACATTTAGAGACTGCATACATCTCTAATAAAGTATCTAATATTTTATTAATTCCATATATGTTATTATATTTTGTAAGTTTTACTAATTTTATTGCTTGTAAAATTTGACATGTAATAGTGCGCCTGTGGCCTATTTGCTGAATAAATGTTTGTTGTTGATGTTATTATATAAATTAGTCCCTATTATTCCGCATACGTAACGTTAAAATAATGTCGATTCGAACAATCACATTTTCGATCACAACGTTACTTTGAAAGACCAAAAAAAATAATGGTTGATATTTAACAAAAATATGCAAAAATAGATTCTTAGAAAATTTTATCTGGATTGATTAAATCACTACTAGAGACTGTTCAAATAAAAAAAGCAATTATATTCTATTTGCAGCCAATTTTTTGTTTAACGTAGAGTTGGTTTTGTAATAGGCTCCGCGGGTCAATGATTTATTGGGGCAATAGTGAAGGTTGACTAGGGTTGAGTAGGGGTCCATTAGGGGTACAACAACAACTTAGATAACCGTCTAACAAGCGCAGCCGGGGCCGATTCGGGTATTTACACTTTTATTTAACTTGCCCTGTCAGTTATTTTGTTAATGTGGATCAAATTTTAGAAGCTAAATTTAACCCACTTTACGGTTACCGATAAAATTTTGCATGCATATGTAATTTGGATGTCAATTGCTTTATTCCAATGGGGTATCATTGGATAGGTCTTGCAAAACAACGTATCTTCAACAACCATTGTTTGATAAACTGAATATTTTCGGAAATAACCGCTCCGAAAAAAAAATGCCCCTCTGACTTATGAACCATGGATTAAAAAAATATAAAAAAATCGTAATACAAAAGTTATATAAATACTTTAAACGAAAACTATTATAAAGTCAACACGATCGATCCAGCCGTTTTTGAGTTATTGCCTGAAGTCTTCTCTTTTGAGTAAATAGACACACAAAACTCTGCGAAGGTACTCCCTTATGCTTGTAATGTACATGATACTTACTATTAGCCCCCGTTTAGCCTATTCTGACAGAATGGTAACTACGGAACCCTACACTGAGCATGGCCCGACATTCTCTTGGTAGATTTTCCAAGTCACAATACAGTTGCCAAAAATGTAATTAGCAATCTTGAGGTATTTCTCTAGTAACTTCATCGATTCGAAATGACTTTCGCTCGAGAGGAAAGAACAGCAACAAAGAGATCTAAAACGCACCTCTAAATTTGCAATATTTTTTGCACAAAAGCTAAAATATGAAAATTGCTTCTAAACATGCGCACTTTTATTTTCGATAGAAGTTATCGATTACTATTTTTACTGCAAAAACTTCCAAAAAAATAAAGTTCATAAACACAGCCGTCTCGCTCACTTTACGCCCAGTTTTAGTGAGAGAAGAACCTGAACCGTCGTGGCATCACGTATCTCATGCGCACCAATACGTACGAACAATATGCCTATTGAGACGATACCAGGATTATTACCGCGCAAATCGAAGTTGGTCAATTGCGGGCATTTTTTTCTGTCACTCTAATTACGTCTTAGTGAGAGTAAAAGAGAAAGATCCCCGAAATTTGCGAATTTCGGGTTTCGCGGTAGGCCCCCTGATTGCATTTTGCGAGAACTAATAACGTTAGCGGCTGACGCTGATTTGTGCAGGAGGCCTACCGCGAAAAACGAAATTCGCAAATTGCGGGCATTTTTCTCTGTCACTCTACGTCTTAGTGAGAGTAAAAGAGAAAGATCCTCGCAATTTACGAATTTCGGTTTTAGGCCCAAATGGACGTAGGCAAACTCAAAATCATATCAACATTTTGAAAGGGAATTGGCCTTTATCTAATAAGTACGAAACTGATAACCACTCTGTGTCTGCCTTCAAATTAATAGCCAAAGGCTGAAATTATGTATATATTGACCGAAAACAAAAGGGGAATTTCAGAATTTAAATTTATGCATGGATACGTTAGCTGATGCTCATGTTGATCCATCTGTCGGCTCCAGTTTCTTGTTTGTTTACAATCTCGTAAACAAAAGAAATGTACTTATAATAAAAATATATTTTGTGTTTATTTAGTCACCTGCAATAATCTACGGGCTGAATATATAGTGTTTTAAATCGACACGAGTTGCGAATTACGTATTCGCACATGTATCGTACAACGTTTTACAGTACATATGGCCCTTTAAATGTTCGACACAGTAACGTAATATGCCAATTTTCGAACTAGTGCGGTAACGTAGCACCATATGTACTGTAATAATATGGTACAGTACAGTGCTACTTTACCGCCCTAGTGCGGTAATGAGCACAATACGTGCCTTTGTCGAAAAAGTAAAGAGCCATGTGTAAAACGTTGTACAATACATGTGCAAAAAGGTACTTAATTTCCTTTTCTCGCACTTGTATCGCAATGTACTAATGTCGTCACAGACATATAATTTCTTGAGACTTGCAATTTAAATTGAAATTACGTTGCTGTGAGAATAATTATACGTTAAGGCATTAATTTTGATAATTATAAGACTGAATTTAATGAAAGTTTGAAACCTCGTAAATTCTGTTCTAAAATAAATTATGTTAAGTTATTTTAATTTCAATAATATAATTTAACGTTTAAAATAAAATTAAGTACCTTAAATTTAAATGTAATGAATAATTTACGTATTAAATGCGTAACCTTGTAATTTATTAACGAACAAGTTACTAAAAAGTTAAATATAATAAAACCATTCACTCACGTATTTTAAGTCGAAAATCGCTCCACATGTTTCACTCCGTACCGAGAAGCGTCATCGGGAACTTACGTTGGCGGACCGGCGAATAATATTCCGTCACTCACAGAAGTTTTGCTGGTAAAATTACTAAAAAATTATATACTGTCGCTCTTTTTCTAGCAAGATTTAAAATTTTAGACCAATACATGCTGTTGCTTTCATGCCTTCTGGCTAAATGCGCTGATACTTGCCTAAAGTTAGACCAAGCTAAGTTGGCATTAATGTTGATAGCCCAGACTTTGCAAGTGTTGTTTAAAACGTCAAATTTCTATGAAATTATGACAATGGCGCCTCATCAGGAATGCCGGCAAGCACATCTTTTCGGTGTGATTTCGGCTAGAATTACGAGTGTATATTTTTATCGAAAATTAAGAAATAGTAAAGTCGTTTCAATAAATACTATTTGATAAAAACTAGCTACGCACGTGACGGGTTACCCAAAACCTTAACGAATTAAACACGATAACCTTCCTCAAGAATCACTCTATTGATAGGTGAAAACCGCATGAAAATCCGTTCAATTCAATCCGAGTCTTGGAGACCCTTTACATCTCTAAGGATAATTTAATGATTGTTTTTTTAAATTATATTTTATCTCTGAAACTTAGAGACTTTTACATCTGTAAAGAATTTTAGTATTTGTTATTTGTATTTTATATCATAGTTTTTTGTGTAATTCGACATTTAGAGACAGTATACATCTCTAATTTTTTGGTTATTTTTATTGCTTGTAAAAATTTGACATGTAAAAATGTAAAGTCTAAAGTTTTGAAATTATAGCGAACAAACAAACAAACAGAGGCTGTGGGGTAATTTATTTTATTTTATAAGTTGTAGTGATAAATAGTTTCTATACTAGCTGATAGGTACTAAAAATGTAATGTAATCAACACACACATTCTTGATTCGTCATGTTGTACGGGTGTCTTCAGTGGGCAAGTACAGTCCACATCGCCGTGCCAAAATATCAGCCGCCCTTATAAATATAAGTCTGTACAGTTTGCCGTTAATATATGCTACACAACACAACACTCTCATTGTTTTAGACATACAGTATAACCCGCTTAATACAATCACGTTTATATTGCTAAAATCCAGCCGTACATGAAATAATGAACCTACAATATAAAGAATAGAGTTGATTTTGTTTTGTCTTAAAATTGAACGAAACAAAACAAATGTAAGTCTGTTCCCAGAAATATTACGCTAAACTCCACGCAGGGGGCGCCACTACCACAATCCATCACAATCTAAGGGTCTACCGCGAAACAAAAAAAATCGAAATATCTTTATCTGACCTCTCTATCACTCATGCATATTCGAGCGATGAAGAGGCAGATAACTAAATTACGATTTTCGCGTTTCCCCGTAGGCCCTTTGTAAACAAACCGCCTTGATGTATCAATGTCATATTTTATTATCTGTGATACGTCACTCCATGGTTTACGTGCTAGTGCTGCTCTCTGGCGGCAGAACATTTCAGTAATACTCCCTATTGAACATGATACACATTTGCTCTCGTTTTATTGGGCGTATTACGGTACCTATACAGATTTCTTTTTAAATCTATTGGAGGTTACGCGTAATTTTATTCGCTATTATTGATGCTGACTGTACCCTTGATTGGAAAATTAACATAGTTTTGTTTAGCATACAAATTGATTATAATTATCATATCTTTGGATGTTAAATTAATTCCCGTATATGTAATATGGTACCTAAATAATGTTTAGGGTTTAATACCTATTTTAATATGCCATGACAACAAAATTTGACATATAAATTAATGTTTCATCAATAAAGTACTTCCCGTACTTAATGTTAATTAAGTACGGGAAGTACTTTCTTTACGTACATTTTAGAAATATCCCGATGTGCGGAATAACATGTTTATATTTGTGGCCCATACATTATTCACGATAAATGCACTTAAGTATTTTATGCACTGAGCTTGAATATAAGGAAGATTCGAAGCTCCCATATAGTATTTTATGCAATAGTTGTATAAGAAGGGTCTAAAAAGGCGAGTGGCGTGAGTTACAATGTGAGCCGGAGCCGAAGGCGTAGGAAGGAAAACGTATTTTATAGTTTAAACGAGTTTTTCGAAGCGATGGAAGAAAAGAGTCATATGTGTTAGATACTAAGAATATATGTTATAATGTATATAGTTGTCATCTATTTTTAAGACTATAAATTGTACGCTCGAAATGAGCAACTGTTGATACATCCTTTATATTTTACACCTTTATGTACACAGTTTACAATAAATAAATTACTTACCTACATATGTACATATGTTTTTTGCATGCCTGTTGGTCAAATATAGCGACACGACTTTTTGTAAGGTTACCATCACTCTACGTACATACCTATATTTCTAATTAATACATTTTGAATTGACTTGAATTGAAAATCTAGCTAAATTGAAATTAGTTCTGAATATGAGAGCGTCATATTCTTACTCAGTCAGCCAAACTAATACGATTCTCATTTAATCTCAATACGCTAAAAGAACAGTATGTAAGAATTAACTCCCAGAAAGTGATTAAAATTTCAATCATGTCTATGTCCGCACTGTGGTTCCTAAATAAATGGATTGTTAAACTGCTATCCGATCTAAAAGCGGACATTATATCTATACAGTAGGGCGCGGGCGGTTCGCGTTTGTATGGGAAAAATTCAAACCTTAGCTAGAAGAAGCGAGATCGCCTAATTTTTTCACTTACATAATTATTATGTTGATGAAATACGCCAAGTTTTGTAACTTTATCTCAACCACTTTAAAAAATTTCAACGCTGTATGATTTTTTATTTACATTTTTATTTACGTAGCTGTTGTCAAATTATATTAAAATGTGATTTATGAGTTACTTCATAGATATATGCACATTTATTTGCAAACCTAAGAGCCCGATACAGATTTAACAAGGTGTTACGGAGGGACAACCTTGACAGGTCTATCGTCTTGGTCATTAAGACATAATTAGCACGCACGGCATCGCACACACGATTTTCATTTCATTTTTATAAGCTTTTATGTTAGTAGATGTGTTAAGTAGGTTGTTATTGTGGGTGAAATCTTGGAAACTATGTGGCGCTATGCCGTCTTTAATGTAATATACAAGCAAAAAATAATGTTGCATCTCATTGTTTTATATATATATATATATATATATATAGCCCGGCAGCTTGAACATGTCATGCTCGCTTAAAAGTTTTTGCTTACGGTGGCGTCGTTTATCGGGTCGCCACTTTCCTGAATGAATGTTGAGGGAGGCGATGGCTGAGATACGCGTCATACTCGTGAACGGGTGCTGTTTGTGGAGTGGAGACCGGTCTGTTTAAGCTTACACGGGCTACATGTTATGTTATAAGTATGTAACTTTACTTTTGAGTGGCATTAACGTGAGACACTTCATTCGGTTCTTGTCTGTTTGTTAATTTCATGTCTTTGAATTTAAGAATATAGAAATATTTATAATAATTCAAGACTTTGAGATCCTTTACATCTCTAAGGATATTTTAATGATCTTTTTTTAAAATTATATTTTATTTCTGACACTTAGAGGTTTATACATCTCTAATGAATTTTAGAATTCGTTGTTTGTATTTTTTATCATAGATTTTTTCGATAGTGAGAGACTGTATACATCTCTAATAAAGTATCTAATATTTGATTAATTCCATATTTGTAATTGTATTATGTTATTTTTATGATTGTAAAAATTTGTCATGTAAAAGTGCCTCTGTGGCCTATTTTCTGAATACATGTTTTTTTTTGTTGTTTGTTGTTGTTTGCTAAATTTGATCCACCGATTTCCGACTGAGCTCAAATTTGGATACATAATATTATGATGATATGCTGATCTGATGATGAAGAAAGGAGGTGACTACGGGATCTCTGTGATAAAAAATGCCGTATGCTTGTTTGCCACTGTCGTAGTATTAAAAAAAATCTGATTGCCGAAATAGTCAAAGTGATAATTAGATTGAAATGTGAATGTTTAGTAAAAACGAGAAATTAACTTAAAATTTTTATTTAATGCCTTTACTCTAGTTCCGATCAGCGATTCAATTAAATGGTTACAATTAATCTAATTGATATCGATTCTTATGATACAAACGTTAAGCGTTATTGATCTGAACAATATTTTATTCTAACGGGTGCTAATGATTTTGGCAGAATACGAATGGAAAAGTTATATCAAACGTATGGATATGTACTGTTGGTCTGCCAAAAGTATACAGTACCCCTAGTGTAAATATTTTCGACAGCGAAACGTTACGTACGCGTTTGCGTTAAGTGTCATTTTGTATGAGATTTTTGACTTTCCAAAACGTCCCGCTTGGCGCGCTGTTCAAAAACCCATACAAAATGAGACTTAACGCAAACGCGTACGTCACGTTTCGCTATCGACTAAATTTACACTAGGGGCACAGTTTGTATTTTTAATATAAACGCAAACGTAAACTGGACGTTGGTGTTAGTGCTATAAAACGATTCTGAAAGATTTTTTCAACTGCCAGAGCAAAATACATTTTTGAAAATATTTGGAGCGGCAATGCATTTCATACATCATATGCACATGACAGTTGTGACGACGCGAAATTAAATGCGACGTTTCGAGTTAAAACAAAGAAGTGATCAATTGCTTGCTGAATTATTTTATATGGAAAAATAAAAGTCGTCTGTTTTTTTTTATAAAACGTATAAGAATGTGTTCATTAAAGCCTAAACTAACTACCCTTTGGTTATGCGGTCGTATCAAAAATAGATACATGCTGTATATGGAGCCTTTACTCCTCCAAATATTATTGGTATTACAGGCCAATTCGAGTTTTAGTCACGTCAGTCAACGTCACGTTTGACAATGACAGATCAGTATCATATCGGAAACAGATCGAATAACTAAAACTCGAATTGGCCTTTTAGCATTTTCTATGTCATTGGGGTCTTTTTACATCTCCAAATTTAATTGTAACTTTTATTAACCATTAGATACTAACTACACCTCTTTATATTGTAGCAATTATTTATTTTAAGACTATTATCCTACTTAATGTAATGTTTAACCGAGCATTGCCTGTTGTATTTAAAAAAAACTGTTTATTATTAGAAATGAATAACAATTACAATTATTAAATAATAAATAAATAAATAAATAAATATTATAGGACATTTTTACACAAATTGACTAATGGCCCAATTAGAAGAATGAAATACGATAACAATATGTTTTGTTTTAGATAAGTTCTCATTTAGATATCGTCTGTATGTCGTATAATTAACAGAAGTAGCTAGATTCGGGAAACCAATGTCACTTTGACGTTAAAAATATCGTAGATAGATCATTATTGGGATCACAGCGGAATCGAAATAAACGTTAATTTTGACATGTCATTTAGTTATCGATATTTTAAAGATCTTTCCAAGATCTTAAACGTGTCTTAATCATTCTTCGAATCGGGCAGTAAGTCCCACAGTAAGCTCAATAAGGCTTGTGTTGAGGGTGCTTAGACACCGATATATATAATATATAAATATTTATAAATACTTAAATACATAGAAAACACCCATGACTCAGGAACAAATATCCATGCTCATCACACGAATAAATGCCCTTACCAGGATTTGAACCCGGGACCATCAGCTTCGTAGGCAGGGTCACTACCCACTAAGCCAAACCGGTCGTCGTTATTAAATTTAGAAATAATCTTATATATGATAGATATTTGCTAAAACGTCCATAGGCTTGACAGCTTACAGCAAGCCGAAGAGACATTAAAGAAGTAGAGTGAGATAGACATATATATCTCTCTGACGTTGTTCAGGTTAGGTCAATGCACCTAAAGAGTTTATGGTAGTGCTATTGTAATTTAATGTTATATTAAGCATCATTAACATTGTTATAAAAATTGTTAAAATATTATAGTTGATTAATACTAGGAAATATCTTAAAATATCATAGCATTGTTAAGATCGTTGACTAAAACGAAACGCGAATTGACATGAGTACTAACAAAACGCTTATAACAAGGAGAACTGATTATTGGAAAATAAGAGAAGTTGTTACAACGCTTTTGTGAAAATACGATATTAAACCAACTTATTTCAGCAGATCAATAGTTTTTTTTCGTGATTACACCCGTAGTTATCATCAGAAGTGGTCAGAACTTTCAAAAATGAAGAAAAAACGCGATCGTAAGCGTCGTAAACGTGAGCGTAATCGAACAACATCTAAATCTAATATATCCAGTGTTACTGATGAAAATGTGCCTGCTTCTCGAAGAAGTCGTTCACGCCAACGATCTACTTTCAAACGACATCGGAGAATCACTTCGGAGAGTCGAAAATCTCGTCAAAAGTTTGACAAGAATCGTAAAAGACGTCAAAATAGTTCGAGTTCCGATACGGATTCGTCGAAAGAAGAAGTTGTGTATAGAAGTAGATCACGTTATCGTACGACATCTAAGAAGCTACATAGAAATACACCAGAGACTAGGAGAGTACACCGAAGAATCAAAGATAATCGGAAAAGGCTTGAGACGCCCCATAGACAGCGATCATCAAACTTGCAGTTTTCACATACACCTACTCAAAGCCCTCCAAGACGTGAAACTGTACAAGTGCAAGTACATAGAGAAGATACACATGCGAGAGAATTAAAAACGCCAATTGAAGAGCAACAAAGTGCTAGAGTTCAGTTTGCATCTGCCAATAACTGCGGCTACCCTACAGTTCATGAAATAAGGACAGAAAGTTACCATAGTAACATGATAGAAGACACATCTATATCTATGCAAGCTCCACCAACAATTCAATGTACACATCCAGAGGTAACATCGATGCAACCAGGTATGCAAGATATGACATGTCCGGTTTTAGGATCATCGACCACAGCTGCTTCAATGCAGCTTGTAGAAAGTGGTGCGTCAACACAGGCTATTGTACCAGCATGGCCAATCCGTATACCTGAGCACCAGGATCAACTTGCCCAGGAAAGTACAAGCCACATCAATGCTGAGCAAAGTGTGCCAAATGCATCAGGTCAGTTTACTTTCCAGGATTTTATGAAGTTTATGAACAATGTTGTAAAACCAGAGCAAAATAAGATTCAGTGTGATAAAAATATAGTTCCTGAATTTAATCCTTCCATTAAAAGTCATAAAGTAGAGAATTGGATCTCTAAGGTTAATGAATGTGCACTGATTTATGGCTGGTCTGATAGGCAAACCTCCTTTTATGCATTGCCTAGATTAGTTGGTCATGCCAAGCTTTGGTATGAAACTTTAATAACAGTAAATTATACTTGGCCGGAGTGGCAACAACAATTAAAAAATGCTTTCCCATCTGATGTTAATTATGGTTCTTTATTGAGTGAAATGTTGGACAGAAGACTTAAGGCAACTGAAACATTAGATGATTATTATTATTCAAAAATGGCTTTATTAAATGCATGCGAAATTACAAACAAAAAGGCTGTTGATTGTTTAATTCATGGACTTGACGATAGGACCATTCGTGCTAGTGCTACATCAGCACGGTTTACACAACCCGAGCAATTATTGAAGTATCTGAAAGAAATGAATCGTGATAATAAGGAGTCTAGGTTATTTAAAAATAAATCTGTCCCTACTAGCAGCAGTAATGTTACATGTACAACTTGTAACCAAGTAGGACATCACACAAATCAGTGTAAAAAGAGGTCGAGATGTTTTAATTGCAAAGAGCCAGGTCATATTGTAGTAAACTGTCCAAAGACATTGATCAAATGTGAAAAATGTAGTAAAATAGGTCATAAAACTGAAGATTGTTATTCAAGTGATAAAACAAAAAAAGTTGCAAATTCAGATAAACGTGTGTGTGCAGTTGAGTCGACAAACCCTTCTCAAAGTAGTTCAAAGTATTATAAGTTAGCACACATCAACAATTCTACTAATGGCACTTTGTGTTTTATTGATTTTGGCAGTGAATGTACATTAATAAGAGAAGACTTTGTCGACATACATAATCTGGTTGTTGAAAAAGATTGCATTCCTAACATAAAATGGGTTGATGAGACCCGTTTAACACTAATTGGTAAAACTAAAATTTTATTAAGAATTAACCAAGTTGAGGCATTTGTAGTGCCCTTAAAAGAGTTACATGTGCCTATTCTAGTAGGGCATGATTTTACGGAATTGCCACATGTATTAGTCATAAAATCCAGCACATCCCTGGAGTTACTAAACCGTGACATGCCATCAGATTTGTCCAAAATTGATCATGAAATAAACTGCATAGTAAAGTTATATGCGAATGATGACATTACACTTAATGGAACTGGGAATATTGAATGTCATACTAGTGAACTGATTGAAGGTGATTTATTTGTGTCAGGACGTTATCGTTATAACGGACCCGGAAGCGAATATTACATACATGAGGGTGTATATAATGTACTTAACAATCAATGCAATATATTAGTATCTCCTACCTCTAAATCTTTTCCTGTGAAGAAAGGGTCTCTTTTGGCCCGAGCTGAGTTATGTAAAAGTGAGGTGCCAAAAGATACTGATTTTGTGAAATGTTATAGAATTCGGATAGATTCCCAACAAATCGAACGCGACGAAATGAATATAAACCCGGACTTGACCGAAACACAAAAAAATCAGCTTCATAATCTTATACAGAAATACCGCGGTACTTTTGCTCAGAATCTTTCCGAACTAGGTTGTACAAATCTAGCTGAAATGGATATCAAGCTTATTGACAATACACCGGTGGTATACAGACCATACAGGTTGAGCTACACACAACGTGAAACAGTACAAACCATGGTTAACGAACTTATTCAAAATGATATTGTAGAAGAATCTACTTCAGATTATGCTAGCCCAATATTATTAGTGACAAAAAAAATGGGTGGGCATCGTCTTTGTGTTGACTATCGAGCCTTGAATAAACGGACTGTGAAAGACCATTTTCCACTGCCACTCATTGAAGATCAAATTGATCAATTAAGTGGTAGTCGATATTTTGTTCCCTAGATCTGGTTAGTGGATACTATCAGATACCTATTAAACCTGACTGTAGACATTTAACAGCTTTTGTTACGCCAGACGGGCTGTTTCAGTTCAAAAGAATGCCGTTTGGCCTAGCAAACGCGCCGTCAGTTTTTCAACGGACTATGTCCAAAGCGTTGGCGCTGTCTGGTACAAACGGTAGACTTGGAAACAAACCAGCGTTAGCCTACATGGATGATGTCATAATAGTTTCAAAAAAATTTTGAAGAGGGAATTGATAAACTAGAGTCGACATTTAAATTAATGGATGAAGCTAATTTCACACTTAATATTAAAAAATGTAGTTTTTTCCAAACGACTATAGAATATCTAGGATATGAAATCTCTAGTGAGGGTGTCAGACCAGGTAAATCCAAGATTCAGGCCGTAGAAAGTTTTCCGACTCCGAAAAATGTTCACGAAGTTCGACAATTTATAGGTCTAGCCAGTTATTTCAGAAAATTTATAAAAAACTTTTCTCTAATTGCTAAACCATTGACTGATTTGACAAAAAAGGACTGTTCGTGGATGTGGACTGAACTCCAAAATGATGCTTTTAATGCTTTAAAAGAAAAGCTAATTAAACGACCAATTTTGGCAATTTACAATCCAAGAAGTGAAACTCAACTACACACAGATGCTAGCAAAATCGGATTAGCAGGAATACTATTTCAAAAGGAATCGGATGATGCTCCTTTTAAACCTGTAGCATATTATAGCAGAAAAACTACCATAGATGAACAACAATTTCATGCATATGATCTTGAAACGCTAGCTGTGGTAACATCACTAAGTAAGTTCAGAGTTTATCTTCTTGGAACTAAATTTACTATAGTCACTGATTGCAATGCATTAAGAGCAACATTTTCGAAGCGTGATATCTTGCCGCGAATAGCCCGTTGGTGGTTAACTCTTCAAGAGTACGACTGTGACATCATCTACCGTCCCAATCATTCTATGGCTCATGTCGACGCACTTAGTAGAAATCCTATTGATATAGACCCTTCATCTGACGTTTCGTGCGAGATTCCTCGAGTATCATTTATTACTACTGAAGATTGGCTTTTAAGTTTGCAATTAACAGACCCGAAAATCTGTCATATTCGAGAAGTTTTAGAAGATGCAAAATATAATGATATTGTCGATATTAAACAAAACTTCATTGTCAAAGACAACAAATTATACAGGAAAGTTGGTGACAATGAATTAAAATGGGTCGTTCCAAAAGGAGCCCGGTGGCAAATATGCAAACAAAACCACGACGATATAGGTCACTTTTCTGTGGAAAAAACACTAACTAAAATTAAAAAGGATTTTTGGTTCCCGAAAATGAAAAGATTTGTGTCAAAATACGTTAAATCATGTGTCGCGTGTGCTTATGGAAAAGCCCCGTCTGGAAAAAAAGAGGGATATCTTCATCCCATCCCTAAAATTGAAAAACCCTTCCATACAGTGCATGTTGATCACTTAGGCCCATTCGTAAAAAGTACTCGCGGGTATTGTTATTTACTTTTAGTAGTTGACGGGTTCACAAAGTATTGTTTTCTGAAACCTTTGCGTAACCTAAAATCGACGCCTACTATTGCTGCGTTGCAAGACATATTTACCACCTTTTGTTTCCCTAAAAGACTTATATCAGATAGGGGAACTTCCTTTACCTCTGAAGAATTCAGAAAATTTTGTGACAAAGAATATATAAAGCACATATTAAATGCAGTCGCGTCACCTCGTGCAAATGGCCAGGTGGAGCGTTATAATCGCACAGTGTTAGGTTCGCTCTGTGCGTATGCAGAGATTCACGGAGAAAACAAATGGGATATGGAATTAGGTAAGATTCAATGGGGTCTTAACAATACTTTAAATAAGGGTATTGGTAGAACCCCAGCGGAGGCTCTTTTTGGGCAAAATATGTTTCATGGCGGTGAGAATATGTTTGATGATGTGTTTACAAATACTAGAACCCAGTGTGAAGATGTCGGACATGTTAGGGTAGATATTATCAAACATATACAGAAGGATCAAGAACAACAAAAGAAAAGGTTTGATAAGACTCGTAAAGAACCAAATACTTATTCTGTAGGTGATCTTGTAAAAATAAGAAAACAAGTCGTGCAAAGTGAAGGCCAGAGTAAGAAACTTTTGCCTCTATTTTCAGGTCCCTATCGAATAACTAAAGTTCTTGAAAACGATAGGTACGAAGTTTCTAGTATTCCTGGTTCAACTATAGGAAAAAAGAATTATTGTAACGTATGGGCAGTCGATCAGATACAGCCCTGGATCAGTGCACACGTACAAAATGCCAGTTCAGAAACAGAAAGTGAAACAGATAAGGACTAATTGTTGTGATTAAATTAATAAAACTGTTGTCTGAGATCAGCTTTAATAATTAAGATTTATATTCAATTGAAATATTGCAAATGTTTAGCATATACATACTTTCAAACGTTATACTTAGATATATAATATATTAACTATAAAAAGTGGTATTTTTAGTATAAAAAAGTGTGTTAGGCTGTGTGTTACTTATGGCATTCTGATGAAGTCCACGGTGCAGTTAAGGCTGGAAGTCGTTGGGTGGCCAGATCAATTGTGAACTGGTGAAGTCCACGGTGCAGCTGGAGCTGGAAGTCGTTGGGTGATCAGAAATAATTGCAAAACTATGTTAATGATTGGATATTGATGAGTCAAGTCCATGGTGCAGTTAAGGCTGGAAGTCGTTGGGTGGCCAGATCAATTGTGAACTGGTGAAGCCCACGGTGCAGCTGGATGCTGGAAGTCATAGGGTGGCTGGAACCGTTGGCAGAGTCCATAGTGCGGTGTTAGTATTACTAGAACTTTATGTATAGAGTGGGAAATGTGACTGAATGCAATTGGGTTGTTATTTCATCTGTTAATTAATGTGTAATTTGTTACAAATTATCATGTGAACACTGTTAATTACTTTATTTTTAGCATTTTGTTTAGGGACAAACAAATTTCTATCAGGAAGGCCGACTGATAGATATTTGCTAAAACGTCCATAGGCTTGACAGCTTACAGCAAGCCGAAGAGACATTAAAGAAGTAGAGTGAGATAGACATATATATCTCTCTGACGTTGTTCAGGTTAGGTCAATGCACCTAAAGAGTTTATGGTAGTGCTATTGTAATTTAATGTTATATTAAGCATCATTAACATTGTTATAAAAATTGTTAAAATATTATAGTTGATTAATACTAGGAAATATCTTAAAATATCATAGCATTGTTAAGATCGTTGACTAAAACGAAACGCGAATTGACATGAGTACTAACAAGGAGAACTGATTATTGGAAAATAAGAGAAGTTGTTACAACGCTTTTGTGAAAATACGATATTAAACCAACTTATTTCAGCAGATCAATAGTTTTTTTTCGTGATTACACCCGTAGTTATCATATATTTTAAGATTTTATGGTCTAAGGCAAGGATATGGGGATGCAACCCCGTTTAAATTATTGAAATACAATTAAATATCTTTATATTGTATGCTACAGAGTCATTGTACATTTATATCTATGGGTTTTATTAACAATAGCTTTAGCATTATCGGGTTTATTATTTAAGTATATGTATTTTTCATATCAGTATAGGATGCTATTGTAAATATTGTACTTACCTATTGACTTATTTTTTTTTTATACTACGTCGGTGGCAAACAAGCATACGGCCCGCCTGATGGTAAGCAGTCTCCGTAGCCTATGTACGCCTGCCTTTTAGGCCTACTTACAGAATATTTTTTTGAATCTTGAGCAGGCTCATTTCAAAGTAGATTTGCTAGCTTACTCTAACATGACAAGGAACTCAAATCTCTTACGACGCCATAATGACGCTATTGATATATAGTCTCGGTTACAAATTCATTTACTTTAAAAGACACTGCATCTACTTAATCTTTCTGGTTTAACCCATTGGTTGACTGGTAGAGAATGCCTTAAGGCATTAAGTCCGCCATTTGTACCTTCATGTATTGTGCAATAAAGATTAAATAAATAAATAAATGAGTAATGTACAGAATGCCATTCTTTATCAAAAGGTAATCCTGAATACTGATTCATTCTGCGCATCCGAATCATCCGATCGCTTCTTTGAAAGCTGCCACTCATATTGCAGCGGCCGCTAGCTTTGAGCAATGAAATGCCAATCCGGCTGACGCACTGATTGCATCGACGGATCCATATTCTAAAACCATCGTAGATCTTTGTAGTCGACTGAAGCGTTAACGAAGGCCGGGTGTTTTCCTCTACAGGTCATTCTTAACCGATTCTCGTGCAATTTTGTGACCAGATTCTATGATTAAATAGTTTTTTTTTGTCATACGAGATTTTAGAAATTTTTCAGAATGCAAAATTGGCATAGAGGACTTAAGCGCCTTTAGCGTCTATGGCGCCTAAGACCATTGTGGGTTCAGTGTGATAACGACTCAACCAACTAAGTATTTTTCAAATTGTAGTTTCTTAGTTCATTTTAAATATATATTTTTATAAGAACTGGCCAAGAGCATGTCGGGTTACGTTCAGTGTAGGGTTTCAATGGTATCTGTGACGTATAGGCTCCGTTGCGTACTGGGTGGGGAAATAAAACACAGTAATTGGTACCCATGTACGCTGCACCCGACCCGCCGCTTCGGCGGCTCTCAACGGAATGCCGGCGGCGGGTAGTTACATCGCACTGTTTACTGTGAAATCGTCACAGTTTTTTTTTTTACGGCCCGCCTGATGGTAAGCAGCCTCCGCAGCCTATGTACGCCTGCCACTCCAGAGGAGTTATATGCGCGTTGCCGACCCTAAACCCCACTCCTCGTTGAGCTCTGGCAACCTTACTCACCGGCAGGAACACAACACTACGAGTAGGGTCTAGTGTTATTTGGCTGCTGTTTTCTGTAAGGTGGAGGTACTTCCCCAGTCGGGCTCTGCTCTAGATCTGGAATGACATCCACTGGCTGTGCCCTACCACACAAAGCGAGATGACATTCACAATGCCCATACCTCTCTTTTGGACGTAGTTTAAGGACGTACCCGGGTCCAACGTAACAGTATCCTTCCGTTACAATAGGCAGCCTTGCACGGATGCTATTACTTGATATTAACTATTTCCATAAAAAGCAAAAGGGAGTATCTTCGCAGCACTTATACTAGAAGAAAATACTGTTTTGCAAAACAAAAACGCCTTAACTGATCACGTTCGCTGTAGTTGTTATTATGAATGTGAAATGAATTTCAACGGCCACTAGCTTTGTGTAGCCGGAACGAGGGGGATTTATCAGTTAAATAATTTAAGTGTAACAAATTGATAGTAAAATAAAGTTAATGTTAGATTTAACGATAATTTTTATTTTTAAGACCAAATATGTTTGTTAGAGAAATTTTATCCTGAATAATAATACTATCGATTAGTATAATAAAATAGGAAGTGTTTGTTTTTTTTTTAATTTTAGTTGGTTCGAGTCCCGGGCAAGGCAAGCGAGTTTTAGAAAATCTTGTAATGCAGTTTTGTTTCTTTTTAAAAATAAAGGAATGTCTCCTTTAAGTAAAATGAGCCAACTTAAGGATTTAAGGTAGTTTACCTCCAGGGCCCGACTTATCTTTCCACACTGTATAGGTTATACTGAATAAATTTTACTATGGAGACGATCCCGAAAACGATTTTTTTTTGTCGAGATTTCAGGGTTGACTCCATTGTAAGAGTTGTTTAATATGACGTACATATTCACACCTCAGAATATTGTCAGTCAACCAAATCACTTTCGGCCCGATTCGAAGAATGATCAAGACACATTTAAGATCTTGAAAAGATCCTTATAAGATCGAAAACAAAACGACATGTAAAATTTACGTTTATTTCGATTCTGCTGTGATCCCAGTAAGATTTATCTACGATATTTCTAACGTCAAAGTGACCTGGTTGCCCGAATCGCGCTACTTCTATCAATTATATGACTTATAAAAGATATCTAAATGAGAACTTATCTAAACCAGAAGTTATCGTTATCGTATCTCATTCTTCGAATCGGGCCGTTAGTATATTTTTATGTGGGTAGCTGGTAAATAATGATGCCAATATTTTTTTGTAAGAAGAAGAAATTAAAATGGGTGAAAAAACACCTTAAAAAATCGGGTTCCGTCCTATTCTTGACGAACTTCCAGCGGAATATGCATCCAACTCGCAAATTAATTACTTATGCAAGTCGTTCAGATAGTGACTTCTTGAAATATAATGCATAATTTTATTGAAGTCTCTGGGCCAGTGCTAGCCACTGCTGCAAAATTACTAAATACCTTTGGCACTGTTATTAAATTTAAAGCTACGGTGGAAACAGTCCCTCAAACTTCACGGGGAAGATTCTTTTGCTAAAAGTAATTTATTTTATGTAATAAAGTGCTTGAAGAAGAGGTTTATTTGGGTATGTTCGTTCGTTTTACGAATATATTATTACATTACTAATAATATTATATTTGCCTAAAGGTTGACTGGTAGAGAATGCCTTACGGCATTAAGTTCGCTTATTGTACAGTGTGTTTTCTTATGTGCAATAAAGATTAAATAAATAAATAAATAAAAGAGTAATGTACAGAATGCCATTCTTTATCAAAAGGTAATCCTGAATACTGATTCATTCTGCGCATCCGATCGCTTCTTTGAAAGCTGCCACTCATATTGCAGCGGCCGCTAGCTTTGAGCAATGAAATGCCAATCCGGCTGACGCACTGATTGCATCGACGGATCCATATTCTAAAACCATCGCAGATCTTTGTAGTCGACTGAAGCGTTAACGAAGGCCGGGTGTTTTCCTCTACAGGTCATTCTTAACCGATTCTCGTGCAATTGTGACCAGATTCTATGATTAAATAGTTTTTTTTTGTCATACGAGATTTTAGAAATTTTTCAGAATGCAGAAATTGGCATAGAGGACTTAAGCGCCTTTAGCGTCTATGGCGCCTAAGACCATTGTGGATTCAGTGTGATAACGACTCAACCAAGTATTTTTCAAATTGTAGTTTCTTAGTTCATTTTAAATATATATTTTTATAAGAACTGGCCAAGAGCATGTCGGGTTACGTTCAGTGTAGGGTTTCAATGGTATCTGTGACGTATAGGCTCCGTTGCGTACTGGGCGGGGAAATAAAACACAGTAATTGGTACCCGTGTAGGTATCAGCGTAATTCGTCCCATTCGTTTTTCGTTCATTTCTTATGTTCGTCTCATTCTGTGTTCGTCACTCATTCTTTATTCGTCTCGATCGCTATATCTCCCTATCGTCTTAAGTCCAATTATGTAGGCTGTCTCTTTCTTAATAAGTTTTTTTCGTTTTTCGTCACGGTCTTCCTAGGACTATGTCTTTGTTTGTGTCTCGCGTTTTTGGTATCATTCGCACTTTATCTTTAGTCACTTTCGTTATTCGTCTCACTCTTTTTTTTGTCTTTAGTGGTAACTCGTTCCGTTCTTTTTGGGCACGTTCGCTAATCATCTTGACAAATGCCAATTCTAACAACTTGAAATTCGAGCGGAATTATCATTGAGTGGCCAGTAATATTAAAGACGCAGATTGTATAACTAGAGTCAGACCTCGTTAGCATAAGAAATGAACAAAAACGAATGGGACGAATTACGCTGATACCCCCGTGTATGATACCCCCGTGTACGCTGCACCCGACCCGCCGCTTCGGCGGCTCTCAACGGAGTGCCGGCGGCGGGTAGTTACATCGCACTGTTTACTGTGAAATCGTCACAGTATCCTTCCGTTACAATAGGCAGCCTTGCACGGATGCTATTTGTTGATATTAACTATTTCCATAAAAAGCAAAAGGGAGTATCCTCGCAGCACTTATACTAGAAGAAAATACTTTTTTCAAAACAATAACGCCTTAACTGATCACGTTCGCTGTAGTTGTTATTATTAACTCATTCACTGCCAACGTTTTCGTAGCGCTACACGCCTAGCCGATTCTAGCGTTTTCTCGCTTTGTAGAGGAAAGCGACTACGAACAGAGCGCCCGCCGAGCGAATTCAATGTGTCTAATATAATGCTTATGATTTTTTTTTAATATTATATGGGTCTATGGCTCAAAAGTTAAAAACGAGGACACATCTTATTTTTCTCTTACTTAAAATTGATTTTATAAGACTCCTATTCATTTTGAAGATTTATCGATATTAGGATAGGGAGCGTGCATGAACTGTAGGAGGGCAGCACAGGAGCCGTCAGATTTTTGGCGCGAGGCGTAAAATCTGACGTTTATTGTTCCGATGTAGCCCACAAGATGGCAGAACCTACTATGCACAAGAAAACACGTAACGTGTAAATGTACATGTATATCGTTCCGATTCAGGCCACAAGACGGCAGACCCTCCAACGCGCACGGTCCCTATATGGCTTAGGCGATAAAAAACATCCCCTCTTTACGTAATTGATTTATATACCCATGCCAAGTTGCAGTTTTCTAGTACTTACGTAGTATTCGGACGGTCAAACAGAGATAAACATGGCCCAACTATGATCTAATCAAGTTATCACTGACAACTGTTCACATGTCTACATGGACTGAATATATATTATCATGGGAAACAATGCTTGTAATTTAAGATCTTATATTACCATATGTTCATTGTGAATAAACGATTTCATTTCATTTCATTTCATTTCAAGGGTTCCTAGTTGACTATCGACCCTAAAAAACGACCATACGTGCTAATATTTATTTATTTATTTAATCTTTATTGCACATAAGAAAACACACTGTACAATAAGCGAACTTAATGCCGTAAGGCATTCTCTACCAGTCAACCTTTAGGCAAATATAATATTATTAGTAATGTAATAATATATTCGTAAAACGAACGAACATACCCAAATAAACCTCTTCTTCAAGCACTGTATTACATAAAATAAATTACTGTTAGCAAAAGAATCTTCCCCGTGAAGTTTGAGGGACTGTTTCCACCGTAGCTTTAAATTTAATAACAGTGCCAAGGGTCTCGACGACCGGTTTGGCCTAGTGGGTAGTGACCCTGCCTACGAAGCTGATGGTTCCGGGTTCAAATCCTGGTAAGGGCATTTATTCGTGTGATGAGCATGGATATTAGTTCCTGAGTCATGGGTGTTTTCTATGTATTTAAGTATTTATAAATATTTATATATTATATATATCGTTGTCTAAGTACCCTCAACACAAGCCTTATTGAGCTTACTGTGGGACTTAGTCAATTTGTGTAATAATGTCCTATAATATTTATTTATTTATTTATTTATTTAGTAATTTTGCAGCAGTGGCTAGCACTGGCCCAGAGACTTCAATAAAATTATGCATTCTATTTCAAGAAGTCACCATCTGAACGACTTGCATAATTAATTTGCGAGTTGGATGCATATTCCGCTGGAAGTTCGTCAAGAATAGGACGGAACCAGACTTTTTAAGGTGTTTTTTCACCCATTCTAATTTCTTCTTCTTACAAAAAAATATTGGCATCATTATTTACCAGCTACCCACATAAAAATATACAAACAGCCCGATTCGAATAATGAGATACGATAACGATAAGTTCTGGTTTAGATAAGTTCTCATTTAGATATCTTTTATAAGTCATATAATTGATAGAAGTAGCGCGATTCGGGCAACCAATGTTACTTTGACGTTAGAAATATCGTAGATAGATCTTATTGGGATCACAGCGGAATCGAAATAAACGTACATTTTACATGTCGTTTTGTTTTCGATCTTATAAGGATCTTTCCAAGATCTTAAATGTGTCTTGATCATTCTTCGAATCGGGCCGAAAGTGATTTGGTTGACTGACCATATTCTGAGTTGTGAATATGTACGTCATATTAAAAAACTCTAAAGTCCCGGATAGACGTGCGAGTAAGTTCGCGAACTTAAGGCTCGACGACCTTTTTCGCTCGTGTGTCAGCCTAAGTACGTGTACTTTACAAGCAAAAAAAGTCGTCAAGCCATAAGTTCGCAAACTTACTCGCCCGTCTATCACCCACTTTACAATGGAGTCAACCCTGAAATGTCGACAAAAAAAAATCGTTTTCGGGATCGTCCCCATAGTAAAAGTTATTCAGTCTTTCTTCCTAGCGTTGTCCCGGCATATTGCCACGGCTCAAGGGAGCCTGGGGTCCGCTTTGACAACTAATCCCAAGATTTGGCGTAGGCACTAGTTTTTACGAAAGCGACTGCCATCAGACCTTCCAACCCAAAGGGTAAAACTAAGCCTTGTTGCGATTAGTCCGGTTTCCTCACGATGTTTTCCTTCACCGAAAAGAGACTGGTAAATATCAAATGATATTTCGTACATAAGTTCCGAAAAACACATTGGTACGAGCCGAGGTTTGAACCCGCGACCTCCGGATTGCAAGTCGCACGCTCTTACCGCTAGGCCACCAGCGCTTCAAAAAGAAAAAAGAAAAAAGTTATTCAGTATGACCTATATATTAACCCTCTGAATATGTTCAGACATAACAAAAACTCTGACTGTGCTTCATTATTTAACAGTTACCTCTGTGCTTCCCTTCGTTTAATTATTCAAGTAAGTTAAAAACACCAAACTCCTGTAAAAATCGCAAAAAAACTACTTTTAACGAACTAAAAGTCGCAAAGCTTGCGTACAAAGTTACAAGAACACTTTGTAAAAAGTTAATCCGTTATCTTTTCGAGGTCAACTGCCATGGGTTGGGTTTTAGCTTTTTATGTTGATTTGACTGTAGAGATGACTTTTGGGCACGCCGGAGCTAAATTAGCTCCATTTATTTTCAATACAAAAAGCTTGTAAATGTAATTATGTAATTATTTGTAAGATCTTTTGTCAAAATGTGTCAAGTAATAACAATTTAAGTTTTAAAATGATTAAATGTGACGTTATCTATGGATGACTTAATAAGCGATTCTAATAGTACAAAGCAATTTATTATTGCTGGCGATATTAATATCGATATACTTTCAGATGATGTGCATAGTGCAAATATTTCAGAATATTTATGTCTCATGAATGAACACGGTTTAGCGTCAGCCATAACTAAACCCACCAGAGAACGCGCTTGCTTAGACCATATCTTTGTCAGATCCAAATTTAAAGTAGTGGGCATGGTGTGCGACACAGACATTACAGATCACAAGATGGTCGCTGTTGGAATCACCTCAACGAAATCCCGGCCGGCAGTCCTAAATAGGCGCCGATCACTTACCGACTTTGATGGTGTTGCGGCTGAACTATCTGTAGTCAATTGGGCTCCGGTTTTAGAAGCTGACGATACGAATCTGGCCCTTGAATTATTTATGACAACCTTCAAATCTGTAGTTGAAAATAACACGCGGGAAGTTATTCTTAGTAGAAAAAAGTTTACGTTAAAACCATGGATGACGCCAGGGCTGCTTCGATGTGCTCGGCATCGAGACAGATTACACCTAAAGGCCAGGCAAAATCCAAATGACGAATTTTCAAAAGTAACTTACAACCGGTACAAAAATTACTTTAACAACCTTCTAAGAAAGCTAAAACACGAATATGAACAAAGCCTTCTCTTGATCCACAACAAGGACCCCAAGAGGTTATGGAGTACGATAAGAAATATATGCAACATTCCAAAGAAACCGACTCAACACCCGGACCTAGTTGACCCTAGTGACCCCAAGCAGTCTTTGGATAAGTGCAACCACGTCTTCTCGTCGGCAGGAAAAAAGCTTGCAGATAAAATCTTTGCTCAAACTGGGGAATCTGAGGGGACTTTAGCTGCCAAAGTCAACATAGGAGAAAGTCCTTCCGAATCCTTCTTCATGCATCCGACAAATGCCAGCGAAATCAAGAATATCATTTCGCAGCTCAAAACAAATAGTGCACCGGGCCTAGATGGTATGGGCAGCGACCTGATAAAGTCTGTTGGTCACTTAATATTGCAACCATTAACGCATATCTATAACCTAAGTTTAGGTTCAGGTCAATTCCCAGAGCAGTGGAAGATAGCATCTATCACCCCTGTATATAAGGATGGAGCTAAGAACGAACCTAGCAACTATAGACCTATATCGCTACTTAGTGTTCTTTCGAAGATGCTGGAGAAACTAGTCAATATCAGACTCGTAAAATACCTTGAAAGGAGCGGAGTGCTTTCGGAGAGACAATTTGGCTTTAGGGCACACAGGTCCACTGAAGATGCAATCTCACTCTTGGTCAATGTAATATCTTCAAACCTGGATAATAACATAAATTGTATCGGCGTTTTCTTGGACCTGGCCAAGGCTTTAGACACTGTGTCTAGACCAATACTTCTTAAAAAGCTTGAGAAAATGGGGATTCGGGGCGTGTCCCTGGCCTGGTTCGATAGTTATCTATCAGAAAGAAGTCAACTGGTTAAAGTGGATTGCCACAGCAGCGGTCTGGATAAAGTCGATTTCGGGGTCCCGCAGGGGAGCGTGCTTGGGCCTACACTATTCTTAATCTACATTAACGATATTCATAAAATTTCCCTCCCCCAAGCTGAAATAATCTGCTATGCCGATGACACAGTGATTCTTTTTAAAGGCGATACTTGGGAGAGTGCTTTTGCTGCAGCAGAAAAGGGTATGAGTAGCGCCGCTTGTTGGTTTCGAGATAACCTACTGACCTTAAATAGTAAAAAGACTAAATTCTTGTGTTTTCATAAATCTGCCGCTTCCAGTCCCACTAATTCTACAAATCTAATCAAAATTCATAATTGCAACAATGTCAGTAACTTAGCATGTTCTTGTGAAGTCATATGTCGTTCCAACTCTATCAAATATCTTGGCTTAGTTATAGACGAAAACTTAAATTTCAAATCCCATATCAACTGTCTCTCCAATAGGATTAGGAAAACGATGTATATATTTAAGAAACTTCGACATTCCGCGAACATGAGCCTTTTAAAAAATACATACATCTCTCTATGTCAGTCTCTAATTACATACGCCATTGGAGTATGGGGCAGTGCTGCAAAGACGTCAATCTTAATGGCTGAAAGAGCCCAACGTTCGGTCTTAAAGGTAATGCTCAAAAAGCCCTTCAGATATCCGACAAACAGCCTCTACCAGGAAGCTAAAGTACTGACAGTCCGCCAGCTTTACATACATAAAGTCTGTCTCTCGATTCATAAACGCGCTGCTAAATCCGAATATTACTCGAAATTACTATCTAAACGCGTATTCAAGTTGCCTGTTCCGAGGGTTAACACTGCTTTTGGGAGACGTTTTGGCGACTTCCTCTGCTCTTCGATTTACAACATGGCCGTAAAGTTTCAGAGCGAATTAATTAATTGCACTGTGCATGTAGCCAAAAGGTTACTCTTCAACTGGTTGTTGTCACTTGATTATAGCGAAACTGAGACATTACTCCTAAGAATTGTTTAACATTAACTTTATTAATTATATAGAATAAACTTGACTACAAGATTAGTATAGAACCGAAGCTATAAAGAATGAAGCATTAGATAAATAGTTAAAAACTGAAAATTGCATGTATCAACTTAGGTATAAACCTGAATGTCATATTTATTATATAAAAATAAATTTTCGTTTTTCGTTGACTTGCATGACATTTATATGTACTTCTGGTCTCCCGCGATACAGGCCTAACCTAGTGCGGGGACTCCTGGAAACTCTGTTGTCAATCTAGTTATGCACCAACTCTTAAAAACAACCGCTGTATACTTTTTCTGTGTCCTTTCTTGTGCAATAAACATATTTTTTATCTTTTATCTTTTATCTATGAAAAGGGACCTTATTGTCGGTGGCGCTTACGCCATTATCAACGATGCTCCCATATTATAAACAACGCCGCGCTACGCAGTGCGGCGTAAGCGCCATCGACAATAAGGTCCATTTTCATAGATAATGTCACAAATTATTTATAAAAAAAATACAAAATAATAACAAAATACTAATAATTTATAGTACGAAAGTGAGTAAGTATTAAAAATGATAATGAATTGTATTTTACTTACGCATACATAAAGTGCGTCACAATCAGTGTTTGGCGTACACTATCTATCTTATACGTACCTGTGGTGTAAAGGGAACGTGCATTCACTGCAGGAGGCAGCACAGGATCCCTCTGTTTATTGCCACGAAGTGTAAATGTCAAGAAGCTTCAAATGTAGCCCACAAGATAGCAGACAATGCATAAGAAAACGTACGTGACCTGTAGAGGGCAGCACTTGCTTTGGCGTGAAGTATCAATGTACAGTTTAAGTTTACGATTCAAGCCATAAGATGGCAGACCCTCCATTGCGGACGTCTCTATACGTACCTATAGCATCAGGTGTTCCGCGTCCACAAAATTGGCAAGCCGGCGGCTATCGAGTTACACGCAGGCATCGCCACTAGACAGTAATCTCAGACTAATTAGTTATACTTTAAGATGCTGTTCTAGTGTATGGAACCCTCAGTATAAATACCACGAAGATAAAATATAAATAATTCAGAAACTCCGTTTTCTTCCGACATATGAGGATTGACTAATTTTTTCAAATTAACTTCTTTAGTGAAGCGCCGGTGGATTTCAGATCTACTCTTGCTACACAAAATATTAAATCGAATCATTGAATCTCCCGAACTTATAGCACAAACGCAATCGTTTTTTGTATGGAAATCGAACCACCTTAAAACTTACCGAACTAACATTTGATCTCACAGCACCATACCCATAATATGCAGGGAACATAACAACTTATTCAAAGCCTCCCAAGTCGACATATTATCTTTAAATAAATAAATAATAATAGGTAAATAAAAATGATTTATTTCAGACTAAAGGTCCTTACATGGTTAGTAAACAACAAAAACAAATCTTATTACTAGTGTTAGTACAATATAATATAAAATAGAACTAAAACTAAAACCTTATCAGTGGCCGCATTCAGTCTCTGCCAACGATTGAGCATTTTCGCGTTCCATAAACACGCTCAGAATGCTGTCGGGGCTGCCGCGCAGGCGACGCATCTGTGAGGCGCACCTCTTGCGTATTATCGCCGCAAAGCTGTCAATTTGTGCCTCCGCAAACATACCAGAGGCACTACAAAATTAAATCAAAGTAGTCGTAAGAATGTTTCTTGTATAAAAACGCTAGCTGCATGTAAGTGAAGTACTAAATATAAGTATCTTATATTACTCTATACTTAGGTTTGAATTGATCAAATATAAATAAATAAATAAATAAATAAATATTTTAGGACATTATTACACAAATTGACTAAGTCCCACAGTAAGCTCAATAAGGCTTGTGTTGAGGGTACTTAGACAACGATATATATAATATATAAATATTTATAAATACTTAAATACATAGAAAACACCCATGACTCAGGAACAAATATCCATGCTCATCACAAGAATAAATGCCCTTACCAGGATTTGAACCCGGGACCATCAACTTCGTAGGCAGGGTCACTACCCACTAGGCCAAACCGGTCGCCAAATATATATGACGTATTAACACATGTAGTGTTTACCCATATTTGGATAGACACTTACTCATGGATTTGACTTTTAATCTGTAGGTATTTTATGTAGTGTTGTATCTGTTTGTAAACCTTAAATAAATAATACATACAAGAAACCTTCCAATTAAATCAATTATCCTGTCTATCTGAACTGCCTCGTTATCCCCGTGTGTGTCGTAACTAACTTTTAGGCCTAAGATAAATAACACCTCGTCGCGGTTATTATGTCTCCTGGGAGACAGCTAGTTTTCTGGAGAAATGACGCCAAATGAAGTTCGGGGGGCCTATTAGGGCCGTGGTTATCGTGCAATAAAGGTATGATAAAAAATACGGCAATTTTTAACACCGCTTGCTCCAATATTCGTACGTACAGTAAAAATATGTATACACGACCTTATTGCCTATATATTAATGTAGCGTGTACATAATTTTGTCACTTTGTCCGTATCGATATTTAATACCTTGACTGTATTCGTAATAAAAACAACAAACAAGTTACAATTCTTGGAAAATACAACGAAGGTTATCCGAAAACCGTGGTTTCTACTTTGCATTATAATTGAAACCGTTGGAAACCTGTTGTGATTCGTAAAATTACTCCCCGCTATACAAGTCAACACGTTGACAAAACGCTCAGGCATAACCTCTTTTGTTTTACACCCCTCTGTAATTAAAATGCCTTAGAAACTCGCTTTCAATTATTTCCTTTCCAATAACAATTCTTATTTAAAGTTTCATAATATTTTTAGTGGACATTCCATTTTTAGGGTTCCGTAGTCAACTAGGAACCCTTATAGTTTCGCCATGTCCGTCTGTCTGTCTGTCTGTCCGAGGCTTTGCTCCGTGGTCGTTAGTGCTAGAAAGCTGAAATTTGGCATGGATATATAAATCAATAAAGCCGACAAAGTCGTACAATAATATCTAAAAAAATATTTTTTTAGGGTACCTCCCCTACACGTAAAGTGGGGGTGAAAATTTTTTTTGCTTCAACCCTATAGTGTGGGATATCGTTGGAAAGGTCTTTCAAAACTAATAGGGGTCTTCAATAAACATTTCTTGATAAAGTGAATATATTCGGAGATAATTGCTCCGAAAGAAAAAAAAAAAGTGTCCCCCCCTCCAACTTTTGAACCATAGGTCCAAAAAATATGAAAAAAATCTTAGAAGTAGAGCTTAAGAAAGACATTAAATGAAAACTATAGCGGATATGATCAGTTTAGCTGTTTTTGAGTTATCGCAAAAAGTTTCCCCTTCATAGTAAAAAGACGTACACCCACAGTTTATCCCTTGGTTAACAATCTACCATACTTTAAACTCCAGTTTAGCTTATTGTGACGGAAGAGTAACTACGGAACCCTACTCTGAGCATGGCCCAACATGCTCTTGGCCGGTTTTATATTTATTTATATTTACGTTATTCTAAAATCATTTGCGACAGCTAATTTAAAATATACAAAATAAGTGGTAAGTTATTTTAAGGGGTTCTTATTAACCTAAATCTTAACTATACTTTATCATATTTAGTAATAAAGTAACCCTTTTGGATTCCGTAATCGGGTAACAAAGAGGTAAAGCGTTGAATGAAGCGACTACAAACTCACATTTTGTAGTGAAACTTCTTATGCGACTTCCAACAAGGTTGCGTTAAACGTTTAACGCTATAATCGGTAACATAAAGTATAAGAGTTTGTGATGAGTAAATTCAGCCTCAGCCGGTTCCATGGTGTAATGGTTAGCACTCTGGACTCTGAATCCAGCGAGCCGAGTTCAGATGTCGTTGGAACCTGACTTTTTGTATTTTTTCTTGTTATATTTTCTATTATTTAGGATTTTTTTTTCATATATATATATTATATAAGCCATACCTCTTAATATTTTAGAGCATTATTTTCATCTCCACATTACGAAGTTTCACTTCTTCCGCGCGGAGGGACTCCACGCATATATTTGACCGAAGCGTAGCGTAGGTCTACGTTTTGACTCGCGCAATCTGCTTTCGTATGTCCGGATGTTCTCCTCTACAGGTCGCAATTCTCAACCGATTCGCGTGAAATTTTGCGACCATATTCTATGATCAAATAGAATTTTTTTGTCGATCCACTTTTTGGATTTTTTTCAAAATGGCGGAGTCATGGTACGTCGCGCCTAAACAAATAGCCGTTTCGATATCATAAGAGTTTCCTCCTTGTGAGACATGGTTACAGAGTGATTTGCGAAAAATTCAGATATTTTAGAACGCTGGTTTAGGGGGTATTTAGGTATTTAGGTTTTAATCGAGAATTAGTAGCCTAATTTCACCGTGTCACATATATCAATTCGTGGCTCAATTGGAATACACTAGCTTTACAATCATGAGGTTCCGGGCTCAAACCCCGAACAATGAAATCTTTTTTTTTTTTTTTTGCACTTTAATTTCCTATTTTTTATTGACTAAGCTTTGTAACAGGGAGAGAGAAGAGGACCCTGGATCTATTCCCTGAATTGTAACATTTTGTATTTTTTTGTATTAAAATTTCGTATTGTTGATCAAGCGAGCACGAAGCGCGAGCAAAGCGTATTCGTTTCAGTTTTACTGTCTGAACTTTTTTTACAGCCGTTAAAGTTCAAGGAGACGAGTTTTAAAAAAATCTGAGCAGTTTTTGCATTCAGATTAATTTATCAATTATGGCTTTGCTATAGAGACGTAGTTGTAGATTGGAATATTGATATTATATTAGGAATAGAAGTTTAAACGTAAATGTATGTTGTATTGCTTTAATAAATAAAAAATATATCATAGCTAAAAGAGGGAAACGGTTTTCTAACATATTTCCTGCGTGCAGTCGCCACAGAAAGTTTCGGTACGGTTCGTGGCATTCTTTTTGAAAATTTTGGTGCATATAGATTACTAAGAGCCAGCGATGCTTGCTATAATCTTGTCTACAAAAATTCAGGGCACAAATTTGCAGGAAAACAATGTTCCGAAGATTTATTATATATCTTCTGTTGATATTTTAGTCAAGGTATTCGATGTAGCAAAATGATGTTTTAGCGGATTAAATTGCCAAATCCTATAGAGATAAAACACTACAGAGTGAAGCTCTGATGGCCCTTCTTCTGCCGACGAAGATGGAGGTGGTTCTACTTTTACCATTTAGGGGATGACCGACTAATTGTGGGCGTTTGGAAAGGGAGTATTTTCTCTTTCCTTCCCATTTTTTAGGCGCTGGCAAAGAGAATTTGAAATGGAGGTGGATTGTCAAACAAAATTTTGTTGCTACAGTAAAATTGCTGCTATATCTTTCGACACATGATAAAAATTTGTACAACGCCATTTTACTTTCCTTTCCTTGATGATCTTTTTGATCCTTATTCATTTACTAATATATGTTAAATTAACAATTTTAACACATATTAGTGGTTAGTAGACCTAAAAGTGGCGCCATCTAATAGATAAAAGGCCAAATGTTTGACAGCATCGTTTCGAGCGATGGCACCATAACGTTCCAAAAGTTTTAATCATGTATCCAAAGATGGCAGTAAATTTACGTGTCTACAAAGTTTTCTTAATTAATAATTAATAAAAATTCCTTTTCCGTACGGGCTTTTTAAATTCTGATATACGAAAAAGTATCTATAAAAAATTAAGAGCAATTAACATTATTTAGAGGTCGCTATAAATGAAACAATACTGCTATACAAAATAGTATGAAAATAAATTGACCCATCAATAATTCTGTTTTGGAAATGTCTTTAAGGGCTCTTTATTCGTTTTATTTATTATTTATAAGTATGCTAAAAAAGATGGCAATCTTTTTTTTTTGTTTTAGGTAACTTTGCATTTTTTTATTTGTATGAGGATATTGCAAATCACAAAATCATAGCGACCACCTAATCATTCGCAAATGAGTTCAAATTTGGAACATAGATTACTGTTCTATGAAGGGAGCCATGTGAATATAAAATCCTTTCAACTTTTTTCTACATACAAAGTTGGACCATCCTATTCGGTAATTATGTTATTTTGTCAATTTAGTTTTTATAAATTCTTCTAAACAGCGCAGCCATACATTTATTCAGTTTTAAGGGCTCCTCTACACGATGGCCCAGCGTAGGCCAATCTAAGGGACGCAGCTATGCGGTGAAATGAGATAGCAATATCACTTGCTCCCTCTAACGCAGTGGTTCCTAACCTTGTCAGTTCTGCCACCCCTATGACTAACTAGGGAACCCGATTTTACCCCTACTCCCAATAAATATCAATTCTCATCAATTCTTTCTTACAGGTCTAATTTCTGTTATATTTAATTGAGCTTATTACCTCCGTAAAATACCAGATTTACCACTACGGGGGTAGTTACCCTCAAGTTAGGAACCGCTGCTCTAACGCATAAATGCGCCCCTCGGACTTGCCTACGCTGGGCCATCGTGTAGAGGAGCCATAAGCTATGCTCGCGAGGTCTACAGCTCACAGAGCTACTAGTTTTTTTCTTTTCTTCTATTACACAACTATCGACATCGATAAAATAATGTTTCTAACACTAGCTAGATTGCAACAAAAGATTTTGGTTTTGCCGCGAAAATTCCGAGCTCATAGAATAACACAGTGTTATTCAAATCAAAAACGAAATTCAGAGATAGTAGGTAATTAGGTATCCAGTTTTTAATATCGCAAAATGTACGTTCTTATAATCATACGTCACCCTGACTTATGTCACGTGTGACTTTTTGCTGTCTAACTTTTGAAGTTGAAGCCTCCATAATTAACAATGAACTTAAGAAATTGTTACAATTTTCTTGATAGGCACTTAGGGACTCAGCTAAAGCTTTTGATGAAACAAACCTTGACATTAGGTACTTTTTACAATCAGTTTGAGGATTTACAATAAGTAGGATTTACAGTAATGAATCAAAGAAATAGAGCAAAAAATTTACATCGTTTGCTACCAACGGGCCTTTTAGAAGCGCTGGTGGCCTAGCGGTAAGAGCGTGCGACTTGCAATCCGGAGGTCGCGGGTTCAAACCCCGGCTCGTACCAATGAGTTGTTCGGAACTTATGTACGAAATGTTATTTGATATTTACCAGTCGCTTTTCGGTGAAGGAAAACATCGTGAGGAAACCGGACTAATCCCAACAAGGCCTAGTACCCTCTGGGTTGGAAGGTCAGATGGCAGTCGCTTTCGTAAAAACTAGTGCCTACGCCAAATCTTGGGATTAGTTGTCAAAGCGAACCCCAGGCTCCCTTGAGCCGTGGCAATATGCCGGGACAACGCTAGGAAGAAAGAAAAAAAAAAGTTACCAACGGGCCTTTTATTTTAAAATACGATAGTAATTTAAAAAAAGTGATTTTTTGATTATAGTCTCATTGCATCTCTTACGCACGGTTATACATAAGTATATAAAAATCAATGAATAAATATTATAGGAATATTCAGTTCTTACACAGTTTGGCTAAGTCCCACACAGTAAGCTCAAGAAGGCTTGTCTCGTGGATATGAGACAAAAACATACATAGTGCTGGTGGCCTAGCGGTAAGAGCGTGCAACTTGCAATCCGAAAGTCTCGGGTTCAAACCCCGGCTCATAGCAATGAGTTTTTTGGAACTTATGTTCGTAATAGTACACAAGGCCTAATTTACCCTCTGGGTTGGAAGGTCAGATGGCAATCGCTTTCGTAAAAACTAGTGCCTACGTCAAATCTTGGGGTTCGTTGTCAAGCGGACCCCAGGCTCCCATGAGCCGTGGCAATATGCCACACATGGCATGCAATATGGACAACGCGAGGAAGAAGAGACAAAAACATACATACCAAAAAAAAATTAAAATATACTTTCAAAAATACCAATCCGTTTTAGCCAAGGACAAGGTCGGTTTTAAAGAAAAAAAAATATTGGAAAAAAATAATGTGACGGCACGGAACCCTTGGAGCGCCATCCCGATTTGTACTAGTTCGGCTTTTTTTGGTGATTTGAATTGTAAGCATTTTATAAATAATAATAATTCAGCCTATATACGTCCCACTGCTGGGCACAGGCCTCCTCTCATGCGCGAGAGGGCTCGGGCTATAGTCCCCATGCTAGCCCCTTACACCTTTGAATTTCTTCGCAGATGCATTCCTCACCTCACGATGTTTTCCTTAACCGAAAAGCTAGTGGTAAATATCAAATGATATTTCGTACATAAGTTCCGAAAAACTCATTGGTACGATACGAGCCAGGATTTGAACCCGCGACCTCCGGATTGAAAGTCGGACGTCATATCCACTCGGCCACCACCGCTTCAAGCATTTTATACTTGAGTTTAAAGTATTACTTTTAGTTTTATGAAAATCTTTGAATATAAATACTTACTTTCTCTGATCAAATTTAATTATAATGAAGTACTTTAATTTAGGAAAGTGAACGTAATTTCTGGAATGCCAAATTCCACTTAGCCAACGCATTTACACCGAAATTAAACCCGTTTCGACTATATCTTCGAAATAATTGCGTAATTGAAATAAACTTGAATTGGGATACTAAAAATTGCCTATTTACTTATTTTATTTCGTATTGCTTCGTCGTTCAGTCATATCTATCGCTATCGCTATCGCACCCCTAAAAAAGATTATTAATAAAGTAACGGCCTCTTAACTAAGTGGGTAATTACCCTGCCTACCAAGCAGGAGGTCCGGGTTTTAAATCCTGGTACGGGCATTTATTTGTGCAAATATCACAGATATTTTTTCCCGAATAAAGGTGCGACCACACCGCAGCTTAAAAAACGGTCACGATACGGAATCGCAGTGACGCGTCGTATTATGCGTACCGTTTTTGACGCATGCTCCCCACACCGCTGCTTAAAATACGCTGACGCACCGTAAATTGATCTGCGTATTTTTCCCAAAAAATATTACACGGAGATCTTATGGCAGACACCACATCGGTGACGTAAAAGACTAAAGACGTAAAGTTTTGTAAACAGAAAAGATTCGCGTGAAACACGTCACTGCGATTCCGTACCGTCACCGTTTTTTAAGCAGCGGTGTGGGGAGCATGCGTCAAAAACGGTACGCATACGACGCGTCACTGCGATTCCGTATCGTGACCGTTTTTTAAGCTGCGGTCTGGTCGCACCTTAATGGATGTTTTTTTTTATGAATTTAAGTATTGATTTATCTTCTTTTTCTTCTTATTTAAGAGCTGTGCTCTCGTCGGTGGAGCAATCTCCAACTCATCCAGTCCTCTGCCAACTACTTAACCTTCTGGTATGACACGACCTGAACCTTTTCTTTTATTTGGTTGAAATATTTTCTTCTTGGTGTTCCTCTTCCTCTCTTTCCCTCTATTTTTCCTTTTATGATGTTCTTATTGATTTATATGTAGGTATCTATTATACATTGTCGGGCGGCGCTACTGTGCTCTTGTTTACATCGGTTCCGTAATATTCTTGTGTTTTAAAAATTACAAAGCGTATAAAACTACATAAGACAGTGATAATTGTGTAAAACAATTGACAGTGCTACTGTGAAAACGTTATACAACTTGTGAATGTCCTAACTACAGAGATATAAACAGAAAACCGACATCAGCAAAAGTGACAATTTAACCTTGAAAACGGAAGAAATATACTACAAAAAGAAGACTTACAACACGTGAAGTGAAATCTAGTGACAACTATCCCGAAAGAAGTGCAAAAGAAAAGTTCTCAGATAATTACTTTAAAAACATTTTAACCTCGAAAGCACGAATAACGGTATACAAACACGTTGTCACTAAGAAGTTTCTTGACCACAGCGCCATCTGTTGGCAAGTAGAAAATCAACGTGAACCAGCAGCATCAACGTTGAACCCAGGTTTCCCGCGTACGCGCACATTATCAGAAGATTCGGGTCATTATCGATAGAGGGCGTAAATATAAAAACAAACAATGGATCAGGTCCTACAAACTCTAAAAGATATCCAGCTGAACGTATCTAAACAAAAGCAAGATATGAAAGACATGGAGAATAATATTAAGGAATCTATAAATAACAATATCGATAGTAAATTTAAGTATATAGAGGAAAAAACAAAGAATTTGGAATTAAAGATCGAGCAACAACAAAAAACTATTGACATTTTAGACAAACAAATAAGAAGAAAAAACGTCATATTTTTCGGAGTCGAAGAAAAAGAAAAAGGCTACGAAAATTTACTTTCTATCGTTTTAGACATATTAAATAGAAATATGAAAATATCATGCAAAAAGTGGGAAATCGAAAATGTTATCAGAATGGGGAAAAATACGGGGAAAATCAGACCTGTGGCAGTCACAATAACAACTATGAGCCGAAAAATAGAGATACTTAAAAACAAAAAATCGCTTGAAAACACGGGAATCTACTTAAAAGAAGATTTCTCCCCTACCATATTACAAAAAAGAAAGGAATTACAGGAAACCTTGAAAAAAGAGAGAGACTCTGGGAAAAGAGTAGCTCTATACTACGACAAAATAATAGAATTAAAACCTCGCGGCTCAGGACCTCGCACACCCACCGAACGAAATATGAATAAGAGGTTTTTGTCTATTTCACCTGAAGAACCGGAGAAGAATCATCGAGGAGTCAACAACGAGACGACAAAACAAGCACCAAGCACAAGCAATATGAACCAAATACCAAAAAGAAATAAAATAAATATCGAGTCATATGTAACTCGAGAACCAAAAAATACAAATTCCAATTCGACTTTAAATAAGTAAAACTACTAACTCCGCCAAATAACAATTAGCAACGCCCGCCCCTCCAAAACGCACGCCAAAGCGAACAAGGCAAAAAAAAAAAAACATTAATATTCCCCAAGCCGGCTGGTCACCGTGGGGACAGCGACCACAACCCTTCAATTAAAAATAAAAGTAAAGACAAATAGTATTTAAAGACAGAGGATACAAATTGGAGGAGGCCTTTACCCAATAAAGTGGGGTTCCTTTACATAAATACAGAAACAAAAAACAAGTTTAAATATTTACTAACCAAATAAGCTTAAAGAAGAAAATAGATATTATTTAAAATAAATTTAGTAATAGCAGTATGTACAAAATAGAAAAAATAGAAAAATATTCCAAGTTTGTAAGTAATTGTTAAGGAAATAAAGAGGCTTTTTTATTTTTTTTATTTATTTTATTTATCTATTATACATATCATCGTCCAGTACCCATACCAAGCCTTATTGTGCTTACTGTGGAACTAGGTGGATTTGTGTAAGTTTGTCCCATAATATTTATATATAATTATTTATTTAAACGATTTGTTTTATATTTCCAGCGACTCCGACTTGTACGCGAGCGCAAGCGCGTCGCTTGGATCCTCCTGCTGCTTGCCATCCTTTTCGCACTCTGCTGGCTTCCCTACAACATCCTGCAACTCCTGATCGACGTGAACGCTGTGCAGGTGGATTCCGGTGCTTTGCTGATGCCGTACACTCTACTACTAGGTGAGTTATTCTGTGAGATATTTTGTTCACCAGTCTTCTGCCCTGCAGCATCCTCCAACTACGAATTTGATCGCCGTGCATGTTGAGTCTGGTGCGCTGCTCATTTCGTTCACACTACTGGTGATTGAGTAGTTCTTTTGCCTATATTGTTTACTCCTGGCTACCCTACAACATCCTGCAATTCCTGCAATTCGGTGAGTTTATCCACTCCATTGTTGCTGTGATTGGAACGTTCAATCCGTCATTCATTTTATCAAGGAGGCTGACAATGAGAATCACCCGTTTTTCGCTGCTGCAACGATACAGCAGTAAGACGTCAGCAATGCAGCTGTAATCGCAATCAGAATGTAACCTAATTTTAGCTTTTATCTATAAAAATTCCATGACGCTGGAACATATTAAAATCGGGAATTCGTCGTGCACTCACCGTAGACGCTGTTGTGGTTGAGGATCTTCTAAAGTGCGTACGTACGTGGGTATAACTTGGAGCGTGCAATGCCCAGCAAAGCAGAAAATAAAGCATGAATAGGCTTGCCTCAGCCTATCTCCAAACAGTCCACCAAAATATGAAGCATGCAAGCTGCTGTAGCAGCTCCTCTCATTGCTAAACCAAAATACATACTTAGGGCTTTCTACTTTTGACCATGCTGCGTTCTTGTGATACGGCTGTGGCTCTGGCTGAATCAGGACGAACGCTCCGCTGAAAACGCTGGACGCCCAGACCAGCAGTGAAGGTGTAGTCGCTGCTCTCGCAGCTGCTGGTGATGAGGTAACCTGACTAGATCGAAGGGCGCGCGATGGACGAGAACGGAAACCAATGAATGTCCTTTTAGCTACATGTATTTCTTACTAAACACACAATAGCACACTTATTCTATAACAGCAGCAGGAGTTGCAGGCGTACATAGGCTACGGAGACTGCTTACCATCAGGCGGGCCGTATGCTTGTTTGCCACCGACGTAGTATAAAAAAAACATATAACTAAGACTTTAACTAGTCCGACCAATCTTTCCTGGAGCCGCAGCGACTTGGAATACTAGGAAAATTAGGTTACTGAACAATGGCGGACATTACTGTCGGTGTCAGAGGTTAGATTTGATCTCTGAATGCCCTTCAAAGCAACCTGCGAGCCGCATCGTAACATATGAGTGAAGGACTGAATGAGTCAATCGAATACCGTTCAATTTTTACATTTTAATAAACTATAAACTTAGAATTGCGAGCGTTTGGCCGGAACATAAGTTTTTTTTAATAATTCTAAATTGTGGTGTTTCACAGGGCACGCAAACTCAGCAATCAACCCGATAGTATACTGCCTGATGACGCGCAACTTCCGGCGGTCGCTGCGCAAGCTGCTGTGCCACGACCCGGGTAACATACACTCTAGTACTCATTTCCATGTAAGTTAACAACGCGGCTTTTTTGTTTTACCCTGCCTGACTTGTTGGTACAGTATCGATATATAGGGTAGAGATGCGCAAAACGTTTCACTGAGTTGAAAAGATTGATTCATATCTTTCACTCGCTTAGATATATATCACTCATTTCGCTGAGTGGGTCTGTAGACCATATTGTTCACGAGTGAGGAGACAGACATGTCAATCAGTCAGATACACACAACCATAAGTGCGACCAAGATGGCAAATCACGCGTTACGATTCCGTCATGTTTCCCCGATTTTCTCTGAATTCTTTCGAGCCGCTCCGAAACTGTCGTTTCGCATAAGTATTGGCATCGTTTCACTTGTTTGGCTCGGCTCATTCGAATCATGAGTGGTAAAGAACGGGCAAACTAAGTAACACTGAGATAGATGAGTTACTGAGCGAGTCCACATCTTCAGTGAGTTGAAGAGTGAGTGAGTTCAATCAAAAGATATAGTTCATTTAAATCACTCACTCGTGAATATAGAATATAGAGTTATTCATGAGACGTTAGCAGGACCAACCCTATAGACTCAGTAAATGACTCAATCAAACACCTTTTTCCTGTTTTTAATTTTTTCAATAAGGACAAATATTTTTTTTTACAATCATGGTCACCCATCTAACCAATAAAGATAAAATGTTATTAACCGTTACGACAGCACGTTGATTATGAAGAAAAAAAAAAGTCGTACTTGGTTGTGATACGCGGTTTTTCAAAAGTATAATAATAATAACTCCACGACCGATTCGGCCACCGGCGACTGCTATCAACTCCGTTGCTGTCTCTGGTGTGCTCGCAAGTGACTGATGTAGCCGATGTTGCTACCAAAAGTTCGCGAACATTGCGGGCAACCACATTCTGTACCCCTAGCGTAAATTTATTCGATAGTGAAACGTGACGTACGCGTTTGCGTTAAGTCTCATTTTGTATGGGATTTAGAAACAGCGCGCCAAGCGGGACGTTTTGGAAATTCAAAATCCCATACAAAATGACACTTAATACAAACGCGTACGTCACGTCTGGCTATCGAATAAATTTACACTAGGGGTACAGATGACGTTCAATTTGACACTTGTCATGGATAAAGCAAAGAGCGTTTTTAGAGTGGTTCAGGCACCTGCCGCGATAGCAGCGGACACTGGTTTGATTCCAGCCTGGGGCACTGGAGGCCTTGGTCACTTTTTCTTAGTATATGACATTTATTTCAGTTTAAAGCAAAGAGTATCGGTATTTGACGTAAGTATTCGAATTGTAGAGTGTCCATGCATGTCGTATTTATTTTTTTGATAATTAGAAAAAAAAATATTCCCTCTAATACCGGTACCAAACATTTGTTAATAATTTACTGACTAGGTACGCAATGTTGATCCTGCTCACGTCTTCTGGGTGTGTTACCAACATAACGAACGAAACGCAACTGTCACTCTCGCACTAATATGGAAGAGTGATAAAGAGACAAAGCGTTTCGTTATCGCGAAAATCATTGTCACCCTAGGCACCCTTAATCACCCAATACGCAGTATATTGTGATCGGCGCGAGCGAGCGCACCTTCGCATCCGTCACAATCAACCATAGAGATATCATCGCGCTCACGTCTGTGGGTATAATAGTACCTATATGAGCCGTAATGACACGCCGATTCTTTACTGCCAAGTCAGGAAAGGGCCTTACACTTACACTAGTGTTGGTAAAGACTCGAGTATTAGAAGTCCTCAAGACGTGATTCAGGTTTCAAAGTAAAAGGCATTTACTTTTTAAAACTTTTTACAAGTTTAATCACGGACTAGATAGTTAAATACTTTCTGGAAAATACATCTATTACAGTCTTTTAGTCATCTATTAAAGGCTTAGACTAAATTGGGGGGTGGGAAACCCGATGAATCGAGCAAAAGGGTTTTTGAAATTGTAACTAAATGTGACAAACGTGGAGTCCTCGAAATACACATAAGGAAATTTCATAATTTTACTAATAATCCATTATCAAGCATTAAGACCGTTATGCATTGCGACCTAAAACCATATATGTAACTTTCAATTTCAATGAATTTATAAAAATAATATTTCCTTCAAAACCTTTGAAGAACTGGATATCTAACTTGTAACGCAAATGGTCTTTTAAACTCAGCCCCGTATTGACCCCAGATTTTCATTAAGCTAAGAATTTTAAAACTGGAAAAGTTACTGTCTTGGGTGAGACTTGAACTCACGGCCTCTGGTTAATAGTGTAAGCATCACAATAGTTAATATCCTGTATGTGGCCTTATACTGATAATAACGTGTAGTATGCACCGGGCTGTATACTTTTTGGTTGTTGTGTTTATGGTCATTTTAGTTTTATATAGAGAACTGTCAGATTTTGGCGGAATGCCGTCGACCGATGTTATGTACGATTTGATCTTAATTAATAGGGAGCGTGCGTGAACTGTAGGAGGCAGCACAGGAGCCGTCAGATTTTTGGCGCGAGGCGTAAATGTGATGTTTTTTGTTCTGATGTAGCCCACAAGATGGCAGAACCTACTATGCACAAGAAAACACGTGACGTGTACATGTGCATGTTTATGGTTCCGATTCAGGCCATAAGATGGCAGACCCTCCAACGCGCACGGTCCCTATACGGTGTATCGATGTAATAAAAGAAATATTAACTGGACGCAGTGGTTTGTATGATAAACCCCATTTACTGAGCTTTAAATCAATGGATGTTTACATCAGCATCGTTCGCATACGTTTCTGCTTCTTAAAAAAAAAACAGATTTTCATTGTTTTATATTTTAGTTTATAGAAATTTTACGACCCGAGTCTTTACCAAATCTAACTGACACATCCACTGACACTTAACTTATTATCTAAGAAAATCTTCCACCTGATACGACTGGTCAATTTGGAGAAATCCCTCAAGTGATTAGTATGAAGGCTATGTACCAATCCCTCTTCTCCAGAGGTGATTACGCTGGCCAAAATTACCGACAAATAAAAATATAATAAAATCTGGCCCCTGTAGGCTCTTTACGAATAACATAAAAATATTGTCGAAATAAAACATAACACTGACATAAATTCAATTGACATCGCCAACGTAATATGTTATGTGAAATTTTTTATACGATAGATATATCATGCGAAATAGGTAATATAAGTAATAGATCAATAGCGATTTAGACGAATAGCGAATTTCAAATGAAGTTTTGTCATAATGCGAATTAGTCAGACTACGTTTTAGGCAGACCCGGACAAAAGGATATTTTTGATACGAAGCCATAATCTTAGTTAAAAAATGAACACATTTTCGTAGGTTTTATAAGCTGTACAACTTTTATTTTTCCTTATATCACTACTTTGTTTTAACTCAAAACGTCGCATTTACTGACGCGACGTCACAACTGTCATAAGTGATCGTGATGTAGAATCTGTGCGGAAAGAGAAGAGTCGTGGAATGTACGGGCCCAATACATTCCACGACTCTTCTCTTTCTGAAGATACTACGAAATACATTGCCGGTCAAAAAAAACATAAATTAATTATGCTGTGGTGGTTAAGAGCAAATAAATTCATTCAGAACCGTTTCATAGCACTAAGATCTACGCCTTGCCTTGTTTAAGTTTTGCCACGCAGCGGCATTCAAGAACTTTAAATTTTTTTTTTTTTTTTTTTATTGGTATTCAGGATAACAACAGCCGTAAATATAACTAAACATATAAATGCTTACATAAAAGAAGGCCAATGACAGTCATCCATTAAATTGCAATACATAACAAAGTAAAATAACAAAAAAATTAAAAACGACGAAAATGTACAATATACACACAAATGCTCGAAACCTTAAAAATACGTACCGGTCGTAAAATATGTACTTAATGAATAATCGAGTTTAATTTACTTTTGGCAAAAGACCATAAAATTTGCATTAGTAACATATCCAAATAAATACCTGAACATAGTATTTGAACTGAATTTTTATTAATGGTAGAATTAGGTAGTAAGAAATAAAAATTTCAACATTTAGAAAGAAACTCCTTTAAAAAAAATAAAAAATACCTCTAACAAATTGCATTGCATTTCCCTAGTACCCATCAACACATAGCTTGAAGAAGTTATGATATGCCTACTTAGATATTATTATTTTAAGATTTGTACTTGTTTTCTTATTTTACGAACGAATTAGAACATGTGGCAAAAATAATACAAAACGGATTTTATATTAATTTTCGTCATCTCTGAGCAAAACGGAATATATGTCTTTTTTAAATTTATACTTAGACCCTACAAAAATCTGACCTTTGTTTAATTTCATATTACTCTCACTTAAGTATATTTGTATATGCTTGAGGGACGGTTTCACCCTTCTAGGGTCATGGTCTCAAAAAATACCACCCAATAACACAATTTTTGTATTTTATTCTTGTACATAATTTTCAGGACTATGTACTGGCGATGAGGCTTGAATGGAGGACTTTTTTCAGTCTTGCCCATTAAAAGGTTAAGAATAATGTAATATTAAATCGTGGTAAAAATGTAAAAGTTTGTTTACAGCTCTCGATGGAATGGAGGCAAATATTGGACATTAATCTCTTTTGTTTCCTTTGTTCGTTTCTACAAAGATTACGTGAATCTACACACGGGCTAATCGTTTTCCTTTTGATTTTGTTTCATATTTTTATCGTCCGCCGAAAATAAAAGAAATGTACCTAACATCACTAAACTGATAATTATCTCAGAAGATCTCAGTGGGTGGCTCGAACATAAACATAATTTACTCTCCAATAACATTTCTATTTGTTCATTAGGACGGTAATAACTAGCAGTCCACCTTCAATACAAAATTGACATAAATTCATTCAATCATACTCACTATCTTTAGGTATTTCAATAAAAGTAAACAAACAATTTGTATATTTTCGGGTAGTTATAACATTTACTGGTTAACCAGCCAAATACAAAACCGCCTAGATCTGTCACTGAACGACCTGACTTTAACCTACATTATTTGATAATGTAATGTTTTTATCTACCCTCAACTGGGTTAAAGAGCCATTTGAGGGTGGATTTTGTTTACTTTTATTTAAATACCTAAAGATACAGAGATATATACGGAACTGATTTTCGTGCTCACAATACAAACATGGCTGTTTAGCAGTAATTTCTGTTCCGTTATGTTTAATTTCTGAAAAGTATCGTGGCTTTTTTTAGTAGCTAGTTATTAGCGGCTTTCCTGTTAAGGGGTCGTCATTACAGGCTTTGCATATTTAAGTGGTAGCCATTACATATATTATATTAACTGTGGTTGAAGGAAATCATTAAATATTTCAAATGCAATATTAATATTTGAAAAAGACATTTTTATTATATCTGTTAAGTGTTTAAATTTAATCTATATTGATATTTATTCAAAATTGTTCGTAGTGTCATCCTAATAACGTTATGATTTTCAACCTCTGAAAACCCTAAAGCGGGCCTTCATCTCCTTTTATTTAGTAGTGCATATGTCCCTTATATTTATTTAATACAATCCTTTATTTAGTTTTGATGCAAATAGAAAATTTAATAAAAAGCTTCAGTGAGACTCAGGCATTTAAATGAGCAATTTCAGATAAAATTGTATTCAGCCAACGCAGCTGTGCAGCAGCAGCTGCTCTTTTAAACCCAGCTTCTCCGCCAACTTTAATCACACCGATATTATTCCAGATGCAGGGCTTAAGACAAAAATCCAACACGTCTAGCGTTCGCACTCGCACTACTGTCACGTTCCGAAGCAGCAACCACCAGAAGCCGTGTGCCCCAAGCATCCAGTACGGGAAGGTTGCCCGCGCGACCTCGCTAAAGGACAACGGCTGGAAAGGCGAGAAAACACCACAGTTCCTGTAAAAAGACGCAGGAAAACGTACGTCACGTTTGACGTTGATGATTAGACGTTTAAGGTGCGATTCCTTGCTTGACTGCAAAATAGACCATGGTCGCTTTGGGTCGAAGAATATTTTTTTGTTTAAGACGAATAAAGTCTAAAAAAAAGTTGTACCAAGAGTTGAACAGGTGAACGCTGTACGCTGTCAAATATTTTGTGGTAAATTTAAACGTAAACTTTTAACAGCCAACAGAAAATATTCATTAGCTGTCAAATTCGGAGCAAAGTCTTAGACTTCCCTGATCCAATACGATCAATTACTTCTTTAACAAATACGGCCATTCTAACTAACACTTTGCTTCGCTTTAAAGACTGCGCCAAGAGGGATATGGCAGCTTTTGAGATCGATCACCGAAACTGGGAGAAGCTTGCGGAGAAGCGAACGGAGTGGCACAAGTGCGTTGGAGACGGTCGCAAGTTCTGCGACGAGGCCTGGTTTGCGGCACTGGCAGACAAAAGGGAAAAAAGTCACCGTAGCGAAACGTCACAGTCCGTCGCGAACTTCCCTTGCCAGCTCTGTGGCAAAGTATGCCGCTCCCGCATCGGTCTTTTCAGTCACCAAAAAAGATGTTTTGCGGACATTGCACTATAGATAGTCTGAAATTGGGCCAGTATATAACTAACACACGCGGTTAAATGTTAAATATTCCACCTCACCACCACATAAGTTTTGAACAACTGTCAATTAGCTCCAATTTCTGATAGGCTGTCAGAAAAAGACGGAAGCTATAGTCTCGGCTGCCTTTATCAGTTTTATCACAAGCTTGCTGATAAATGAAAACTGCCAAAACATTTTTTTCATCGGCCCCAACTTCCGTCCAATCTAGTGAAACAAACCGTAACTGACTTGAAATAAGTTTTTGGCAAAAATTTCATTTTTGGTACAAGCTTTTATCGCTGACTGTACTTTTCTTTCCACATTTCAGTGCTCATCGGGACAGTTCTATAAACCCCAAACACAATTAGGTTGTGTTGTTTTATCACTTTATCACAGATTTTCTATGGCCACCTCCTCTCTCTGTCATCAGATCAGCTCGATGGTACCATAATATTGCATTGTCACCCGACTTACGTATGTATGCAAATTTTTAGCTCAATCAGAAATCGGGTAATGGGTTAAATTTAGTTTCCAAGATTTGAACCACAGTACCAATAAACTTATATACTAACTGGGCAAGTTAAATAAAAGCTTTTAAAATTGTAGTACCACTCGTTGGTAGAACTACTTGAAAAATGTTTGTTACTTAAGGTTATTTTGAGTGGTAGCAGTCTGTACGTCCTTGGAATAGTACCTTAAATGTAGCAAAATCGGTGGAATCTCATTTAGTGTCATGTGACAGGGTAGTGAACTTGTGCGACTTAGAATAAGGAATACAAGACAAAACTTTGTAAGCGTTAGAAAAATATTAGTATAGTGCTATTGCTATAGGCATAGTGCCGGCCAATAATATATCACCTTTGTGTTTTTTTGTATGAACATGTATAGAGTAAACAATATAGGTTAGTTTGCAGATTGCATATTTGACTAGTCATTTTATATAAACATATGATGCATACTGCAATGAAATACTATGAATTATAATAGGAGACTTAGCATATTACTAAAAAAGTCTGGTAAAAAAAAACTGAACTGTCGCCTGCGGTATTTCCGGACCGATACGACCTTCAAACGTTCAAGAAAAGAGCGTACTCCCATCTTAAAGGCCGGCAACGCACTTACAACCCCTCTGGTGTTGCAGGTGTCCATGGGTGGCGGTAATCGCTTACCATCAGGTGATCCGTCTGCTCGTTTGCCTCCTTTACCATAAAAAAAAATGTACTATGCAGGCTCTTTATTTAGTCACTTGCAATAATTTACGGGCTGAATATATAGGTCATACTGAGCAACTTTTACTATGGGGCTAACCCCGAAATCGCGAAAAAAAAACTCTCTCATAGAAAATATCAAGATCGTACAGCCAAAATGTATGAAACAGCCAATTATTTTCCCGATTTCGGGGTTGGTCCTATAGTAAAAGTTGTTCAATTTGACCTACATACATATATTTATCGCGTTAATTATTGCAGGTGAGTATATAAACACTCAGTATTATATAAAATAAAAAAAACCTCTACGAAAAAAAAACATAATCGCTCGCACAAAGGACTACTACTAGACCTTAAGTATTCAGATGGAAATCACTTACAAATATAACAAAGGTAATATGCATATTAATATTATTTACCGGAACTTTATACCGTTAACTCAGGCAGATGGTAAGAAGAAGTTATCGTGGTCAGCTGCAACCAGTCTGTGAAGGCTTGGCTGCATAAAGCTGATTTGTGTTATTTTAAGTAGGTTAAAATGTAATATATAAACTAGTTGATCCAAAACTCAGCTACCATCTACCAAAGATAATTTGAAATAGTGCCGGATTGTCAAAGAAAACTTTGTAGAATCATTAAATTTACTGCCATATTTCGACACATTATTAAAACTTTTAGAACGCCATTTGACTTTGATCCTTTCTCTGATAAGGGTAAAAATTGTTAAATACCTATCAAAAAATGGCGCTATCTATTAGATCAAAAGCCGAAGGTATGGCGGTATCGTTTTGAGCGATGGCGGCATAACCTTTGGGTTCTGCCAGGTAAGATGGCGCAATTTTTTGATATTGAAGAAATTAAACACATATCAGCAGTGATCGGAACTATGGGAGTAAAACTTTAACAAAACTTGTTAAGCGGACATACAATAGTGCATACAGCCCTAAAAAGATTCATGTCCATAGGGATAGGAATAGTATAGTACTTACAGCTATAAAAATATTTACATTCATAGATATTCGAATATTTTTAAGGCTATAAGCACTCTTTTTACGTCCGCTTGATAAGTTTTGTTAAAGTTTTACTCCCATAGTTCCGATCACTGCATATAAGTGAAAGAATAAGGATCAAAGTCAAATGACATTCTAAAAGTTTTAATCATGTGTCGAAAGATGGCAGTAAATTTACTGTGGCTACAAAGTTTACTTCGACAACTCACCTCTATTTCAATCACCGCGTAACTTCTTTATGAGCCGCCTGAGATAAATTTCAATCTGTAATTTAATCTGTAATGTAATTTTTTTTTAATTCCGCTACCTAAAGGTTGTCTGGAAGAGATCGCTTTTTAGCGATAAGACCGCCTGTTGTTTACCTCTTCTTTATGTTTTGTATTATTTGTACTGTTTCTGTATTGAGGTGTGCAATAAAGAGTATTTGTATTGTATTGTATTGTATTAATTGTAAGTAGGTACCTATTACGAAATGTGTGTATTTCAAATTAAGATAGGTTAAGTTATAAGTCTTAGTCAATATTTTAATCAATGATTACCTAAATTTCATTTAGCACAAATTAATCGATTATCAATAATTTGTATTCTAGTCATATTACTTAAGACATTTTGTAAATGATTGGGAAATTACAAGTTACATTATACATTTTTACAATATTTTACAAACCCGACCAACAGAATTGATCATTACTACATTACCATCATATCTCTCGCGCCGAATGATGGCCCCTAATGCCAGTTAATTTTTATATAGCTTTCACGTACATTACAAGTGCGAAAAATAGGAAACCTATTCGCACATGTATCGCACGTTTTACAGTACGTATGAACCTTTAAATTTTCGATATAGTTAGGTAATGTCCTAATAATCGCACTACTGCGGTAAAGTACCATATGTACTGTAATAGATTGTTACCCAAGGGATGAAAGGCACCCATTTCTGTCGAGGTAGTTTGGCGCCCAAACACAGTGAGAGCGCTAATAGTCCGAGACTAAAATAGTGCTTTTTACTCGAGTTAAACATTCTACTTTTCATTTCGATTACGAGGGAAGTAAAATACATGTGAAATAATGATACGCATTATATGCACACATTTTAGAACAACAACAACTACTTTCAAATAGAAAATGAACTGCACACAACGTAAATATATAAGTACCTGAGTACTAAAACAACTTACGTTTAGTTATATTTTTTAGACTAGCGGCTAGTCACTAGCCAATGAACTTTCGAATAGATGTTTATTTATTAAACATTCAGATAGTAAATGAGCAAAAAACACAATTAGCAGTATTGTTACGTTCTATATCTTTTGTTGGGTTTATTTTATATATCATGAGCAGTGATCGGAACTATGGGAGTAAAACTTTAACAAAACTTGTTAAGCGGACATAAAATAGTGCATACAGCCCTAAAAATATTCATATCCATAGGAATAGGAATAGTATACTCGTAGTACTTACAGCCATAAAAATATTTATATTCATAGATATTCGAATATGTTTAAGGCTATAAGCACTCTTTTTACGTCCGCTTGATTTTTTTTCCAGTTTTACTCCCATAGTTCCGATCACTGATCATGAGCCATGATTGACGCGTTCCAACTAGAAGTATTATTGTTCATTCTATCGTATAGGATCAAACGGAGCTTGAAATAGATGTTTTTTTTACTAAACTTAGCACATATTTATTTAGGATCGGACCTTATGGCCTGTACTTTATAAGGCGTACCTTCTGACCTTTTTTGACAGGCACGCAACGTTCTATGATTTACATTTCTATTCGAGTATTGCTGAAATTTGCATAGTATTTTCGCTAGAATACCATCTGATGCGGCCTGATTCGAACTTTAAGATACGTCAAATATTAGGTCTAGATACGATATGGATTAGATATTATGTCAGTATCCAACGTGACGTTTCTTGAAACAATAACGTCACTTTTGACACTGACACTCGTATCCGATCCATATCGTGTCTAGACCTAATATTTGACGTATCTTAAAGTTTGAATCGGGCCGATATAACCTGGGTTTATAATATAGATGTAAATTTACGTTTTACACCCGATTTTAGAAGCCCAAAATAAATCCTAAATTCAAATTACCTACCTACTGAAAATTCCTTCCATAACTTGCAAATGCTTCTATACCTAATTAAATTCTAAAGTCGAATTCATCTTTGGTGTGTTCATTATTGCGCACGTGAATTGCGAGCTTTATAATTAGGTGTTTCAAATTCATATTGATGTTTTTTATTGCGCCCATGCATTGACATATATCTAAGGACGGGCCTTACGGACAATAAGAATGGGATCAGTACAGTGATGTCACGCATACGAATTCGAGCCAATATCGTGCAGTCTACGGTCGAACGCCACAACGAGATTGTTTGATGAGTTCGCATCACGCGCGCGATAGGTAGCAACTAGTTGCGTTAGACTGCACGATTGGCTCGAATTCGTGAGTAACACCGCTGAACTAGGCATTCTTAGTGCCTGTAAGGCCCATTCTTAGATATACGACAATGCGTCCATGTTCATTTTTATATAGAATGGTATTAAAATATAAAGTTGGACATGATACCTTGTTAAGACATGGCAATCATCTTAATACCAACGTTTTATTTCACTACATTTACAACGTTTGAGTTTCATGAAACTAAATTGTTTACGCAACAATTTATTTAAACAGGAGCTATCCTTACTCTTATCATAAAATAAAAATGTGTAAATATGATATTTCTAAATGTTGATAATGTTTCTATTACTTTTTCACATACTTATGTTCAGTCGCAGTCGCCATTATGGCTCCTCTACACGATGGCCCAGCGCTGGAATAGCGAAGTGGCCATGCGATGGTTGAGAGCACGCACTATGGAATTAGCCACGTGTAGATGCATGCGCACCATCGCTGGCCCATTATCTTTGATGCGCGGACGAAAATTATCACATTTGAACCCGGGTACGTCCTTAAACTACGTCCACAAGAGAGGTATGGGCATTGTGAATGTCATCTCGCTTTGTGTGGTAGGGCACAGCACAGCGGATGTCATTCCAGATCTAGAGTAGAGCCCAACTGGGGAAGTACCTCCACCTTACCGAAAACCGCAGCCAAATAACGCTAGACCCTACCTAATCGTAATCGGCTTCTAGTTAGTGTGCAATAAGTGTGTAAATAAATAAGGTGTTATGTAAGTTAATTATTGCACCAACAAGGATAGTTAATTTTAATACGTCATCGAAAAGCTATTTTTCAAATAAAGCATTTTAACTTTAAGTTACACATAGGTACCTTTTTTAAACACTACCACTTTTCATTATGATTGAGGGTAAAGAAAATTTTAATATAGAAAAAAACCCTCTTTGTTGACTACATTAAAGGTTAAATTTTATTTAATGTAATGTTTTATGTTGTTGATTTTATCGATTCGCACGATAGGTACGATACGGATCTGTCAGTGTCAAAAGTGACCTTTGTGGTTGAAGTAATGTTACCAGCGGCGGCATCATGGTTCCATTTTTATCACTTGTCACTATGCCCGTCACTTTCGCACTTACATACTCATTAGAACGGGACAGGTATGGTGACAAATGATAAAGAGCCGACCATCTTAGCCCTACAGATTGGTATCGTATCGCTGTGACATCTTATGCATTATTCGAACTGAGCCGACAGATACTTAATAAAAAAAAAAACTTACTAAGATATATATTTATTTCTGCAAAAATGCAATTAAATCTAGAAATTAAGTTATTAATTTAGTAATAGGTACATTTTAAGTTATTTGTATAGACTACTTAATGTAAAATTTTAATATATAACACTGACTTGTAAAAAGAATATACGTAATAGTGATTAAATTACTTATACATACAGTGTGTCCCTAGCCATTGGACAAAGCCGAAATGCCGGATTTAGAGGTCTGGAGGCCTCGGGCAATAAAGGAGTGGAGGCCCCCTGGCCCCAATTTTTTTCCAAATAAAATGGTAAATTTACCGAATTCTCTATTGTGGGGGGGGGGGGGGCTCTTTTGTGGAGGCCCGGGGCAGTAGCCCCGGTTGCCCTCCCCTAAATCCGGCCCTGATCATAACAGCCGGTGTAGCGGTAGAAATTAACCAATTAACATTTCTTACTTTGGAGCAGCCTGTACGTGTTAGTAGCTCCTAAGGTATAAAAGGCTCCTCAAAGAATAGTATGGAACCTTCTTCAACCTTTTTGATTATCTTTTTTATTTATGACACTAATAAGCTTCTGACTTTTGAAAAATATCATTATTATCAAATATTTCGAACAAATTGTCAAAAACACTGCCAAAAACTGTGTTTCTTTTTGTTGTCGATTATTGCAAATAACTTTTGTTCGGAAAATTTATTTTTTTATCTTTTGTTCTAATTAAAAAAATATTAACGTCAGAGCATTCCCGAGAAGTAACCCTACGTGGGATTTCAGGGTTTGTCCAATGGCTAAGGTCACCCTGTATATGCATAACTAAACTTAAGCAAGCGCACTGCATCTAGTCAATCGTATTTTAATTAATATATTTAATTAATAATGATGTTGTATCAAATCAAACATAAAACGTTCTGATGGTGTACCTAACGAAATTATTAAAAGAAAATAAAGTGCAAATTTACAGAACTATGTTTTTTATTTTTATACTACGTCGGTGGCAAACAAGCATACAGCCCGCCTGATGGTAAGCAGTCTCCGTAGCCTATGTACGCCTGCAAAAATGACGTCAATAATGTCATGTAGAATCAACTGCATCGAGAGTGGTAAGGTAAATTTATGTAATATGAGCGCACACCTACATTGAGGTGGTTGATCGTCCTACATTACCAAAACATGTTACATGTACTTTTTTTAATACCACGTCGGTGGCAAACAAGCATACAGCCCGCCTGATGGTAAGCAGTCACCGTAGCCTATGGACGCCTGCAACTCCAGGTGTTACATGCGCGTTGCCGAACCTTAAAAAACCTGTACACTCCTTTTTTGAAGAACCCCATACTGTATACCCTCGGGAAAACATCGGCAGGGAGCTCATTCCACATCCGGAGCGTCCGTGGGAGGAAATTCCTCTTAAACCGCACAGTGCGCGACCATTTAGGCTCTAGGTATAAATTTGAACCTTAAAACCACTACAATACAGCCGCTTTTTAAACTACATGTTGCTTTGCCACGCGCCCAACACGGGAGCCGACCGATAACACAAAAGAAACAATGGATTTTAGGTTAGGTCTTAGACGTAAAAAGCCTTTTAGGAAATTCATACGATACAAGGCTCTATTTTATACTAAGTATTCCAATAATATTTAGTAGGCAATAAACAAAAGAAAAGACGGTGAATTAGTAGTATATACATTATACGTATAATTATATCTAGGAGGACAAGCTTTGCTTGGAAAACATAAAAAAACTCAAAAATAAAATCGTTATTTTCACTATGAAAATCGCAACGTATCTATCAGAGAATTAATACTATTTTTCTTTAAACACTAGTAGAGTCACACCAAGATTAGTTGGCAGCGATTTTGATAGCACAGACGGTAAGTGTTAAGTAAACATCATAATTTCATTGAACGACCCCCGTTTTAAGTACCCGCCTGGGCTATCAAAATCGCTGCTAACTTGGTCAGACTCTAAGTCGTAGGGTATTTTACATTTTGTATAACACGAAAGTTTAGTTGTAAGAATTTTACGTTTATTCAGTAGTCTTGTATTCTCATTTCGCAGCAGTAAGTATCAGAGTTATAAAAGAGCCTAAAATAAATTAAGGAGCCAGTGGCTTGGCACAATTGATAGTGACTATTTATGTACGATCGAACAAGTTGATTCCTGACCCACTGTGTAACTTTTTCACATTTACTACGTCATTAGCATTACATTGACAAAGTAAAATTATTATGACATTTATGACACTGTGAAAACATTCTATGGTGGGCTGTTTGTTCGATTGTACGGGCGCGGTATACTTGACGTAAATCTTGGCAGTTGGCGGAGACATCTGGACGCTGGTTGACAAAGGCCGCCTCGATGATTTTCACAGCCGCTAGTCGAACACTGCTTTCTTCCAACAGTTCCCTGCGAACTTGACCAGTTGGTGTATTGTGGATGGCTTTATCTACGTAATACAATAAGTGTCCTTTTTTAACACTACGTGATTAAAAGAGACAAACAATGTCTTTGTCACGCTGTCACGTAGACAAATACGACCATCATATCAGATCATTGGTCAATTTTGCTTCACGCGAGAACTTTGTCCAACTTAAACAGCCGACGATTCTACTAGCAACATGCACCATACCATAGTTACAATCATCAATAATTATGCTCACTAATTGGGACATGTATGCCTCAAAAAATCCTCTCGCAATTCCTATATCAGGAGTAGTTTAGACTCTATTTATAACTCTTTACCATCTGCTCATAGCCATCGCCAATTCTAGCAGTAAGTCATCATCTCTTCCACCGTACACGGCTTATCGCAGCACTCCGTGACAATTCCGACTGACTTCTTGCCTCTGACACCATTCAATCTCTGAGCCGTGGAATCTGCCAGCCAAGGTGAAATGTACTGTGATCCATAGTCATAAAAATCATGATGCGGTGATCGTTTTTCTTGACTGTAGTATTTCTCGTAACAAAGCCCTGCCAAGGTCCTCGATAGTTGTCTTCCGCAGTATATTTGTGCGGAATCTTCAGCTGCCACAATAGATACGATGACCAAGAGGATTGCTACCTGGATCTTCATGGTTGATGTTCGTTGGAAGGGTAGTTCGAGACTGTGCTGAATGATTTAATTATAGCCCTTTTATACTACATGTTCTTCATTATTATTCAGTATTGAATGTGGGATGGGTTTTATGATACGGGTTAATGAGATGAGACGTATGTAGGACGTTTAAAATGTGTCAGAAGTAATGACGTCGATTAATGGGGCATTTCAATTCAAAGTTGTACCAAAAAAATTTGATGATAGATTAGAATTGGGAATTTTTATATTACATATCAATATCAAACATTTATTCAGCAAATAGGCCACAGGGGCACTTTTACATGTCCATTTTTACAAACAATAAAAATTACAAAAAAAAATTACAAATCTGGAATCGATGAAATAATATATACTTCATTAGAGATGTATACTGTCTCTAAATGTCAAATTACACAAAAAAAAATGATAAAAAAATTAAACCAACCAATACTAAAATTCATTAGAGATGTATAAGTCTCTAAGTGTCAGAGATAAAATATAAAATATATATATATATCCAAAAATTAAAAATAGAAAATACAAAGAAATATGTGACATATATCTATTCCAAATAAAGAGCTTTTTTATTTTTAAAAAAATCGGTCAGACAGACGGACATGACGAATCTATAAGGGTTCCGTTTTTTGCCATTTGGCTACGGAACCCTAAAAAGAGTATCCTCAAAATATTTGGTCCGCGTGGTTACGGTTTTCAATACAACCTTCTATGACCGTAACAAAACAGACAAAAATAATGTATGATTTTTTGGGGATACTATTTTCTCGTATTAGGATAGAAACAGCTCGTGATTCTGAGTGGAAATAATATAAAATTGGGGAACAAATTTAAATAGAATTGCCCTAATACTTATATTATTGGAGAATATTGTAATATATGAACCTATATTATTATAGCGTAGGAAAATATAGACAGATCTAAAAATAACTCTCAATGTCGTCTCTTTTATACCACATAACCGTTATTAACATTTTCCTTGTTCTTAGGCAGATGTCACGATTTATTTGTGCGTAACATTTATGACGAAGGAGCAGTGCGTTGTGTGTCGATATTACCTAATAACGTCAGAAAAAGAAAACTTATATTCGGTAACACCGTAACATTTGTCAAATACCATTAGCATTTATCAGCGAACAGTGTTGGCAAAGAAAGGCCTGAGATTGATTGAGGTAATTGTGAAAAAAATCGACACTAAAAATTGTATTTGTATTTATTTTGTAGGTTGGACATTTTGAACCTTATCTCAAAACTAAGTAGAAGTCTTTTTCGATAAATAATATTTTTATACACGTGGCAACGGAAGGTCTCCAAAAAGGTAAAGCTTGTACGTTGGACGTTCCGAATTAGAAACTTGAGTTCAATAATAGATCGTGTCTTTCACGACGACGCATGCCTTGACCCGTATTGACATGTAATTAAAGGTTAGATTTGACAAATCTACGCGTCATCGTGGATGACACGAACTATTGGAGACTTTCCGCAAATTAGACATCTGGGTGCCTAGCCAAGATGCCAATCTTTTGCGCTATGACAACGAAACGGTACATGTCTCTCTGTTGCACTAGAGAGACAGAAAGCGTTACGCTGTCGTAGCGTAAACAATTAGCACATTGGCTAGGCCCCCTGTACACAGCCCGCTGAGGAGCTTGTAAGGCGTCAATTGTCGAGTTATGGCCCGTGCCCATTTGTGAAGAAAGAAGGTTGCTAGAGAGCCCAGATCCGCACGTAGTCGACCTGCATTGAGGCGTCCTGGCCGTCGTTCACGTCCAGGTTCCAGGTCGGCAGCCACGCGTTCTGAGCGAGCCAGAAATCTGTCGCAGCCTGCAATCAATTAAAAACTTGTCAAGTTTGGCTATATGAGGGGAGGGCTTTGTATTTTTCAAATAGCGTGGATATGGTTATGAGGTTATGACAGATATCATCTCAATACAATTTTGCAAGATTTTGCGTTTAAAGTTTATAAATTTTAAGAAGATGACACCTGTCATCGTGCCCATGCTGATAGAAAAATACTTTTTAATAAAATATATTTCCTACAAAAATATCCAAAAATTAAAATAATTACAGTTAAGCTTAAATAATACTTAAATACTGTAAATATACAAACATGATTTAGAAAAGTCAACATAAAATATAAGATCTTGTAAGCAAAAAATTTAACTGGCTCTGACATATACAACTATTTTACATCAATACCTAAACTAACGGCCCGATTCAAACTTTAAAATGTCAAATATTAGGTCAAGATACGATATGGATCAGATATGTAAGTGTCAAAAGTGACATTTATTTTCTTGAAACAAAAAAAGTCACTTGACCCTGATATATCCGATCCATATCTTATCTTGACAATATTTGACATATCTTTAAGTTAGAATTCGGGGCCCATTTCTCTAAGCATATTAGTCTAATATTATTAGTGTGTTGTCATGGTAACCCATACGATTTGACAGTATGTGGACTAATAAAATTAGTCTAAAACCGTTCCAGAAATGGGTCTCTGGGCTCTGGGGGTGGGGGATTTGAAATCTGATGTATTATTTCTAACAAAATAATGATTTCAAATATATATAAGACAAAGTGCATCATAATGCGATGTATGGGTGTATGCTCGTGAATAAACTTACAGAAGGAGAGCCGTTCCACCAAGGCTTGGGGGATGGGTTGGAGACGCCGTCAGGGAAGAATCCGTTGGTGCCGCCGACAGCCACGTTCATGATGAGGTAGAACTAGAGCCAACAATAAAGAAATTATTATAACAACGTCAGATAAGATTATTTTTCGTTAGAAATGTTGGAATCAACTTAGGTAGTGAAGAGGCAACAGACAGACAGATGGATAGACAGACAGATAGAGTTACTTTCGTCATAATTCTTAAGTCTCCATATCACTAATCATCATTTTTGACGACCGGTCTGGCCTAGTGGGTAGTGACCCTGCCTATAATGAAGCCGATGGTCCTGGGTTCGTATCCCGGTAAGGACATTTATTTGTGTGATGAGTGACAGATATTAAATTTGTTACCGCGTCATGGACGTTTTCTATTTATCTAAGTATTTGTATATTATATATATGTCGTTGTCTGAGTATTCACAACACACGGTGGGACTTAGTCAATTTGTGTAAGAATGTCTGTACAGAATTTAGTATATTGTATTTCTTTATTATTAATGTCGTATTAGTCTGTGTGTGTGTGTCGTAGGAAGGTGTATGCGTGGACGCGGTTAGCGATATGATAACGATTGATGTGAACGTCAATTTTCGATATAAAGAAAGAAACTGACGTTTTGGCATTATCAAGATAATATCGTACTAGAGTCGGATCACGCTAAGTTTCAATTGCTACGTCAAGTATGGAGCTTATATGATTCGGTCAAGTTTTGTTCTAATGTATGGGTAAGACAAACAAATTATATCCAGCTTATGCAGCAGAAATGAATGTAGAATGATACCTCTGGGTATGGTGCTTTACGCACACTAGCGTCAACTCCCCTGCCCCTGATTGCCCCCATACATATTTCATGCTAAAAGGTGAGGTTGCGTCAGGGGAAGGGGAGGGGACCCTAGTGTGTGTAAAGCACCATACCCAAAGGTATCTTACTGCATTAGTTTCGATTTGGATATAATTTGTTTTTCAGAGGCTATACGCTCTTTCTGTGCGTACATGTCCTCTACAATTACCCACGTTATTAACTCACAATCCGTATACTTTATTGCAAATACATAAGGACGGCCAATTAAAACAGGTAATTGGATCAAACACATTTTACAGATTTTACACAAGGTCCTTTCAGTGGACAAAGCAACAAAAGTTAAAGCCTCGGGTGGTTTCTTATTTGAGCCTCAAGTGCTGAAAAAATGTAGCCCACCTGTAAGGGTGCAGCGTCAAAATTTACTTTTAATTCTCTTAAGAATACAATAATAATAAAATGTGTTTGACCCAGTTCCTGTTAATAGACTAGGCCTTAAAGTACCTTCTGGTCGAAAGGCGCCATCTTGGAGCCGTAGCGCCAAGGATTGCTGATGTCACGTCCTTGGCCGAAGCCACCGTGCTCCCAGAACCCACCGTTGCCGGGAGCCACGCGGCCCAGCTCCACGTCGTCGATGCTGAACCTTAGGAAGTCTGTAAAAAAGAGCAGACGGAGATAATTCTACTGAGATCGTAGAATTTATTGAAACGATGTCTCCCTGGACATTCATATTTTACATAATAATTTGTAGCTTCCAATATAGGAAGAATTTTTTTTTTCAAACAAAAGGAAGGAAGATGAAAAATAAAAATTGCCGCTTACAGTAAAAGTTACCAAAGGGTGGGCGATCAAGTGACTTAAAATTGTGTTTGACCAGAGCGTTACATAAACTTTATTTATATTGTGTTATAGATTAGGTTACTAATCCAACAACTTTTTAAAACGCAGCAAGCATAATTTTGATCAACAATGAAACAGCATTATGTTGTAACATATTTTGATTATTTTTAATGAATTTTAACAACTGTTTCATTGCTGATCTTCCTTGATGTGTTTTCTGACCTTGCTTCAAATATGTAACTATATCTGAAGCAAGGAAGTAATTCATTCATTGTTCAATGGATTTCTATGAGTATATATTTAGGTATGTATGTTTTTATATTAATTTATTTTTGTATAATATTATGTATGTATAACATATTTATATATGTATAATATAATATAATTTTGTGTTTTTTTTATTTTATTTTACTCTAACTGTATTCTGACCCTTCACCAACTAGATCTTTCCGTTTAGCTCATGTTTGACTGGTAGAGAATGCCTTCTAACATTAAGTCCACCATTTGTACTCTTAATGTATTGTGCAATAAAGTTTAAATAAAAAAATGTTCTTGTCAACTTTTCTGTTGGAAATAATGTCAACAACACTGAATTTTCAGTTAGTTACCTGGCGTCCATTCAAGCTGATAGCGATGGAAGTTGCTGTTGTATCCATTGGTGTTCCTCCTGAGCCAGTGGGCGCGTTCCCATCCGTTCAGCTCAGGATAGGGCCCGTAGTGCAGAGTAGAGCCGGCCTCCTGGGTACCGATGTGCAGGCCGTTTTGGAACATGTTGCGGTTGCCGCGGGACTCCACCAGGTCGATCTCGCCCGAGGAAGGCCAGGTGCCGTACACGTTGTGGGCTGGCATCAGCCAGATAGCTTTTAATAGAAAATTTCAGTTTGAGTAGGAGGTTACTGGTACAGTGTTTCAGGAATCAAGAGATGCGAAAGTATGGATTACTTGGTTCTCTAAATTATAGTCAAAACTGGATCTAGAATTTTATTATTTACTACGTGTGTAAAATTCCAACATTAATGAAGTAATAAATATTTTGACAAAAATGTCCGTTGCTCGTACAAAAACTACAGGCGTTTTCTTTACGATTTTGTGAAAATGGAACGGTGGTTTTGGGCCATATAGGTATACTCATATACCGAAAATTTATTCAAAATCGTGAGAACTACTCTTCAGATCTTAATTGCAACACATTTTGTAATTTTGAGCTCGAAGCTGAAGCAGAAACTGGACTTGTCTTGGAGAGGATGCTTTTTTGACTTGTGAGGGTCTTTGTCTTAACTGAATATTGTAGTCGGAACTGTAAATACCAGAGGCTAATTCGAACTTACATTTTGATGTCAATATTATGTCATTTGCCTATCATACGCCCGCGCGTCTCGCTTGCAGCCATTTTTCAGCCAGCATCTTGGCATCCACCTCGACGCACCCCTAGCGGAAGTTTAAGACACTTTGTCCATACAAACGTACTCCCCATTTTTCTCAATGTAATGTGGACTTCGTTTGTTTTTCTTTTATTACTACAAAGAGTTATGTAAGAGCTTTTAAATATTTGTATCAAGTTTGTTTCACGCTCCTAACTCCTTTAATAATAATTTTGAAAAAACCGGAAAATCAAACGAATAGCCATAGTTACGGAACATCTAAGGACAACCGGTCGTCCCCTATCCTCTCTGAGCATCGATGGTTGACCGTTGATCAGTGAGTTAATTGATCATCTGATTGGTGATATTTACCAGGCCACAGCCAGTCCCCAGCGGGCATCTTAGCGCGCACCTCGACGCGTCCGTAGCGGAAGTTGAAGGAGTTGACGGTGCGCACGCGCGCGCTTTTGATCGGGTTCAGTACGTTGGTGGGGGTACCGGTGCGTTCGCAGCCCCACCATTGTGGGTTTGTACATCTGTGAAAGAAACATTTCATATTTTTACAAATATTTAGTTTTAAAAACAAATATTGAATAAAAAAAAATCGTTCTAGAAGTCTCACAGTAAGCTCAATGTGTTGAATATAAGGATCGTGTATCTGAGCGCCGAATACAATTTCATACCTTTTGACGTCGAGACCCTTGGCCCGTGAGGTCCAAGCCGTTAAGCTTATTAAGCTTGTTAACTTCCAAAAAGGTTAGCAGAGGTCACCGGCAACCGTAGAGCTGGCAGCTTCCTCGCTCAAAGAATAAATCTTGCAATACGACGAGGAAATGCTGCCAGCATCTACGGCACCATGCCGCAGGGGGATATTTTTTTATATATTTTTTTTAAGCTTAGTATTATTTAATTTTAGATTTAGTTTTTAAGTTTTATAGTTTAGTTATATTATTGAATTTGTATCCACATTATCATAAATCCAAATAAAAATTGTTTACAATTGATTTATTGATCAAAACACTTAATAACTATTTTACAATACGAAAAAAAAATTAGTTAAAGTTTCACTAATACTGTAAGCGACCTTGACAAATATCTAGCCATACGATTAAATAATAAACAATACGAAAGTAACAGAGATTAACAATACATTAAATCATGATACTTTGATAACTAGATCTAGATCTAGACCTATTGTATGATTAACTATCGTCTTTCCTGTAGACATAGCAAAGTTCAAAGAATCAAAAGCTAATTTATACGCTGCATCTTTAAAGTTGGGATACATGTTTTCAGTACTTGAGAATCAAACAAGACAAACGTGACTGAATCGTCTTCTTTTATTGAATTTTTCAGAAATTTCACAGAAGTGACATTTTTGTTTGACCCATCGGCTCTGTAAATTTCATTTTATATCTGGTCCATAAATTCTAAAACTCTACTTATAATAGGCCTAAACACCTAATTAGAGGAATCCTGCATCCCGTATCTAAAATGAATGTAATAAAACTGATTTGAGAACAATAGTTATTTAAACGACAACAACTTTTCCCCCTTGTAAAACACAAAATTGTTCACCACACCAACACGAGGAAACTACTAACTATGAAATACCAAAAAAAAAACAAATAAAATCAAATCCTAATGAACGTAATAAAAAAAATGATCATTCACAATCATCATTTAAAAGTCAATTCTACTAGCTAACATAAGGAAACAACTCAAAATTTGCATCTGATTACTTTGCCCCACATGTGGATAAAATGAAACTTTCTCATTCGTTTTTGAATAATCAAGAGGGCCTTTACCTGTTGGTGTGGTGAAAAAATTATTACATACGTCAGCGATTAACAATCGATTTATCTTGACCCCTACTAGATTTATTTTGGTATGATAAGATTACGCATTGGAAATCATTAATAAACTCCAAGATACCTATCCGAGGCAAGGGAATGGCAAATATTTGAGAAGAAACCAATTACAGCTGATGACCGGTCTTGCCTAGTGGGTAGTGACCCTGCCTATGAAGCCGATGGTTCAAATTATGCGTTCAAATCCTGGTAAGGGCATTTATTCGTGTGATAAGCACGGATATTTGTTTCTGTAATTATTTTCAAATGAGATCTATCGAAAAGCTATTTGGAGAAACTCTCATTATGAATCATCGTTCGCCGCATCAGGTACCTATTGAATAACTTACTCATCAGCGGGAGCTCCACCATGAATGTTCAAAGTACCGCTGGCGAGGAAGGCGTTGCCGAACTGGTCAGATGTCAGAGAAGGCCTGATGAACAGGTTGCCGCTGTGCACGAACGAGTTGGTGCGGTTGTTGCTGTAGTACTGGAACTCCCAGTTCTGAAAGACATTGAAGGAGGATGTTACATAAATTTAATAAAAGGACAATTCAACGAAGTTCTTTGGAAGCTCGGCCATATTATTGTGACCTAAATCTGAAATTCATCATCTGCCTCTCACAGTTCATTTATGCTCCCCATCAAAAATCTGTGGGACATTCAATTTAATTAAATAATCATTTATTTAAAATAATAAAGATTCATATTAAATGGTTAGTAACATTGCAGCTCATTATCTTATTCTCTCAGTTAGTATTTTTATATGTAATGTTTATTCTATGTCTGTGTGTATTCTACTAATACATACTTCTTTTCAATAGTGTGAACATCAGCCGACTTGTGCATTTTTAGAGATACTTATGCACACTCCAGCATGTCGTATTTAAGGACAATCAATCCTATAGGGACCGTGCGCGTTGGAGGGTCTGCCATCTTGTGGCCTGAATCGGAACCATAAACATGCACATGTACACGTCACGTGTTTTCTTGTGCATAGTAGGTTCTGCCATCTTGTGGGTTACATCGGAACAAAAAACATCACATTTACGCCTCGCGCCAAAAATCTGACGGCTCCTGTGCTGCCTCCTACAGTTCATGCACGCTCCCTATCTGATATCATGGCCAAGATTCTGTCCTGTGCATTAAAACATTATATTATCTCAAGTCTTAGGCTATTTCCTGATTCGTTGATGCGAAATCGGTGTTTCTGCCTAATAATGCGAATTAAGTACGTATTTCACGAATGTCTTAATTACCTTTTATATAAAAGTTCCGGTCTAAGTTCAAGAATTACTTACACCTCCGCCACCAAGCGTGTTCTCATGCTGCCACTTCTCAAGGTCAAACTCGTTGAACTCGTCGCTGAAGATCAGAGCGCCCGAGCAGACGGTGGCCGGGGCGTGTGACCCGCTCACAGTTGTGACGCTCGGCGTACACGCCTTGCTGAGCGTGGCCAGTGCGGCCAACCAGAATAGTGATGCCCACATGGTACTGACAACAAAATAATCGCGGTTTGTACTGTTTGTAGTTTACATAAGTAATCCGTAACTGGACTTGAAATATATTTATATATCTAATCCTCTAGCTAGCCTATGGGCGGGCCACATCGCTCGCAGAACCGTTGATCATGGGGCAGAAAGGTTCTCGAGTGGCGACCACGTACCGAAGACGCAGCGTGGGAAGGTCCCAGACTAGATGGACCGACGATCTGGTTAAACCCGTGGGAAACCGTGGGTTGAGGGCAGTGAATGAGCGTTCGTTGTGGAGATCCTTTTTCCAGCAGAGGACATCTTTCGGCTGAGATGATGATGAGCCAGCTTATAAAAAGACCTACCATTCCTTTATATTTAAAATATTTTGACGCAAATTAAAATCACATTTGTCTAGTTAAGTATTCATGGTATTAAAAGTGAGATATGTTGCTGGAAACCTGCTGGTCAGGATATATGAACCAAGAAAATATATCTTTCACAATACAATTTTCTTTGCCTACAGTAATCATAATTACAAAACGATAAATCAACGTTAAGTCATGGAAGAAAAACTAGAGCTAAATACTCGTATAAGTAAATATTGGTCTCGTTAATGTCCAAAAATACGTAAATAGTACCTATCAGCCAAACTTTAAGATAAAATAAAAGACTCACCCGTTAAATCAAATCCAACTGCTGCACTGGCAATCTCTCTGATATGATTTATTATTTATACTGAAATGAAAAGATAAGGCCGTTCGATTGCAATCTTGTAGAATCGAAAACAGCATAATATCCGTGATTTGGTAATACTGATTAGATAGGTAAAACAAAAATAATTTATTGAAATAATAATATATGTATGTATGTCGGCGGCCGAACGTAAGATCAAGCCGATCAGAATGTTCCTGTCTAATGTTTTGGTCATTCCCTGAGAATATGTCTGCGGTCACGTCTTTGCCATCGTAATGTTCCTGTGTAATGTTTTGGTCATTCTCTGAGAATATGTCTGCGGTCACGTCTTTGCCATCGTAATGTTCCTGTGTAATGTTTTGGTCATTCTCTGAGAATATGTCTGCGGTCACGTCTTTGCCATCGTAATGTTCCTGTGTAATGTTTTGGTCATTCTCTGAGAATATGTCTGCGGTCACGTCTTTGCCATCGTAATGTTCCTTTGTAATATTTTGGTCATTCTCTGAGAATATGTCTGCGGTCACGTCTTTGCCACGACTCTTTTCATACATTTTGTATGGGTCACGGCAATTAGACCGCAGTCATATTTTTGAGAATTACCTTTTACGCCTAGTAATTTCACGATCTGCCTGATCTTACAATCCGCCGCTGACTGACGAAATTAATACTACCACCTTGTTACGAGTTAACTGTTCTAACGTACTTTCATTACTACACTGTGTTTACTGTTGCAGAACTATATTAATACTATTTACTATTATATTAAATATAATATAATAAGACTCATCCAATAGGAGTCCTCGTTTTCAAACGTTTTGTGAGTCAGGCTATTCGGTATTGTAGTATTGCACGCCATCAGTTTTACCCATAGTTTTCCTTCAAGTCATAATTATACAATTGTACATCTTCCCTTGTGCGTTATGGGTAAATACCTATATACATAGTATAATTTACGCGTTCAATATTTCTCTGGGGTACTGGTATACGGGGGTTTTCAGAAAAAAAATGTACCCGTTTTGCCTAATTCTTATTTCTCCATACAATTTGTCAATTTTGTAACGGTCCATACAACATGTATTGTAACGCGGTTATTACAAAACTGCCAATTAACATATTTTATTGCTTAAATCGGTAGTGCTCTTGATTCCGAATAGAAATAATCCAAAATCTTTAGGTTTTTTTTAATAAAAACACAGAATACACTTTTTTACGAAAATGCCATAACCATCACCGAAAATTGATATTAAAACTATTGTTTACAAACTTGTTTAAAATATGCGTAATGACTACTTGTCACTTGGCGAGGTGCCAAAAAATGACATTTCAGAAATGGCGTTAGGTGAATAATTTTACTTCATGGACACATTAAATTACTAGTAACTATTTCTAAGTAAAAATGCAAAAAATCTACTAAATTCATCGAGGTTCAAAGGGAATGTTGTGGTATGTATAATATGCAAGTATATATTTCTACAATAAACATGAATCATATTTTAAAGATGACGAAACTGTTTTTTTTTTCAGATGGAAAGGGGACTAAAATTAGGGAAATGTATTCTCCTTAATACATTGCATTTGCCAGTCGCTGTGAATCGCCACAGCCTTACCTTAGCCCGCCACACCTCCGCATGGCGTGCCTCTTCCAACGCAACAAAGAAAATACATTTTCAATCAAATTTTAATCAAAATTCAACTAAATTTCATTCCCTTGAACCTATAAAACCCCGAAACGACTCAAAACTACCACATCTATCTAAACTTTCAAAATTCGACCTAGTCAATGGCTTCCCGAGAACAATATTTTTCAACAGAAAACCTAAAGATAGTAAGCCTAGAAAGAAGAGAGTACCGAAACTAATATTATTACAAAACCCATTAACATGGTTAATGACGAAAATAGATTTTCGGGTGCTCCGAACTATCTGGGATCCGTCATTTAGAGAAAAAGATTTCAAGATTGGCACGAAACAGGTAAGCAAGTTTTAAATTCATACTTACACTGGTGAAAGAAGCATATACATGAAATATTAATGATGTAGGTAAGTATAAACTGGTTACTTATTTAAGAATTTGATTTTCATTTATAAATTGAAGCGCTGGTGGCCTAGCGGTAAGAGCGTGCGACTTGCAATCCGGAGGTCGCGGGTTCAAACCCCGGCTCGTACCAATGAGTTTCTCGGAATTTATGTACGAAATATCATTTGATATTTACCAGTCGCTTTTCGGTGAAGGAAAACATCGTGAGGAAACCGGACTAATCCCAACAAGGCCTAGTTTATCCTCTGGGTTGGAAGGTCAGATGGCAGTCGCTTTCGTAAAAACTAGTGCCTACGCCACATCTTGGGATTAGTTGTCAAGCGGACCCCAGGCTCCCATGAGCCGTGGCAAAATGCCAGGACAACGCGAGGAAGAAGAGAGATTTTCATTTATAAATTATATTATTACAATCTGTCATTAAATGAATTACAATCATTCAAAATACTTAAAAACTAGGGAATACATTAGTTATTTTAACTCAACCTAAATTAACCCATAAAAACTATTCGAACAACCCACCCCGCATCGTTCCCGGCGCAAAGGTGCCCATTACGCTTGTCGCGTTTCCGCGTTAAACCAATGGACAACCTAATTTATTTCATAAATTAGACCGACATACGACTTAGTTGTAGAGATATTTGTCTAGAATTATGTCGTATGTATAATTGTTAGACCGCATTTTAACTTCTGATCCTTGTAGTGATGTTGCTAGGCTGTAGCTGTAGGTTTTTTGTAAGAAACCCGATGTTGGCAGGGTGTAATGTGGTGCCGTAAATTTTGTGTTTTTTCTACTCAGAATGACAAGCTCTTTCATACCTAATGGTATAAAAAGAGTTTCAAAAATGTATGGAAATTTTGGCACACTTTTTTCTCCCATAAGGATGAAACGGGGTCGTGATTCTGACTAAAAATAACACAAAAGTGGCAAAAAAGGTCTCGTAAAAAAAGTGGCAAAAAAAGAAATGCTCTTATGCATAAGACACAGTTGTAAAGATTCTGATCTAGACAGATAAACGTAGGTTCCGTTAAATATATTGGGTTATGCCACAAACTTGAAGCAGGATTTTATTTCTTGTATTTTAAATAAGTAACTATGCACATTTTGTGACAATATATTTAAAGATAAAAAGTTCTCATATATAGATATTAAAAGAGACTAAAATGATCATTTAGAAAATAATGGTGATTCGCATTACTCTTTTTAGCAAAAAAAGTTTTAATTCTTACTAATGAATCATAGCTTGTCATATAATTGGGTACTTGACACATGTTGAATATTATAACAAAATTTAGTTAAATGGATAGAAAATGAGCCATCCATTATAAAGAATTGGAATTAAAAAAATTATATTGAGATTATAAAAAAATACAAGGCTCCGAAGTTAAAAAAAAAATGTTTTGTTTGTCTTTCAAAAATAGAAAAGAAAATGGTACCATTCGATTCCTTACATTTTATTGAAAAATAAATTGTATGACAACTATACACATAAACGCAATATTTCATGGTCAAAATGGCAATTTCCTTAATCTTCCATACATTTATTAGGACAGACTTATATGATGTGACGTCACATCACCTTATCATTTTGTTAGAGGCGTTTCAATCGTCGAGTGCGAGCGTCAGACTTTAACTCTCATTTCTGATCTTTGCGTTGCTTAAATGCCATGAGTCCTATATAGACATGTGATCCTCAGGAAAATCAAGATCGTTTGGCATTATTTACAAAAAAACAGTCAAGTAGCCAATTATAAAAGTATACTATAAAAAGCGCTGTAACCTACAGATATCGGGATAGACACCAATTATATCCACCATTGTTCATCACATGTTATTAGTATTACATATTAGTGTTGGTTAAGACTCGAGTCCATTGATCGAGTATGTTTGTTTAAGTATATATATTATACTCGTACAATGTTTGCCTTTGCAATAATGTATTTGTCAATTGTCTTTATTGGATTGTTTGTTTCTCTGTGCACCATCTTTTAGTGTTTCTGTTTGGCCCTATGGTTGACTGGTAGAGAATGCCTTTTGGCATTAAGTCCGCCATTTGTACATAATTGTATATCTTTATACAATAGAGTTTAAATAAATAAAATATTCTGCCGCCAGAGAGCAGCATTGGCAGATATTGTAAACCATAATACATTTTTGCACATGACTGGGCGTATGCCGTACTCCCTCTGCTGCCAGGAAGGAATATCGGTTCGTCTGCCTGTGTCCCGCTAAGGGACAATGTTTAGGTACTCTCTTTTGATGGAAAGTTGAGCGCCAAAAATTAGTACTGCAGTGTTCTAACATAAATCACTGCTAGATCATTAGACAAGGATAGGCTCAAGTTGGTCAGTAACGTCAACAAACTTTTAGCGTTATAGAAATTTCATTGTTCCGTGTTTAATTGGGCGAGATGATGTATAAGCCCGCCCAACGCCCGGCAGACGTAGGCATTTTTTCCCTCCCGCTGCAGGAATTTAGCACACGAAGGGTAGTTTTTTGAGAAGGTTTCACTACATGATATTGATGCTTTAAGTAAGACTCGACGAGTTCTTTCAGGGATCTCTCTTTATTTTTACTAAAAACTTTGAAATACATGATCTTCATGCGAAATTCATGGCTTATTAGCAACACAAATCGTAGAACAACCCCTTTTTTACTGTTTTGCGCTGAGAGGAGACCGATGCCCAGCAGAGGGACGTATAATAGGCTGTTTTTTATTTACTGTTATTTAATTAAACCTACAACATTTTTGAAGGTGTTTCTATTCGGAGGCTCGAGTACAAAAAGACTCATACGCTTAAAATAGACTCAATAAAAGACTTAGTCAGGATAAGACTCGGAATTTTAAGCGCAGAAACTCGTAAAAGATGGGTTCTTTTTAGCGATAAGTCTGCCTGTTGTTACCTACTCACTTATGTCCTTTCTTTGTTTGAAAATGAAAAAAAAAATGAAAAATTAATTTATTATTGCACACACAAGCATGGGTTCAACCTCAGATCATAGAAAGTACTAGATGGCTGACGGAGGCGTGGCGCGTGTCGCCGCGACATGGCCACATCGTGGCCATACCGGCCCGCCGTAAGACAGTAGCAAATTAGCTGTCATTGAACAATGTGCGCGTCAATTTTATTGAAATGCCGAATTATAGCGTTATTTTGTGTCGAAATAGGAGTGCATCCAAAAACTATAAGAATCATGGAGTTTACATACCACATTTTTTTTCACGTATTAGTCAATAAAACCACACATTTTAACAAATAAATCCAGTGACATATGATTTTTCTGAGTCAGACCATGTGGTCATACAAACGCGTGCCAATTTATCTATGCATCCTACATTGACGCTTTGGCATGGAAAACTATTTGTAGTGTCCTTAGCAACGGCGCAATGCATTAAACCGCTAACGATATTCACAGGGGCATTATTGTTTCTTGGTACGACCGCCAACCGCTCCCTTCATTGACGCCGCGAAGTAGAGTGGTGCTCGTGCATATAATTGATCTTTGAGCGTTATCGATAAAAATGTTTGGATATAGTGTGAATGAAAGTAATTATTTTTCAAGTAAAATTTTACAATTATTTTATATGCACCTAATGTTTAATTTAATACTTATTAATTTGGATTAAAAATCGAATAGGTAAGCCAAAAATTAAACTGATTTAATTAAGTACAATTTATTTATAACATTATAGTTTATACCTATAAGTATATTTTATTCAGGTTCTTAGCAACGATTCGAATAACTGCACTAGGTATAATCAAATATGTTCATGATTGCAATTTCTTTCAGTTTCCCGAAAAATTCCAGTATTAAAAAAAATGGATAGATGCTACAGGTAGAGGGCCCTATAAAATGTTTCCAGTTACACTTCACCTCATTTATATAACGATAGAATATAAATATGTTTAAAATAATAGTATATTGTTATACTTAGTCAATCCAAAAGTTCTATCAGAAAGATTTTTACTGATAGTTAATTATTATTACTCTTTCCTTATTATTCGTACATATATTATGATTTAAAAGCTTATTTAATGGTGCATAAGACTTACAATATAATTTACTATAACTTGCTTTCGCAGTTCTTCATAACTCTATGTAACATGCTGGAATTGCTTTCAATTGGTGACGAAATATGCTATAATAAACTGAAACTATTTTTTTAATGAAGCGCTCACGTCTAACGACAATCCCAAAGTAAACAATTTAAACAAACATTACATCAAATAATGACTAAAATTTAAACCAATTTGTTTAGTTAAGCATAAACAAGCTTTCGCATCATGGTACATGTTTTTTTTTAATTAAAAGCTTTGTATTACATTTTATCAGTAAAAACCTTTGTGAGACAATTTATGGATCAACGAATATACCTTACACGTACCTTAAAATTCTTAGCTCGTAAATAAGGTCAAAAATTTAAAGGAATATAAATTAAGTCTATGGCAATTATTACTTAAAACAAAAATGTCAAAACTCTAAGGTCATGTTACTCATGTTCAGAACATGTAAAATATCGATAGCTCTATCGAATTGTCCTCACTCTAGTGCCGCCGCTCTATGCTCCTACACCGCGCGGTTTGGCCAATCACAGCGCGTGAGTTGGTTGTCTGGCCACGCCTTTAATGATGTGGTGGGGGACAGTTGGAGACAGCGAGACTCGTTGAAATTATGCTTCGTTATAAATCTCCTTACTTCTTATATCTATGATACAGCGATAGTTTTATAATAAACCGTTGGAACAGGGGTCCCCAAACTAGGCATAGCCTGTATCTTGGGCAACCAGTTAATGAATTAAAAACTAGAGAATTATGCCTAAAATATAGATACTACTATTAAAACTTAGCTACTAGGGATTTTCGTTAGTCAGTCTGTCAGTCAAGTCCCCTAGGGCTAAGTGGAAGGATAAGTGTATTAGTTAAGCAACATAAATTACTACAACATATGGGCAAAATCGAGACTTGTTAACCTAATATTTAATGTTTATTTCTCGATACAAGCGTGTATCACCGTATCATTACTGCACTATCTCCTCAGTCTTATTATAATCAATAGTTAGCAACCAGTCACATATAACTCGCTTTGCCTGTTTAACAGGGAGCTCCTTAATGTTGCAGTATTTTACAATTGAATTGTACACTGATGCTTTCCCATAGCTGCCGAATCTCCTAGCAAACTTAGTTTTTGTTGAGGGTTTTTTTAGTATAAAAGTGCGCTTTTTTAGCATATCATTGTGCAATACCGTGCCAATCAAATTTTTATGGGTAAGTATACAGGCTCGGAGTATAAAGAGCTGTCGAATGTTCAAGACCCGGGCTTCTTTATATAATTGAGACGTGGGGAAGAGAAAAGGTTTTCTAAGCATAACTTTTAACACCGATCTTTGGGCCCGTTCCGCACCTAGGAGCGTGGTTTTTGCTGCGTTGCCCCAGATACTAACACAATAACTAGCTACGGATTGACAAATAGCTGTGTAAACCATTTTTAGGATTCTCCGGTCTGCTGAGTCCCTAACTCGTTTTATTATTGCGATTGTTTTCCTTAAACGTTTGGACAGGGCATCAATATGTAGTTTAAAGTTGAGATTTTCATCCAACATAATTCCAAGGTATTTGATGACGTTGCACCGCGCGATAGGGATTGGGACACAGTTACATACCTGTGATTCAGAGAGAGGGGACCTACATTTATGTATTTTAACTTGTAGATCTTCAGTAACGTTTGTAACATGTATTTTTCTTTGTAGTGCACAATAAAGTATTTTATTATTATTATTATTCTTCAAATTGAGACTCAAAAGACTCGTGTTGGTAGGAACCAACACTATTTCAGACGTGCGTAATAATGTGTTGTAGTTTGCTGTTCACGTTTGAATGATGTTCAGATAATGGGTATTGTTAGTTATTCAAATTGCAAGGAGGGGTCGTGCACGTCGGAGATGTGATGGCGTATTAGATGTTTAAGAGGAAACTCTCTCCCTGGATATTCACATTATGAAAAATATTTTTATACAATTTGATGTGAGTATATTAACCATAGCTATGCTCCTTCATTTATCTTTTTTTTAGATTTTTTTATTATTATAAGAATTAAAAGCAAAAAACCAATTCTTTACAAATTATTAAATGCTGTTGTTATACATTGAAATTGTTTCAAAATATTTTCAATAATGTTAATATCCTGAAAGGAAAATGAGGACTACCTTTGTACGAAATGGCGATTTCTCACGGTCGTCCCCTGTCGTCTTAAATACTCCAACTTAATTTGTTATTGATATGCATATACGTACATTGTTCCTATGAAGCCTATGAAGCTGATGGTCCCGGGTTAAAATCCTGGTAGGACCATATATTTGTGTGATGAACACGGATATTTGTTTCTGAGTCATGGGTGTTTTCTATGTATTTAAGTATTTATAATTATATATTATACCTACACCGTGTTTTTATTGAATTCCGTTAACTTCGGGGTATAATACTCGGGTAAAGGGAAACTAAATGGCATAGTTCATTAATTGTTTTTATTTTTTACTTTTTTTATTTTTATAAAAAGTAACTATTATTGTTACACGGGCATTACATTTAAATCAACCAAACAATTGCAAACTGTGACATATCAATGTCATTTCGAACATCGATCGTCCGAGATAGTACTTACGTTTAGTAGCAAATGTATGAACTCGCACTAAACACTAATCAATATGTAAACAGGCCCTAAGGCAAGTGTACACGCTTGTAAGAGCCTTATAAGATAAAAATGAATGATTGATTATCTCCGAAATGGGGTTAATTAGAATACCGGTGTCTTTGAGAAAGTTACCTAATTTAAGCTCAAGAATGCACCCTCGAAATTAACGGAAAATAAAAAAACACGGTGTATATATCGTTGTCTAGGTACCTACAACATAAGCCTTATTGCGCTTACTGTGAGACTTAGTCAATTTGTGTAATAATGTCCTTAAATATTTATTTATTTATTTATCGTTATCGCGGGAGCAAAAATGATTTGATAGTACTTCTTCTTCTTATCGTGTAAAGGTGATCCAATTTCCTAAATTATGTTCGTCCAATGTTTAGCCACTTGTATTCCTCGGGGAGTTGCTTTAAGGAGATCATCGGTAGTGCAGGTGACAGGGCATAGAGGGCACATTGTCATGTGCTGTATCGTCTGATATGATCCGCAAGAACATTCGGCGCTTGAATTCTCGGGTAAGATTCCCCATTTTATGAGATTTTCCTTTGATCGACCGACTCCCACCCGTAGACGGTTCAAGGCCCGCCAAACTTTCCACGTTTCAGTTCCTCCAGGGGGTAAGCGTTCCTTTGGGGTCATAAAAGCTGGCGAGCAACCGTGCCAATGGTTCCAGGCGGTGATTCTGGCTTCTTTTGGAGTTTGATTGTCGAGTGGCAGGTTGGTAACAAAGCTTTTCCTAGATTTGAGACGTCTCCGAGCTGGACTGTGGGTATACAGCAAATGCCGTGCATCGTGGAGCTGTTTTTTTCCGTTCTAATGCAGTTGCCACTTCTCTCCTCACTGCCGGTGGAGCTATTCCTGCAAGGCAGTAAAGTTTCTTGATTGGGGTAGGTTTTAAACACCCAGTCACTAGACGACAGGTTTCATTTAAAGCAGTATCTACCTGGATATAAGATAAAAATGAATGATTGATTATCTCCGAAATGGGGTTAATTAGAATACCGGTGTCTTTGAGAAAGTTACCTAATTTAAGCTCAAGAATGCACCCTCGAAATTAACGGAAATTAAAAAAACACGGTGTATATATCGTTGTCTAGGTACCTACAACATAAGCCTTATTGCGCTTAGTCAATTTGTGTAATAATGTCCTTTAATATTTATTTATTTATTTATCGTTATCGCGGGAGCAAAAATGATTTGATAGTACTGAAAGATTATGACAAATATTCAATAACGGATGTGATATTCCTATCGAAAAACGTTTATACTCACCTATGAATTTAAAATGTAGCAGTAGAAAATTTAGTTAAAATTTTGGTCATTTATTACGAAAATCAAAATAAAATGCTATAAGAAGTAAATACTGATAGGGACTTATTATTCAAGTTGACACGTTGACTCATAGGGAAGCTTTTGCATAGTCAAATACAAGTTTTATTGACCTTTTTATACAAAAACCTCAGCCCGGATATCAAGTACATCCTATAGGTTTAGAATGTGTATTAGGCAGAATATTCCGTTTATACAAAACAGACATGCAGTTACATGTGTTCTTTGACAGCCTTTTTTTGCTCCCGCCATAACGATGTATGTTGATATATGATACTTGACAGGACTGCATCACATACGTCATCTACTTTGCACACAACAATGTACAGGAGTGTGCAATGTAATAGCTGTTTATTTATACTAGAGTAAATTGAATTAATAATTTATAATTTTTTCAGTCATGATTAAATTTGTCGTGGGCGGCACTATCTGATTATCGAAAGAACTAGATAGATCGTGCTTGGTGTAGAAATAATAAATATTGATATAGTCGAAATGTTCATTTTTTGTCAACATTTCACTAGCCAAAATAAATTTAATATTATCTGATAAAATTAGTTCTGTAGGGCTAATATGGTCGGCTTTTTATCATTTGTCACCAGTCACCGTGCATTTCACTCTCTAACAAGTATGTAAGTGCGAAAGTGACGCATGGCATGACAGGTGATAAAAATGCCACCATGACACCGATGCTGGTATACTTAAGTGCTCACTAGTTGAGGTTTACGCTCATTAAATCTTCTTCGTAGGCAATTTCTCGCGTAACTCACGTGATTAGTGACGGCCAATACTCCGAGCTCAATGGACTGCTGACGAAGCCCGCGCGATCCAGCCTCATGCGGGAGCTGGAGCGGAACTGGAATGATCGCCAGCGTTCGCTGCTGGCGTTGAGGCCTAGCGATATACAGATCAGCGCGCCAAGAAAGGTCTACTTTATTAGGATAGCAGGTATGATTAAGACGTGCTCCCGGTACTGGTTTTCTATACAAAATAAGTCCCAGAACCTGGAAATCCCTGTTCTCATTCCCTAGGTACGATCAAAGATACATTAATGAAGATGAAGTATAATCTACGAAAATTTCATGCTTAATATTTTACAGATAAACGAGATGGCGCTGTACGGCTCCATACATTTAGCGGTAACTCTGATTGTCGAAAGTTGACGCTTGACAATTCAGTGGCCGTAAAACATATGTCACAGTACAACACCATCTGTTTTGGATGTCAAACTAAGGAGCACGTTTTATACTTAGACTTTATCTGGTCTTTATCGGTCTGTGCCGTTTAAAATAAGATCTCTAGCGGATTTCCTAGAGATTGTCATTGTGATAAGAATAAAGTACCCGTACCATGAGTCACTGACAGTGTCAAAACTAACATCTACGCTATCGAGAACGTAATTTACTTTCTTTACATCTCGCTCGCACTTATATGCGAGTACGAGCGAGATGAACTGAAATTATGAGTAGGTATAAATGTTACAGTTTTTAAAATGGGTTTGTGTTTAAAATGGGTTCGTAATAAATCTCTAGTCTGATTTATGACCCCAGTTTATTCTATTCTTTAAACTTATAAAAAAAGTTTGCTGTCCCTAGCTTGTAAAGATAAATAGAACCACCAATGAACCAGCGATGCCATTAGCAACAAGTAATTTTATCAAATGTAACACATACTTATCTCTTGTTTTTCTGACCACTCGTACGACTAAGATAATAATCTCACCAGATACAATCATATAATTGGTAATTACGTATGACATCAATTGTGTTTTCAGATAAAAAATACTGTGACGTGGACATGGCCTTCCTGGCGCTCAAATGGGTCCCGATCAACCACATCGACGCTCTGATCTTCGCCGAGGTCTTCGCCAGGTTTCACCGAGAGTACACCCCTCACTGCATCCCGGAGTGGACCATCGCGTACTTTAAGGTCACCAGGTTCCAGGTCTTACGACGGCAATAGATGCTTGGATGCTAAACGGGAGTTTGATTGAGTCATACAGTTAACAGGTAGGTAAATAATGAGTAACGAGTGTTTTATTATTCGACAATTTTACAATCAAAAATACAGTTGTGAGGCTTTTGTGTTGAAGGGTAACTCACGTAATCGGACGCCTCGTCCAGGACCCGGACGGTTCTATCGTGAGTCATCCTTTACTCTAAATTTGGAGTTTTTAATAAGGGGAAAGCCTTGATCTTTTTTTATATAGCTGAACAGACCACTTTGATCGATGAAGTCGGATCAATGCATATTCGAAACGCTGTAGGATAACTTTCGAGGAAAAAACATTTTTAGTATAGGTAGGTGCATGTCGGCTATTCAAATTATTTTCCAGTTATATTTTAACAAACTTATGGTTGATTAAAATAAGAGGGGATAGCTTCAGTGCTCTCTGTAAATGTCTGAATTTTTTGACCATTAAAATATGAAAATATAATTGACGATTATTTGATAATGGCTAAATCGCTACTATAAAATACATATTTTCTAAGAGAGTTTATATTGTTGTATTATTGTATTATTTTGAGGCTTCTTAATAAGCTGATAATACGGTTACCAAAAACATGACATTGACATGAAAATTACGGGCAAATGAAAAAAAAATGGTAATGTTATTTTTGATCGAACTAATCGATTACTTTTTTTATTAAAAATATCTAAGAATAACAATTCAATAACAATAAGATCTGCGATCCCGGGCACGCACGGCAGTCTCCGCTCGGTGTTCAGCGAGCTGCATTCACAGAAGGACCTAAGCTAACTGCACCTTAAAATGACAGCTTGTTATCAACCATTTTTTTTGGACCCGGGTATGTCCTTAAACTACGTCCACAAGAGAGGTATGGGCATTGTGAATGTCATCTCGCTCTGTGTGGTAGGGCACAGCACAGCGGATGTCATTCCAGATCTAGAGCAGAGCCCAACTGGGGAAGTACCTCCACCTTACAGAAAATCGCAGCCATATAACACTAGACCCTACTCATAGTGTTGTGTTCCTTACGGTGAGTAAGGTTGCCAGAGCTCAACGAGGGTGGGAGGGGGTTAGGTTTCTAAACTCCTCTGGAGTTGCAGGCGTACATAGGCTAAGGATACTGCTTACCATCAGGCAGGCCGTATGCTTGTTTGCCACCGACGTAGTATAAAAAAAAAGAAAAAAAAACCATATAGCTGGAAATTTGGACAATCTACATAATATAATTATGTCATGTACGAGTATTTAGCATGTAGATATTTAGTTTAAAACAGAAGACCGCTTACCTACTCTCATATAAAATGTAAATAGACTAATTTTGAACAAATATTGTATTATTTAATTAAAATATTGACAGAAGGTATTGAAATGATAGAGGACAAAGAAAACAAAAATGTTTTAATAAAATCAATCAATGTACAAAATATTTGTTTACGATCCTTGGCAGTACCTATTACCAACAGGTATCAAGAAAAATAGAATAAATATCATCATCTACCTAGCGTTATCCCGGCATTTTGTCACGGCTCATGGTAGCCTGGGGTCTGCTCTGCAACGAATCCCGTGAATTAGCACTAGTTTTTATTGAACCTACTGGCATATCGTCTGGTGATAACCTTCTTCTTCCTCGCGTTGTCCCGGCATTTTGCCACGGCTCATGGGAGCCTGGGGTCCGCTTGACAACTAATCCCAAGATTTGGCGTAGGCACTAGTTTTTACGAAAGCGACTGCCATCTGACCTTCCAACCCAGAGGGGTAAACTAGGCCTTGTTGGGATTAGTCCGGTTTCCTCACGATGTTTTCCTTCACCGAAAAGCGACTGGTAAATATCAAATGATATTTCGTACGTAAGTTCCGAAAAACTCATTGGTACGAGCCAGGGTTTGAACCCGCGACCTCCGGATTGCAAGTCGCACGCTCTTACCGCTAGGCCACCAGCGCTTTCTGCGTCTGGTGATAACCCTTACTCACAAATTACTTTCTGTACTACTACGTACTTTGTAGTTTGGTACTACTACGGTTCTCTATGGCTCTGAACTTGTGGTAGTAAATCATTCAACCCAGAAGAGAAACTAGCTTTGTTTGTATTCGTTCGGTTTCCTTACGGTGATTCCTTCATTCTGTCAAGCAACATAAATTCTGTAACTACAGATGTTGAGCAAAAAGTTGGCCATTAACAGCTAAAATGGCAGCAAAAAAACAATATAAGTATTATCAATAATATTTTTTTTATATAAAATACCGTTGCTATAAATCTAAGAGAAAAGTGTAAGGATTTTCTAGGTACTGCTTCATTCGGTTGGAGAATCGTGCGACAGTGGCGCCGTCGACGACGCGGTGGTCAGCCGCCCAGCTGACGGTGAGGATGTGGGCCTTCACTACGTTGCCTTCTGCGTCGAAACGTGGCAGGACCTGGAAATTAAACGATTTTGATACATATTACAGAAAGACCTCCGAGAAAACTCAAGCTTAAGATGGATATCTTAAGAAAAAAAAGGAAAATCACTCGACTCAGGCTCTGTTCTAGGTTTCTATTAGTATGTAGTAGCAAAATAATTGGAGATGTGAAATGAATATCTTTCAAATACATTTACTTTTCCTTGTTTACTGAATGTGTTTCAACATTATGACAATAAGTGACTGAAGACACACCTCCAACGCGTAACAGCTGTGTCTCACGTATTGTTATTTTTTTTGTGTTAGAATAGCATTGATATATGAGAAATAATAATGCGCACCAGTATTAATAACCGTCACCATTAGACTATTAGGTATAATATGACTTCGAATAATAATTAAATAAATAAATATTATAGGACATTCTTACACAGATTGACTAAGTCCCACGGTAAGTTCAAGAAGGCTTGTGTTGTGGGTACTTAGACAACGATATATATAATTGTTTGTAAGTACCTGTATTTTTCCTAGAGCGCCTATTGACACCTGCGGTGAGAATATTATAGGACTAGCATACGTTCCGCCGACCTGAAATCAACAAAAAATACAATTAAATGTAGAACATTGGCTTCTTAGATTTTGCCCTTTACGAAATATTGCACTCTTAAAGGGTGATATTAAAAATAAACTCGTTAATTTTTCGAATAATATTTACAGAAACAAATATTTCGCCAAATGGACCGCAATAAAGTACCGTACGGTCACGTCTGTAAATATCGATACGAAAAAAGTGCCAAAAATATGTATACACGACTCTATTGCCCATATTTTATATTATTACGTATTTAAGACAAGATGCCAATCAGTCACGCTGCGTGGCGTAGTTATCTCTATCACTCTTCCATATTGGTGCGACCAGTGACAGTTGCGTTTCGTTCGCTACGGAGCGTTAACGATTGGCATGTTGGCTACGCGGGCTGGTAATTTCCTTTTAAATGACTTCTAATATTAAAATACTTACAACCCCGACGTTTGACAATGTGAACGTTCCTCCGCTGAGATCATTCAGCCCAAGTTGCCCTTTCATCCCTTTCTCCTGTAGAACATTTAGCTCGCGCGCTATTTCCAGTATACTTTTATTTTGTACATTCTGAAAATAAAATACATTATGTACCTACTCGTTATTTGTTTCGTTATTCAAAATCACAAACACGCCTAAAAATCGCAAACTGCTGACTAAAACGTATGTAGGTCTAATTTCAATCTATTTTCTGTCAAGCAAGCTATACAATAATAATAATTAACCCTTTGAACGCCAAGAGCCACTAAAGTGGTCGTGTGCTGTCGTGCCTACCACGCCAACGACCACTAAAGAGGTCATGGCAGACGCTGTCAAAGCAATTTTACTGTTGACAGATAAGGTTTAAATTCGATTCTCAATAGTTGACGTATTGGCGTGTATGCCACATTTTGATGCGAGGGAGAAAGCGTTGAAAAGGTTAAGGAATCATGAGCGATATTGCTAAAAAGTTAATTAGTACTTTATGAAGTTTACTCGTTAAAAATCACATTGAAAATTTGATGTTTTAGATCTTCGTGGTCTCTTTAGAATATCAATTTTTAAAACAAATTTGGCTCTATTGTATGTCTTCGCTCTAATGTCCTAGACGGCCTACATGGCAGATACTAAATAATTTTTTTAAAGTTTTATTCAATATTTTTTTTAGCTATGTCACTAAAGAAGAAACACATCGTAGTTACCTTAATAACAGGCACGACCAGACCGTTTGGCGTATCCATCCCCAGCCCAATATTGTGGCTCGCTTTATACGTGAGTTTCTCACATGCACTGTCAGGACTGCTGTTCAACACGGGGTATTCTGTGAGGCTCAACGACGCTGCCTTTACTATGATTGGCATGTAGGACAGCTTCACGCCTTGCCGCTCGGCCAACGATTTAATGCTCTGTCTGGCTTCAAATAATTTTGTCACGTCGTATTCGTCGCTTAGAACTAGATGAGGAATTTTCTGAAATGAAAAAGATTCTGTATAACATCTATTTCTACCACCAATTGGTCCTCGTATTCAAGAAAGGCGACGTTATTACGTTTCAAACGGTTTAAATTACGAGTAATTTAACAAAATATAAGCGTTGAGTCATTCGTGTTGCGAGAAATGAGTGGGAGAGCTATTGTGAACACTATTGAAAATAGACGCGGAAAAAAGATTGGTCATTTTAATAAGACACGAACATTTCCTTAAAACTATCCTGGAGGAACAGATAGGACGCAAGCGAGGCAGAGTGAAAACCCAGACGCAGTTACTTTAGAATATGTAAAAGAACAAGTAGCGGTTGTGAAAATGCGAGCGTAAATCTCGAATGTCAACTCATAGTAGCCGTACTGCCTTCAATGTGCTCAGGTTTACTCACCATAGATTCGGACATGGACTTCACCATGGCCTTCATGAAGCCAGTAATCGGCACTGTCCTGTCAACCGCTGACTCGGCCTTGGCAACCTGTGTTTGCACAGCTTGAACGCTGGCGTCCGGCACCTCGTTCGACTTTTCGGCGCTGATACCCAGGTGAGCTAATACGTCCTCTTTTAAGACACGGCCGTTACGACCTGTTGCTTTCACGGTGCTCAGATTTACCTTAAAATAAAAAGGTATGGTGTAATGATTAATAAAATATCTTAGGTATCGTTAACAATTTTGCTTAGAGAAACTAGATGAATTTCAAATTGTTTAAATTTTGATATAAAATGGTTCAATGTGTATTTGTTGCTGATTCGATTTACAAAGTTCAAAAGTGGTTATATTTATAGTCACCAGCGAATGTTACTAAGCGGGAGAAGTGTTATTTTTTTTGCTAATTAAGTATAACTTCATTGTTATGAGAATAAGAATGTATTCAGACCATTTTAAAGACATTAACGGCGTAGCCACCTTTGTCACTGAATTTATATACCTCAAAAAATTACTTACTTTGAACTGCGCAGCTATTCTTCTGACAGCTGGTGTGGTCAAAACTCTAATTCTTTGACTGTCGCCTACTACTGGAGCGGCAGAATCCTTTTTTACTTCTTCAGGTGGGCTTGGCGTAGAATCTAAAATAAATATTTTGTTAGTTATTAAGACTTTCAGGACTGCGTTTTAATGATTAATTGCGATTAGAACAAATTAAACTTATTTTTTGAAATATTATATTATAGGGAGCGCCATAAGCATTAGGAAATATACATAGAAAAAATCGACCCATGCTGCCGTGAACCATGTGGCCGAGGGGCTTAGGCAACTGCTGGTTCCAGCCCTGCCCGCGTAGCCAACATGAACGAAACGCAACTGTCACTGTCGCACTAATAATAAAGAGTGATAGAGAGAGATGACTACGCTACGCTACGGAGCGTTAACGATTGGAACATTGCCTACGCGGGCTGGGTATTGGAGGCCTTGGTGACTTTTTCACGTCATATATGACGTTTATTTGGGTGTATAATAGATTGCGTATTGGGGCGGTTCACCATACACAAACAACAAAGTAATCTATCCCATAGAGAACTGTCACACTTTTGTCACAATGTTGCCGAACGTTACTAAGTTATCTTACCGTCGGCGCCATTATATTTCACTTCTTTGTCGATAAGCGGCTGCCCACGAACGCCGTCTGGTTCACGTCTGCATAGGCACAACTTGGTGATGGTGTCGTCGTACCGTCTCGTCATGGTCACCTATGCCTTCTCGTTAACTTTGTATCTAACATAAAGTTACTAAGTTAACTTTCCTTCGGCGCCATTATCTTCTACCTATATGTTGATAAGTGGCTGCCCCACGAACGCCATCTGGTCGACGTCTGCGTACAGCTTGGTGATGATACCGTCGTACCGTCTCGTTATGGTCACCGCCGCCTTATCATCTCTGGACTTTGCAGATGTTGCGAAACTCTTTTACCTTCTCACTAACTTTGACGAACCTGAACTAAGTTAACTTACCTTCTGCGCCATCATCTCCGACTTCTATATCGATGAGCGGCTGCCCCACGAATGCCGTCTGATCAACATCAGCGTACAACTTTGTGATGGTGCCATCGTACCGACTTGTTATCGTTACGGCCGCCTTGTCGCTCTGTACTTCGCAGATGTTGTCGAATTGCTGTACTTTGTCGCCGACTTTGACGAACCTTTAGAAAATATGTGTGTATATTAAATTTACGTATATTTCATAACTTTACCCTTTGCGTGCGAGCGCGTCATCATGAACCTTGTTGGAATGCACAAACAAAGATTGATATTGAGTCAAGCTGTAGGGCGCGCGCAAGTTGACATATTTAGCAGTGAAAGGGTTGATAAGAAATAGTATATTTGGCACTGTGATAGTTCAATTTGTACTTCTTTGAGTTTTAATTTTCTCTAAATCTGTTCTATCTACATTGTTTTATTTTATTCTCAACTGAAAGACCTCCTTCAAGTGTGGCATTATACTCATACACGCAAAGATCATGGATCACATGACAAGCTTGTCTAATTTACAATTCAGCGGTGGCAACATAGTTCCATTTTATCACTTGTCACTGTGTCCGTCACTTTCGCGCTTACATATACTTGTTAGAACGTGACAGGCATGGTGACAAATGATAAAACGCCGGCCATCTTAGCCCTACTGGTCTTTGAGTTAATAACCAGTTTTAATAATATTTTACTAAAATACCCACCATTCTTTAACAACAACTTCCCGTATGCCCTCCCCGATGTCCGATAGCTTGAACGCTACAATCTTGTCCAGTATACTCGTAGTGTGAAACAGTCTCCCCACTCCTCCTAACGGGGATGCTTGCAATCTGATTGGCTCATTGTTTCTCAGCCGCAATCTATCCTGATGACAAATCTTAATTAAGTGGATAATAGACGACTCTGTTTCTTCGTATAAACGTAGTCTTAATTTTCCTGGATATTGACATTATGGAAAATATTTTACACAATTTACTTTATATTAGCCACATGTTGGTCAGTGATTAGCCATAGATATGCCCCTTAGTTCGAGTTAGGAGTGAAAAACAAATCCGATCTCTTATAATTCAGAAATGTAAAAAAAACACATTGCGTTATATTTGTTAATAGAGAGGAAAATGGGGACTACGTTTGTATGGTGAAGCGGTCACGTGACTTCGTCCCCTTTCCAGTACATTATCTAAGAGCAGGATGCGACAAATTTAGATGATATTTTTAATGTTTTGAAAACGTTTGTTATGTTTGTGTACGATTAAAAAATTAGGTCTACCAATATTTACCAAGTAAACCGATTGGACTAGACTGAACATATACACATATTTCTAATGCACTGAAAATGATCTTCAATAAACAATCTTAACGTGATAATTTAGATTGTGTTATCAGCGTTATCACGCTTTGATTACGTTTATTATTTAGTTATTTTGATAAAAATTTGAACAACATCTTATCATCTTATTGTGTTATCTTACACATAAGTAAAGCAAATGATGACAGGGTTTTTAAAAACAACTAGTAATTTGCTGTTGTTGTTGCTATGCCATTTTTATCAACCAATTTTAATTATAAGATATGAATTCGATCTGGATCAGATCTGTCAGTGTCTAAAGTGACGCTTTTGGTTGAGTACATGTCACATTTGACACTGACAGAACCGATTCATATATAATCCAGTTCGAATTCATATCCTATAATTAAAATTTGAATGTGGCTGGAACTAGAATAACGTATAGTATGACTAGAGCTCAAACATGGCACCATGTGTATTGTGCCCAGGGACCGTTTCCGGTATTCTGACTACCGGTTTTAAATTAGGTATAACCGGTTAAGTTAGTTGTATTTCGCTATTTATATCGCTACAGCTTTGATTACCGGTGTAATCAATAACGGTATAATACCTGTATTTGACATGATACCTTTAAAAACCATTACCGGTAATACATGTCAATGTCAAGACACTCCTTTATTTGTTTCTTCGAATATGTTGTGCTTAGCCGTATTGCTAAATTGTCAGAATATTTCAGACTTAGTACTTTGGTTAGGCTTTACCTTTACGAATAAAATAAATGACAGAATAATATAGTAAGCACTTCAGCCAGCTATGCCGAGTGTTATCGCGTGGCGTTACAATATTACACCTATTTGTTGTGATTTTGTAGTAGTAAGTGTCTGATTGACATCTTACCTTTCAACTGCAATGCGGTATTGAACAAAGGTACATATTTAATATTGTAAATAATCTATATATAGCGGTACAAACAAAAGCGAAATGAAATCAATATCTCAAATAGGAATAATTATAGGTATTCTTTTAATAGCGGTAATAGTTTGACAATTTATTTATATTAAATAAAACCTGTTGTACAATCCCTGATTGTGCCACAAGCGACTCAACTGTACTGTGCGCAGCTTGACAACCTCAAATATTGTAATGCCGCGCAAAGATGTTTGACATTCAGCCCATTGGGTATCGTGTTCTGTACCCCTAGTGTAAATAAATTCGATTTCGAAACGTGACGTACGCGTTTGCGTTAAGTCTCATTTTGTATGGGTTTTTGAACAGCGCGCCAAGCGGGACGTTTTGGAAAGTCAAAAATCTCATACAAAATGACACTTAACGCAAACGCGTACGTCACGTTTCGCTGTCGAAAATATTTACACTAGGGGTACTGCCCAAGTGACATTCGGGGTTCTATATGAGATGTCTAGTCGTTCACATGTACTCCACAAGCTGTGTAAGTCAGCTGTATAAGAGCTGTATAGCTTGCTATAATGCTCTTATAGAACCAGTTTGGGCACAAATTAGACAGCCTTAAGTTCACTATGGCTGTACATTAGCAGTATAATAGCATTATAATAGCAGTTTAAGTAGTAACATCGGACTTAAGGCTGACTAATGGCACTATATGGGACGCAGTGTGAACCATACAACGTACATGAGTGTAATAAAGAGTAACAAGTGGCTAAATACACAGCTATCACAGTTATAAAATCCGACAAAAGTACTCCAGTGCTACCTAAAATTCACGTGGGTCCATTATATTTCTTTATTTTATTTATTCCTCATTAGTTTTGGTTTTTTGTGTGCCATGAAACACCGGCGGATATCCTTTGGATAAATTTTATGATAACACGCGGTAAGTACCTGTTTTAAATTCTTAATAATGTTAAATGCTATGGGAATGCAAGTTTATCGTGAAATGTATACATATTTACAGCTAAAATATTCACGCGCCTCTGTAAAAACGCGATATTCATTTTAAAATATTTAAAACTGGCTGAGAGGAAATCAACAATTTTCAGTTTTTGACATTATAATTATACTACGGTAATTAATTATAGCATGAAACCAAAACTCAATCGCTCTATCTGCGTATTTTGTGATAAATCGGCATGATAATTTTGGAGATTTATTTGGTAAATATTTTAGGTTACGCAGAACAAAATGGTGGAAATGAAATACGGCTATGTGAACTGATATAACTCCAATTTAATGCGGTGAGCGTATAATAGGTTCACATGTGTTCTGTTAGAATGCTGTTACCTATATAAAGTCCCACATTTGTACCACTACAGAGCCAATGTCTATAAATTTATTCTAATGTGAACTAATGTACAGCTTTAAGATGTAGTTTAGGTCAATTGTGTATCATCGTATAATTCTTTCAATATATACTGAAATTTTAGAGATCCGCAATAATAATTATTGTCCGTTAAATCGCCTAGCCCAGGTACTAAGTCAAGTAGTCAGGTACAGCTTGTGGGATAAGTGTAATAGAATATCACATTCACATTCATTTTCAGCTTACAGCAAATTAGAGTAGTACTTGTGGACAAATAAACTGCTATTGATGTTAATGGACAACACATATAATCCTTTTAACAGCCTACAGTGCACATGCGAACCATTTAAACACTTCTGTACAGCTAGTAAAAAAAGGTTATTTTAATGATCACAAACAAGTCCTACTACAGCTACTAGCTGTATAACAGTCTCAAACAAGTAAACATAACAGCTTTTGGCTTTATAAATGACCATGTGTGTTCTATTAAAATGCTAGCTCTACAACATCGTACAAGTAGGCTGTTAAACAGCGGTTGCCGTATTTCTACCCTCCTATAATGCTCTTAGTCAGACGGCTGACTAAAGGATAGTTGTTAGAGTATTATAACACCAACAGTCGTATAAAAGTATAACTCTACCCTCCTATAAGTCCCTTAGACAGGTATAGGTGTTATTAATCGCAATAATGCAGCTTATACATCACGAGTGAACTGTAATAATGCTTCAAGTACACCTGGGAACTAAATGTGTACTCTTAAATGGAGTAAAATGCTACTTGGGTGATTAATAAAAAGTAGTATAATTTTTTCCCAAGTAGCATTTTACTCCATTTAAGAGTACACATTTAGTTCCCAGGTGTACTTGAAGCATTATTACAGTTCACTCGTGATGTATAAGCTGCATTATTGCGATTAATAACACCTATACCTGTCTAAGGGACTTATAGGAGGGTAGAGTTATACTTTTATACGACTGTTGGTGTTATAATACTCTAACAACTATCCTTTAGTCAGCCGTCTGACTAAGAGCATTATAGGAGGGTAGAGATACGGCAACCGCTGTTTAACAGCCTACTTGTACGATGTTGTAGAGCTAGCATTTTAATAGAACACACATGGTCATTTATAAAGCCAAAAGCTGTTATGTTTACTTGTTTGAGACTGTTATACAGCTAGTAGCTGTAGTAGGACTTGTTTGTGATCATTAAAATAACCTTTTTTTACTAGCTGTACAGAAGTGTTTAAATGGTTCGCATGTGCACTGTAGGCTGTTAAAAGGATTATATGTGTTGTCCATTAACATCAATAGCAGTTTATTTGTCCACAAGTACTACTCTAATTTGCTGTAAGCTGAAAATGAATGTGAATGTGATATTCTATTACACTTATCCCACAAAAGTGATTTTTGTTAGTTTGTAACAAAATTTGTACTTTAAGTATTCATACTTGACTTAGTACCTGGGCTAGGCGATTTAACGGAAAATAATTATTATTGCGGATCTCTAAAATTTCAGTATATTGAAAGAATTATACGATGATACACAATTGACCTAAACTACATCTTAAAGCTGTACATTAGTTCACATTAGAATAAATTTATAGACATTGGCTCTGTAGTGGTACAAATGTGGGACTTTATATAGGTAACAGCATTCTAACAGAACACATGTGAACCTATTATACGCTCACCGCATTAAATTGGAGTTATATCAGTTCACATAGCCGTATTTCATTTCCACCATTTTGTTCTGCGTAACCTAAAATATTTACCAAATAAATCTCCAAAATTATCATGCAGATTTATCACAAAATACGCAGATAGAGCGATTGAGTTTTGGTTTCATGCTATAATTAATTACCGTAGTATAATTATAATGCCAATATAATGTCAAAAACTGAAAATTGTTGATTTCCTCTCAGCCAGTTTTAAATATTTTAAAATGAATATCGCGTTTTTACAGAGGCGCGTGAATATTTTAGCTGTAAATATGTATACATTTCACGATAAACTTGCATTCCCATAGCATTTAACATTATTAAGAATTTAAAACAGGTACTTACCGCGTGTTATCATAAAATTTATCCAAAGGATATCCGCCGGTGTTTCAGATGGCACACAAAAAACCAAACTAATGAGGAAATAAATAAAATAAAGAAATATAATATGGACCCACGTGAATTTTAGGTAGCACTGGAGTACTTTTGTCGGATTTTATAACTGTGATAGCTGTGTATTTAGCCACTTGTTACTCTTTATTACACTCATGTACGTTGTATGGTTCACACTGCGTCCCATATAGTGCCATTAGTCAGCCTTAAGTCCGATGTTACTACTTAAACTGCTATTATAATGCTATTATACTGCTAATGTACAGCCATAGTGAACTTAAGGCTGTCTAATTTGTGCCCAAACTGGTTCTATAAGAGCATTATAGCAAGCTATACAGCTCTTATACAGCTGACTTACACAGCTTGTGGAGTACATGTGAACGACTAGACATCTCATATAGAACCCCGAATGCCACTTGGGCCATATATACCTATTGTTTTTTGCGTCAAAAATGTTGTTTTGGGGTTCCGTACACAAAGGGTAAAACGGGACCCTATTACTAAGACTCCGCTGTCCGTCCGTCCGTCCGTCTGTCACCAGGCTGTATCTCATGAACCAATGATGATGTATTTCTGTTACCGCTATAACAACAAATACTAAAAAGTACGGAACCCTCGGTGGGCGAGTCCGACTCGCACTTGTCCGGTTTTTATTTCTACTTTTTCCTAATCGAAACACGAAACCAAATAATATATTTATGCCCTTATACGGCTCCCCACTATTTTTCTTACACCTTGTATAGAATTTTATTTTAGCCAATAAAAACTGTTTTTAATTTTAGTAGCGGGAAATGGTATATTTGGTAATATTCAAAACTGAGAACGGGATATATTTATGGAGCAATGGAGAAGGGATAACTTTCAGTGATACATGTCAAATAAGTTTCAACCATGTAAGCCGTTTTTTGAAGTGATGTATATGTATCGCTGTTTTTTTTTACGGTTTGTAATTTTATCAGTCTATCTATAGTATATTTGTGTGGTGTGTTCTACTAAGTATACATAGTAACTGTAGCGTTAAAACTGCGGAGCCCGTTTTTATGAAATTGATGTCATGATGTCAATCATATTGTATCTATGACCCGGTTGACAAAGACTACATTTTTAAAGTAGGAGTTTCTAATACACAAATAAGCGTAACAGCGTAACGTGATTGAAGTTTTATTATGGAACACTAAAACAAATCATTTTTTAACTTTTGTTAATTACATGCAAAAACACGCAAGTAATTATAATGGGTTAGCACTAATTGGCTATCAAAGTCATATTTTTGTTTAAATTATTTATTTTAATTTTATAGGTAAGAGTTCAAAACCCGAATTAAAAACTTGTACATGTACAAGTACGCTGGGACCGGGACTTACGAAGGACTTTTATTCAAGTCTTTTTTTTTTATACTACGTCTGTGGCAAACAAGCATACGGCCCGCCTGATGGTCAGCAGTCTCCGTAGCCTATGTACGCCTGCAACTACAGAGGAGTTACATGCGCGTTGCCGACCCTAAACCCGCCCCCCCCTCGTTGAGCTCTGGCAACCTTACTTACCGGCAGGAACACAACACTATGAGTAGGGTCTAGTGTTATTTGGCTGCTGTTTTCTGTAAGGTGGAGGTACTTCCCCAGTTGGGCTCTGCTCTAGATCTGGAATGACATCCACTGGCTGTGCCCTACCACACAAAGCGAGATGACATTCACAATGCCCATACCTCTCTTAAACAGTCTCAACAGTCTTTCTTATTTGGATATTTTTTTATGTAAACCTTTGTAATAATTAGTTGATTGTAGATATAAATTAAAGGTATAAATTAAAAAAAAAGAATTGATGGGTATGTTTTAATTTAACAAATGAATTTCATATTAATAATTATTAGGTAACGCGTCAACGTGGCAAAGAAACGTTTACTTACAACTTGACTAAAAGTACTTTGAATTCATTAACGCCTATTGAAATTAAACATTACAATTTATGAGGACAAGCAAACATTATTGCTATACATAAAATATATGTTAATAAATAAATTAATTAACATGTAACTAATGATGTAACTTTCGCATCGAAAACAAATGTAAACAATCTAGTTTGTACATTGCACCGCGAACCGTCAAATTGTGTCAAACGAAAGTCTATATACTTACATTTTGAGCCAATACACACGATATACGGCACTTATTCACATTTCGAATGCTCACTACACAAGTTCTTAAAATCAACATTGTTAAAATATATGTTTATTTATGATTCTAAGCGTGCGAGCATGACGTAGCCGAGCGGTAGGCTTGGCGCTCTGAACATACTGACTTATCACTATCAGTAACCCAGTGGCGAGGTTGCCAGCGATATAATTGACAAACATGTATTAACTACTTTATAGTAAAATAGTCATTACTACTCACAGATAAGGTGTTATTTTAGAATGCACAGAAATGAAAATAAGCACTTTCGATTAGTCGACCGCGTGGTCGACGTAAGCGTTCGAAGACCTCAAGGTCAAGGAATATATTACGACATAATACATTTCTTTTCTATAAAATATTATTCAGAGTAGGTTTAGGTACTAAGCCACCATCATATAAAATATTTATATTATTACGGTTCAAAATAATTTTTGAATTTAAAAGGTTGTAAATTTTGTAACCTGCAATAATTTACGTTGTGAATATATAGGTCACACTGAGCAACTTTTACTATTGGGTCAACCCCGAAATCGAAAAAAAAATACTGTCTCTCCCATAGAAAATGTCAAGGTCAGATCTTCCAGCCAAAAATGTATGACACAGTCAATTTTTTTTTCCATGTGTTCGGGGTGAGTTTCATAGTAAAAGTTGCTCAATATGACCTATATATTCACATCGCAAGTTATTGCAGGTGACTAAATTTACAACCTGTATGTTGTAAGGGACCGTAAAATGTGCTTACTTTGCTCCCCACTGGGTATAGTTCGTGTCATCCACGATGACGCGTAGACTTGTCAAATCTAACCTTTAATAACATGACATTACGAGTCAAGGCACGCGTATTCGTGAATGACACAAACTATAATTGTGCTTCAATAGTTTTTAAAATGAATACAACGGACTCCCGCTCTGAGTTGTTTCTGGTGCAAGGGCTGTCCATTGCTATACAGCGTGTAAATGCCGCGAGCATTATAGGCTTTTTTCCACCGGAAGCGGCAACGAACGGTCTTGGGGTCCTTCTACAAAAGTCTCATTCACCTGGCCATACATATATTTACAAATTCCCAGGAAATTCCGCTTTAAAATAAGGCGGAATAAACCAGCCTATTTTTATACAGTCCGCATTATTATTATTTCTACGTCCAGAAGGACCCTAACACATCTCATTTTTGGTGGCTGTGTAACTCATGCCAAGTTCCATCTAAAACCAAAAACAGCTAAGCGGAATTTGCTGGGAATTTGCGAACAGGTATAGCCAGGGGATTGAGATTCCAGGGGAATGAGAGTAAAGTGACCCCTTGACTAGTTACACTGTGTAATTATTTGTACTATTATAGTAATAAACGATTTTTTTTATTGTAACGATACTCTATCACATCCTGATTAAGTGTTACAACATGATAATAGTGATGGTCCATTTTAAATCGGCATTTATACCAACATACCTACCACAATAGGTAATATTAAAAACTAAATTTCTATTATATGTTTTATTTAATTTTAAAATTTTAGGAGCAAAGTAAATACATTGTACAATACCAAAATGTTTAAGTTTCGTTTGTCTTATTTAAATTATTGAACTCTCATCATAATAGTCTCGCAAAAGTAAGAGAAGATAACGCGGTTCTCATAAATTAGTTCGAAGTCGTAACTAGCTAAGTGGCACTGGTCTTACAAAATTGTACAGATCGTCCATAACATTGCCGCTTACTTAAATAGTAGCCATGTTACATTACATATATCCAGTCAAATCGGGCCCAACATAATAGGCCAAAACGAAGTTAAATGAAAAACAATTTTATAAGCAATCTTTTATTAAAGACGTAATAAACATGTTAATAAAGTGAATAAATACAATAATATATCTAATAAATAACTGTAAATGTTATGCATGATGTGATGCGGGCAACATAGTAGAATTACTGAATACTGGCTTCACTAAACACATTTTTTTATTCACGACTCCTAGTCTACAAGCCCGTTTACTCAAATTTAGTGATTAGTCGAATTCCAACATTATTTTAAAATATTATTAAATATTCGAGTTCTCAAATTTCTTGACTCTGTGTCAAAAAGAGTAATGATTTGTAATATTGTCTAAAAAGAACCGTAATCTCTAAGTAATACCTCATTCCATTAATTTATAAAATAAACTCACCCTCAAACACACCCGAGGCTTTTTATCAAAAAATTATGAGATTGGGTATTATTTTGAGACTAGAGATAATTCCATACAATATTCTAAATAATTACAAGAATTTAATCCTTGGGTCAGACATCAATTATATTTCAAAAATACTTAACTCGCGACGCAAAAAACTATGCCGATTGCAAAGTTAGATTGATATCTAAGCACTGATCAATGTGTAAACGGGCCTTACTAAATAGCTAACGTGTATCACAGAGGCGCTCCACTAAGTGACGACTACGGCATTATTCTGTGGGGTCGACGGCCCGGACCTTCTAGCAGATTAGTATATCCTTGCAAGGATTTTACTGTAGGGGCAAGTGTTGTGAATCGTTTATTTGTGACACCATTGATATCTTAAAAAAATAATCCTGAACACAACGAATTGAATGTATCCGTTAAATCTGGCAACAAGTCAGTATTGCCACACATCAAATAATTGTAACGGATACATGTCATTTGAATCTAGGATTTTATTTTACATGATATCAATCATATTTAAAGGTAAAACCGTCCACCGGTACAACAATGTTCTTATGGAAGTCTTATTGTTAGCCATAGGGCTAGCATAACACTGTGACAGACAAATGTCGCATGAGAAAAAATAATGTTACTGTTTTATTTTAATTGTATTTTATAGAAAGTGAATAAATCTTCCTCAAATCCCAGTCTGACTAAACTAAGCCTGCCCTAAAAATCTAGACGGAAAAATAAACTTGTAAGAAGGGACCGTTCGCGTTGGAGAGCTGCCACCTTGTGGCGTATATTGTAAACTTGAACTCGATATTATCACCTTGCACGGTTTTGTATTTAGGGCACCTTGTGGAGTAAATTAGAAACTGCAACTTGAAACTTACATTTCGTGGCAACGAAATAGAGGCTATTGTGCTGCCCCCAGTTCACGTTCACGTCTTACTGTTAAACTCTAATATGCTAGAGGATCCTAAAGGCTTACTAGACCTCTTTCCAGACATTTAATTACGACTAACACTGTTTTTTCATCAAACAGAAACAATCGTCGGACGCATACATTGAAAAATCAAACCCAAGTACTTTGGCGCCATTTATACACAACTACTATGAATATCGGTATTTATCACATCGTAACTGCTTTAATATGTAAGTAACGTCTACATAATGACCTATAAATAAGAGCACTGCACAGTACACAGTGTTTTGGAACACCCTTAACCTTTTGAACGCCAAGAGCACCTAAAGTTGTCGTTACTAGTCGTACCCACAGCGCCAAGGACAACTATAGGTGTTATGGCGTACGCTGTCAAAGTAACCTTCACACTTTCAAGTAAGGTTTACATTTGCCTGAGCCTGTTAACTTGGCGTATGTCGTTTTTGTTTAAGGTTAAATTTGGCGTATAATGGCTATACTTATCACGTATTTAGTTATGCGACTTATAGTCTTTAATGAACATTATACTCGTAAGTTGCAGAAATAATTTTGGGATGTACCAAAACACTGTGATAGCTTTCGTTTTGAGACAACTGTAGATAGTTTTTAAACCAAAGCCCTGTCTGTAAAGTTCGGGCATCTTAAAATACTTAAGTTTAACGTTTTGAATAACATCTGAATCTCTCATTAAGCAGACATTAGGGTTCGACATTTGTACAATAGCCCTCCTGGCACGCCACCGTCTTTTACGTAAGGTATTGGTAAAGAGAATTTGAAATAGAGGCTTACTGCATTCTTTCGACACATGATCAAAAATTTAAGAACGCCTTTAGACTTGATTCCTTATTCCGGCATCTTTTCAAGCGATGGTGCCATACCTTTGGCCTATTCTTTAGTAGATGGCGCCACTTTTGGTATTTAACAAATTTAACACATATCAGTGAAAGAATAAGGATCAAAGTCAAATGGCGTTCTTAAAGTTTTAATTATTTGTCGAAAGATGGCAGTAAATTTACTGTGCTTCAAAAATTTTAACAGTTTTGTGTTAGTGATTTATGATTTATGATTTACTTTGACAATCCACCTCTATTTCAAATTCTCTTTGAATAGGTAAGGTAAGTTATACCTGTGTCTATATTTAGCGGCATGTTTCCAAATCTCAGAAAGTCCAAGTGAAATATGCCCATGGTAAATAAGTCCAAACGTGACTAAAAACTACTACGCGTGTGTACAGTATTGGCTTAATGTTCAATTTCCGTCTTTCAACACGGGCATTATATTTAACTCAAGCAAACAATTAAAAACTATGACATATCAATATCATTTTGAACATCGATCGTCTTTCGTTCGTTCGTTCGAACATCGTTCGTAGCAAATTGTACTAAACACTAATCAACGTGTAAACAGGCTCTAAAGCAAGTATACACGCTTGTAGAGGCCTTATCACATTAAAATAAGTTATTGATTATTTCCAAAATGGAGTTAATTCGAATATCGTTTTTGAGAAAGTAACTTGCACCTACAGCACTTGCGCCGACAGGAATGTACCCTTGAAATTAACAGAGTTCAAAAAAGCGCGGTGTATATAAGGTATGCGTTTGCCGTATGATGCACTACGCAGATGACTGACGGACTTATCTTACTTATCTTAAAGCAGACTTATTTTGATGCAATAATCGTCTCTCTTAGTTACATTCTGACTAAATGTTTAAACAATAACGTGCCAGGGGATCAGATAGCTTATTAACTTACCGATTAGTAATAAATGAATGTTATAAAGCATTGAAATAATTTGCTCCCAATTTTGTACGCTAAATTAGCATGTTATTTAGGCCCAGTTCTATAATGATCAGAGATTGGTAAGAGGTAAGCAAGTAATTTCAGAAATCATTTAAATTCCTAAAAGGGAGAGTTCGCTACTTTTTAGTGTTTTTTTTTTTCTTTTCAGAAATACCGGAATACATCTACATCGGTTCGTCAAATAAATGTATCTAGTAAATCAGACCAAGAAAACTCTGCAGCGTTTTTGATAGCACAGATTGTGCAAGTGTTATTTTAAACGTCATAATTGCATAGAAGTTTTCACAGTGTGTTACGAAAATTGCTGCAGAGTTATCTTGGTCTCACTTTATATGACTTAAAATAATACTAGATGATTACGGTCATGATACCGAATGATAAAAAGTGATTATTTACCACAAATTATTTATTTTTTATTTATTTGTTTACTTCTCAGAGATTCCCACGTTACAGGCTGAACCTAGTGTCCGGATAATTGTACTGCTTCTGTTGTAATGCCAATTTCTTGAATTAATTAAATCAAAAATATAAATATTTAATGTTTAATTTAATTTAATGTCTTTCGCTACACCAAGTTGTCTGTGTTCTATGGGAAACTGATTTTTTATCGAGACTTCGGGTTGGTGCTATGGAAAACTTAAGTCAAATTATTTATCTGGGAGTTTTCAAAACATAGTTTACTTAAATAGCGTGTGTACTTAGTTAAGAAAAGTTAATTGCTGTCAGTTTTGTGATGACAATTACGCATGAAATCTTTATGGCAATCAACTTTTTGCCTTTTTTACATTGGAATATCGTTTACAGTTGATGAAATTAACACCAAAACGAAGTTTTTATTGAAATTTAATGCTTAATTATGTCACAAAACTGATAGTGATTAACTTCTCTTAACAAGTCACGCTAATTGGGTACACTATTATCTGAAAACTTCAATCTTCATCACTTTAACTTTGTACATTACCCCGTATTTATCTATACTCTGTATCTTTAGGTATTTAAATAAAAGTAAACAAACAATTTGTACATTTCCGGGTAGTTATAACATTTATTGGTTAACCAACCAAATACAAAACCGCCTGGATCTGTCACTGCACGGCCTGACTTTAACCTACGTTATTTGATCATGTAATGTTTTCATCTACCCTCAACTGGGTTAAGGAGTCATTTGAGGGTAGATTTTGTTTACTTTTACTTAAATACCTAAAGATACAGAGTATAGTATATGCTTCGAGCAACACCGGCTTCTGATACGTCGCAAGGAGCCCAAGCAATATCTTACCGAACAAATCATTCTGCCATTTTTTGCGGGGGAAAACGTGCACACAGTCGCACTTCTCACTCACTACATACAAAATCCAATCTGTAAAGACGACACAAATACATAGATAATAACAAACGTCAGAGACAAATGTTGCAAACCTTGATCTTCTTTTGTGTACGGACGAGTCACAACATGCACCGCCATAGGTACAGTTGTACCTATGCTTCGGCAGAGGGGAAATAGTATGAATGCCGTCTCCCTTCCCGGCGTTGCTCGAAGAGTATATGATAACAATATACCTGTCAAATATGTTATTTATGATCATTATAAAACTGAGTTCTTGATTGTGGTACCCTATATTCAGAGCCCTGACAATAATATTTTATGCTTGGATAGTATTGCTATGGTTTCACTTACACTCAAAAAGGCTATAATACATACTATGGTTTATTCGAATCAGGGACTAGTTTGATTTGAAAAAATAACAGAAGGTGATGTGACTGTACAGGTACATGACACCAAATGTATTTATTGTAACATTTTCATAAAATTTGCGATGTTGCCATATAGTTTCTATATACCTACTTTATCATACCACTTCTGTCACTTTCTCAAGACAATATGGAGACGGTATTACTGCAAAGTTCTGCCGCCAGAGAGCAGCACTAGCACATATTGTAAACCATAGAGTAACTTACACATATTATGCCTTAAATAGTTTTTTGAGAAGTTTTCACTATGAAATTGATGCATCAACGCGGTTTGTTTAAAGAGGGCTACCGCGAAACGCGAAAATCTGAATTTCGTTAATCGCTCGCATTTGCAAGAGTTACAGGAAGCAGATAACGAAATTTCGATTTTCGAGTTTCACGGTAGGCCCTCAGTATGTACTAGTAGCGTCCCTTATGCAAAGTTTTGCATAATATCCCCTATTTGACACGTCATACTCTCTGGCAACCCCAAATACGCAATTGGGGTTGCTAGAGAGTATAACGTAATTTCAGACACAGGTAATTCATAACACAATCATTCGATAACATTGGATAAATGAACTAAAAATTGCTATTATAATAAATTCCTTTTAGCATCGTAACATTTACTATATCGTCTCGACTATTTTACATTAAATCAAACGGTACAGACTTCGAAGAGGTAAATAGAGTCCCCCTAAGCTAACTTTTCACTGACATAAACATAACAAAGTAAGGCAGTGTCATATTATCATTGAAATTTGACATTAATGATGACATAGCCACACTGTCATTTCAAAAGCCATGCAGAGTTAGCTTGGTCTGACTATAAGTTCAGTTTATGGTCATTTTACAGCAATCTCATTCCCCTGGCTATACCTATTCGAAAATTCCCAGGAGATTCCGCTCAGCAGTTATGGCTATAGATGGAACTTGGCACGAGTTACACAGTCACCAAAAATAAGACCCGAGTTTACAAATAGGTATGACCAGGGGAATGAGATTTTTGTAGAATGAACTTAATATAGCTAGCCACAACGAGTACACTGGAAGACTACACGATGAAAGTGCTACAACATGCAAATTGACACGACCCAAGATAGGGCTTAAATATATCACGCTTAACAATACAGTGACCAACATCGAAATCCTTAGGCCAGGCCACACCGGCTGCGTGCCCGGATGTTTGAGCCGCGCACGCACACGTTACGCAAGCGGTGTGTCTTCTCTCATAGGGATCTGTATATTACAACGCGCACGTCTTCGCACACGCACCCGGTGCGCTCGGGCCTGGTCAGTCCCCGATAAGTAACGTGAGGAACAATTTTATTGTGTTCAACTAATTCTACGGATTCCACTCACGGGTTTTTAGTCACTTGCGCGACATGTTTCGGAGAGCCTACATCTCCTTTCTCAAGCACTAACAGTGCCAGCAGCGTTCACGACGGCCGTGCTTCGCGTACTGCTCGCGACGCTGCAGTGAGTAGAATCCGTAGAATTAGTTAAATGTTAGTATGTCTCACGACAGTTTAAATTCAATAATTTCATAATTAAAAGTATTTATTTCGAGTAACATGACTATACAATTTGTAGAATACACTATAAAACTTAAAACCTAAATCTAAAAATAAATAATACTAAACTTAAAATAAAATACTAAAAAATATCCCCCTGCGGCATGGTGCCGTAGATACTGGCAGCATTTCCTCGCTGTATTGCAAGACTAATTCTTTGAGCGAGGAAGCTGCCAGCTCTGCGGTCGCCGGTGACTTCTGCTAACCTTTTTGAAAGGTTAAGGTTATAATTTCATTGCGTATTTTTTACCCGACTGCCAAAGGGAGGAGGGTAATGTTTTTCGACTGTATGTATGTATGTATGTCAGTTTCTTTGTGGCCTCCTGTAGCCTAAACGGCTTGATGTATGAGGTATCGTTAGATTCGTCTTGATCACGGGAGTGTCATAGGATGTTTTTTTTAGGACCCCCTCCCTCGTTTTTGTTAGGATCGTCAGGTATAAACTGCAAGGAACCACGATGAATCTAGTCGTCGTCGTAGAACTTTCAAATGGTACTTACATAATAATCTACAAAATTTTCGTTAAATAAAAACAACTAAAAAGTTATAAATAAAATTTAAAAAAAAATATTATAAAAAAAACAAAAACCCAACTGCACACTAAAAAGAGGAAAACAAGCCCCACAAGAATATTTTGGGGCTTATGGTAAGTATCGCAGGCGGGGACCAACAGAGGGTTACTTATAGTCATTCTGGTTGTTGGTTGTTAAGTTCACCATTTAGCAGAATGTTACTTAGATAGGTATTTTCGTTGGTGGCGGTCAAGTTGGTCCCCGCCTGCGATACTTACCATAAGCCCCACAATATTCTTGTGGGGCTTGTTTTCCTCTTTTTAGTGTGCAGTCGGGATTTTTCTTTTTTTTTAATATTTTTTTTTATTGGTAGTGTCTTACGATAAAAAGTAACATTTTTTTTTTAATTTTCATCCTGAGAAGAAACATGCAATAAAATGGTGACCCACGCTACTCTTACATTGGAATGACCGTTGGAACCATCTCTAAGTTAAAGTTCACAAGTTCTATGTTACAAGCATCTAGTCAACAAATACCAGTAAAATGGCGTCATAAGGCGAGGTATCCCCAGGCCGATTACTGTTTCTTCAGCTACTCACATTACTAGTTACACAAAAAATCTATAGGACAATATTACAAGAACCATCACCAGAGCCCGTACATTTCATGCCGTTGACAGAAAAATGACGTCACGCTGCATAGAGTATGATTCCAATTAGTATTTTCGTAATAATTAATCATTTGTCAACCTCTTTAGGTAACTGATACATATACTTGACAATCAGTATAGAAACGTCTAACTGACTTTCATTTTCTTGTCACACAAATAAATAATACATTTTTTTTTTGAAAATTTAATTTATGAAATAATACATATTTTTGGTAACAACGCAACGTAACAAGCTTTTATTCACGTAAAAAGTATTTATTATGATACCCATCAATAAGTTAGTTATCTAAACTTGTAGTAACTCCCTGTACTTTAAATTACGTCATTTTTGCGTCAACGAACGGCATGAAAAGTACGGGCCCTGACCATCACAGTAAATGCCCGGTTCTAACTTTAAGATACGTTGAATATTAGATCTAGATATGATATGGATCGGGAAGTGCTGGTGGCCTAGCGGCAAGAGCGTGCGACTTGCAATCCGAGGGTCGTGGGTTCAAACCCCGGCTCGTACCAATGAGTTTCTCGGAACTTAAGTACGAAATATCATTTGATATTTACCAGTCGCTTTTCGGTGAAGGAAAACGTGAGGAAACCGGACTAAACGCAACAAGGCCTAGTTTTACCCTCTGGGTTGGAAGATCAGATGGCAGTCGCTTTCGTAAGAACTAGTGCCTACGCCAAATCATGGGATTAGTTGTCAAGCGGACCCCAGGCTCCCATGAGTCGTGGCAATATGCCGGGACAACGCTAGGAAGAAGAAGACATGATATGGATCGGATGTATGTTAAAAGTGACATTTTTCTTTAAAGAAACGACACTTGACACTGACATATCCGATCCATAGCGTATCTAGATCTAATAATTGACGTATCTTAAAATTCGAATCGGGCTGTAAGTTCAAGACGGCTTGCATTGTGGGTACTATACGATGGTATTATATTCTCTAAATGTAAAATCAAAACGAAATACAAACTAGTTTCCAATAATTATTGAACTTAAAAAAAAAACATGATGTAAAAATATAAAAGGTAATCATGGTTTATATCCCGATTATTTTAAGTCTAGTGAAACTAACCGTGAAGTTTTACGCTATCCTATATAAATTAGAGCTTGCTTAATTTAAAATGGCGACACTTTTCGAGTATTATAAAGTTCAGTGGATTTAAGACAACATTTTGATTTAAATAAGCTCGGAATCTATGTTCTTATTGTTATTATAAGAACATTTTAAAATATAATAACAGTTTCGTAAAAATTTGAGCATTGCAACAAAAAAGAAATCCGGAAGATCTTTTATCGATTAATTCCTTCTCAATTCCTTTGGAAAAGTAGGATGTAGTCAGTACTTATGAAAGGCCCAATTTGACTCGAAAAAGCGGCGTAATCTAACGTGGATACCGACAGTCGAGGTTAGTAGAGCTTTGTCATAAACAGACATTCTAGGGGGCAAAATTTAATGTCGGTATGAAATTCCTATATAAATAAACTCAACTATCGATACTTCTCTCATATGTATAGTAGTGATTACTCCAAGTTTTGTTTCTGAAAATATAACTTTATTATTAAAAGTATTAACATGAAACAAAATAATAACTCAATTCCACTCTTCTTTATTTTCCTAATATGCTTTGAGTAAACTCTATCATCGCCCCGAAATAATACACAGTTACGAACGAATTTGGAGTGATCCCTAGTATTGGGGAAACATATCGATACAGGAACTCCTTACCTGTCAATTTTGCACCCTAGAATGTCTGGTAATATTAGGTTAAAATTGAAAAATTTTGCATTTCAACATGTTCTCACAAAATTGGATAGTTCGACTGTTGTTAGATTGTGCCAGTGCCCCTGATTTAATATAATAAACAAACTGACGTTTAATGGTAATGAGATGATCAATTTGAAGGTTCGCAGAATACAAAAACGTTAACAAGCCCTCTATTATGAATAGTGCATGTTAAGTTGTTAAATGTGTTACACCTTAAACATTTATAATTTCATGTCTAGTTGTTATTAATTTATCAAAAATTCACTAGCCTTTTATATTTTACGTTAATACACAATAAGAGCAAGGCCAATATGTTTGTAGATTTGATAAAGGCGATATTGAGAAACATAGAAAATTACACCCTTTTTACCGCAAAAAATCTATTACTTTTTCATGTTACAATAGCTGAAATTAATTTGTCGTTAATACATTTTCAGTATATAAGTCAAGCATGAAGTTTTTTGAATTTGACAAATCGTTAAATTTTTTATAGCGTCAAAATCTATAGTAACTTTTTGCTTCCAGTACCCCTAGTGTAAATAAATTCGATTTTGAAACGTGACGTACGCGTTTGCGTTTAGTCTCATTTTGTATGGGTTTTTGAACAGCGCGCCAAGCGGGACGTTTTGGAAAGTCAAAAATCTCATACAAAATGACACTTAACGCAAACGCGTACGTCACGTTTCGCTGTCGAAAATATTTACACTAGGGGTACTGAAAGACTGTTAATTGAAAATATCTGTAACTATTCTTTTAAAGAATCACCTATTAGACAAGATTCACAAGACATATAACGATATGTATGCCAAGAGACCACGCTACATTAGGTTGGTATATCCGACTGTGCAGCAGACAGTCTGCCCGATTCGAACTTTAAAACCCGTCAAAAATTTGCTAAAGATACGATATGGATCGGATATGTCAGTGTCAAAAGTGACGTTTTTGTTCGAAAAACATATCCGGTACATATCGTATCTTTAGCAAATTTTTTACGTATCTTAAAATTCGAATCGGGCCGAGTGTTACATTCACATTAACCGATGTGCCGTAAGAGAGTTTAAAAATATCGAAATTTTTACTCGGAAAATATTGGCATTTTTCTTCTCATACTTTCGAAATTTTCCATTTCCAAGATAGTTTCTTTTGTTTCCTGTGTAATTTCCGTTGAACTTTTCAAACTTTACGTATCTTATACTCGTAGGTACATCTGTATTCACATTGTACTCAACGCTACATTACGTCCGACTGCATGTCTCAGATACGTTAAAAACTACTTGCTCTTCTATTCAGACACGATACAGTAAAGAAGCGACAACATCAACTAAACATCGACGCGAACTCGGGCCATTATTGAACGTTTCAACTACTCCACTTTCCTTGAGACAATTTTACGTATTGGCTGTAAATTTTGATAATATTTCGAATTTAGTACAGGTTTTGTACTTTTACCAGAAGGAAATGCCATCAAATCGTACGGCTATTTAGTCCAGAATGTGCTTGCAATGGTAACACGATTGAAACGCCCAATATACCGGCCCATTTTAAACATCATTAGTTACGATTACGCTTGTGTGCCTTGACACCTAAACAGCACAATAGGAGGATCTAACGATGCCAAGTCTGACGTCCGCTAGAGCATAGAGTTATTCCATTCCAGACTTATTTATAAAATTAAAAACGAAAGTCAAAGTGTAAGGCCTGAGAGGACGCTCGAGTTGGGCGTGCAGCGGGGCGGGGCGTGCGGCGTGCATATGAAACAAATGCAAACGTATAGGAGCGGCCGCACTGCACGCTGATAAAATCACTTGTGAGTCCGACGCCGCGCTGCACGCTCCGCTTCGAGCGTCCTCAGGCCTTACACAAAGAATTCAAGTTCTGTTCGTCTATTCCAATAGCTGGTTTTGATAATTCTTTAGGATTTTTACACTCTTTCAGGTTGATTCAATTGCTCATACATTGGTTACACTATTTTATTTATTTATTTATTTATACAAGGAATTCCAACAGCTTTAAAAAATACATTAAACTTTTTTGATAGTAGTACAGAGCCAATTACAGGAACTCACAAATAGAAACTGTATATATAATTACAACTGTATATATAATTATAACTGTATATATAATTCGAAATATTTTCAATGAACGTTAAAAAAACACTGTTATAACTATACCGATAATTAACTATACATTTAGCTTCAGTTCACACACTGAGTTTAATTAAGGACAGCGCTTATCATTTAAAGAATTATTTTGATCGTGAGATATATTTCCGTACGTGCACAAAATAGATATTGAAATGAATTTAATTATTATTTTATTTTATGCCCTACATGGCCGTGTTTTATTTACTTTGTCATCCTTTTAGTACTATCAGTGAGATATTAAAAGCATTCTCAATAGAAAATAAGGCGAGGAACTTATTGATGTTAATGATTACGACTAGGCAATAAGAGCGTCTGCAAAAGTCTGTTTTTATGTATCATATGATCTTATCTAACTGGATTAAATGAGAATTCATTGTTAGTATCTCATGCCGTTGATAATTTTGACAAATAAGTAATGTCTCCGGTTACAAAATATTCAAAATCCTTCCTTAAATCCTCAAGGTAACTGCAGTTTTTGGTGCGCTATTCCACATTCATCTTTTTATCATCTTTTTAGGTATATTTCATATTATTATCAAGAAATGCTCTAGTTCATTACCCTGATTTATTTTATTTACTCATCATAATTTCGTTGTCAACTCTCTCCAATATAAGGTTCATAAAAAATTTGTTAGAAAATTAATAAATTTAAAGAGAATTTGGAGAACATTTTGAGTGTAAAGGGGACGTAGTTTTTTTTGTACGAAGCACGGTAGGTATAATAATATTATGTTATACATGCTCACAGCAAGAAAAAGAAGTAGCTGTAACTCTTTGGAATGAAAAAACCTCAAAAATCCTTATGCAACAGGGGGCACGAAAATATAACTCTTTGCTAAACAATCAGGTCTTAACTTTAATTACCTATTTCGAATATAAATCCTTGTATTAACTTTATAACTTTATCACGATTTAACGTCTTAATACTAATAAACAATGATTTTATTATTAATACTTTTAGAATTCCACTTGAATTATTATCGATTTCTAGAAAATTATATTATTTTACATAGTTCTTCTACAGGTGTTAACATGTTGCTCTGTTTTACGTAATTTGTTCAGGGTGCTGTTTGGGGTGGCAACGTAACTTAAATACACGTTTACGATTAGCCTATTCTAACACACACAGACGCACTCTTCTAACAAACGTAATAATATCACTAGAGAATCACTAAACCACCGAAATATAATAAGTATGGAAGAGTAACGCTACATGCTCAACACACGTTTCACAAATCTATTTAGTTTTTAATGCTGCGTTATCACGCATAACAAACCCATGTGAAAGTTATGGTATCATATATAACCTCAACTCCGAAAAATATATTTACCCGATGTTTCATTTACCAAATTTTCATTTCACCGAACGCATTTTTTTAAAGAAACCGTTAAATTGTCCAAACTTTTATAAAAAGCAACTTATAGAAGCAAATGAGTTAGGTTAGATAGGTGACCCTTTTAAACTTCCATCAATTTTCAGAAAAAACGCGTTGAGTTAAATAAAAGTTCGGCAAATTAAACATCGGGGAAACATATTTTGAAATTGAGATACGTATATATATATTCCAAATAGGTTCTAACCAATCATAGCCCCGAAAAGTTTCCTATCGATGAAGAAATTTTACAACATAGCACATTTTGTCTTAAACACGTCAAGCTTATTTCAAAGTAATTTATTTGGTGTTACTGTTCTTAACTTATTCTATTTCGATGTACTAAACACGTCACACTGGACGTCGAGCGAACGAATCAGCTTTTACACTAAAGGTACATGACAGTCGTCTGTTGCAGGAAGCTCTTTGTAATAATGGAATATGGATATTTTAAATTAATTTTCAACTATCAACATTTCAAGGCAGGGATCGCTGTTAAAACAAATGACTAGAGCAGCTTTCCAATTCTAAAATAGGGTATCTAATTGTCTATTAACATAACTGCTCATAAAATCAACTTGGCATCTACGTATAACCAAAATAACTCTAGTAATTATAGATCAGTCATTCAAACCAGCCACAAACCAGTACGCTCTCATGTTCAACTAACGTTTATCTGAATCGCAAATAATTGACGTTATATGAATATGAAACTTTACTGATGACGTGGACATATCTTCAAAAGTAAAATATAACAAATAAATGGAGATTTCTGTTTGTTCTATAACATAATATCTCACAATTACACTGTGATAGATGCCTTTAAAAGTCCGTGGTGCAAATCGTTCGCTCGTTCCTCGGTCAGGGATGCCGCGCGGGTGTGAGGGGCGAAGAATGAGGCGTCACCAGCGGCTCCAGCTCCTGAAATCAACGAGAAAGTCTTTGTTGATAAGTTTCGGTACTATCCCACCACAGTAAATAGAGACTGCTATGTCTAAACGGTCACGGCTTTCAAGTATATGACGCGTGTCCCTAAATTTTTTTGGACATAGGTATAATATATCTAACGCGTCGCTAAGTCGAAGGGCACTTAAGTGGTCTGACATTACTTACTTATATTAATATCAAATACGGTGACTCCACGTCGAGGGTAGTGCTGAACACCAAGTGTTTTCTCAGTATAACATTCGTCTTGAAACAAAAAAGCCTGGGGCGGTAATTGGAGCATGTGCCACGCATTTCGTCGTGACTAGCAAGTACAGATTGGCTCAGTTTACTAGTACTAGCCATGGTAAGAACGCTGGTGGCCTAGCGGTAAGAGCGTGCGACTTGCAATCCGGAGATCGAGGGTTCAAACCCCAGCTCGTACCAATGAGTGTTTCGAAACTTATACACCGTGGGCCAATTAAACTCGACAGATTTCAAAGGTGTATTCTTGACCGCATTTAGAGAATAAAATGTCATACAATGTTTTCTGAAATCGGTCTTGTTTTAGAGATAATGACAATTTCTGTGAAAATTTGTTTCTTTTATAACATAGTCAAAAACGCCTTTTAGCTGTGAGGCTCCCACTATGTGACTTGGTTTAGACATACCTACTGACAGATATTAAAGTTTTAAAGTAAACTCGCAATTTTCGTCTGTAAATAAAAAAAAACTTTACTTATTCGTTGTAATGATTTTTTTTCACCAAGGTGTAAAAATAAATAACGCGTCGTGTGCAGAAAACGCAAAAGGAAATTTTTTTTCGGCAAAAAAAAATTTTTTTTGGCGAATTTGGCTAAAACTCGTATAACATTTTTTGCTCCTTATGACCTCAGGAATGCGTGGTTATAATCTGTCGGGCTTAATTGGCCCACGGTGTATACAAAATATCATTTGATATTTACAAGTCGCTTTTCGGTGAAGGATATTAACATAGTGAGGAAACCGAACTAATCCCATCAAGACCTAGTTTACCCTCTGGGTTGGAAGGTCAGATGGCAGTCACTTTCGTAAAACTAGGGCCTACTCCAAATCTTGGGATTAGTTGTCAAGCAGACCCCAGGCTCCCATGAGCCGTGGCAAAAATGCCGGGACAACGCGAAGAAGAAATCTAGCCATGGTAACACATTTGATTGAGAGGCACGTACCTGCTGGGGCCGCGGCCCTTGTCACACCGTCTCGTGCGTCGCCTCGGCGAACTTGACTTCCCTGCCGCGGCGGAAGGAGGCCGCGCGCCGCGGCGGACTGCGGGGGCGCGGCGGCTGCAGGCTCGCCGACGAGGCTTGCGTGAGCAGCCGCGGCACACCGCGCCCGAACGGCGACTGCTTGAGGAACTGGCGTGCCACCATCGGCTGCCAGTATGAACTACCTGTAACCGAGACATTTTTGTGACATCAAAAAGGACGAAGCTTGTTGCGGAATTTATAAGTTGTTTTAGTGTTAATCTACAACAAGTTTGTGACGATGCCTGTGCGGATTACATTTATGTTTTGACGAAGCATGTGTGGCGGATGGCATTTGTATTTGATTATCAATAAATTAATAAATTTGAATAAAAGGACGAGACATTAATCGAGAGGTTTGTTATTTATTTAGGCTTGTTACTTAATTTGTCGAATCGGCTGGATAATTATTTTATTTTTGTTTGGAAACTTTCATGCTGCATTTACATTTGGCGAGTAAGCAGTGCAAATATTGAGACGAAAAACGATCGCTAATAATATTATTATGTAGACGCAGGAAAAACAGGGGACCTGGCCAAGATGAAAACCGTTCGCAGATAAACAAAACGTGTCTCTGTATCACTCTTCTATATTAGTGCGATACAAACAGATAGCGTTTCGTTTCATTTCTCTGCGAACAATTGTCATATAGGCTACGCCCCCTGATCTCTCATGATTTGCCATGTCATTCGCTTCACCACTCGCTCACACAAATAACTTCAGGTCACAGTGCGGGTAATATTGTTAACACGTAAGCACGACGCACCTATGAGTATAGTGATTTGGGTTTTTATGCAGATTATGCATTTTTTCTTTCAAAGCCACATTTGAAGAAGTGTAACTGCTGATGGCCATTAAATGATGCATGATGATGATTATCTTGCGCAGTAGTTCCATTTTGTTAAAACATTTTTAGATGAAAATTTCCAAGAATAACTTTCGCTTTGCACATATTTATTGCATTATCTCTGTGGTATGTACTTGTTTTGTGTAAGAGTGTTTCCTACTGCTATTACCAATTCTAAAAAGAAGGAAGGGAGTTGGGAGTTATTATCTTTCTTCAAAAGGCCGACTTACTCTTGCTGGTAGAGCGCGTACGCCATGCGAGGCTGCGCAGACGTCCGCGCGTGCCCTCATGTACAGCGTCGACGCTGGCCGAGCGCGTCAAATGCGCTGCTCCAGCGTCGCGGTCTGACTGTCCTGCGCCCAGGCCTTCGCTCACTGAGTACAGCTTGTGGGTTATGTCTTTTCCTGGAATGTGAAACGGATAGTTGATAATTTGCTAACGATTGTTGCTTCTACAGCGGCTGTATCGTATACGAAACTTGGACGTAGAATTTATTTACTTGGACAACCCTATACCTATATAGCAAACAGCTATTCTTACTTATTATCTTATTTTTCTGTCGGTGATTGATGAACAAGAAGTTAATACCTTTTTTATTTCAAACTATTGGCACGAACTTATTTGTGACAATAATTTTGGCCTGAGTTGTACACAATTTATCTTTAATATCATTATTTTTCATCAAAATTATTAACTATTACTATTTTGGACTTCACGAGCCTATAAATCCCGGTTTTTTGATAGGCTTGTGGGGATATAAATCCAACACGTAGAGGGCCTTTTGAAATGCCATGTGGAACTATTACTTTCATTGTTAGGAGGAGTAACATCCTATAGGGTGGTATATGCAACTAAAGGGTGCTTACAATATCCAGTTAATTGGAGAATTAAACATCCACATCGCTTTGTTCAAAAGACATCAATCAACAGTTAAACACAATTTAAAATAAATATAAACACGGAAAGATCAAAAAGCGTAATTCCGCAACAGTTGACCTGAAAATTTTCGTAGCATCAAAGAAGTACGCGTGTGATTCGTGTAAATCAATAACAACTCTTAATCTTTATGGAGCATCTGGCTTCCTATCGGTCCCCTACTTGTGAATGAAATGCTTTGTAAACATGAGGATTCAAATCAAGCAGTGAACTTGGATCAATAACGTCCAAATACAAAACATTCGTTCTGAGCCTTATCAGCAGGGGTCGGACAAAAAGTGCGGATGACGTAAAAATGACGTAATCTTGCACACAGGATGATGTTTGAGTTTGTATTTAAACTTCCGTGTGACATGTAGTAACTAGTAACAAAGTAGTATTAATGAAGTAACAAAATAATCGTAAATAAATCCATGGAATTAATAATACATTTATGCATTTTTTTATGAAATTACGGAAGTTTTCATTTTGTAGTTGCACCCAGGGTATGTTTGCTGCTATCATAAAATTTGTAAGGTTCATATTAAATTCACTTTGCCCTTTTTTTCTTACTTTAATATTGCTTACCTTCGTTGGTATATCTTGATTACAGCAAGAGCAGTATACGTGTTTGTCACGTACCTCCAAAAACGGAAAATTGCCACAATATTCGAGTAAAGATGACATTTTAGAGCGTTTTCTTATACATTAGTAAATATAAATTTTAGCTAAATATAGTCGTGAAGATACAATAGCTAAACAATAACGAAGTCAATTTATTGTTCATCTGATTGACAATGTGTCAGTCAAAAACGTACTTACTCATTTCAAGTGGCGATATCGTTTAATAAAGAGGTTGATAAATGATAAGTGATAATTGTTTATGAAAAGCAAAAATACTATTTGAAATCATCCTATGAGTGGTTTAACGTCATCCGCACTTTTTGTCCGACCCCTGCTTATCAGTTTATCTATCCGTAACTAGAAGTAGTTTTTTTTAACAATCGCGAAAGGACTCCGTTTGATTGCACTTTTTATGTTTACCTCAACTTTTGAATGCTCTCAACCTCGCATCCCAAATTTTGAATTAACTTTAATGTAAACTGTCATCATCCTGAACTTAAGAGTTATTCTCTTGTCGGTGGAGTATCTTCCAGCTTTCTTTATCTTGCGCCAGCTCTTTAACTTTTTGAAACGACATTAGCTCACTTTTTCTTTCACTTGATCCAAGTAATAGCGTCTGGGTTTGCCTCTAACTCGCTTGTGCCCTATCCGCTCCTTCAGGATTATTTTAAAATACCGGTTTGGAACACCGGTCCAATCGCTGCTATACTCGTTAGTTTTAAAGCTTGAAATCTAACGAAACTGAGCTACGGGGGCTTACCAAGCAAGGCAAGGCATGTAAGCATTAAGGGAAGGAATGGAAGCCTCCGTAGCACAGTTGGTGGTAGCAGCGATTGGATCGGTGTTCCAAGAGGTCGCAAGTTCGAGTCTTGCCGGAGGTGGATTTTCCCCATTTTTCCTTTAATATATACATTTGTAGTACCACTAGCAGACGTTTCTGCTTGATAAAAAAGTAGTTTATGTACCAACTAATAATTTGTAACGTGTCTAAAGAATGCGTAGAGTCCAAAAGATACCCCAAAATACGAGTAAGACCAACCAAATATAACCCAAAGATGGAGTTGCACATGCTAACAAGATTTGATTTTACGGAGAGATTTTAATAGTACATTACGATACAAGTGCGAAAAATAGGAAATTCGAAACGAGTGGCGATAAATTAAAACACGACCGAAGTTGAAGTTGTTGAGTTGAGTATAAAAGTATAAATTACCTATTCGCACATGTATCGTACAACGTTTTACAGTACATATGGCCCTTTAAATGTTCGACACAGTAACGTAATATGCTACTTCTCGCACTAGTGCTATAAAGTAGCCCCATATGTACTGTAAACTAAATTATAATACTGTTACCTAACCCTGAAAACCCTTTTAAAAGGAAACTTAAACATGACGAAAATGGGAAAGTACCCTAATATTCTTGCAAATTGCACATCTGAACCCAGACGCACACTTTAGATTATAATCTATTTCAACGGCTTTCTTTGTGGTTCGATTAACAAGTGTACGGAATGTCATAGGCATGGAAAAACGTCATAAATTTACCTTAAAATAAATAGATTGATATCATTTGTGTGGTAAAAAAGCTAAACTGGAGAATAAAAACAAATAAAGAGCATAAAACTAATCTTAATAAATAAATAGTAAACATTAATAGACTACCTACCAAAAGAATAAGATTTTTGGTTAGCAAAACAGTGCCCGACACCTCCACAGCGAGAGGGATGAACAAGTAGTTGGTACTTCTCCCTCTTTAGCGACGCCGCTTACTCAGCGGCTGCTCCTGCCGACGACACGGTGCGACCAACGATTCAATGATTCAATGATTTATTTTTATTATTTATTATTATTAATGTGCGTGGCGGCATCCCACACAAGGCACTTACTTACCCCTGGCCTCTCCCACAGCACCAGAGCCTTTTGCCTTCTGACCGACTAAGGCTCGCACACAATGGACATTGACACAAAGAACACAGCTGAGAACAGTGCCCTCCGAATAATGTCATTCAAGGTGTGGCGCCGCGGGAAATAACACTACCTATTAAATTTCCTTATAAAACCTAACAATATCTTATCATTCACGCTTTGAATGTGTAGGATTACCGATTTCATTGTAAAAATGGCCTGTTAAAAATAAGTGGCTTATCCAGTTGTTATCTTTGATACGAGCGTATCTTATCTTCAATTGTTGTTTGCATTCAATACAATGGATACGCGCGTGTGGCTCGGTTGCAACGTTTGAAAATTAGAAAGACCTTTATTGAAGTAATTTTGGTTATATATTAAGAAGTGCTACAGTAATTATTCCATCAAAATTTAAATTATCTGGGTAACGTAACTTAACCCAACGTCAAGAATTGTTGTGTTTGTAATTGTATATATGTGATAAAAATAAAATATGAGTCAAGCATTCAATGTGAACTTGGAAGCATCTCTGTTTGGATCATCTGATGAAGATTGTAGTTCCAGTTCGAAAAAAGTAAACAAAGCTTACATAAATACTTTGGACTCGTGTGTACAACCAGACAATACATTAGAAGATCTCACCCCCAACGAAGGGGTTTATGAAACTAGAAAAATCCAATCATGGCAAAGAAGAAGAAAGGGATACTATGCATCTAGAAGTTTTCAATCATGGCATGGTATGACCGATAAAGACGACGTCCCCTTTCGAGCACCAGAAATTAAGAAAGAACAAGACATAAATAAAACATATGGTTTACAATTACACTCATGTGCTGCATTAGAAAAACATGGACTATATTTCTTTGAACGCCAAAAAATATTACATGTTGCTAATCCAAAATTATCAAAAGAAACATACGAACAGGAAAAACCACTAGAAGTTAAGAAAAAACTAACCTCAGAGACTGATTCTGTTAAAGAAAAAATACCTCATGAGCTTGCTATAAAGTCGTTTGATGATCGTTTTTTTGGGAATACTCAAACAGAACCTATCGAAGACATTATACCACTTGGAACGAAAATAGGGGTTAATGAAGCTCGAAACTTATTCGCCACTAGTAAAACTGATAAAAAACAACCAGCTGAAAATCAACTTACTTCAGAGGTTGTTGACGACAACAAGAGCGCGCCTGATAATAAATTTAAAAGAAATAAGTTCAAAGACATTTTGGAAAGAACGCTGAACAAAACTTATCCTGATGCATTAGCTATACCCGAAAGTAGCAACACATCTGAATCAGATTTAGAGTTAACAACGTATGAATTAGAGAAATTTGAAAGAAACGATATGATTATTTTCAATCAGGAAAACTTTATGAGCGAACCAAAAAGGCGAGGCACAGCTTTAGATGTAACGGCATTAGAAAATACATTTAAGGAATTCCGATTTGACGTCACCACTCACAATGATCTAACAGAAAAAGATTTTTTCACGGAATTGCAAAAATGTAAGTAACGATGTTGGTTTTGAGTACAAACGTGTAGAATCATACAGGACTTTAAAGCGCAAAGGCGTTGCTAACAAAATAAAATAACAAAAATAAGGGTTTGTGGCAATCATACACCAATACAATCTTTCTACCAAGAAAATATTATTATATCCGTTAAATCAACAAACATACTTGATTGAATTTTTCTTCAATACTTTTTACAGACCCCACTATTAGAATTAAGGTTCTCCTTTAGAATCGATTTTCATATATTATAAGCCCGGGGTATGAAAATTTAAGTGGAGTAAAATCAAACGTTACAAAATAATGTGTTTTTATAATCAATTGCAAGAAGTAAACCCCAGTAGTGCGTCGGAGCTTACACAAAACAATAGTTATTTGTACAACAAGAGAGCAAAGTTTGATATTTCTTCGAGTGCTTGTTTTGAGTCCCGTGCAAGCGAAAGATCCTATAATTTAGAATCTTGAGCGTCGTAAGGGACTCAAAAGCGCACGAGATGTAAATAACTTTGATCTCGTGTAGTACACAAAAATTTTCACGTCGGTCAGCCATCAAAAAATACAACCTTGAAAAATGTAATCCAGACGGACGGATCACTAGGTATTTCCCTCATGTTTTCTGAAGGTATTCTAACAATTAACTTTAATTACCGCAATAAAACAAAACGAAAGAAATTTCAATAATATATAAATATCAAATAATATGAAAATAATGAATTAACGAACATCAATTGACAGTTCAATCGACAACTTTTTTTTTGTAAAAAAAAACTTAGTAAGATCCGGTCCGAATTGCGGATACTACTATTTGTCAACTATAGTAGAGATCGTTAAAAGTAGTTAAGTAAAATTATTTACTGCGTAATAATTGCGTAAATATGTATAAGTTCATTGTTTTGATTGTATAATAAAATACGTAAAATATGGTGTTTTTATTAAATTTTAAACTTTTATTTCATTAATTAATTATTATGAATGAAGACTCGTAGGGTGTTTTGGAACGATGCGGTCTGACTTATTTCGGGGGTCTACTATAAACCGTCAATATACTGTTGAATTACGTATGCACTTTTTTGTCTCTTTCTTTTTGCTAATGACGTGAAAGGGATAAAGACAATAGAATCCAAATATTTCGAACTTGTATTAGGCCCCGCACGTTGAAATGACATTCGAATCTAAAGGTCACTTGAATGTTATTTTGTCTCACTCGGTGAGCAAAATGCGATTTTGCTCACTGTTTTTAAGCAGCAAATTACCCTTGTTCGAGCTGCTGACGTGAAAACTATTTTTGTAATAGAGTAACTTAGAGTATCTCGACCAATTTAGTCGATCAATAGTTGTCAAATGTATTTTATTTATTTGTTTAGACGCCAAACAGTCATACGTATCAAATAATAATATAATAAAAAGACAACAAAAAGACCTGGAGGTTCATAGTTATGATTTATGTTAACTGAAATAATTAAATTTATAGCTAATGTATAAATATATCAAATATATATCTGTTTTGTGCATTTCAGTTAGCAGAAGGGACTTCAGTGCCAGCGGCTGTCTTTGCGTAGCAATCCTGACTCACGGACAAGACCACGGCTATCTGAGGGCATTTGACACACGTTACTGCGAAAGAGATGTAATCGCCTGCTTTGACGCTCGTCTCAATCCCAGCTTGGTAGCTAAACCAATCATATTCTTAATTCAGGTGAGAATATATACAGAATATATGCAGTTACTGCCAGGTCGGATAAGGTAAACATAATGAAATAACATCGCGTTAACTAGACCCGTTGTATACTGCAAACCTTCCAGAACGTCTGGTAAACGTTTACGATAACAATGATTACAATAAACATTTTATTTCGCAGGCATGTCGGGGTCGACAGCCGGCTGCGGTTGTAGAAATGCGAAACAAAGATGTATCTGAACCTATTCAGACTGTGGAAGTAGATGCTGCATTACCAATAGAGAAATATCGCAGGCCCATGGACTCGGATATAATCATGTTTCACAGCTCTTTTTTTGGAAGAGCCTCTATCAGGCGAGTTTTAACAGTAGCTAGGGCATTCAGTTTTAGTTTTTTAGTTTGAAGACTAAGTACGGCGTCCATGTTAAACAAATGCTGGCGAGCATCCTCAGAGTACGCGCCTCAAATAGGAAACTCGAGGCCATCCTAGACGCCTATAATATTTATTTATATTTATTTATAAACCACATTCGACAATTTGTCAACGACTAATAGCAATTGACAAAAAATTATATTGCGGGTATTTCCGCTTAACACTGACGACTAGCCCTGATTTAAATGTAATTTAATTTTCAGAGTGGTTGAAGAGGGCACGTGGTTCATACAAACGCTATGCGAGCAAATAAGGCTACACGCCGCCACAGACCACTTCGAGAAATTGTGCCGAAGGGTGCGAACAATCGTTGCTCACATGGAGCATGAAGGGGCAAAGCAAATGCCAGTAGTTACCACAACATTGCTCAAAAAGCTGTATCTTAAGAAGACACTTGCTAGTTCAGACTTAGATGAAATTTGACAAAACGTGCTGGTGAAAACGCTTAAACGGTGTTGAAGAAACTTCGATAGAATTCGTTCAATAAAAGCGCCTCGACCGAGTTTTCTTAGTCTTAGTGGCCCTCAACTTAGGGCCAGGGTGCACTAACAACAATTGACAGACAAATCAAACCAACGCCACTCAGCAGTGAACAATAACATTTTCCATACAATAACATCTTGCGAAAATTTTAACGGTGACAGGTTGGTACAACCGACCGACCCTTACACCTGTCGAATTAAATAAAAAGTCTCACGACCTGGTTTGTAAGCTTAATCGTTTTTTTTTTAATTCTAACTACAAATACCCAAAAAAATTAACTTTAAACATGTATTGGTTCCTAGTCCGGTTCAGACTGAAGTTAACGCACCACACGAACTAATGTGTAAGGAATTTTTTACATTACTGAAGTGCATAGTGCTAAGCTTTTCATATCGTCCACACAATTCGTAAACACTATTGTATACTCGTATATCTTATACCTTTAGACGAGCAATTCTTGTATATATATATATATATTTCTGTGATCTCGGAAACGGCTCTAACGATTTCGCTGAAATTTGGTATATGGGGGTTTTTGGGGGTATACAATCGATCTAGTTTAGTCTTATGTTTGGGAAAACGCGTGTTTTCGAGTGTTCATGCGTTTTTCTTTCGTCGCAGAATATGGTCGCTAATTTCGTATTGCCGGTCACTGTCCGTCTGGTCCAGCGGGTTAAGACGCGGACGGCTAGAAACGAGTGTTACGGGTTCGAAACTCGCCCGGTGACCTCGGTCGCCCAGGTACTAGACGTATTAAGAGGCCTTCATATGATAAGTTAAAAGTTTTGCTATTTGTACATGGATTTTTAAATGGGCCAGTAACATGAGAGAAAGTACAGTAAATATAGTTTTGTTTTACAATTTGCGTGTCTATTCATTTATCCATATAGTAGGTTAACAAATAAGGTTTTAGGTTACTTTCCGACAAGCACAAAAATGGTAACTTTTACGTTTAAAATCGGCGGTACAAAGATTTTTTTTTAATCATACCGTGGTCATATCAACTGAAAAGGGTTTTGAGAGTTCATTTCAATTATTATTTTTATACCACGTCAGTGGCAAACAAGCATACTATTGAAATATTATGTTAATGTGATATTTGTAGAATCTGGTTACGCCTATTTTAAGGGACCACAGTACTGGCAGTAGACGGAACCCTGTCAAATTTGTATTTGTGTAGCAACGGTTCTATGAATTGTTTGTTTACTTTTATGTATGTCAGTCGGTCAATAACAGTTCTCATGTAAACACTGAATAAATTTCTAGTATACACTTTCTTAGTTTAACTGTGCTATAGATCTCTGCTAAATAGGTTTCTTGTTTCTTCCCCATACATACCGCCCGCCTGATAATAAGCGGTCACCGTATACCGTTTTAACATAAAACCGTTCAATTATCATAATCATTAAGCAATAAATCTATTTATTATCATAATTAGATCTAGGTACCAACTAATATTTTTTCTGACGTGCCTGAAAAATACTTAGAGCTCTAATCGTAACTTGCGAACGAGAGTTAATTTTATATACTTACCTAGAGATTTAAAACTGAATTAATTTTGTTATTACGCTCTTATAGGTGTAAACCCGTTTAAAAGGAAACTTAAACCTTGCGCAAATGGAAAAGTACCCCAATTTACTTACAAATTGTACATCCGAACGCAGCTAAGCTAGCAGACACTAGATTTTAATCTATTTCAATGGCTTTCATTGTGGTTCGATTAAAGAGTAAGTACTGTATATGAAAACTGCCACATCATCTGTATGCAATCACGGGAAAATTTGCTCGATCACACGCGTTTGCTTTTATTTCCAAAAAATAACGTTTATGCTTAAATTCAAGCGCTGGTGGCCTAGCGGTAAGAGCGTGCGACTTGCAATCCGGAGGTCGCGGGTTCAAACCCCGGCTCGTACCAATGAGTTTTTCGGAACTTATGTACGAAATATCATTTGATATTTACCAGCCGCTTTACGGTGAAGGAAAACATCGTGAGGAAACCGGACTAATCCCAACAAGGCCTAGTTTACCCTCTGGGTTGGAAGGGCAGATGGCAGTGGCTTTCGTAAAAATTAGTGCCTACGCCAAATCTTGGGATTAGTTGTCAAGCGGACCCCAGGCTCCCATGAGCCGTGGCAAAATGCCGGGACAACGCGAGGAAGAAGAAGCTTAAATTCAAGCTCCAGTTTGAATCAGATCCTGCTAAAATTGATCCAAGACACATTCCTCACTTTCACCAAAACGCAATTATATTCATATTTTTAGTTCGCTTTCGCCACCGGTGACGAATGTGTACTTAAATTTATTTTTTGTGCATTTTGGTCACTACTGACCTAGACGAACTAAATATAAAGATTTCTTTTTTACCATTTTTTTACGAAACCCTAAAAACGAGACTGTCTTATAAAAAATAAAAAAATAAATAAAAATTATTTATTCTCAGACAATTAATACAGTCCATATTTGTTAGTATCAACTTACATTACAACCTATGTTATGTTACCTTCCGCACAATAATTTACAGAAATTAAATTAGGTAACTTTAGATTGCTGGTTATCTTGGCCGATTTACCGAACTGCACGTTTGTGAACATGCAATTCGATAAATCGTCCCAAAATACCGGAATCTAACCGCTCGGCTATCATTTTCAGGATCCCGTTCGTGCTCCCGCGTATACGGTGTACCACTGATGCATTCTTTTTTCGCATAATAGCATAAAAATCATCTACATGTGCGTTCGCAAACATGCCAGAAGCACTACAGTATCGCGGAAGCCTCAACAGGAAGCCTCAACAGGGCCCTGAAAACGGCCCTTATACTGCTCACGAAACTATACCCCACTTTGTTTTGATCAGTAGTGACTGTTACCAGGTGAGCGGAAGGGAATTATCGCATTTGAGCGTCAAAATTATCGTATCGATGGAAAAAATATCGTACGCCTATCAAAAAACAACTACTCCCAAAATTACTTGCAACATAAGCTTACATGTCCAATGTATAATCAAACAAAAACGCAATTTTCGTCTAAATTGCGCAAAAATCAGTGTATTTTGTGATAGACCCAAACGGTTTACAGGAAATTACGATATTTTTGGAGGTAAACCAAGGAGCCGAACACCCAAAAGGTGCTAATTATAGCCTATATCTCAAGGAAAGTGTCATATTTTGCTTCATAAACTAGACTTTTTTCGTGGCATCGTCCAAGGGCTGAAATTATCGTACTTTTGCGTACGATAATGCTCTTTGGAACGTACAACGTACCGGAGCTCAAACTATCGTACGTTTACGACGATTATCGTACGCCTGGCAACACTGTGACCAAAACGCACAAAAAATAAATTTAAGTTCACATTCGTCACTGGTGCCGAAAGCGCACTAAAAATATATAATTGCGTTTTTGTGAAAGTGACGAATGTGTCCTATAGGGCTAAGATGATCGGCTCTTTACCATTTGTTACCATGCCTGTCACGTTCTAACAAGTATGTAAGCGCTAAAGTGACGAGCATAGTGACAAGCAATAAAAATGGAACCATGCTGCCACTGCAGGTTTTTAAAATTGTATATAGTTGTATGGTCAGGGTTATGTACTATCCACTGGGATCTCGTAAATAATAATGCAGACTTACAGTTCAAGTGGTATACTTCATTAAAGTACACGGAAAATCCATACACAAGCAATACAGAAGGCACAGAAGGGTAGAACACACAGGCACGGTTTTAAAGTAGAAGTAGAACAGTTCAGAAGATAGAAATAGGTAACGTAAACAAGCGGGAAGCGAAAAGCAAAACATTAAGGTCGCAGCAAAAGAGACATGCGTTCCGCGTCGTATCATGGCAATGACTGTCAACTGACCTCTGCTGCGCGAACGCCGGGCCTAGCTACAAGACCAGTTTTCTCTAGGGCGGAGGTGAGGTCGATAGTATCGATAGTCGATACGGTTTATCGATATTGACGTAGGTGTGTATATAAGTTTAGGAAATGTATAAATGTAATATAGGTATAGGAAAATGTGTAAGTGTAAATGTGAAATGTGTATATGTACCTACACCACCCCCCACCAGAGTCCCTCAGGGACGATAATAATCAGGAAATTGTATTGTACGGCCTGAACGAGTTCTTTTAGTTTCAGGTACCTGAGGTGTTTCTGTCACAGGAGCGGTAGTGTCCTTGACATTGTCAAGCATAAAAGCTGGCTTGAGCCGGTCAATGGACACTGTCACTTCCTTGTTATTGAGAAGAATTTTAAAAATTTTGTCTTCTCTGACGAGTACTTTATGTGGGCCGGAGTAAGCTGGAGTGAGGGAACCTCTAATAGTATCATCGCGAAGGAAGACATGACTACAGGTTTCCAGTTCATTGTGTACAAATACCTTGGGCTTACAATGTCGTGAAGCAGGAACAGGTCGTAGCTTCTCCATGTAGCCTTTGAGTCTGGCGGAAAAGTCGGATATATCCGAAGTTGTACCAGCGCTCGGCTCCCAGAACTCACCGGGGAGTCTCAATGGCTCTCCATAAACCAGTTCAGCCGAAGATCCTTGCAGGTCTTCTTTGAAGGATGTACGTATTCCCAACAGGACCCACGGCAACGACTCAGTCCATCTGTCATTTGCATGACAGACGATAGCCGCTTTCAGCTGACGGTGGAACCGTTCCACCATACCGTTGCAAGCAGCATGGTATGCTGTCGTCCTTTTATGCTCAAATCCGGCCATCCTAGCTAAGCATTGAAATAGGGCCGATTCAAATTGACGGCCACGGTCAGTTGTAATGCTTGTAGGACAGCCGAACCGAGCAATCCAGGAGGACAGCAGTGCTTTTGCAACGGTTTCTGCCGTGATATCTTCTATCGGCACTGCCTCTGGCCAGCGAGTAAACCGGTCTACTGCTGTGAGGCAATACCGATAGCCCTGGGAAAGCGGGAGAGGCCCGACCAGGTCTATATGGATCTGTTTGAAGCGGGCGCGCGGTAAGTTAAAAGTGCCCAGCGAGGAAGTCACATGACGGGTGACTTTAGCTCGCTGGCACGGCAAGCAGGAACGCGCCCACTCCCTGCAATCTTTTTTAACACCTGGCCAGACAAAACGCTCGGAAACTAGCTTGGCCGAAGCGCTACAACCAGGATGGCTTAGGGAATGGAGGCTATCAAAGACCTTCTTCCGTAGAAACTTAGGTACGTAAGGCCTGGTAGCCAGTGTACCGACGTCGCAGTACAAAGGGGATTGGCTTCCAGGAACATAAAGTTTCTGCAGATGCAGTGATGAACCACTGCTCAGGAGCTGTTGAAGTTCGGGGTCGGAGGCTTGGTGTTGGGCTATTGTCTCGAGGCTTACAGGTGCTTCTAGTTCCTCAATTCGCGACAACGCATCCGCGACTACGTTGTCTTTGCCACTTATGTGGCGGATGTCCGTCGTGAATTGAGATATGAAGTCAAGGTGTCTATACTGCCTAGGCGAACAGTTACTCTTCCTTTCATGGAAGGCGAAACTGATTGGCTTGTGGTCAGTGTACACAGTGAAGTGACGAGCCTCGAGCATGTGCCTGAAATATTTTACCGCCTCGTATATGGCCAATAGCTCTCTGTCGTAGGGCGAGTATTTGGCCTGAGAGGGGCTGAGCTTTCTGGAAAAGAAGGCCAGCGGTTCCCAAGCGCCATTTTTAAATTGTTGTAGTACCGCACCAAGAGCCTTGTCGGAAGCATCCGTGACCACCGCTAGATTTGCAGTGCAATCAGGGTGCGCCAGCATTGCTGCATTCGACAAGCTCTCCTTACAGGCTTGAAATGCTTTCAACGTATCTCCAGTAAGGTTGACTGCTTGCGATCCCTTCACAGAACCTGTCAGCAGTGCGTGCAGCGGGGCTTGTATCTCGGCTGCTCGAGGAAGAAACCTCCTATAAAAGTTGATCATGCCCAAGAAGGCCCGTAGCTGCTTGATGTTAGTTGGTGGTGGGAAGTCCATGACTGCCTGAACCTTCGACTCGAGGGGTTTACATCCGGTGGCTGAAATCAGGTACCCTAGAAATGTTACCTCTTGAGCTCCTAAGACGCACTTTGAGGTATTTACCAGCATGCCGTACTGCTTCAGCCTAGCAAAGATTACGCGCAGATGTTCCTCGTGCTCTGCCTCGCTCCTAGAATATATTAGGAAGTCGTCTAGATAAGCGTATACAAAATCGAGGCCCCTGGTAAGCTCGTCGACGAACCGTTGAAACGTTTGACCCGCATTGCGTAGGCCAAACGTCATAAACGGGAACTCGAATAACCCGAAGGGGGTCGTGATGGCGGTTTTCGCGATATCGTCGGGACTGACAGGTATCTGATTGTAAGCTTTTTCCAAGTCTAGTGTACTAAAGATTTTACAACCAGCTATATCATACGAAAAATCATGGATGTGCTTAATCGGGTACCTGTCAGGCACGGTGCGAGCATTTAGGCTGCGATAATCTCCGCAGGGCCGCCATCCGTTACCCTTCTTCGGGGCCAGGTGGAGGGGTGACGACCAAGAGCTCTCCGACGGCCTGGCTGTACCACAAGCCAGCATAATCCGGAACTCTTCCTGGGCGATTTTCAGCTTGTCAGGAGCTAAACGACGGGGTGGTAAGAAAACTGGGGGACCTGGTGTCGTGCGTATATGGTGGACTGTGTTATGGGGTATGTTAGTGTTTTGTTTGCCAGCTGGTCGAGTAATTTCGGGAAATTCGTCAAGAATCTACTAGCAGATTATAATGATTAAGAAAATCTACACCAATGATTGGCTTGGTAACATCAGCCACTACAAAACGCCATACAAAAGATCTGCGCAAGCCAAAATCTAAATCTAAAGTTAAATAGCCGTAGGTAGCAATATTAGAACCATTTGCAGCGCTCAGATTATACCCAGTCCTAGAACGACGATCACACAGCGCCGACCGTGGATAGACGCAGAGGTCGCTTCCAGTATCGACTAAAAACTGCGTCTTTGAAGTGCGGTCGGTGACGAACAGGCGACCAGTAGATGTAGATGGGCAATCGTCAGTCGCCATTATCGACTGCCCCTTTCGTTTTCCGCCGGCTTGAAGTCGCATGGTCGAACGCACTTGCTGGCCTGGTCTCCAAACTTCCCGTGGTACCAGCAGAGAGGATATTTGCGATAGTTCGACTGGGATCGTTGCCTGGATACGTTACGCTTGCCTGGATGTGCGCGCGCCCTGGATCTGCTACTCCTGCCCAATGCGGATGCCTGGAACTGCTGGAACTGTTTCCTTAGCTCTGCGATTTCTCTGGCAATATCGCTGGGAACTGAACTCGCAGCTCCGCTACCCACAGCGGCCACTTTTGGAGAAGAACTGGCGAAGTCGTTGACACGATCAGCTAGGTCGCAGACGTCTTCATGCGAAGCCGAAGATGGCTGGCCCGCGAGCACCATCTGCACACCGTGAGGAAGGCGGGTCATCCAAATAGACCTGATAAAATCATCTGGTACTGCAGGTCCTGCCAGGTCCTTCAGGTGCCGGAAGAAATGCGAAGGTTTGCGGTCACCGAGCTCCTCATGCATCAGCAACTGCTTGGTCTTCCTCTCATTGGAAATACCCAGTCTCTTGATCAGGTCGGTTTTAAGCTTGTCGTATCTCTGTGACGCGGGAGGGTTGATAATAAGGTCCTTCACCTCGCGAGCATACTGGTTGTCGAGGTGGGAAATCACATAATTGAATTTTGTGACGTCACTGGTGATACCAGAATTTTGAAATTGACCCTCTACTTGGGCGAACCATATCTCCGGTTCTTCTGCCCAGAACGGTGGCACTTTCACTCCAACCTTAAAAACGTTTGTCGATTCTATCAACTCTGTCGACCCTGTCCCCGCACTATTTCCGGATGCCTCACTCGTACCGAGTGCATCTTTAAATTCCCTATCTTGGCTCATATTTGGGGTCACCAGTATAGTTGTATGGTCAGGGTTATGTACTATCCACTGGGATCTCGTAAATAATAATGCAGACTTACAGTTCAAGTGGTATACTTCATTAAAGTACACGGAAAATCCATACACAAGCAATACAGAAGGCACAGAAGGGTAGAACACACAGGCACGGTTTTAAAGTAGAAGTAGAACAGTTCAGAAGATAGAAATAGGTAACGTAAACAAGCGGGAAGCGAAAAGCAAAACATTAAGGTCGCAGCAAAAGAGACATGCGTTCCGCGTCGTATCATGGCAATGACTGTCAACTGACCTCTGCTGCGCGAACGCCGGGCCTAGCTACAAGACCAGTTTTTCTCTAGGGCGGAGGTGAGGTCGATAGTATCGATAGTCGATACGGTTTATCGATATTGACGTAGGTGTGTATATAAGTTTAGGAAATGTATAAATGTAATATAGGTATAGGAAAATGTGTAAGTGTAAATGTGAAATGTGTATATGTACCTACATGTACATAGTCTAGAAAGTTTTTTTTTTATACTATGCAGAACAAATGTCTATAATTTGGACACTATATTATACATGCGTAACATATAGAAATCATAAAGCATTTAAACTACGCGGTGAGCCGATACATCGAATGTTGCTTTGAAAATTAAAAGTAATGAAACCTTTCAATAGGAAAATCACAGGTTATAACAATAATACACTTTTGGTGCGGTATCACTTATTTTATTCACTTAAATTTTCAACAATACTTTTTAAAAGTCACTTGTACAAGTCTAAAGTTAGACACGAACTGTCCGTGATAAATTTCATACTAACCCTCTTCATACAAAGCTCAATATCGTCACACAAAAGGGAATTGGAAGGGAAGGAATTTGAAGAATGAGCCGTGTAAATTTTAGGGTGATTTTATCTTAATAAAAATGTGTACGCGTGATCAGAAAGGGTTAAAACATGCGTTCACATAAATAGTAATTAGTAATGGCCTATTAATTCTTAGTCTTCTCTATTCTAAAAACTTTCAATTTCCCCACAAACTACAACGGCATTTTAATGATAAATAACTGACTAATACACTTGTTATCTTTGATACAAGCACATCTTATCTTTGTCTGTTGTCCGCATTCAATACAATGCATACGCGTGTGTAGTGGTTGTAACGATTGAAATTGAAAAAGACATATATTAAAAAAATTAACAAGTGCAGAAATGATTCCATTAAAATAACAAAACATTTAGTTACCTATTATTTACGTAACGTAACTTAACCTAACGTCAAGTATTGTTGTATTTATAATTGTAGGTGCGTACTAAAAGTGAAATATGGGTCAAGCATTCAATGTGAGCCAGGAACCATGTCTATCATCTGATGATGATTGGAGTTTCAGTTCGAAAAAAATAAACAAAGCTGACATAAATACTGTGGACGCCTGTGTACAACAAGATAATATATTAGATGATCTCGTAACAAATGAAGGCCTTTATGAACCTCGGAAATTCCAATCATGGCAAAGAAGAAGAAAGGGATACTATACATCTAGAAGATTTGAAGCGAGGCATGGTATGACTGATATAGACCACGGGGAACCATCAGAAATTGAGAAAGAAGAAGACTTAAATGATACATTTGGATTACAATTACAGTCATCCGTTCCATCAGAAAAACTTTTATATGTCGCTAATCCTAAACTATCAAAATCAACAAATGAACAAGAAAAACCACTAGAAGTTGAGAACAAACTTACTACAGAGACTGATTCTGTTGTAGACAAAACACCTCATGAGCTTGCTATAAAATCGTTTGAAGAACGTTTTTTTGCAAAAAATCAAGCAGAGCCTATCAATGACATTATACCACTTAGAACGAAAAAAGAGGTTTATGAAGCCCAAAACGTATTTGCTACTAGTCCTAACAACATGTCCGAGTCAGATTCAGAGTTAAGAACGTATGAATTAGAGAAATTCTCAAGAAATGATATGATTATTTTCAATCATGAAAACTTCATTAACGGACCGAAAAGACGAGGCACAGCTTTAGATGTAGCTGCGTTAGAAACTACATTTAAACAATTTCGATTTGATGTGACCACTCACAATGATCTAACAGTAAAAGATTTGTTCACAGAATTGAAAAAATGTAAGTAACGATGCTGGTTCTTAAAATTTTGAATTATACAGAACATTAAAACGAAAAGGCATAACAAAATAAAATAAATTAACAAATCGATTTATGCCAATCTTATACCTATTCAACTTTTTTAATAATAAAATACTACATATCCGTTATATCAACAAACATACTGAATTTAGTTTTTGTTTACTGGTTTTTAAAGACACCATTATTTAGCTGCTCAATTCCTAAAGAGTGACTGTCAGGTTCTTGTGATGTTATTTACAAGGAAATTAATTAACGGGCTTTAATTTTTTGTAATAAAATTATTACAAAATAACACCCTTGGGACAACTCAACCAATGAAGCCGATCACCAGTTGCTGTTGTTAAGCCTAAGTTAATGCATACATATATCAAATATATATCTGTGTTGTGCATTTCAGTTAGCAGAAGGGACTTCAGTGCTAGCGGCTGCCTTTGCGTGGCGATCCTGACTCACGGACAAGACCACGGCTATCTGAGGGCATTTGACACACGTTATTGCGAAAGAGATGTAATCGCCTGCTTTGACGCTCGTCTTAATCCCAGCTTGGTAGCCAAACCAATCATATTCTTAATTCAGGTGAGGGTAACGCTTTGGCATTAGTATTTAGACTTCATCCACCTCTATTTCAAATTCTCTTTGGTATGTGACGACCCGTCTGGCCAAGTGGGTAGTGACCCTGCCTATGAACCCGATGGTCCTGAGTTCGAATCCCCGTATTTTGTGTGATGAACAAGATATTTGTTCCTGAGTCATGGGTGTTTTCGATGTATTTAAGTATTTATATATGATGTTTTATCGTTATCTGAGTACCCATGTCACTATAATATGATGTAACTATAAATGTTGTATTGACTTGTAAAAAAGCGCTTGAGGCCTACAGGCAGAATAAATTTGTGAATTTAGAATTTAAAGGTTGTAAATCTTGTATGTTTACGCGAAAGGAACTCGAAATAGGTAAACTTATCCAGAATAACGAAAATTTATTCATAGATTAACTCTTGATCAGAAACTTTTAATATTATAATATACATTTTCCCCAATACGTAGTTTTAAAGCAAAAAGAGTACGGGAAGATCTTCAGTATGGTCAGATTCGTCACTTTTTCGGACTCAGTCTTGCTTCGGTCATTTAGTCGGAAAAAATAGCTCATCCACGAAACACCGTTTCCCATCCATTGCAATAATGTACCATTTTTGCAGGCATGCCGCGGTCGACAACCGGCTTCGGCTGTAGAAGCGCGTTCCATAAGTGTACATGATCCTATTCAGACTGTGGAAGTAGACGCTGTGTTACCAACAGAGAAATATCGCAGGCCCATGGACTCAGATATAATCATGTTTCATAGCTCGTTCTTTGGAAGAGCCTCTATCAGGTGAGTTTTCCAATAGATAATTTTCTTTAGAAAACATACGAGTAACGCGATGCATTGGGTTATAGTGTGCAAACTGTGTGGACTCATGCGTGGCTCAAATGAGCCGACCAAAACGGCGGTTTCGTGGGAATCTGCCGAATCCCGCACCGGAACAGGTGACGCAACAGAAAATTGCGTCGACAAAATGATTTTTAGATTTTAAGATTTAATGGATTGGATTTTAAGATTTAAATTTTAAGCTTAAATGGGACTGGGCCGGACATATCTGCCGATGCCAAACGACTTGTGGGCCAAGCAAACTACAGAGTGGACACCAAACATAGTTCGGCGTCACGGCAGACCTCTAAGGAGGTGGCGGCACGATCTTGACGTCTTTCCGAAAGATTGGCCTAATATTGCCATAGACCGAGACGCGTGGAAGAAAGAGAGGGAGGCCTTTGCCCTGCAGTGGGACACAACAGGCTAGCAAAAAATGATAATTGACAACGTTTATTGTTTGAAATATAACTCTCTCTCAAATATAATCTAAATAGATCTCACAATCGCCATACAAAATCACTGAGAGCCCAGATTTTCACACAAAAGTACCCTGGGAATGGGCTGTGTAGTCTAAAATTTTCCATGTCTATATGATATAAATAATTATAGGAATTTTTAGTAAGATACTGAAAAAATACACTGAGGACTAGTACTGATTTAATCATTAATTTTCAGAGTGGTTGAAGAGGGCACGTGGTTTATACAAACGCTTTGTGTGCAGATAAGATTGCACGCTGCAACCGATCACTTCGAGAAATTGTGCAGAAAGGTTCGAACCATCGTTGCTCACATGGAGCATGAAGGGGCAAAGCAAATGCCAGTAGTTACCACAACATTACTAAAAAAGCTATATCTGAAGAAGACACTTTCTAGTTTAGATAAATCTGAGAAATCTAAAGATGAAATGTGGCAACAGGCGCTGATGAAAACACTTTCTCGTATGCCTCGGCGTGGAAGTAAATTCGATCGAGTTACTTTATTAAAAGCACCTCAACCGGGTCCTAAGATGGTAATTGGGGTGTATACGAATAAATACAAAACTTTAAACGTCCAATGTTAAGTTAGTTAATTTACTACAACGGCCTGATTCGAAGAATGATTAAGACACGTTTAAGATCTTGGAAAGATCTTTAAAAGATCGATAACTGAACGACATGCCAAAATTTACATTTACTTCGATTCCGCTGTGATCCCAATAAGATCTATCTACGATATTTCTAACGTCAAAGTGACATTGACTGCCCGCATCGAGCTGCTTCTGTCAATTATACGACATACAAACGATATCTAAATGAGAACTTATCTAAACCAGAACTTATCGTTATCGTATTGCATTCTTCGAATCGGGCCGTAAGAGAGGTTTGAGATACTTTGAGATATGCAAGTTCTATGATGGTAATTAAAACGTTAAATATTAAGGAGAGGAAATGATTAACTAATTTACTATAAGAGAGGTTTGAGACACTTTGAGATATGCGGGCATTTTTCTCTGCCACTCTAATTACGCCTTAAGTGGAGTAAAAGAGAAGGATGCTCGCAATTTACGACCTTTGGTATTCACGGTCGGCCCTTTGAAATCATTTGAACAAAACAGTTCAAATATTGCAGATTATATATGTGTGTTTACTTTATCTTAGTAAGTATCAATTCATTTTCATTTGGCAACAGTAAACCTAAAAAAACCTTAAGTTTCTTGCATGCCAGATGCTGGTGAAATATGTGTTATGTATAATATTGTCTGACCATCTTTTGTACCATATTTCATTCAAAATAAAGGTATTTTGTATTTGTATTTGAAAATTTCCATAGCAGCAGAGAAGTAAAATCAGACCAACATAAGATAGCAGCGATTTTGACAGCCCTTTGATTTTGACAGCCAGACAGTGCAAGTTATTTTAAACGTCAAACTTCTATGGAATTATGACGTTTACGTAACACTTGCACAGGCTGGGCTATCAAACTCGTGCAAACTTAGCTTGGTCTGACTCTATTACGCGTGTGATTCGTTTAAATCAATAACAACTCTAACAGACCAATTGGAGTTTTAGTTATTCGATCTGATTCCAATATGATACTGATCTGTCAATGTCAAACGTGACATTTCATCAAGCAAAAATGTCACTTTTGATACTGACAGACATTGACTGATATTTAAATACTGACTGATAGTCAATCAAAATAGAGCATCTGGCTTTCCACTTCTTATGAATGGACAATTCAAGCAATGAACTTGTCCTAATGACAATTTTGTTATGATATATGCATGATAATTAAGTGATATCAGTTAGATATCATTCTGATATCAGTGTACGTTCGAATTGGCCTGTGTAGACTGTAATCTTCTTCAATGGTTTTCGTTGGGTTTCGATTAACGAGTGTATGGAAACTGCCACGTCATCGGCATGCAATCACATGAACAATTGCTCGATCAAACTTGTCTGCTTTTTTCACAAAATAACGTTAACTTGTTGTTTAAATTTGTGCACCAGTTTAATTCAGTTCCTGTAAACTTTGTACAGGTCCTTGGCAGAATGTATTATAACGGAATGTTAAAGTAAACCAAAATCAAGTAAAATATCAGATTCAGCATCAGGCAGTGTCTGTTGGTAATGTTACATGGCAATTGAAATAGATGTCATATAGGTATGTATAATAGAAAAAGTAAGGAAGCCATGTGAAGTGCTGAAGGCCGGATCCGGCACTACAGACACATACGTGTCACACCAGCCACTGAACATGGGGTGGGTACATGATGGTCATACTGAGCATGCAATTTACTATGAGACCAATCCCGAAATCGCGATAAAAAATTTAACTCTCCCATACAAGATACCAACATCAGCCAGCCAAAATGTATGTGAGACACAATTTTAGTAAAAGTTTCTCAGTATGACCTATACAACGTGTACCTACTCCACTTTCAGTAGCTCATCTATTTCAGTTTATAATTTTCAAAACCTTTTGTCTTTTATTTATAAACAATTGTTACGGTTGTATAACACACTGATACTCTTACTTTAAAAAAAAATTTGTATGCCCAAATAGCTCTGTTTTATCCGGTAGAAACTTTATTAAACGTGATGTTAAAATATTTTCAATAAAGAAACTGTAAGTAACTAGTTTTAAGGAAAATTTCCTGTGTTATATACATACCGTGTTTTTATTGAATTCCGTTAACTGTATGGGTGAGTACGTTTAAGGAAACTAAATGTATATAGAATATAGTTTAATTTTTTTTTGTATTTTTATAAAAAGTAATTCAATGTTACGTGCAGCGTTGTTGTAACATGGGCATTACATTTAATTCAATCAAACAATTGAAAACTATGACATATCAATGTTATTTCGAACATCGATCGTCCGAGATAGTACTTACGTTTAGTAGTAAATGTACACACTCGTACTAAACACTAATCAATATGTAAACAGGCCTTAAGGCAAGTGTATACGCTCGTAAGAGCCTTATAAGATATATTATAAAACAAATTATTGATTATCTCCGAAATGGTTTTAATTAGAATACCGGTTTGAGAAAGTTACTTAATTTAAGCTCAGGAATGGAACCCTTGAAACTAACTGAAATAAAAAAAACACGGTGTATAAGTATATAACTAAAAAATACTGTTTGTTTCTTAAATAAATAAATGAAAGTGAAAATATAGACTATGTACTTAAAAATACAAATACTTAAAAAATATATTGCTTTGTTCCTAAAGTTGTCAATGTTACATGCAAATTGTATATTACTAATAAATGCAACACTTGAAACCATAAAGCTCTTAAACTATTCTTCCGCGGTGACCACAACATCGACTGTGGATTTGAAAACTCATTCAAGAGGGGAGTTGCATCTATCAAAATTAAAGTGTAAAAGTATCGTTATTTATATAGTTTTTACCTTAAGAAAAAAACATAAGATTTATACTTAATTTCAAAATTTTATCGTTGTTTTATTATGTGTATGTCACGTGACTGAAAACGCCGACCACCATTTTTTCTCGTGGGTCACGTCACTATAGCAGATACAGCAATAAAATTCTAAATCTTTAATCTAAAATTATGGCGTCCTGATAATTGAGTCTGCCTTTTTGTTCAAATTAAAAAAATAGTCTTTGCATATAGCGATTTTGTATTCATGAAATAAACATATCAGTTGGCTATCGAAGCTATACGAAAGTTTATAAATATATTTGACAAAACAAAACAGAATAGCCTATTATCGGCCCGATTCGAATAATAATGCCATAACGATAAGTTCTAGTTTAGATAAGTTCTCATTTAGATATCGTTTGTATGTCGCATAATTGTCAGAAGCAGCTCGATTCGGGCAACCAATATCATTTTGTCGTTAGAAATATCGTAGATAGGTCTTATTGGGATCACAGCGGAATCGAAATAAACGTCAATTTTGACATATAATTTAGTCATCGATCTGTTAAAGATCTTTCCAAGATCTTAAACGTGTCTTAATCATTCTTCGAATCGGGCCGTATGTATCTTGTGCTCATATAATAAATTAGATATTTGTTCATTAAAACGAAAACAGAATAAAATGTAAAAAAAACTGAGGTGAGCTATACTTATATAGTTATAATATAATATGGGGTATTGCGGGAGCAAAAATCAGAAGGACGTCTTCATTAAATTCATATATTTATTAAAATTTAATCAAATATTAAAACAACAGCATTTGGGCTGAGGAGATGTGATCACATCTCCTCCACGTAAGAAACTAAATGAATCTCCTGGAGCACTCTAATATTTCTAAAACTATTTAAATTAAATCATCTATCTCTTTCTTATCCAATGGCACCGTTTGACTCTAACAGTTTCATTCCGTTCCAAGCGTTCGCCAATCTCACATCCTACATAAACGTAAGGCTAGATTACATATCATGTTTCCATATAACAATTGAGAATATCTTATCAAGTTTTGAATATAATTCTAAAAACAGCATTTTAACAATAACTGACTAATCCACTTGTTATCATTCGATAAAGTATCTTATCTTCAATTGTCATCCGTATTTAATAGAATGCATACGCTTATTGTGTGGGTAGTGTTGCAAAATTTAAAATGAACAAAGAACTTTAAAAAAAAAAAAAACTCTCGTTATAATATACTAACATGTGCTACAGATATGGTTACACAAGGATAATAAATAGTTCACTTATTATCTACGTAACCTAACGTAACGTAAATTAACGTCAAATATTGTTGTGTTTATGATTGTTCGTATTCAAAGTGAAATATGAGTCAATCATTCAATTTGAGCCTAGAAGAATCTCCATGTGGATCATCTGATAAATATTTTAGTACCGCTTCGAAAAAAATGAACAAAGCTGACACAAATACTGTGGACAACGCGATTCCTAGGTTGGAAGATTCGAAATCGTTTGATGAACGTTCTTTTGGAACAAACCAAGCAGAATCTATCGAAGACAAAAGTAACATTGTACCACATGGAATGAACATAGGAGATTTTGAAGCTCCAAGTTTATTCTCTATCAGCCCTAAACTGTTGCAACGAACAAATGATCAAGAAGAACCACTAAAAGCAGCTGAAAATCAACATGAGATAGATGATGGTTATGAAAACACAAAAGTAGCTGATAATGCGATTGATAGAAATAAGTTTCTAGAACTTTTTGATAGAACTCTAAACCAATATTATAATGAGGTATTAGATATAGATGAAAGCAACACATTCCAGTCAGATTTAGACTCAGCGACGTACGAATTAGAGAAATTTGAAAGGAATGATATGATTATTTTCAATCATGAAAACTTTATGAGCGAACGGAAAAGGCGAGGTACATCTTTAGACGTAGCAGCATTAGAAAACACTTTTAAGCAATATCGATTTCATGTGACTACCTATAATGATCTAACAGAGAATAATTTGTTTGTTGAACTTAAGAAATGTAAGTATCGATTCGACTTTGGTAAATCTTAGTGATTAGTGTAACGTGTAGAATGATAGATATATAAAAATGAATAAAATGGCAATATCAAGACGCAATAAAAGCGTTGCTAATTGAATAAAATAAATAATTATTTATGGCCCCCACATTCCGATATTACTATGTGAAATATTACTATGCTTTTAAAGATATCTTTATTGAAATATAGAGTTAACAAAGATTTACATAAAATACATAAAATTATGAATTGTAACTATTAATCTTTATCTATCACTTCTATTAGTCTTTTTTACTTTTCTATTTCATTTCAGTTAGTAGAAGGGATTTCAGTGGCAGCGGTTGTATCTGCGTGGCGATCCTGACTCACGGACAAGATCACGGCTATTTGAGAGCATATGACACGCGTTACTGGGAGCGAGACGTCATCGCCTGTTTTGACGCTCGTTTAAATTCCAGCTTAGTGGCAAAACCGATCATATTCTTAATTCAGGTAAGAATATCGTATACCAAACCAAGCCTACGAAACTATTTCAGTTCACGCATTGTGAGCCAGTCAGATTTGAAAACTAGAAAATGCATGGCCTGTCTAGACAAAAACAAAACAGAATATCGATTTAAGTATGTTTGAGTCTAACATCACAAAAAACAATATTTAGTTTATTACCTACTATCAAACAAATGTGCCTATGTGATCAAGTTATAATCTAAGTTAGTATTACATTGAAACAGTAATACATTAGACTAACACTTTTACGAGAAACTTACAGAAACTTTTGGTAACCAATTTTATTTTATTATTGACCGAGCGTTATTAGCGAAATCCTCCGTTTCAGCTTGAGAAAAATTGCTTTCGTATGTCCGTATATTCTTCTCTACAGGTCGCAGTTCTCGACCAATTCTCGCGAAATTTTGTGAACAGGTTTTATAATTAAATAGTTTTTATTGTCGATAAAATTTTTGGAAATTGTTCAAAATGGCGGAGCCATACATCTGTCCAGTTTTAAATTATGCTCGCGATGTTTACAGCTCACAGAGCCACTTACACAATAATAGTACATTGTACTTACACCTTTAGAAAAACCTTGTAGAAACTGTTGGTAGTCGATTTCATTTTATGATACTAGTATTTTTTTCCTAGGCTTGTCGGGGCCACCAACCGGCTGCTGTTGTAGAAGGTGTACCTAAACCTGTTCAAACTGTAGAACTAGATGCAGTAGAACGGTTGGATAACTATCGGAGGCCTATGGACTCAGATATAATCATGTTCCATAGCTCTTTCTTCGGGCGAGCCTCTATCAGGTGAGTATTACAAATACATGGCTGCTTGTCTTTAGAAATCATGAATTGTCGTAAGTAAACTCAGTGGTCGTTCAAGCAGGGCGAGCAGGAGGCCTACCATGAATCAATTTGTTCTTTCGCTCGTCTTTTTGCTTCTCCATACTTCGAATATACAAGAGCGATTGAGAGGCAAATAGACGAATGGAAGAACGAAGTGGTTGGTGGTGGGCCCTCAGCAGGACGTGTATGCGAGCGGCCTCGGTGCACCCTGTACAAATCCCTAGGAAGCTCGACGCCATCGCCACGCTGCCCGCTGGGTGCTTGCCACTGATGAGTACATACATAGGTAATACCACGCCACACTATGCTCCTCGCGCTGCCGTGATGTTGCCCTCCCTGGCCACACACTCATGCATTTAACCGCGACGCTTTTGCACTTCATATTGCCGGTGCTTTGACTTGTGCTAAACAACCAACACAATAGGGAGCGGTAGGCATCATGAGGAGCATAACGTGCGGTATGATGAGTAACGTTCCCACACTACGTCTCTGCCTACTTTCCTCGCTTCTTCCTATGCCACTCGACGAGTTTGTGGTAGGTATTACGAACATTATTAAGTATGTCAAAATGCAGTTTGTCGTCAACAGATAACCATTGTCAAAAAATATGTTTCAGGGTGATCGAAGAGGGGACGTGGTTCATACAAACGCTATGCAAACAAATAAGATTGCACGCCGCCACAGACCACTTCGAGAAGTTGTGCCGAAGAGTTCGGAGCATCGTCGCTGAAATGGAATATGAAGGGGCAAAGCAAATGCCGGTTGTTACCACAACATTACTCAAGAAGTTATATCTTAAGAGGACACCGTCTAATAACTGTACTGTTACATAGAAACAATGTGGCCTAACGCGCATACGCATAGTGAATACGCTTTGTCTTATGCCCTGACCAAAAAGAAAATGTTCTTAAAGCCGATTCAAATTTAACAAATTGCTACGCTTTCGAATTATCCTCCTGATCAAATTCCGCAGAGTCATAATTAATAGATTCTACTGTACATAATACATATATTAGTACATACATATTAGTACTACATACATTATATTGTTTATATGGATTATTCATTAGGAGTAGTAGTAGTAGTAGTTACCTATTTACCTAAATTCCTAGATTTCAAACATTGTATCCAATACAGGTTTACCTAAAATAAGTCCAAGAAACACACACACACACACACACACACAAAACGCAAAAACATATGTGTCTGCGCATCCAACAACATCATTTTGTAGTCTTGCAAAGTTTGTCTTACTTTAAGTCTTTATAAAAGCAGGTTACACAAAGTTGATGGAACGAGCAAAGTTTTAACGAACTTAAGAAAATTATAATACCTTAACTGCCCATAATTAATCGCGTGAACGTGGCCACGCATTTTTTTGGTTTTGACAACTTGTTTGAAAGATAGACCTTTCAAACAAATTGCAGACCGTTTGCAGACTATGTACACCACAGAGTTAAGAGCAAAGTACAAAATCTTGAGAAGCTTTTCACGGTATTTCGTTTTATACACTGCAACTTTATACACAAAACGAATACGAAAACAAAAGTAGATAATAGGATTTTAATAATACAATGCCACTGTTAGTACAACAGGTAAGCGGTAAGTGAACAAGCTCAGTTCGGGGGATTTTTACTATACCAAATTTGAACTTAGTGTTCTGTACCCCTAGTGTAAATTTATTCAATAGCGAAACGTGACGTACGCATTTGCGTTAAGTCTCACTTTGTATGGGATTTTGAGTTTCCAAAACGTTCCGCTTGGCGCGCTATTTCTAAATCCCATACAAAATGAGACTTAACGCAAACGCGCACGTCACGTTTCGCTGTCGAATAAATTTACACTAGGGGCTGTCTGATCAATAGTAAATAGGAAGAACGAATATCTGCTCTAAACAAAATGTTTGTTCAGAATACTAAGTGAAAACAATGCTGAACGCTAAGTGAAACTGAAAATGCATCTAATTGTAAGTAAATACTCATCAAGACAATGAGAAAGCCACGTTTTCTGAATTAAAACTCGGCTTACGAGTAACAAACATTGTAAATAATTTTGACAATCCAAAAATTGTTAATAGTTGCTATGATTTCTGAAGTATTTGAGTTGAGTAAGGGTACTGACCTATAAGACAGTCAAGCACGACCTTGAGGGCCGGCCGGTGCCGCAGCACGCGCTCCAGACGCATGCGCGGCCAGCACACGCACGTGCACACCTCCTCGGCCACCACGGACACCTGAATTCAAGAAAATTATTATTTATTCGGAGGATAAACAGTTGGGGAGACCGAGGTGAGTTGAATAAGAGGTCAAGGTTGAGGGAGGGAGGAGGGGGGAGATGACGAGAGAGAAGGAGGAGGTGGAGGGGTGGAGAGGGGAGGGGGGAGGAGTTTGAGGAAGAGAAGGTTGAATAGAGTTGAGTAAGTTGATACGACGTCATATTCGCGGTATCTATAATCGTCTTGGGGAAATAACGCATATCAAGAGGCCCGTGAATACTACAAATTAGATGTCTCTAAATTGACGTTGTTTCAACTCACCTGTCTCCTCTACATCTGAGTGTATATGTGACATTATCTATGAAAAGGTACCTTATTGTCGATGGCGCTTACGCCGCACTGCGTAGCACGGCGTTGTTTATAATATGGGAGCATTGTTGAAATGTAAGCGCCGCCGACAATAAGGTCCCTTTTCATAGATAATGTCACATATACTTGATGACCCTGATACGGCATAAAAATGTCATAAAGTTGTGTTGGTGACTAAATGACATATTATCTTTGTTAAATCTAGATTAGGAAGAGCCTCTGGAATCTCCTTAAAGAATATACTTTATAGCTGCCCCACTCATGACACTGTATGAGTGAGACAGCAATATAATTATGCACGTGCAACAGAGATAGAAACATGCGGGTTAATGTACGAAAGCGTTCGTCGTAATCGTTTTTTCTTTATCACGCGATATTTAGATACCGACGGCTAAAAGAGTCTAAATAATATTTGGAGCCATTTTCGATAACTAATTTAGAAATAGATATACCTATTGTGTATATATTTATAGGTTAATAGTGTAGATTAATGGAGTTAATTTAAAATACTAATTGCTAAAGGTTCCTGGGCTTACCCGTAATCTCCTCCGGGATCTATTTTAATGAACACAAGCCCGAAGGTCAAATCAAAAGACAATGGATTATACCTTAAATGTAAGCTCTAGATGAGAGGATTAGCAACAACATAGGGTCCGATTCGAAGAACGATAAAGACACGTTTAAGATCTTGGAAAGATCACCACCGTCTGTCACCAGAACAGAACGTCTGTCTAATAAACCGTGATAGTTGAAATTGTCATAGATTATGTATTTCTATACTATTAGAAGTATTAGAACAAATTAAATTATTTTTAAAAAATATTTTAATTTGTTTTTTATTTCGAGTAGAAACACTACTATATAAATTATAAACTCTTATTTCTCTCTTATTTTTCTTTCTTATTTTTCTTGCCTTATTTATTATTATTTTTTCTTAGTATATGACATTTATTTCAGTTTATGTATTTCTGTTGCTGCTATAACAACAAATACTAAAAAGTACGGAACCCTCGGTGGGCGAGTCCGACTAGCAATTGTCCAGTTTTTTAGAAGATTTTATCAGACTCTTTAATTGTTAATAATAATAGTATTACGTAATGTAGCATGGTCAATACTTAGGGCTACGGAAACATGTATTTAACGCACCCCCCCCCCCCCCTCTCAGTGATCTATTGTCCCGTTAAATTTTACGGCAAAAATTGCCCGATTTGGAACCACAATCTCATTTCTGCGAAGTTCTTTCTAATAAGCTTAGAAATAATTTAAAAGGGGAAAAATTCACTGTCTTGGGTGGGACTCCTATGACCACCAGATCGCTAGCCCGGTGCTCTTCCATCTGAGCTACCAAGTCTTTACCCAATACAGCGAATATTTCCACCATATTTGAGCCTTACGGATCTCTAATAAAAACCCTAACGCTAACTTCAATACTAAACAAAACGAAGTACTAAAAAAATAAGTAAGACAATAAATGGAGGTTGTGAATATTACTTTAGTTCTGTATCGAAGTATCTATTTTTGACATTATCTATGAAAAGGGACCTTATTGTCGGTGGTGGTGGTGTCGGTTATCAACGATGCTCTGATATTATAAACAACGCCGCGCTACGCAGTGCGGCGTAAGCGCCATCGACAATAAGGTCCCTTTTCATAGATAATGTCACATTTATAATTGCATTAGTCTTGGCAGTTGGCAGATATTGGTTTTTAGGTGTCTAGAGAATTCAAGGACACAATCATGTTATCACAAGGGAGCGACGAGAATGAGTTTGTCGTACTTTCTCCACGTAAAGTAGATGTGGTTAATGCCTAAATGGGCCCATTATTTGACGGCCTCCTACGGCCTCGATAATGGACCTGCCTACGAAGCAGGGCCGTGCGGTTCAAATCCTAGTTTTTATTTGTGTGTGTCAAAAGTCATAGGGTGACCATGATTACTTAGTATAAGATTAATTTTACTTGAAAAATAAGAAAAATTAAACTAATTGTATTTTAATCAAATACTACCATATTATAATGTGGATCATTTACAATCAGAAAAAGTTGTTCGGGATCACGACCCAGAAATCACGATATATAAGATATCGTCATCATAGTACAAAGAAAATACCTAAGCCTTATTGAGCTTACTGTGGGCTAGTTCAATCTGTGTAACTTTGTCTTATTATATCTATTTGTTTATTTATAACGTAGTGGCCACCAGGCCAAAACAACACAAACATCTACCCAAATCATAATCCAATCATCCCTTAAGCACTCAGCTTATCCCACACAAACCCATTTGCAAGTCAAATTAGAAAGCCTGTACTCTCTAAATACCGTTCCATTTCAAAATCAAAACGAATTACGTAAAAAGGTATTTCGAGATTTGGAACTTGCCCAAGTGCGCCCACCATTTGTCATAAGACTTGCCTTCTAATATGAATTTAGGAACCCCGGAAATACTTTGCATAAAACTTTGGCAACGTAATGACTTTGTTTGTGCAAACAAGTGTAACGTCTAATGTAAAAAGTGCACAATATGTCTAATTTAGTCGAGAGCGTAAGTTTTCCTACACCACACAGTTGAAGTCGCAATCAGACATTACAAATATTGGTGAAATGAAATGAAATGAAATCGAAATAAAAAGTGGATATTGATTTGAAATTAAGTTTTACATATATAGTCCTCCTCATCGTTTCCGATGACGGCGACCCCAAATAAACACATTAATTTAGCATGAGCCCTAATGTGGCTGGCCAGGCCGAACTTGCTCTTAAATACTCTATTGCACGCGTGACAATAAAGTTGGCCAGCTGCGTTGAACGTGTACACGTAGGAGGGCTTAGGTCTCTCTTTCCGTAACTGGTGTTTTATGTTTAAGTTTTTTATATAAATTTTATAAGAACATATCACACAAATTGACTAGGTCCCACAGTAAGCTTAATAAAGCTTGTGTTTTGGGGACTAGACCAAGTTATATATTATGTAGTATATATAGATATAGTTACATATTTAAATACATAGAAAAAATCCAAAACTCAGGAACAAGTATTTGCGAAAAACACTCAAATAAATGCCTTTACCACGATTTGAATCTAAAGACGGCCGGTAGCGATAAAGCTGGCCCACACCAGCAGTGGCAGCATGGTTCCATTTTTATCGCTTGTCACTATGCCCGTCACTTTGGCACTTACATACGTGTTAGAACGTGACAGGCATGGTGACAAATGATAAAGAGCCGACCAGATCGCACAGTCACCCCAAAATGACGGCGTATGACCGCCCCACAAGGAAGGTTATCGAAAGGAACCCACGACGATGAATCTAATGCTTCGTAAGCAGTGTCACTACTGGCTAGGCCATCAAGAGATAAGAGCGGCAAAACACTCATTTTCAAGTTATTTTTTTAAAGTACAAGTTTAAGAGACACCCCCGAGCGTCGGCGTCTATTCAACTCTATTGCTGCTGCTCGACGCAACGTTGGCGCAACTGCACAGCGACGCCATTCTCCATAGCGCTGGCTGTACGTCGACGCTCAAAAGACGTTAGTGTGGGGTGGCCCTCAATAAACATTCGTACCTGGAAGACGTCATCGGATTGCTCGCGGTTCGCCTCCCACTCCGGCGAGTCTATGAACTGGTACGGCTGGATGAAGTGAAGATGAGTATCGTCGCAGCTGACCCGCATCCTGTAACAAGTTACATTTAATACAAATAAGTTTTTTTGACAAAAAAATCAGTTTTGATACATGTTTTTATTGCTGACTGTAGGCACAGATTAATAAATAGTTACTGTTACAATGAATTTTTATCTGACAAAAACTTTGCCCGTGACCAAAAGTATCCTTTCTATTAATTTATTTTATGTGACATAATTTCAATGTATCCGAATGTAACATTAATGTGCTATAATGTAAATATATAATAGGTTCTAAGCTATCTAGATAATAAGTTAGCTATAAGACTAAATATTTGTACACCTATATGGTAGATCACAGAGTACTATATCATTTCACTGTCATCTGTATTATAACCTGTGTTTCACAAATAAAATATTACTTACTACTACTACTTACTTACGCTGTAGGTATTTTTCTTTCAACAGGCAACTAAGACTCATCGAGACAATCCTAAGAAACCTAAACAATTAGGTTGCTTTGTTTATCACAGGGTTACTATGGCGACCTCTTGTGTCTATCATCCGATCAGCTCGATGTTATATATATATCATAATACATCATTATTATACCTACATAATACATAATATATACAATACTATAAAATTCTTGCCAAACGTGATAACCAGTAACGCGGACAGAAACACTAAGGGACAGATATTCCTTAAGAGGCTGTCATTACCTAAAGCGTGCACACTGTCTATTTGTATCGGAGTAAATGAGATAGCACTGTCGCATGTTACTGGGCCTGGGCAAGGGAATAATAAGAAAAATATTTAAATAAAAAAAGTGGATTATTAGTGTAATATTTTACTCAACCACGGTTTAGATATAAATGTTTTGAAATTGTGATTTTAATTGCAGACCCATAAGTCAAAACAATAAAGACATAAAACCGTTTAATTGTGATTTTAAGACCAATCTTTGCAATGATTTTCTATCGAGCCGATTTCGTTCAATCGTGTATCGAGTACAACCGCGGTCTTTGAAATATAATTAATATGAACATATATTTTTCTTACTTGACTAAAACAAATAGTCTTTCTTAAAAAACTGTTTAAGTAACATCAATTTCAAGGACATTGGGTGTTGACTGCCTCTTAAGATGGGTTTTTTTAATGGGTTATTTGAAAATAGCGCGTCTTAGTTTGACAGGAAGAGAGTACAGCGGTGGAATCATGGTTCCATTTTTATCACTTGTCATTATGCCCGTCACTTTCGCACTTACATACTTGTTAGAACGTGACAGGCATGGTGACAAATGATAAGGAGCCGACCATCTTAGCCTAGCCTTTATATGTCATGAAGATAGTTCCATCATAGATTAGTATATGTTATTAAAAGTTCCATAGCCGAACAGCCCGAAAAGCGAATGAGCAATTATAAAATCTTGAGGAGGAAGGAGGGACAGAAGGAAGCAAATTTTGTGAGGATCTAGTTGAATTTAAATAACTAAAGCGTTCTTTTAGGTAACGGGGAGTGGTGGGATTAAAAAGTATGTTATAAACATGGATAACATGCAAATGGCGAGTCAATTCCTTCTTGAAATATGAGCTTTAACGGCTTTTAAGGGAATTGAAAGGGCTAACACTAAGCGTAGAAGCAATTTTAATATCAGACGTGTACTAGGCCACGCCCTATTCTAGATAGCGCTCTGTTTATTAGCATTTAATGTGCAAATATAGTGCTAATTAATTACGTACAACACGTAGTAAACAATGTTAACCACTACAACTGACGTGATGATAACATTCAACAAATGTTAATGGCGAAACGGCTGGTGGATGGGACCGGGGATAAGAGAGCTGGCAGCTTCCTCGCCCAACGCTTGAGCATAGCGATCCAGCGAGGAAATGCTGCCAGCATCCTCGGTACCTTGCCACGGGGGCCCATTTTAGATTTAGATTTTTAGTTTTATATAGTAGTTTTAGTTTAGTTAATTGTATTACTTATATAATTTTTTTTTATTAACTTGTCAATAAACAAATGTTTGTAAATATCGTTGTTTGGAGGTTTGGCCACAAATACACATTTCATTGCGTTGTTTGGCCTGTGCAATGTAAAATTTCACTACACATCGGTAATTTCGAAGTATTGTGGTAGCTCTATATTTATGATAAAAGATTCACTTAAGGTAAACTTATGGGAAATTATCAGTTCCAATTATTTATTTATTTAAACTTTATTGCACGATATAAAATTGTATAATAGGCAGACTTAAGGCCATAAGGCATTCTCTACCAGTCAATCATTGGGTCAAACAGAAACTTATAGTTAGAGCAGGATTGGAAATATCGAAACAATGTAGGTATATATATGTAACTAAATAATATTGAAATCAAATTCTCATTTTAACCCTTTCTTCTATTCGCAGATGCGTCGGTCAGTTCTAGTATGATTCATCCTGTGCACTATACAGGACACAACATACAGCTACACCTACCTAAAACCGACGAGACACCGTATTTGGTGGCTGAATACACCGATGCGAAACCGACACAAAAATTCGAGTTTTTCTACATGTGGCATTCGTCTAAATATAGGTACCTACTGATATTTGCAGTTTCTTCAGTCGCAAACTCATGTTGTTGGCAAGCCTGCATAACTATAATTTGCCACCTCTAGACCAGACATACCTCTCACTAATGGGGGTGCTATTTTTACGTTTTAAGCACCTTAAAGTGCCCCAAAGCTCAGACGGCAACTAACACCTTTCGGGAAATATGGCTGCAGCGAAGTCAGTAAAAGCGGGCAGGTTTTAGATGTAGACGGCTTATGTTGCCAACATGGAACGTAATATGATGAGTGTAGTAGAGAGCGTAATATAAACTTCATGACCTATTTATTCTAGAAGGGCGTGTCGATGTATATCGAAAGTCAAACAAGTTAAACATGCCGCAAAAATGTAGGTAATTAACATGAGGAGTTAGATAGTGAAATGTACGTTCAGTGTTTTTAGAGTACATTACGATACAAGTGCGAAAAATAGGAAATTTGAAACGAGCGGCTTTTAAATCGACACGAGTTGCGAATTACCTATTCACACATGTATCGTACAATGTTTTACAGTACACATGGCCCTTTAAATGTTCGACACAGTAACGTAATATGCTAATTTTCGCACTAGTGCTACCATATGTACTGTAAAAATATATAAAATATCTCATTTTCGTCTCCGAATGACAGAGAGCCTCTCATATTTTTGAAAACTGCTTCTGATCCAGCAATTATTATTGCACAATTTGAGGCACAACTCTGTTAGGCCAAGGATAGCTCCTCGTGTTAATATTGAAGGATGGATTGAATGGAAAAGTATCGAAAACCACTCACCAGCAGAACGGTTTGAACAACTTGAGTTACAGCTTGGTGTAGTCGATAATGACTCAATGTGTCAAGAGTGAATGAATGGAATGAATGAAAACAACTCACTTCCCCTTCAGCAGTATAGAGAGCCTCTCATCCGCGGGTGTGACGTCCTCCACGGCGTACGCCTCGCCCGGTTCCAGCCGCAGCACCTTTGCCTCGCGCGTCAGCTCTTGGAAGTGCTTCTTGTTCACTTTCAGCGGCTTGAAGAGCTTGAGGTACAGCTCTGTGAGTTCCAGCGAGAGTGCTGGGGGAAGAAACCTGTGGGATGAAGAGAATAGTTAAGCATACGCTGATTGAGTCCGAGTCACCTTAGAAGCAAGTTTATTGAAACCTTGAAATAGAGCAAAAGCAAATACATATGTTTTAAAAAACATGACTAACTACATATAAAGTTACGTATACTAGTGCTTCTTAAGGGTATTTCAATTAAAATCAAATTTTAATTGTTTATCGTAAAAAAGATCAACCTACTTGGGATGTACAATGCTCAAGTGTAGAAACGTATTACTTTCTGCACACTTCATAGAATAACAATGACCCAATTTCTTGAAAAAAAAAATTACCTTATGATCAAGAAGATCGTGTGTACAGAATTGACGAACACTAACGCCAGACTCCAAGCCAGCACATCAGGTGCGCACACCTCCGCGCCGGCCCACATGCCCATGAGCACGGCGCCGGCACACGCGAGCGCGCGCAGCACGAGGATGCTCTGCTTGAAGCTCTTCGGTGCGAGGAACGCGATCGCGAAACAGAGATTTGCTGCCTGTTAAAAAAAATTACCTTTAAGTTGTCAATTGAGAGAGAGAATTGTATGGTCTAGCCGTTCATTTACGTGACTAAATTTTCGACATCTACTTCAAATGTAGGAAGGGTTAATTTCATATTCTTCGCCCGACACTTCGTATTCTATAGAAAACTTCACGTGATCACTGAGGCTGTCATACAAAACAAAGTGTCTTTTTCTAGTAATGGAAACAGTTGGCTAGAGCCTCCATTTACGGAACAGCAAATGGCCGAAACCAAAGAGACCATTTAGTTTCGTTAAAATACAGAAGACGATTGTAAGTAACCAAAATTTGGTAAGTTGAGTTTTTGTTCTTGAGTTCCCTAATGATTTCACCATTAGACCAGCTTTAATAACATAGTTGTCTGACTTGCTTGTCTGGGGATCAAATATCTTTTTACAAGCCTCAATTAGTTAATTTAGATATGTAATATAACACCACTTCCAATAGGGACAGTTTACCTAATTGCTCGCTAGATGGCGCTCGCGTCGAGATAGATTGCGCAAGCGTTAGTCTTTCACAGTTTCATGGCATGTATTAGACATTAGTATGCAAACCGTTCGCTAAATGGCGGTGGCGTCGAGATAGATCGCGCTTTCAATAGAATAGTTATATTCTAAGTTTGATTTTTGTTTATTTGATAGATTCGATAGGCGACACGGTTACGTTATGCGAAAGTAATCAGCTACTCTGTGTACTTTCTTTCGATAGATTCTCGGAGACTGATTACTATGTATTGAAACCCGTGGTTTAGTTCCAGCTGTTTGCTCCTGCGTACTCTTCTGGGTCACTTTTTAACGGCCTGTGTTAAAAGTCCGCCAAGTTGGAAAATAAACTACTTCTCATCAACTTAGGATTGTAACGCCCCATCGATCCCGCCACTTACAGATATACTCTAACCCTTTCTAACATACCTATACATTACACAAGTCAAAATAAGAGAGTAAGATAACGATTAATATCATAACAATTATAAAAAATGCTATGAGTTAATATATACAGCGGTACCAGCACAGAATAAATAATAGTACAGTCAGCATCAAAAGTAGCGGATCAAATAACGTTTCATAAGTGTAGATACTTACATATACACATTCTGTAACAGCTTAACAAAAAGTGATGTCTTTAATATAGAACAACTAAGACTGTAAAAGATATACTTTTGAGCGCGAATTTTAGAAATTTATCCATGTTAGGAAAAGTTATCCGGAATAACAGATACTTTTGGTGCGTTGTTTCATCCGCTACTTTTGATGCTGACTGTACTACCGTACAGAACCGTACCTACAAAACCGAAGTTTGACAGCAATTCAGGGACAAATCTCTTTCTAATGTATGGCACTATCCCTTTCGGCTATTTAGGGTTGTCAAAATTCAAGTCATTATCTTATCTGTGGTAGTGCACGCAAAGGGACGTCAAGATGTGGCAACCCTATTTGCTCGGAGCAATGCCGGGCCGAAAGGAACCGAGAATGCCCGAACGCTCTAGTGTCTCCCCACTGGGACAGGCAGGTAATAGTTACTAAAGCTTATAAAGTTAGTTCATTAAAACTTTAACACTAACATCAGAAGTTGTATCTTCTCGCTTGTTGCCTGTACCCCTAGTGTAAATAAATTCGATTTCGAAACGTGACGTACGCGTTTGCGTTTAGTGTCATTTTGTATTGGATTTAGAAAGAGCGCGCCAAGCGGGACGTTTTGGAAACTCAAAATCCTATACAAAATGAGACTTAACGCAAACGCGTTCGTCACGTTATGATGTCGATAAAATTTACACTAGGGGTACTGGTAATCCCCCTCTACTTATAGTATTCTTAGCATTACTTGGGTGCGATGACATGCAAGGTTTTAGATTATAATTTGTACGTAGATGACAGCTATCACTACTCAAGCTGTGCAAAAAGTACTATATTGTAAACACCCTTATAATGGAACAGGCACCAGTAATGGGATGGTATAGACAAATCCTGTAAAACAAGTATTTTTTGTGAGATTATAAACGCTGACAACATTTTACCATAAACAAAAGCCAAATAGCTGCTTAAGTTCAATTTTTCATTGATATTTGTTAGTTTGAAAATTAATGACGCCATACATCCCATGACTGGAGCAAAAACCATAGTTTTAATTGGTTAATAATGTTGAAACCAGTTGAAGTAGCTTTCATTAAATACATAGAAAACATAGAGGACAAATTGGACATTCAACTTTTAAAGCATAATGCGGTAGAAATTTTACAGATGTCGGTGAAATATCAAAAATCCTCAAATATTTCCCTTAAAAATGTCCCGTGATTGGTGCCGTTAACATATTAGTCAGTAACGGAGACGGGCGTAAAATAAAATAATAGACCAAGAGCATGTCGGGCCATGCTCAGTGTAGGTTTTCGTAGTAACCATTCTGTCAGTACAGGCCAAACGGGGGCTATTTTTTTTTATACTACGTCGGTGGCAAACAAGCATACGGCCCGCCTGATGGTAAGCAGTCTCCGTAGCCTATGTTCGCCTGCAACTCCAGAGGAGTTACATGTGCGTTGCCGACCCTAGCATCCCCCCCCCCCCTCGTTGAGCTCTGGCAACCTTACTCACCGGCAGGAACACAACACTATGAGTTGGGTCTAGTGTTATTATTAAGTATCATGTACATTACAAGCAGAAGGGAGTACCTTCGCAGCGCTTTGTACGTATTTTTACTAAGAAGAGAAGATTTTTGCAATAACTCAAAAACGGCTGGACCGATCATGTTCGCTGTAGTTTTCATTTAAAGTATTTATTAATCTTTTGTTTCATGATTTTTTCTTATTGTTTGGATTGGCCCTAGGGATTGCAAACCGGATTGATTTTCAATCCGGCCGGATCCGGCTGGATTTTGGCCATAATCCGGCCGGATCCGGCCGGACCGGATCCGGTTTGGTATAGGGATATCAAAATTAATTAAATGACATATTTTTCTAGTTTTTTGCGTAATACGTATTCCTAAATCTATAATTTGAAGTTAATAAATAACTTCTTAACAATAAAATAACCCTTAGTAGTAAAAAGTGTGACCTTGTCAATATCACTTAAAAACCCAAATATGAAATCGGTCATTTATTATATATAACCATTCACAAGTGCTCAAATTTTCGTTTACAATTATAAATTTGATTAGTTTCCAAAGCCCGGTAATGGGATGTGGGGTGGGAATTGGAACTCCTTGAAATGACAAGTTTTCGTAACTGTTCCTTGATTGAATTCTTTGTAACGTTGACATCCATTCTAGTAAGAAAATAAGATATTTTACTATTAACCAAAATGATATTAAATTTTCCCTCATTTTTTGCCCAAGAAAGTAGTAGTCTGTATGATTTAAAAAATTACCTTTTTTTTATTTACAGAAAAGTATATTGGTCAAAGTATAGGAAATCGAACACGACTTACACGACACGACGATCTCATGTGAAAAATAATAGAGTGTAGAATTGAAATCCATCGCGGAAAGGGACTCCTTAAGAAAAGTTACATGGATCAAATAAAGAATTGGCTAGACGTAGAGTAGCATGTACCATTAAGGAAATTGCATAAGATTGGATGAAATTGTACCTAAATACAAAAGATTCTCTCTCAAATTTGAATAGAAAATAAACAATATTTTATCATATATATATATATAAACTCGAAATAAACTAAAGATTATCAATGTTATCATTTCATTTCATACATTCATTTTCAATACAAACTTACAATCTTATATTCATTCACACATGTAACACATATTGATTAGCCCAGCTCTAGTCGGTTGAGTACTGCCGACTTAATCCTGCTCATTTGTTTACTTTTAATCCCCGATCACAACATTATGACACTCTTTTCTTCTCTTTAGCATAAATTACAAATGCCTTCCATGGCATCTCCATCGTTTAATTTTTCCTTCTATTACAGTATTTATGTAATCGTCGTATCGTGCCACCAACATGAAAGGCAACTTCTGTTCCCAGTCATGGTCATAATAAATATATTTTTATTTAACTAAATTTAAACGTTTTCATTCGTTTTATGCTCCGTTCAAGTTCATACCTCTCATCCGTCGCCTTTTCCTCATCTAAACCGCACAGTGCGTGCTGTATTTAGGCGTTTTTTTTATTTGACCGGATCCGGTGATTTTTACCGGATCCGGTAGCTCCTGAAAAGTGCCGGATCCGGCCGGATTACCGGATCCGCCGGACCGGATTGCAATCCCTAATTGGCCCCATGATAAAGTAAGAGGCGAGGCACATTTTTTTTTCTTTCAGAGTGATTATTTCAGAAAATATTATATTTATCACAAAATAGTTTTAGGAGACCCTTATTCGTTAAAAGACCTATCCAACGATACCACACACTATTGGGTCAAAGCACAAAAAAAGTCATTTTGTGTGGGGTACCATAATTTTCTTTGTAGTTTTTATTTTATCTTTCTGTCGCCATGCATGATTAATATATCCATTCCAAATTGCAGCTTTCTAGTTCTAACTATCACGGAGCAAAGCTGCGGACGGACGGGCAGACGGATATGACGAAACTACAAGGGTTTCTGGGTATTCCACAAGAGAGGTATGGGCATTGTGAATGTCATCTCGCTTTATGTGGTAGGGCACAGCACAGCGGATTTCATTCCAGAACTAGAGGCAGAGCAGAGCCCAACTGGGGAAGTACCTCTACCTTACAGAAAACCGCAGCCAAATCACTAGACCCTACTCATAGTGTTGTGTCCCTGCCGGTGAGTAAGGTTGCAGAGCTCAACAAAGGGTGGGAGGGGTGTTAGGGTCGGCAACGCGCATGTAACTCCTCTGGAGTTGCAGACGTACATAGGCTACGGAGACTGCTTACCATCAGGCGGGCCGTCTGCTTGTTTGCCACCGACGTAGTATTACAAAAAACAAAAGAAAAAGGTGACTACGAAATCCTAAAAACTTGCCGCTAAAGTATTTTTTGGAATTGGATATGTTTAAATTTAGTTCTATCTATGGTCTATGGTAAATTTTTTGAACAATCCATTTTAGCAGGGATCGGAACCGGTTTTTTGGAAAAACTTTGAAATAAACATATATTTCGGTTTATTTTATACTCCAAATATAGGACTCGGTTGTGTTTTTAGATAGCGACTTCGTATTATTAGATTGCCCAATTAGAAATGAAATAATTAACGAAAAAAGAACGAAAAAATACCGTTTTCGTTCCCATAGAAAAAATACCGGTTTCCGATCCCTGCATTTTAGACGTGTATAGCAAAGCTAACAGAAAACTAAACACGCTCTAAAAATTCATCTCACACAGGTATGTTGCTGAAAGCATGATTCTTCCTTTTGGTTTAGTCCCGAGTAAAAACATACATGCAAGTTTAATATAGCTTCTAAAACAGACATAATAAATAAGAGCAAAAAAGCGTTGTTTCGCCAAACAATGAGAGCCCATCTGGATAGTACGGGCCCAGGTATTTGTTCAGCTGCAATCTCAGACTACATCCCGCATTATGAAGCGTTTAGAAAGAGCTTTAGGTCACATTGTTGCAACTTTACATGTGAAATCGTAGTGGGAGAATACGTTTGTGCCATACGCCTCTTACATTGGTTTACAGGAGAGCGAAAAGAATCAAAAAATATTATTTTTGAATAATTTTATCTTTAGGAAATATTCAACTTATTTTTTATATTTTTGTGGAGGTGGATTTGCGCGAACTTCGAGTCCACAATTGGCGAGAAGTCGCACAGGACCGAGAAAAGGGCTTGTGTCGGAGGCAGTCTCATTTTGAGTCGCTGAGCCAACGGAGTAAGAGTTATCATTTAGACACATTTATGTTTACTATTTATAGTACCATACAAATGATTTGAATTTAGTGGTAATCATGAAATAAAAGCATTTTTATTATTGCCATATCCGTTTCTGAAAGTTTTGGATGTCACAACTTTAGTGATGATTCTCTTTTAACACAGTGTAAATTATCCTAGTAAAATAAGGATATGGCACAAATAGAAAAAAAAAAACAAATTTTAAAGCCGACTTGTCTCAATTGTAGCATATTTTTGTTATTTTAGGAACAATTAATAAGAGAAGCGCTGGTGGCCTAGCGGTGAGAGCGTGCGAGTTTGTGAGTGCGTGAGTTTTTCGTACAACTTATGTACGAAATATCATTTGATATTTACCAGTCGCTTTTCGGTGAAGGAAAACATCGTGAGGAAACCGGACTAATCCTAACAAGGCCTAGTTTACGCTCTGGGTTGGAAGGTCAGATGGCAGTCGCTTTCGTAAAAACTAGTGCCTACGCCAAATCTTGGTATTAGTTGTCAAGCGGACGAGCACAGGATGCTTAGCTAAAATGATAATCGTATGCGCTACGATAACGGAACGCTTTTTCTCTATCACTCTTCCATATTAGAGCGACAGAGACAGTTAGTTACGTTTCGTAACTCTACGGAGCGTAAACGATTCGCATGTTGGCTACGCACCTTGGTCGTCATTGTGGGCGCAACTGAAATCCGCGATCGCGCTCCCATACTTAATTTCGTACGGAAGTGCTTATCGGCCTGATTCGAAGAATGATTAATATCTTGGAAAGATCTTTAAAAGATCGATAGCTAAACGACATGTCAAAATTGACGTTTATTTCGATTCCGCTGTGATCCCAATAAGAACTATCTACGATATTTCTAACGTCAAAGTGACATTGGTTGCCCGAATTGAGATGCTTCTGTCAATTATACGACATACAAATGATATCTAAATGAGAACTTATCGTTATCGTATCTCATTCTTCGAATCGGGCCGTATGTGTGGTGACCACGATTATCTTTATGTGCTCTGTCTAGTATGTGAGGTAGTCTGCTACAAGCAAAGCGGCATGCATAAATCGTCCGGAACAGACAATAGACAGCCAAGCAACGAGCAACTTGGGATCCAATCTACCAACTTTCGATTTAACAAATTAGTTTCCACGTTAGATGAGAAATGAAATGGATTTTTCGTTACAAAAACTTTTTAATTTAAAGCACTTTCCGAAGGACGGTGTTAACTTTACCGATGCAGTTTGTTTAGCGTACGAAAAAAGCGATAATAGACGTCGCTTAAAAGTTCCTCTTCTAATAAATTGATAACGGTATACGGTAAATCTTCGGTAAATATTATATTTTACGTAGTCGGACTCGGAGCATGAGAATATTATGCTAATATTGTGTTGTAAGTGAATACTTAAGTTGCCTTATTAGTCTATGCTTATATCAACTAGGTCTGTGGAGATGGTAAATAAATATTTGCCTTGATTACCTACGTACAAATATACTACGTAGGTATTATCGCTAATTTTGTTCAAGTTTGCTAACTTTATTGAAATTAATTTGTATTTGGGGGTAATTCTTCTACATTAGGGCCAACACTGTTTTTTTTTCTTATAATACAAGATATTAAGTCCGTTTTTCAAATGCCACGATTTAGTGATAATTCTTTGACGCTGCCAGCAGCCGTCAACGTCAAGCGTTTTCACTCGGGGTGTTTACTTCGTTCGGGGTGTTATCAAGATCGAAGGATTGAAAAAATGGTCTTGAATTTAGGAATAATATTAGATTAAAGATCTTTTACAGTACATATGGGGCTACTTTATAGCACTAGTGCGAGAAGTAGTATATTACGTTACTGTGTCGAACATTTAAAGGGCCATATGTACTGTAAAACGTTGTACGATACATGTGCGAATAGGTAATTCGCAACTCGTGTCGATTTAAAACACTCCCTTCGGTCGTGTTTTAATTTATCGCCACTCGTTTCGAATTTCCTATTTTTCGCACTTGTATCGTAATGTACTATTTGAATTGCGATATAAGGGAACTCGAAAATGTCTTCGTCCAAGAAATAAAATGTCAGTATGTCTTGTATCAAAGAAAAATGTCAGTTTTGATGATTTTGCCCTTGACCTAAGTAATAAAAATCTTGTCAAAATATTTTCACTTACATAACATTCTTTAAACGATAGTGAGATTATCGTGGATATCTTGGGTCTAGATATACCGAACTACTATCAGTTGAGACATCTTCTTGTTCTTGTTTCAAAAAAATATTTTTATATATGTATATTTGGATACCGACCTGAAACAAGTCCTGCTGCGCGTTGGTCCACTTCGCGCAAAACCAGTGGTTATCGTGGTCGTCCGTGGCGTTCCCGTTCAGCTGGTCGTAGTCAGCGTCGTATGTGAGGTTGAAGCGCGAGGCGTTGTAGAGCGACGCGTTGTACAGCGAGGCGTTGTAGCCCACGGCGTCGAGTAAGGGCGCGGGCGAGCGAGGCGCGTGCGCCATACTGCGCCGGCGCCGCCGCGCGCCCTCGCCCTCGCCCCCGCCTCGCCTCCGCTTCTCCGACACGAGACGATTCAGTTGGGCTCGAGCCTTCAGTATTACCAACTCCATCACCACACCGGTCACCCACTTCGCCTAGCTGAGAGCTCTCCGTATCTGGAACAAATTGATACTGTCATTGCTAGCCGGGTTATTATGTAATCAAGATGACATGAAAAATTCATCAGGCTAGGCTGTGAGGGGGCATTCCCGTACTGAGTATTAAACAGTTTAAAGGGCTCAGCCTCCCACGACACGAACAGTGCAAGCTTAACAAAATGTACACACTGCAAAGGGTTCGGCCGTACCGCACATTTTAAGCATCTTTGTAGCTGATGATGGCGCCTCGCCCAGAGGTGATGATGGCGCCGAATCCCCAGCCAGAAGGCTTATACTGATTGTAACACCACAGCGGTGGCAGCATGGTCGCATTTTTATCACTTGACACTATGCCTGTCATATCGCACTTACATACTTGTTAGAACGTGATAAAAATACGCCCGTGCTACAGTCGCAGGTTATGAACTAGATCTGGATTTCTTAGGGATATGATCTGACAGTAAGCGGTGGTGGCCGAGTGGATATGACTTCCGACTTTCAATCCGGAGGTCGTGGGTTCAAATCCTGGCTCGTACCAATGAGTTTTTCGAAACTTATGTACGAAATGTCATTTGATATTTACCACTAGCTTTTCGGTGAAGGAAAACATCGTGAGGAAACCTGCACACATCTGCGAAGAAATTCAAAGGTGTATGTGAAATCCCCAATCCGCATTGGGTTAGCGTGGGGACTATAGCCTGAGCCCTCTTGCATATGAGAGGAGGCCTGTGCCCAGCAGTGGGACGAATATAGGCTGAATTATTATTATATATATTATTATTATTATGATCTGACAGTATAAAAAGTTAGTTTCTGGTTGAAAAAATCTCACTTTTGAAACTGCCATACCATATAAGCTCTTAGAAGAAAAGCCGTTCCTCAGTGGAAGACCCCACGGCTAGGTGAAGAGACAAACACGTGTCGCTGAACCAAAATTTGGTTGGAGCATTTTAAGTGTCTTAGTGTCATAAATTTGTCGTCACACTATATACTTAATTAATTTTTAACAAGCAGAAGTTCTGCGAACGATGCTATTAAGCTTAGAATAAATTTAAAAGTGGAATTAACTTCCACTCAACAACTTCCAGTGTGTCTGTATCCAGAGGCCGTGAGTTCAAGTCTCACACATGACAGTAATTATTCCACTTTTAAATTTACACTAAATACTATAGATGCGTTTGTATGCATCCGACCAATAATGCACTCCCTGACTATTATAATACGAAAATTCAATTGTAAAATCCTCATCCAAATTTTATTATAACTATTACTCAGCATGATGTTTTATTCCATCGTTAAATTCTACGAATACCATTGAGTTTATCGCGAAATCTTGAAGTGAATTAAATTCATGACGCAGATTATATCTAGATTTTCCCATATTATTATGGGGGCTTGGCACAGTTCCTAGGCGCGAAACCGCAATAGGGAAAGAAAATGTTTAACGATTTTAAAAGTTTTATTTCTGCTGCCAGCAAACCAGAATTCCTCTAAAGAAGAAATAACATGCGGGTGTTCGTGACCAGCGCAAATGCGTTTCTAAAAATTGAATTCTAAAAGTAATATCATAAATAAATAAATATTATGGGATAATCTTACACAAATCGACTTGGCGCCACAGTAAGCTCAATAAAGCTTGTTAAGGCCGACTTGGCTAGGAGGCCGTAGAAGGTAATATTATAATGGCATTCGTATCATGTAGAATGGCATTCCCTTCTAAATAGTAGGACGGTAAGAAATGGCGTACAGATATGTATAATTATGACGCACCGGGCGAAACTTGCGACGAAAGATATGGCGTTTTATCTCAATAACTCTGTGCTTAAAATCATCAACTCATGACATACGTAAACAAGAGGCTGCGTGATTCGCTATCAAACATGGGTTTTGTTACACTGAGATTAACCGTATGCTGATTTATACGCTGACGTATGCTGGCTGTATTTATCTATTGAAGATTAAATCTTAACCAATAATATTAAAGATAAATTTCCTTTAAAAATGTTGGTGCCCAATTGGCCGTATTGCAGGCACCATATATGTATGTATGTAGCAATATGCTCTATGTATTCTATGTTACATTTGAGTGCCTTGCTTGCTCCACGGAGCAAGCACCACATCATCCTTTATTCCGTCTGTCGAATAATTAGCAGCGTCTATAACGCCTTAACGCAGTTAATCTTGCAATCTGGTCGTCTAAAACCATGCTCTAACTCTCTCTAACACGTAATCTAACAGACGTGTATGGTGAAACAGCTAACGTGCTTTAACATTAAGGCTTGGTAATCTTGTGCCCGATCTGTTAATTGCATGTGAAGTCTTCTCTATTTCTATTCCAAAATGTCTTATGTCTCTATGTAGGTATACAGAGTGATATCGAGAACGTGACGAAAAATAGTGTGTATGCCGTGTTTAATGATATTAGCGGAACGTGACAAAACATAAGTTATTGGGGAAACGAAAACGTAAGATAGTGGTACATTTTTCGGATACAGTAATGTTAGGTATCTATAACAAACTTTGAACTAAACATATGGATATAATAAGAAGACTCTTAACTGCATGTTTATAAATATGAAAAAAAATCAGAGTATATAATAATCATAACCCTATTTAATAATTAGTGGTATAGATGTATTATTTCATGTAACTACTATATTTTTTATGGTGGTTGTATCTTTTTTAAATGTACGAACACACAATTATGCGCATATCTGTAACCTAATAATTAAACTGAATCTAAAAATATATAAAACTAGACTTAGAGTAATTAAACTACTTAATATAGATTCTTAGCATAAGTAATAAACTACAATAAAAAAATAAAAAATATAGGACATTATTACACAAATTGACTAAACCCGTAAAAGGCGTGTGTTATGGGTACTCAAACAAGGATATATGGACCTATATATAATATATAAATATATTATATATAGATACTCGTGTTTCGCGAGGCACGCACCTACCACGCGTGCTTTATCATTGCTTCGTTTGATGCTCACTCGGCACGATGACGCTGACATGTTCGCCGATCGATTAACACACTTGTGCAAAATTGGTAGAATATTTTTAAATTTTCATAAATTTGATTGACTGACATTGTATAAGGTAATTATGTAATATAAGGTAATAATAAAAATGACAATTTTAATTAGTTTTGACATTTTTATGCGCATGATTTTTATATTTTTGTATGTCTTTGATTCAGCTTTATTAATTTATTATTCTTGATAATTTATGTTTTCCTAGCATGTAAGTGAATTGGTCTGACACTGTAAACTTACATTGTATTTAATTAATAAATATTGATAGTGACATTCATTTTAATCTGTGTAATACTCGTAATTTTCATATGTGATTTATTTACTTAACTATATTAATAATTTTGTTGACATTTTTCTCTCTTCAATTCTATATTTTTGTCTGTGTTATGCATGTTATGTACAACTGTTTAGTTTTAAGTTTCTTATTGTATACCATGTAAGCGTGTTGGTGAAATACTGTAAGCTTATATGTGGGAAATAAATGAAATGAAATAATATACAAAGATCACACATGTACACAACAAAATGTAGTTTACAACGATAAATTTTAGTGAAACGTGAAGAATAATCAAAAGGTATTTATTTTCCTAACCATCCTGTATAAACACATAAGCTCTTTTATCTCTGAATGTTCGAGTGTTGCGGATTGCGTGGCCTGTAGTCGTCTTAAAGGATTATGGGAGCCGGCGATTCCGCAAATGTTTGCTTGTAACAAAATGGCTCCGTTGATCGAATTTTATGATTGGCGAAATGTGTTAAGGGGGAAACAAAAATCTGTCACGGGGACCATCATTCGACGCTAGAGGTTTAAAGCATTGTAGAATCATTTAGAGACGTTTCTGCTTAACCCATTCAGCGCTAATCACGGCACGTTGTCGTGTTACCTCTACGAAGCATTTTCGCTACATACCGGGAAAACTATATTATTGGCTACGACGTAGCGCTACGACCGTAACTCAGCGGTAAATTTTTTAACCCATTCGCTGTCTGCGGCTGGAAGCGAAAACGTAAAGTTATCTCCCACTGGCAGTGAATGCGTAATACAACGTAAACTTCCTCCATTTTGAACTCTGCAGGCTTGAGGCTAAGAATACATTAATAAATTAATAAAGTCTGTTATTCGTTCCTCATGTTTCATATACGTGCGTGCATTAACGAGATGAGGACTTTATTGAAGCTCCCACAAAACTTCCGAAGAAAAGTAATATCGTGGGAGGCGTGCGTTGACTAACAAAATAGAGGTATATTCTGATTGCTTACACAGTATTCCTCAAATGAGTATTTTAACGAGCTTTCTGTCGACCGCCATATTGATGATAACGCCTCGTGATTGATTTCTTTGTTTTTGCTCATTACGTACTTGGGTCTGATCTGACGATGACGATGGAATCTGACGCTGATTCCCAAAGGAACTCTGTGATAAAACAACGCAACCTAATTGTATTTGGGGTTTTTAGAATTGTCTCGATGAGTATTAGTTGACTGTGGAAAGAAAGGTACAGTCAGCGATAAAAGCTTGTACCACAAATAAATTTTTTGCCAAAAAAATATTATACGATTTGTCTTGTACCTATACTACATCTACTTAAGTGATCGTTCGGTGTAAAATATCGTTCTTACCGTGGAGCAGGTGCCATCCATAGACAAACACCTCCCTTAATTGATTAAATAATGAGACTTAAACCAACACGGCTTGACATCGCACCGCCAATTAGAAACGGCTGATAGATAGGTACCTACTTTAATTTGTTACTTTGTCATGTGGTGATTACATTGGGTTTGCTATCATGTATTTTCTGTGATTATGTATGGACTAATAGCATTAGTAGATTAGTGTTCTTTATGTGTTTGATTTAAAAAAAAAGGTATCTTCTGACGACATTACAATAAAAGATACCGACCCGGGTAAAAACAGAGTGAAAGAACAACGCATTTTTAATTTACCTGTGCTCATCTATAAAAAGTAATGTGATTGAAGTTACTAGTACAGTCAGCATCAAAAGTAGCGGATGAAACAACGCGACAAAAGTATCTGATATTCCGGATAACTTTTCCAAAAATAGATGAATTTCTAAAATTCCAGTTCAAAAGTACCTATATCTTTTACAGTCTTAGTTGTTCTATATTAAAGACATAATTTTTTGTTAAGCTGTTACGGAATGGTAGATACTTATGAAGCGTTATTTGATCCGCGACTTTTGATGCTGACTGTACAACTTTATTTTAAATAAATAAATAATTGTGACGTCACTACCGGTCAGCCCACCTGACAGGTAAAAGCAGTGAGCCTTAGAGGCACAGAACTATATCGACATAGAAGCAAAGAGTGTATGTCGTTTGCGCGCAAAAAAGTCGCCGCACGGCTCCGCCGCGAACATCAATCGGCTCCCGACCGCTTTCCTCGTGAACCGTAAGTTTTCAAAATCAAAATTACGGTTTGTTCAATAATTAATTGTTCAAACACCACTACCAGTTGGTATTTCCTTTCATCGGTAAGTACTCTTGGTCCTAAAATATCTATTTTTTTAGTTAAAAATCAATTTATGACAGATCTGGGGATTGCGTGTTGTCATTGTGGCTTGAATTTGCCGAGCCAGACTTAGCTTGCGTTCGAAACCAGCGATGTATAAAGTCCATTTGTCATTTTTTTCTTTCAAAAGTACGAATAGTGAGGTACGCTGCAATTTACTCACTCGATTAGGTAAAATCGATTTTGAAATGAAAGGGAATAATAATTAAATTTATGTATTATTATATACCTACATAATATACGTAGTGAAAAGCAATAGTAGGTACATTGTATTAATAATTATATAATTAAGGGCGATAAACAAGATTTACGAACGCGTGGGAATTAAACAAACGAACAAACTTAATAGGTACCTCCCGTGGCATAACAACGTTTTTCATAACGGTTGTAAGGAAACTAAAGGAAATAAGTAAAAAATTTGCTTAATTTCGGACGAACATTGGAGCCCGAGATTTAGAATTTAGGGCCCGCATCGCCTACAAGTAACCTTTTAAGAGCAAGTGTGATGAAAATATGTGTCCACGGCTGGCAATACGTCCCATTTTGTCGCTTGCCGTAAGGGCGAGAGTTTCTTGTATGTTTATATGAATAACTTGTCAAAGCGTCCTTATGACAAGAATAATATTAAGAATGTTTTTACATTTTATGAAAATATGTCGTTGGCTAATTTGACATGGGAACAGCGACATCTAGCGAACAATTAGGGCAGGGATATACGTTTTACACACCAGTTTGTGGCCAGTACAGCGACATCTAGCACAAAATCGTATTACTAAACAAACATTCAACACTTTAACAGGCCGAGAACCTCATTGAAGTGACGATTGTTATCTGCGCAGTCTTAGGAGTAAGACCTTAACAGTCCGAACACCAAACTCAGAAGAGGCAAAGGAGATACAATACAATACAATACAAATACTCTTTATTGCACACCTCAATAAAAACAATACAGAGAGAAAACAACATCAGAAGTAGAGGTAAACAATAGGCAATAGGGATAGGAGATATATTTATTTGTGTATAATTATATTAGTCAGTATACAGTAAGGCCGTAGATGATTGTAATTTAGTTTAAGGTACGATGGCACTCGCGTAATCTTAAGAATAAAAGCCCCTAAATAAATAAATGAAAAAAAGCCTGTGCTATCAAAAGTGTCCTAAAAAGTGTACTATTCTTATTTGCTGTACTTATTGTGCTACTAATATTAACAAAATAGCTAAAGTGCTGAAATATGTGCTGTATAATGTTTTACATTTTAGTGTTGTACAGTGGAGTTATTTTTAGTGCTTTTCTACACCGAAGACCTCAGCCCTCCTACTACAAATTACCATGATTAGCGCTCAAAAGGAAGTCGAGCGTTAACATACATCTACATATTTATTATCATGTTTTTCTGTGTGTAACCCTTGTAAAGTCAGTAAAATAAGGGTAACGTTTAATAAAATTTATTCCATTACTTTTTAAACAATTGATTAATAAGCGTTTCTTTTTTTTCTGCCACTTTATTTTTATGAGACTTTTTTTGCCACTTTGCGTTATTTCTAGTCAGGATCGCGAGCCCTTTTCATCTTCATAGGAGAAAAAAAGTGTCCCAAAATTTCCATACATTTTTCAAACTTTCTTTGGTATTACCGCCATACAAAGTATATGGAGAAATGGTAACACTAGGAAAAAAACTATGGGAGATTTTTTTATCCCATTAGGATCGAAAGATGCATTTTATTAAATTAAATTAAATTAAATTAAATTAAAATATTTATTTCGGACTCTGGTTCCATAATTTGTTAGTATAATACACACAATACACTTACGACTACAACACTGTACAATTTACTTACAACTAGTGTTAGTGACATACATTACTTAAACCTAAACCTAATATCTCCGGGGAGAGGCGCGCACTGGGGCATGCATCTTATCCCAATAACGCATTATCGGGCAATCTACCCGTTCAGCAAGTGAGCTCAAAATGCTGTTGGTGCTACCCAGAACTCTTCGCATCAAGGATGATATTCTGGTGCGTAAAATTGCGTGGAACCCCGGCACGCCCGCCGCCGCGAACATGCCGGACGCACTGCAATAGCGAGGGTGCCCCATCAGCATCCTGAACGCATTGTTGTATTGAACTTTCAATACATTGACGGCCCTCTGAGAATAACTAATCCACAGTGCACACGAGTAGAAGGATTGGCAGAATGCCTTAAACAAGGTAACCTTTACACTGTCACTACATCGTGCGAACCTACGACTCAGCATATTACAACGGACCGCCAAAGCTCGACATTCCCTGTCTATGTCCTGATCATCACATAGCGTGTCCGATACCCAGTGCCCCAAGTACTTAAATTTAGAGACTCTGTTTAGTGGTGTGCCATCAAGTACAACAGGCGGGACAATGTTGTATGTTTTATTGCCAGCCTTAAACAGCAACAACTCACTCTTCGTCGCATTGTAATAAATGTATTATTTATTATTATGTAAATAGCTGATTCAGTAGATAACCCAGCTCGGAATCCAAACTGGGCGTCATTCAACTTAATATGAGTATTTAACTGTTGATCAAGCAGGCTATCCAGCACCTTTGCTATTACAGTCGCTAAAGAGATGAAAGTGGCATTTTATTTGATGAAAGTGGGATTTTATTTGATGAAAGTGGCATTTTATTTAAAGAAACGGTCTAATAAAGTTGGCGACCGATCTGACCTATAGAGGGTAGTGGCCCTGCCTATGAAGCCGATGGTCCTGAGTTCTAAATATCCCGGTAAGGGTAATTATTCGTGTGAAGAGCACGGATATTTATTCCTGAGTCATGGGTGTTTTCTATGTATTTAAGTATTTATACGTATTATATTTATCACTGTCTGAGTACCCACAACACAAGCCTTCTTGAGCTTACTCAGTGTGGCGCTTAGTCAGTTTGTGTATGAATGTCCAATATTTATTTATTTATTTATTATTAAATATCCTTAAATGACCTCATACCACCGATAAAACATATCGATGCAGTAATCCATTACAGTTAATTACTTAACTCAACCACGAGAACCATTTCAAAGTAACAGTGGTCATAAAATAAAGTACGTTTATAGACTATTGGAGACCAATAGCAATCCTTCGAAAGTCGGTCAATGGTATTCCTATTGGTAGTAAGCCACAATTCTTTTTCGAATGAACCAGTTTAACAGCGCTCTCCAATCACCCACAGTTGTTAGTAATCTATAGGCCATGTTATACTAGCTTGCGTGGGCGCAAAGAGAATACGCAGCTGGCTACGGGTGGCTACGCTCGTAGCTCGTAGATGTTATCGTTCACCTGCTACGCCATAGCTCACTGCCATTTCGTAGCCCTGTAGCTACGAAAGTTGTGAAGCTCAAGATTATATTGGATTTACAGGCCAATTCGAGTTTTACTTATTCGATCTGTTTCCGATATTGTATTCTCAACAAATAATATGGGCTTATTATATCTGAAATAAATGATTGAATTGAATAGAATATGTAAGTGGTGAACTTTGTGTGAAAATTTCCTAATGTAGATAATAGCCGACACTAGCACTAGTGACTCGGTGAGCTGTAGAACTCGCGATAATATTTATAAGCTAAAAAACAAATAAAAAGCGGCCAAGTGCGAGCCGGACTCGCCCATGAAGGGTTCCGTACCATTTATGACGTATTAAAAAACCGGCCAAGTGCGAGTCGTACTCGCACAGGAAGGGTTCCGTACAATTATCTATAAAAACGGTCACCCATCCAAGTACTGACCCCGCCCGACGTTGCTTGCTGCTTTTCGGTGGAAGTTTGCATGGTAATGTACGTCATATATATTTTTTAGTTATATAATTCTCTTATTTTAGAAGTTACAGGGGGGGGGGGGGGACATTTTACCACTTTGGAAGTGTCTTTCGCGCAAACTATTCAGTCTAGAAAATAATGATATTAAAAACATCCATATCATTTTTGAAGACCTATCCATAGATCTTCAAAAATCCATTAATACCCCACACGTATAGGTTTGAATAAAAAACATTTTTGAGTTTCAGTTATAACTATGTGGAACGCCCAAAAAAAATTTTTGTGTAAAAATTTTAATGCGGTTCACTGAATACATCTACTTACCAAGTTTTAACAGTAAGTATAGTTCTTATAGTTTCGGAAAAAAGTGGCTGTGACATACGGACGGACAGACAGACAGACATGACGAATCGATAAGGGTTCCGTTTTTTTCCATTTGGCTACGGAACCCTAATATTAGGTACTTACTTCGTTGAGTCATTATCACTGCGTATTCATAATAGTCTAAAACGCCATAGACTCTAATGGCAATTAAGTAATTTATACAAATTTCTACCATTTTGAACATTTTCCAAAAACAACAACAAATTGTATCTGACTACATCTGTTCTGAATTGCGACCTGTAGAGTAGAACATCCGGGCATACGAAAGCAGTTGACCCGAGTCAAAACGGGTACCTTTTTTTAGGGTTCCGTAGCCAAATGGCAAAAAACGGAACCCTTATAGATTCGTCATGTCCGTCTGTGTGTCCGATTCTGTCACAGCCACTTTTTTCCGAAACTATAAAAGCTATACTGTTCAAACTTGGTAAGTAGATGTATTCTATGAACCGCATTATGATGTTTACACAAAAATAGAATAAAAACAATAAATTTTGGGGGTTCCCCATACTTAGAACTGAAACTCAAAAAATCTTTTTTCATCAAACCCATACGTGTGGGGTATCTATGGATAGGTCTTTAAAAATGATATTGAGGTTTCTAATATCATTTTTTTCTAAACTGAATAGTTTGCGCGAGAGACACTTCCAAAGTGGTAAAAAGTGTGTCCCCCCCCCCCCCGTAACTTCTAAAATAACAGAATGAAAAATCTAAAAAAAATATATGATATACATTGCCATGCAAACTTCCACCGAAAATTGGTTCGAACGAGATCTAGTAAGTAGTTTTTTTTTAATACGTCATAAAAATTAAAAAAAAAAATTTTTTTTCATCAAACCCATACGTGTGGGGTATCTAGGGATAGGTCTTCAAAAATGATATTTAGGTTTCTAATATAATTTTTTTCTAAACTGAATAGTTTGTGCGAGAGACACCTCCAAAGTGAAAAAATGTGTGCCCCCCCCCCCCCCGTAACTTCTAAAATAACAGAAAGAAAAATCTAAAAAAAATATATCATATACATTACTATGCAAACTTCCACCGAAAATTGGTTTGAACGAGATCTAGTAAGTAGTTATTTTAATAAGTCATAAAATAAAAAATATTTTTTTTCATCAAACCCATACGTGTGGGGTATCTACGGATAGGTCTTCAAAAATGATATTGAGGTTTCAAATATCATTTTTTCTAAACTGAATAGTTTGCGCGAGAGACACTTCCAAAGTGGTAAAATGTGTGTCCTAAGTGGTAAAATGTTGAACGAGATCTAGTAAGTAGATTTTTTTTAATACGTCATAAATAGTCGTCGTAGTCGAATCGAAGTGCACCACCGTGAGAGGTCATTGACCCGGAGTAACGAGTAAAATGACGTCTAAAAAGACGTTTGTAAAATGTGACAAGTGCAATATTGTATTAAATGAAGTTCTGTGTTTTGTGCAAAATAAAATTCATGTAATTATTGATAATAAAAGCTTAATTCAAATATGCACCTCGGCCTTTGCTGTCAAAGAACTGGAGGACGCCAAGAGCTTGCTGTTTCAGGCCATTCCGTCCAGCAAGAGGATGATAGTGCGTAAAAATAAAGGAAAGGATGTGCGAGTCTTGGAAGATATAATTGAGATTTTTGCGAACACAAACGTCGAGGATTTGCCTTTGTTTGTCGCTAGGGATTTACAAAAATTACCACCCGTTTATTTTGACCATCTGGACGCGACGCAATTACTAAAGGATATTGTGTTGTTAAAATCTGAGCTTAGTCTTATTAAACAAAATTACGTGACTTTAAATCAACTACAAGAGCTAAATGAAGAAATCAGATCTATTAAATGTAACCATGAAGTCTCGGTTCCAGATCAGGATAGTAATTCGTATAGAAATGTAAATAACCGAAGAGGTGCTTCCAATTTTCATACTAGCTATTGTTATAACAGTGGACCCATGGGCCTACCTCACATTATTTCGCCGTTGAAGAGGTCATTAACCGATGATCAACAGGAGACCATTATGCGCAAGCCTAGTCAAGGTCAGCTTTCGCATGCTCGAACGCATATGGAAAATGGAGATAACGACATTGTTAATAGATCGCGGGAGGTAGAATCCTCATCGGTAAAAATCGGTTCACAGATCGTGGAGGCGACAACAGCGGTTACGGACAAGCAGAGCACGGCAGTAACACCGGACATGTCGGTATTATTAAGAAATTCACTATGCAACGATGTCAGCGAGATGCAGGAAGAGGCGCGTGCGGCGGTTCCAAGCTGTGATATTTCACTGTCGGCTATGCAGGCGCGCTCTGAATTAGAAGTGCCCGAACCGGTTTTGACTAGGACGACGGAGGCAAGTGACATTGGTATTAATAAACAATCCTGCAATATTCTAAACTCGACACAAAAATCAATGGCGGATGTCGTTCGTGCAGAGGGAGCTTGGAAAGATGCGCCGAAAGATGAGAAATTTATTAAGGAAATGAGATATAGGTTAAGAAATCGTTTTATAGCTGAGAGAGGTACAAATAAGGTGCCGTTTGGGACTTTTAAAGCCGCGGACGTACGTATTCCGTTCTATATTACGGAGGTCGATGAAAATGTATGTGAGTCTGATATTGTAAAGTGTGTATTTAGCAAAACAAAGGTGAATATTGTGCCTCGTAAAATTAATATGCAACAACAAAAAGGCTATGTAGCGTATAAGTTTTTTATCCCTAAACACAAGTTGTCTGTGTTTATGGATGGAAATCTGTGGCCTGAGGGTGTGGGTTTTAGGTCATTTGTTGATGTTAATGATAAGGAAAACAGCAACAGTAATAGGAAACAGCTTGGTGTTGCGATAAGCCGAGAGTAGGTACTTATAGGTATTTATTAAATATTTACAGCAGGTGGTGTCTGTTAAAAACTGTTTCGTAAACAAAACAACTTATAATGGCTGTTAATTATACCTGTATGTTAACATTCAATTGCAAAAATATAAAGAGATCCCAGGAGTGTGTAACATCACTATGTGAACGGGCCGATATTGTATGTTTGCAGGAATTGTGGCTTACGAGTGAGGAGCTTCCTATCTTGGGAGAAATACACTCTGATTTCAATTATACCGGTAAATCAGCTATGGACACCTCGGCGGGCCTTTTGCGGGGTAGACCGTATGGGGGGGTGGCTATACTTTGGCGTAAGAGTGTATTTCGCTCAGTAGCAATAGTTAAATGTAACAGTAACCGCATTGTGGCAATTAGGATTGTTATCTCGAATAGACCTATTTTAATCTTTTGCATATATATGCCTACTGACTCGCCCGACAATCTTATAGAATTTAGTGATTGCCTAAGTGAAATTGCGGCCGTAGTAGAACAGTATGACGCTGAATCTATTTTTGTATTAGGTGATCTGAACGCGCACCCAGGGCAACCATTTGGAAGGGAGGTGAATCAATTCTGTGTTGATCAAAAATGGTCTTGTATTGACATGGATGTGCTTGGTGATAACTCCAACACATACACATACATAAGCGAGGTGCACGGGTGTAGGAGGTGGCTGGACCACTGTCTAGTTAGTGAGTCAGCTGGTCGCTCTGTGCAAGGGGTCAAGGTCCACTTAGGTACATTTTGGTCTGATCACTTTCCACTTGAAATTAAATGTAACTTTAATTTAATTAGACCCAAGACTAAGCCTGCGGTTAAATGTGGAAATAATGTTGTATGGGGATATAGAGACGTTACTCAGATAAGTAGGTATAGGGACCTGTGTCATAATTACCTATCACTTATAGAGTTTCCTGACGACCTCAGTACATGTTGTGACGGCATGTGTAGTATTTGGGAGCATAGAAAAATAATTGATTCCCTATATAAGGATATTGTTTCGTCGCTGTCAAGAGCTGCTGCTGGGTGTAGGGATACAGCTAAAGCTTGGAAAGGTAAACCTAGAATAGGGTGGAACAAGCATGTCCGAGAGGCTCACAGGAAGGCTCGCCTTAGTTTCCTAAATTGGAATAGGGCCGGTAAACCAAATTATGGGTCCTTATTTGACAATATGGTGGCATCCAAAAAGATATTTAAGGGAAAATTAAAATTCTGTCAGAAAAATAAAGAGCAAACAAAAATGGATAACCTTGCCATGTTGTACGAAGAAAAGAATTTTAAGAAATTTTGGAGTGAAACGAATAAATTAAATCCTAGGGCTAGTCTTCCAGTGTCAGTGGGAGGTTTAGATGACCCAAGGCAAATAGCCAACCTGTTTATGGGCCATTTTCAGGTTAAAGCCAGACCAGTGGGGATCGAGGCGGGGCTGGATGCTGAGCACAGTGATCCTCGGGAACCTACTCTTATAACAGCTCAAGAAGTCGCATCAGTAATTAAACGCATGACGAGAGGTAGGTCTCCCGGGCATGACGGGCTCAGCGTCGAGCATCTGCAAAATGCTGGACCACATATTTATAGACTCCTGGCCATGTTATTCACCTTTAGCTTAAGACATTCGTATCTTCCAGTGGACCTTATGAAAACAGTTATAGTTCCCATTATTAAAAATAAGACTGGAGATGTTGGGGAGGTGAGTAACTATAGGCCAATATCGCTGGCTACTATCGTAGCAAAAGTGTTGGACGGTGTGCTTGAACGCCGCCTTAGTGGATACGCCAGGTTACATGACGGTCAGTTCGGTTTTCGGCCTGGGTTATCTACTGAAAGTGCAATTCTAGTTCTTAAGCATACCGTCCGATACTACACCGATAGAAGCACACCCGTGTATGCTGCTTTTCTTGACCTGTCCAAGGCTTTTGACATGGTGTCGTACGAAAAGCTCTGGACCAAGCTGAAAGCAGCCGGAGTACCTCCAGAAATCATTGGGTTATTTAGCTTTTGGTACGACAACCAACTCAACTATGTAAGATGGGCAGACACATACTCGGATGGCTATAAGGCCGAATGTGGAGTAAGGCAGGGTGGATTAACGTCACCGTTGCTATTCAATATGTATGTGAACCAGCTGATCGTTGAGCTCAGTGGCACCAGGGTCGGATGTTCTATAGGTGGTAAAATGGTAAACAACATCAGTTACGCTGATGACATGGTGCTACTGGGCCCAACGGTCGGGGCTATTAATAAACTGCTCAGTGTATGTGAGGCGTATGCAAATTCCCATGGGCTCTGCTATAACGCCAAAAAGAGTGAGCTACTTATATTCCGGGCGAGCCGTAGGAGTCCATCGGAGGTGCCACCAGTGACTCTTTGTGGAACCGTTTTGAGTAGGGTTACTCAATTTAAGTATCTCGGCCATATTGTAACAGAAGACCTCACAGATGATGATGATATTGAGCGGGAGCGTAGGGCGCTGGCAGTGAGGACGAATATGTTGATCCGCAGGTTTGCGCGTAGTAACGCTCAGGTGAAGCGAACGCTATTTAAGTCATACTGCCAAACGTTCTACGCGTGCAGCCTGTGGATCAAATACACGAAGAGGACTTACGGCGCCCTACGTGTCCAATTCAATAATGGGTACAGAATGCTGTTGGGGCTGCCTCGGTTTTGCAGTGCTTCTGGGATGTTTGCGGAGGCACGAATGGATGATTTCTACGCCATTATGAGAAAACGCACAGCATCTCAGATGCACCGATTGAGGAACAGCTCCAACAGTTTTCTAACCGAAATTGGCGAGAGGCTTGATAATCCCTTTTGTAAGTGTTGGGCCTCAATGCATGTCCCAATCTACCGGATGGATAAATGAGGTATAATATTTTTATGAATTAATTTAATCTAATTGTAAATAATGTATGTACTTAAATATAAATTGTTTTGTCAATACTAACATAGTGATAAGTAATAGTGTACCTAACATATGGATCTTTGATGTCCGAAATAAAGTCTTAATAACGAAGTTATGATGACGAACAACTATCGGAAATATATCCTGAAGGACGGTACGGTCGACATTTGTCGGGCATGCCGCCGTCCCGGTGAGTCACTCAGGCATATCATTTCCGGTTGTTCTCATCTTGCTAACGGCGAGTACTTGCACAGACATAATCTCGTAGCCAGGATTATTCACCAGCAACTTGCTCTTCTATACGGCCTTGTGGACCGCGAAGTACCGTACTACAAGTACTCACCTGCGCCAGTTCTCGAAAATGGTCGTGCCACGCTCTATTGGGATCGATCTATTATCACTGACAGGACTATTGTAGCCAATAAGCCTGACATCGTGGTAATAGATCGATCGCAACGCCAGGCCGTGCTCGTCGACATCACCATCCCCCATGACGAGAATCTCGTGAAAGCCGAGAAGGACAAATCCAGTAAGTACCTAGACTTGGCTCACGAGATAACCGCCATGTGGGATGTTGATTCGACGATCATTGTCCCGATAGTCGTTTCAGCGAACGGTCTCATAGCGAAGAGTCTCGAACAACACCTTGAGAGACTCTCGCTAGGTGGTTGGATCAAGGGTCAGATGCAGAAGGCGGTGATCTTGAGCACGGCGCGGATAGTGCGGCGGTTCCTCTCTCTGCGGCCCTGACCACCGGCAGCTTGGGCCTTGCCCCGCTGCTGGCGGCACCCTAGGTTAGGTTTTTTTATAATGTGTTTATATTTTTTGTATTGTTTTGTAAGTGTTTTTATATTTTACTTTTATATTCATATTATAAAAAATCCTAATCTAAGATATTAAATGAATAAAGAGAATAATAATAATAAATGGTACGGAACCCTTCATGCGCGAGTCCGACTCGCACTTGGCCGCTTTTTTTATACTACGTCGGTGGCAAACAAGCACACGGCCCGCCTGATGGTAAGCAGTCTCCGCAGCCTATGTACGCCCGCAACCTCAGAGGAGTCACATGCGCGTTGCCGACCCTAAATCCGCCCCCCCCCTCGTTGAGCTCTGGCAACCTTACTCACCGGCAGGAACACAATACTATGAGTAGGGTCTAGTGTTATTTGGCTGCGGTTTTCTGTAAGGTGGAGGTACTTCCCCAGTTGGGCTCTGCTCTAGATCTGGAATGACATCCACTGGCTGTGCCCTACCACACAAAGCGAGATGAAATTCACAATGCCCATACCTACGCTAACGCTTCGGTCAATCATTACATTGGGTAACTATAAAGATAGCTCAAAAAGGTTTAAGGTTAAGGTTAAAGTTTAAGGTTAAAGGTTAAGGTTAACTGAAAGATCTCTTCCAGGGATCTCCCTGAAAGGGATAAGTTCGCTTTGGTACAAATAATGTGATTTTTTCCTATTTTATGTTTCTTTTTGTACAATAAAGTGTTTTACCACTACTACTAAGATAGATTAGGTAACGTATACTATTCAAAGAATAAAAAACATAACGAATAGCAAATGTACGGTATAATACATAAAACAACATTTTAGATCGTTTCTTAAATTATTACAATAACATAAAATTTGCTGAAACTATGTGTAATATTTTTTTACTAATTTATACAATACAAAGTATAAATGGATACTTATTGCTTACGTATTATACAACAAAATCATCGTATATTTACAGTAAATTTCGATGCCAAATTTAACGTGTCTAAAAATACGACGCCTCACCAACCAACCAATAAAAACATGTAAATTTCAGCCCAAAAACAGTCTGTCAATTTCAATAGGATTGACGTACAGAGTAACGAAGCTGGTAATAAAAACAGCTCCTCGTTAAAGGGTTGTATAAATAACCTTTTGAATTATCAACAAAACGGCGTAAGTGGTATTTTTTGTTAACGGTTATAGGTCGTTTATTAGGTAGGACGTGGAGAAACGTGTATAATGAACAGTGGCGGCTGGAGGTAATGCAATTTGATGCAAATGCGATTTGGCGATAACATGCCACGCCACGTGGGCGAGGAAGTGTTGGACACGGTACACGGTATGGTCGCTTGCAATAATGTTGCAGATTATTTTATTTAAATTAAATATGCACACATAAGGTAAGTAATAATATTTTGTTATAAAACTAAACCTAACTAATAACTAAAAATCTAACTTTAAAAACCAAGTGGGAGTCGGACTCGCGCACGAATGGTTCCGTACCATTATCTATAAAAACGGCAAAAAAATCACGTTTCCGCCCGCTAAAATGGCAGAACGTTTTGTACCTAATTAAATGAAGGTGCCAGTAAATTTGAAAGTGAGGTTATAATTGCAAAAATAAAGTACAGCTATAAATGCCCGTAGTTTCCAGAGCTAGAAGGTTTATAACAACCGTATGTTAAGGATCCGTAAGTTCAGAGAGCAAAAAAATACCGCTTTTTTTAATTTAATTAGCAATCTTGAGGATTTTCCCTAGGGATTCTAACGATTTGAATCCTGGTTTTTTGACTGTCGCTCGATAGGAAAAAATCAGTAAAATAGGTCTACAACGTATTTTAATGTTTTTTCACGATTTAAGTACAAAAGCTAAAAAGATGAAAATGGTGGTTCTAAAAATGAAAAGAAACCCATTTTTTTCTTTTACAAAACTTACAACTAATTAAAATTTAAAAAAATTATATCCGGAGTCCCGTGGTACGCTTGCGCTCAGTGAGAGCGAGATAAGAACATTAAGAACACGGACCTTAAGGCCTTAAGTTAGTTTAAATTACGATTCCCACAGAACGCGCGGAGTCGGCGCGCATTTCTCATTTGTACGGCCGCAAGCAGGTCGGCTCCTCGCGGACACGACGGGCTCCCGACGGATGCCATCGCTTCTTCCATGAATATATAGGCACATACAAAATGCATTCCGGTGCGGCCCGACTCCAGCCGGTCGGTGCCAATCGTTCATAACGCATTCGCACAGACGACGATAACAAATTGAAAATCGAAATCGTCAATCTTTATGACGCTTTTGGCTAGCAGTTTTTGAATTGAATGTTTTCTAATTTATCGATGTTGTTCTTAGTTTTTGTATGAACATTTGAATGTATGCCAAAAGTAACGCCGGGCCAAATGAAACGTGCGCTGAAGAAATATGACACAGTTTACGAATAAACGTTATGATTATTTACGAAATTAGTAGTATGGACTTGTACTTATAGAGAGAGATGTCTAAGTATGTTTATTATCTTCTTTAATGAGAGTTTAGGAACTAAACTCAACATAAGACACTACTAACATTCGATATCAGAGCTGTAATAAAATGCGTGCATGGAACTGTCGGCATAATAAGAGGGGACATAAAACCAGGGAATTAGAAGACAAAAGATATGGCGCGCAGGGAGAAACTTGCGACGAAATATATAGCCATCAAGTGGTTTACTTTTTATATCAATTAGTCTGAAATCATACTTCAAACATACAACAAAGGCAAAGCAAGAGATCCATTAATGTTTAGGTCATACTGAGCAACTTTTACTATGGCAAAAAACGTAAAATCACGTAAAAAAAAATTTGGCTATTTCGTAAATTTTGCTGGTCTGATGTTGAAATTTCCTATGGGAGAGTCAATTTTTGCTCGCGATTTCGGGGTTGGTCTCATATTTAGCTCAATATGACCTAAACATTAATGGGTCTCTTTCTTTCCGTTACATACTAAAGAAATGGGACGGATATTGCCGTGGCCGGCAAGCCTAGAGGCGTTAGCCGCGTAACTCCTCCCGGCCTCCACCACTGGAGGGCTTTATCACGTTTTCATTAGTATATGACATATATATAAATATATTCAATAAAATATATATATATTTTTTTATTACTACGTCGGTGGCAAACAAGCATACGGCCTGCCTGATGGTAAGCAGTCTCCGTAGCCTATGTACACCTGCAACTCCAGAGGAGTTACATGCGCGTTGCCGACCCTAACCCCACCCCCCTCGTTGAGCTCTGGCAACCTTACTCACCGGCAGGAACACAACACTATGAGTAGGGTCAAGTGTTATTTGGCTGCGGTTTTCTCTTAAGGTGGAGGTACTTCCCCAGTTGGGCTCTGCTCTAGATCTGGAATGACATCCGCTGTGCTGTGCCCTACCACACAAGGCGAGATGACATTCACATTGCCCATACCTCTCTTTCCTAAGTTGTTACAAAAGTACACAGATATATGACATCAAAGCGTACTTGGACCCTACCCGATTCCACAGGCGTATTACACGGCACTCTCCGCTGGCGCCACGATGACTTAACGCGGGCGGAAGCGGCGAGGATTACCCGCCTCCGCACCACCACAACACCCCACCTCAAAAACGCCTCACCCGCACACTGCCCACTACTCACTTACACCTTTTCGTCATAAGACGCCGCCGTATGCATACATGCTATTTATTGTCCCTCATTTAAATTATAAGCCCATTCTACTGTTCCGTTGAGCTGTGCATGCGCCGTAAAGTTTTCCGCTGCGACTTTATGACAGCCCGATTCTGCGATATTCGTGCCAAGTGACGTGACCGTCTTAGAATTCGATTGCTCCTAGGGTTGGCATCTATTATTATCGTTTTCCTACTCCTCTACTGTTATCTGTCATTTATGCATTCATTAACACGAATATAAGAACATACATAAAAGATTTCAAGAAAAGTCTATATTGTCTATTCCTCATAAAAGCTCTTGTGCTTTTATAAGCTATAATGTTACTGCGATTAATGGCTACCAACCTAACAAAACCAAAACGAATACAGTTTTAAACTAAGTGCATTGATGCCAACTTACAAAATATTCATTTGGTTGCATAGTAAAAATAATTACTTCATAAGTCAGAAACACGCATGTGACACCCGTAATATAGCAACACCCATAGACTACGAAGATCGCTTAGCGTTGCTTGTTAGTCTCCGTAGGCTACGGTGGCCAAAATTGAGAAAAAACTCCAAAAAATTAATTTAGCAAGTAGCAAGTACCAGGGCCTCATGAGTTACGAGGAGGTGTCGCTGACCGGCCGGCCGCGGCCCGGGGCGGGCCGGGCGCGTAACAAGGTATATGCTCGCGCGTCTTGGCTATATACTTTTGCTGTAATTTGTTTACCTAAATTAAGATTTATTTTTGTTGACTCGTAGGAAAAATATTGTATGCAACGTTGTATAAGTAGGTCAAAAAATTCTCGTGGCGTATTCCTTTACAATGTTCGCCTACGCCTTCGGCTCCGGCTCACATTGTAACTCACGCCACTCGCCTTTTTTGACCCTTCTTATACAACTGTTGCATAAAATACTATTCTGATTGCTTCTTCACTTACATATGTCGCCCGGTTATACTTATAACTTGAATTTAGAATCCAAGGATGTTTTCGACATGAAAACGAAATCCTTACAAAGTGGAAAACACCCTCCTGTGTGTCCTCTTACTTCCTCGCGACTTTATCCTCATTGATGAGGGTCTGAATTCCCCCTGAGAAAGCGTTATTTTTGTCTGTCGACGTCCCATCATTTATTCCAGTTTGACATTATGGAATACATCGTCTTCGTGTCCAGTGCTGTGCGGATTTGGCCAGACTATCAGAGATTATTGGACTGCGAACACCTCTCAGTTTGGTTTCCTTCTACAGTGATCTAAGTATATTATAAATAAATAAATAAATATTATAGGACATTATTACACAATTTGACTAAGTCCCACAGTAAACTCAATAAGGCTTGTGTTGAGGGTGCTTAGAAAACACCCATGACTCAGGAACAAATATTTATGCTCATCACACAAATAGATGCCCTTACCAGGATTTGAACCCGGGACCATCAGCTTCATAGGCAGGGATTGTACGATATTACCTAGCCCTAGATTCTTCTTATTTCATCTGGCTCGGTCTTTTGACTTTGCTTCTTCATGATACCGAGAGGGTTGGTCGATGTAGGTGAAATTTATTGAACTAAAAATAAAGTACTGAAGTAGTAGGTACCTGGATTTGTTATTGCGTAAAAGTCGGCACTTTTGTACCTGGCACACCTAACCCCTAGATTTGGCAAAGAAAGGAAGGTTTATCGTCCAAATCTCTATAAGTTACAATTGAATAAAAATATAAAAGCCAGGGTGTTATTAACAATGTAATGAAATAATTACCCATTCAATAGTCGATTGAAGTTAGTAGACTAGGTATGTAGGTATGTCACCTTGAACTCGGTCTTGGTCATTAACATTTGACATTTCTCATTCGGGGTTATATAATATTAGTCGAATATTTCAACGTGGTTGCTAGTGATTTTTCCATACCAAAATCTAGGTTCCCGTAACTATCTGAACATTGATGATGTTTGTTACCTTATAGAACAGCTTTATTATCCTAAACATACCTAGTACGTATTTTAGCGTAGCCAGGACAATTAATTAGTCTTAAGTTAATTGATTCAATTTTGTTACGAAAATTATCTTCGTAAATTGTTGTATACAGGATATGGAACACAGGATAAATTTAATGGGTTTAATTCATGCAACTCATGTATTTGCAAGGTAAAGATAAATATAATAATAATAATTCAGCCTATATACGTCCCACTGCTGGGCACAGGCCTCCTCTCATGCGCGAGAGGGCTCGGGCTATAGTCCCCACGCTAGCCCAATGCGGATTGGGGACTTCATATACACCTTTGAATTTCTTCGCAGATGTATGCAGGTTTCCTCACGATGTACTCTTCACCGAAAAGCTGGTGGTAAATATCAAATGACATTTCGTACATAAGTTCCGAAAAACTCATTGGTACGAGCCAGGATTTGAACCCGCGACCTTCGGATTGAAAGTCGAACGTCATATCCACTCGGCCACCACCGCTATAAATAAATAAAGATAAATATAAAAGACATTTATTCGTGACAGTCACAAACATGTACTAACATGTGCAGGCAACAAAAACAGAAAAACAGACCATTAAGTGCGCATCACGAAATGGACCCAACTCAGCATAATTCTATGTAGTTAAGAAGCCAGTGCTGGTCTTCCGTAGGACCCATTCGGTGATGCCACGACGCGACCGGATATATGTCATATCATGATCATTCAAATTAGGTGGGTAAATATAAATTTTTCTTCCTGCTTTCGTGTAGTTTTAATCTTCTTTAATGTTGTACTGTACTGTTCAGTATTCAAGTAATATATGTATGTATGTATATACTTTATTGTACATAGAAATAAAAACCCGAAAAACACAGTTACAGAGTAAATTAAATACAACAAAGGCAAACTTATCCCTGTATGGGATCTCTTCCAGTTAACCTTTGAGGAAATGAGTAAAACAGAAGTAACGGTGAATGAATGACAAACACAAACAAAAGTGTACAATCACTGAAATTAATGAAATGTACGTTTTGAATACACATTGATACGAATATACATAGATAGAAAAATAACCATAAAATAATGCATACATATATATATATATATATATAAATAAAAATAATTAATATTCAATATATAATATAAATAGATATGAATTCGAACCAGAAAAGTAAAGGAAATTAAAAAAGTAGAAGTACTCAATGGAACTAGGAAGTCGTAACCAAAGTATCGGAAAGCTACAATTTTTTAGCGTAAGTAATATATCAAAGTAAAGAAAATATGTGAAGAGAAGAACGGTGCAAGAAACGAAGCCGATCAATAATAAAATAATGTTTGCAATGTCATTTGGCTCGCAAAAAGGTCTGCCGATGATTACTTTCATTAAAGACCCCTTGTCTAATTAGTTAAGTGTCCTCAAGTAGGTAAAGTAATAAAGTTAACCGAGGCTCTTGTCGGTTGTCGCCAAGTTTCGGCTGCGACATTTCCGGAAACTTCGTTTGATTTAACTTGGCCAGGAAATGCGGGCATTATCATTCACGTTGATAAACTTTACAGGTTTTAAACGAGCAATCTAGTTTTCAATGCATACTCGTAAAGAAATACCTTTTTTTTTAACTTAACGTGCAATATCACGTGATCTTATCGGCTAGTACAAAAGTTTCGAAGTTTTATAACGATATCAAAAACGTTGCGTCATATCGCGTGCCGTGCGTCTTTAGAATGGTGAAATGTACCCTTTTTAATAAAAAAATAAATATTTGCAGGACAATCCTACACAGATCGAATCTTAAAGGCCGGCAACCATAGATATAAGAAGTAAGGAGATTTATAATGAAGCATAATTTCAACGAGTCTCGCTGTCTCCAACTGTCCCCCACCACATCATTAAAGGCGTGGCCAGACAACCAACTCACGCGCTGTGATTGGCCAAACCGCGCGGTGTAGGAGCCTAGAGCGGCGGCACTAGAGTGAGGACAATTCGATAGAGCTATCGATATTTTACATGTTCTGAACATGACCTTAGAGTTTTGACATTTTTGTTTTATGTAATAATTGCCATAGACTTAATTTATATTCCTTTAAATTTTTGACTTTATTTACGAGCTAAGAATATTAAGGTACGTGTAAGGTACCTATATTAGTTGATCCATAAGTTCTCTCACAAAGGTTTTTAGTGATAAAATGTAATACAAAGCTTTTAATTTAAAAAAAATGTACCATGATGCGAAAGCTTGTTTATGCTTAACTAATCAAATTGGTTTAAATTTTAGTCATTATTTGATGTAATGTTTGTTTAAATTGTTTACTTTGGGATTGTCTGAACTGCGAAAGCAAGTTATAGTAAATTATATTGTAAGTATAATGCACCATTAAATAAGATTTTAAATCATGTGTACGAATAATAAGGAAAGAGTAATCATAATTATCAGTAAAAATCTTTCTGATAGAACTTTTGGATCGACTAAGTATACATAGGTATTATTTTAATCATATTTATATTCTATCGTTATGTATAAATGAGGCGAAGTGTAACTGGAAACATTTTTCTTGAAAATGATCCGAACAAATAACACTTTTCTCGCTCGTAAACCAGTTAAGGCCTCTACCTGTAGCATCTATCTATTTTTCTTTAATACTGGGATTTTTCGGGAAACTGAAAAGAATTGCAATCATGAACATATTTGATTATACCTAGTGCAGTTATTCGAATCGTTGCTAATAACCTGAATAAAATATACTTATAGGTATAAACTATAATGTTAGAAATAAATTGTACTTAATTAAATCAGTTTATTTTTGGCTCACCTATTCGATTTTTAATCCAAATTAATAAGTATTAAATTAAACATTAGGTGCATATAAAATAATTGTAAAATTGTACTTGAAAAATAATTACTTTCATACACACTATATCCAAACATTTTTATCGATAACGCTCAAAGATCAATTATATGTACGAGCACCACTCTACTTCGCGGCGTCAATGAAGGGAGCGGTTGGCGGTCGTACCAAGAAACAATAATGCCCCTGTGAATATCGTTAGCGGTTTAATGCATTGCGCCGTTGCTAAGGACACTACAAATAGTTTTCCATGCCAAAGCGTCAATGTAGAATGCATAGACAAATTGCCACGCGTTTGTATGACAGCATGGTCTGACTCAGAAAAATCATGTCACTGGATTTATTTGTTAAAATGTGTGGTTTTATAGACTAATACGTGAAAAAAAAATGGACTCACATGTGGTATGTAACTCCATGATCCTTATAGTTTTTGGATGCACTCCTATTTCGACACAAAATAACGCTATAATTCGGCATTTCAATAAAATTGACGCGCACATTGTTCAATGACAGCTAATTTGCTACTGTCTTACGGCGGGCCGGTATGGCCACGATGTGGCCATGTCGCGGCGACACGCGCCACGCCTCCGTCAGCCATCTAGTACTTTCTATGATCTGAGCCGGCAACGCACTAACAACCCCTCTGGTGTTGCAGGTGTCCATGGGCGGCGGTAATCGCTTACCATCAGGTGATCCGTCTGCTCGTTTGCCTCCTCTATCATAAAAAAACGACCTAGCACCTAACTAAGCAATAAGCTCCTGAGCCTAACTAAGCAATAAGCCTCATGAGTTACGAGGAGGTGTCGCTGACCGGCCGGCCGCGGCCCGGGGCGGGCCGGGCGCGTAACAAGGTATATGCTCGCGCGTCTTGGCTATATACTTTTGCTGTAATTTGTTTACCTAAATTAAGATTTATTTTTGTTGACTCGTAGGAAAAATATTGTATGCAACGTTGTATAAGTAGGTCAAAAAATTCTCGTGGCGTATTCCTTTACAATGTTCGCCTACGCCTTCGGCTCCGGCTCACATTGTAACTCACGCCACTCGCCTTTTTTGACCCTTCTTATACAACTGTTGCATAAAATACTATTCTGATTGCTTCTTCACTTACATATGTCGCCCGGTTATACTTATAACTTGAATTTAGAATCCAAGGATGTTTTCGACATGAAAACGAAATCCTTACAAAGTGGAAAACACCCTCCTGTGTGTCCTCTTACTTCCTCGCGACTTTATCCTCATTGATGAGGGTCTGAATTCCCCCTGAGAAAGCGTTATTTTTGTCTGTCGACGTCCCATCATTTATTCCAGTTTGACATTATGGAATACATCGTCTTCGTGTCCAGTGCTGTGCGGATTTGGCCAGACTATCAGAGATTATTGGACTGCGAACACCTCTCAGTTTGGTTTCCTTCTACAGTGATCTAAGTATATTATAAATAAATAAATAAATATTATAGGACATTATTACACAATTTGACTAAGTCCCACAGTAAACTCAATAAGGCTTGTGTTGAGGGTGCTTAGAAAACACCCATGACTCGGGAACAAATATCCATGCTCATCACACGAATAAATGCCCTTACCAGGATTTGAACCCGGGACCATCAGCTTCGTAGGCAGGGTCACTACCCACTAGGCCAAACCGGTCGTCAAAATATGAAAATATAACCCTATATTCAAGTTTTATAGCCATTAAATAACGATCAAATACGAGCTGGATCCAAATGTGTTTCATATTGAATCTAAATTGCCGCCACAGTCCGGTGCCTAAACTACGAAATTTATTCCCGAATGGAACACGGCGTACGAAGATTGCTGGATAAGGCTTCCTTTTACATTCAGAGTAACTGACTTAGTAGTTACTGAATACATAAACAAAGCCAACTGCCAACTGCGGTGGTGGCCGAGTGGATATGACGTCCGACTTTCAATCCGGTGGTCGCGGGTTCAAATCCTGGCTCATACCAATGAACTATTCGGAACTTATGTACGAAAATATCATTTGATATTTACCACTAGCTTTTCGGACATCGTGAGGAAACCTGCATACATCTGCGAAGAAATTCAAAGGTGTATGTGAAGTCCCCAGTCCGCATTGGGCTAGCATGGGGACTATAGGCCAAGCCCTCTCGCACATGAGAGGAGACCTGTGCCCAGCAGTGGGACGTATATAGGCTGAATTATTATTATTTGACTTGCTTTGCTTTATAGTTATGCATGAGTAGTATAGAAGCGCCGGTTCTGCCCCATGGTTTCACGCCCCCCCTTTAGCTCCGCCCCTCGCCCACCAGGTGTCCCACCCCTGATCCCAGTCTTCCCGACCTAAAAAAAAAAAAAAAAAAAAAAAAAAAAAAAAAAAAAAAAAAAAAAAAAAAAAAAAAAAAAACAAATAGGGCCCCATTTGGATCGATTGCGATAGGTCCCGACAGTGCCCGGAGTCTCCTTCTATCACTTCTGCACTCCGCTACATAAACAATACACGCTCGTCGACTCTACCATAAAACCCTCGCCGGCCCTTTCTATTGTCTCTATTGTTACCACGACTCGGCGACATGCTATTGTTACTGCCTGTGGTCTCACTCCGATCTTATTTATTCTGTACGTGTTTGCAACAATTAATTAATTTAATAATTATTACATATTTACTTACTCCATATCTACTTAGGAATAAGTATTTTACCTGACCTATTTATATTACATAGGTTTTTTTTTATATGAACACCTATTACGTTACGATTTTGCATGTCGCCTCCTTCAAACTGTACAGCTCTTTGAGAAAACAATATTGGTTGCAACGCCTATTTATATATAATTACATATTTACTTCCTCCTTATGTACTTAACATTAGGTATTTTTTTTATATGGGCCCTTAACGTGCCACGATTTGCATGCTGTCTCTTTCAAACCTGTATTGTTTGCAACGCCCATTTATTTATATACAATTACATACTTACTTACTCTGTATGTACTTACGACTAGGTATCATACCTATACTATTTTTATTCAATTGGGTTTTTTTATATAGCCACCTCTGTTACGTTGCGAGAACAATATTGGTTGCAACGCCTGTTTATATATAATTACATATTTACTTCCTTTTCTTATGTACTTAAGATTAGGTATTTCTTTTATATAGGCCCTTAACGTGCCACGATTTTCATGCTGTCTCTTTCAAACCTGTATTGTTTGCAACGCCCATTTATTTATATACAATTACATACTTACTTACTCTGTATGTACTTACGACTAGGTATCATACCTATACTATTTTTATTCAATAGGGTTTTTTATATAGCCACCTCTGTTACGTTAGGATTTGCACTCGCACGTTGCTGTCTCTTTCAAACCTTTTAAGAAATCAATAATGTGTATTTACGATAGGAATTATACCTAAACTATTGTATATATACATAATGGGTGATGATTTCATACCAAATATTTTACATATTTACCTATATGTTAGCAGTTTTTGTCTTAAATTTTATTGATTCCAGATTATTATTGATCGAGACATTTGTGTTGTCTTGATTTTTTATCCACTCGTAAATAAGTTTGGTATATGTGAGAAATTGACTGCTAATTATTGATAGACAGTTAACATGGCCGTCTTTAGGTCAGGTTTCAACTTGTAGGTATATGTAAACAAAGTTTCCGTTATTTAGTGCTATAATTTATTGCATTCCTGTTTATACCAGTTAGATAGATGGGGTAGTGACTTTCAAAATCCTGTTAAAACGTGTCTCTTCCTAGGTGGTCCTCTGTTCCCACTAGCGTGCCTGAGGTTTTTTTTAAACACAAATTCATATAAAAAGGCCGCTGCTGAGGGTGAATTATATAGTATCTTTAGACCACCAGTTCAGTTTCATTCTGTTCAAGCAGTTACTATGGATAACTTAAACAGTGATATATACGATTCGCAACTAAATAAAGTGTGTGAAGATGTCGAGGAAGATCAAGCTTTATACGATGCCGGTGAACTATTCAGCCAGTTGCAACGTAAAACGTGAGTATTATTTTTTATTTTATTTACAACTACTTGGTATCGTCCATCGTACTTGCAAGAACTTGTCATATTTTTTTATTTTGTTTCTGTCGCGTTTCGCTAAACTTGTTAAAACATGAATTTATTGTGTTGCTGAGTGGGAGTAGGAGCTTAATATATAAGCAGCCCGACCACCCATTCCCAGCCATTCTACACCATTATCCATTTAAGTGTCAACTGTCAAGGTTATATTGGTGTGTGATACAGTTCTTATAATGGCATTCCAATTTTATCCTCGGTCGGGATTTACTTCAGATGAGATAGCGTGTTTTAATAAAGTTGTTATACTTCAAAAATTCCACAGATTTATAAGATTATGGTATATTGAAGGGGTTTTACCTAATTCATTTATTGAAGACTGGGATATAATACCTTATTATACACCTTGTAATGGTCATATGGAATCTTATCAGGATGTCTCATTTACATCTAACCCTGATGAAATAGATGGGGTTCTACCAATGCAAGCATATTGTTTGCATTGTAAAAAAGAATCTAGTTAGTATATTTTATAATGGTAATTGTGTGAATACTAATTTAATGATGTGTTAAATGAGTAAGTATAATAATTAGTTTTCTTTTTTCCTTTCACAGAACTTCACAAGTCGGAACCGGTATAAAAAGAAGACTTACGGTGGATCCAGGTATCGATATCCCATACAAGAAAAACCGTCAATCAACTAGTCGTGATCCATCCTCCTATGCACCACCTGAAGCATCTGATACGGATTTAAATGCAATTAACAGCGATAAAACCGGTACGAAAAAAAGAACTGCAGCGGATCCGGTTAAAGATAGATCTTACAAGAAAAACTGCCCGTCAACCAGTCGTGACCTTTTCACCTCTGCATCACCTGAAGCACCTGATACCGATGTAAGTGCAATTAATAGTGATAAAATCGAATGTTCTGTGTGTCGTATATATGTTTCAAAAAAATTTTATGCAAACCATGTAAATAGCAACGGACACAAAAACAATGTCTTACATTCAGATTATGAACTAATTAATGTTCAGTTGATTGAAAGTGCTTTTAAAAATAGGGTTGCAACGTATAGGGTCGTCTCTAATAATAGTACTCTTGGTAATCTTGAAACCCCTGAAATATTTTTACAGGATAATAGAGAAAAAATACAGACATTGTGGAACCGTTCACTTACAAGTCATTGTAGCTTAAAAGTTAACTTCATTCTTTATGCAGATTTCTTTCAAGAAACAAAACAACTTACAAATACTTTTGATTTTCAATTAACTAACAATATCATTACCAGAAGCAGTGATAGCGATGAAATCTTTTTATCTCTCTTGAATGAAATGTTAATGAGATTATCAAATTTTGAAAAAAAGGATAGTGGCTGGAGTTTACAAAAAATTAATTATCTAGATGTGAATATAAACAAATATAATCCGTTGCATGGTTCATCATACATAAAATTACCGCGTGATATACACAATAAAAAGGCTATAATTAATGTTCAAAATAATGATTACGAATGTTTTCGATGGGCTGTACTGTCAGGTTTATATCCACCTCAAAGGAATAACCATGCAAATATTGTGGGCACATACATGAAACATAAGGATAAATTGAACTTTGGACAACTTTCTTTCCCAATGAAACTTACTGATATTCCTAAGTTTGAGACTCTGAATAGCTTGAGTATTAATGTTTTTGGATTGGAATACAAACCACAAAGCAAAAAACATGATGTTGTGGGTCCTTTGCACCTTTCAAAGTGTAAACAAACAAATCATTTGAACTTATTGTACATAACCGAAGGTAGCAGAGGACATTATTGTTGGATTCGTAACTTATCTCGATTAGTGTCTAATCAATTAAAAAGTAGAGATCATAGTGTTTTTATTTGCGATGGGTGTTTACTAAACTTTACATCAAACGAAAATTTAGAAAGCCACCAAAAAAATGGTTGTTTTCATGTGTGTACTAAATTGCCATCACAACAACACAAACAAAGAAATTGGTTTAATGAACTAGTTCCCTCTAACATGCTTACCTTCAAGAATTATGAACGTAAGTTACGAATCCCCTACGTTGTATATGCTGATTTCGAAGCATTTTTAAATCCGATTCCACATTCTAATAATTTCGATAAAACTACATCTTCAACCGCTAATATTCAAAAACATGAAGTCTATAGTTATGGATATTATGTTAAGTGCTCCTACAACGATAAATTATCTGTGTATAGGACCTATAAGGGTGAAAACTGTGCTCGTACCTTCATGGATTCGTTAAAAAAGGATTTACAACGAATTTGTTGCAAAAACACGTTTGTAAAAACCCCTCAACCCTTGACTGAAGATAACAAAGTAAATATTGCACAAAGTAGTCATTGTTATATTTGTGAAAAAAAATTAAACGGGGAACAGGTAATTTATTACCACTGGCAAACGGGACTTTATGAAGGAGTCGTTCATTCACATTGTAACGAAAAATATAGGTCTCCTGACTTTGTACCCATATTTGTTCATAATTTGAGTAATTATGATAGCCATTTTATTATCCACGGGTTAGGTTTTGAGGAAGGTAAAATAGAAATTATCCCCCAAAACAAAGAAAAATACATATCATTTACAAAATCCATAAAAGTTAATAATCGTATAATGAAATTAAGGTTTGTTGATTCTTTGAAATTCATGGCTAGTAGTCTTGATAAGTTGACTAAAGATTTAAAACCCGAACAGTTTTACGATCTGAAATTGAATTTTCCTAGTGGGGCAGATTTTAAACGGCTGATACGTAAGGGTATATATCCATACGAATATATGAAATCGTTCGATTGTCTGAAATTAACATCTCTTCCTCAATTTAAAGAGTTTTATAATTCTTTGACCGGAAGTGACATCGAACAAAGTGATTACGAACATGCATTGGATGTATGGAACCATTTTAACTGCAAAAATATGGGTGAATATTCTGACTTATACTTGAAAACAGATGTTTTACTTTTAACTGATGTTTTCGAAAATTTTAGGAACGTTTGTATGAAAACATATGGGTTAGATCCGGCTCACTATTATACTGCTCCCGGTTTAAGTTGGGATGCAATGTTACGTGTAACAAAAATAGAATTAGAACTTTTGACAGAGGTTGATAAAATCACATTTATTTCAAAAAATATTCGCGGCGGTATTTCGCAATGCAGCAACAGATATGCAAAAGCGAATAACAAGTTTATGACGGAAACCGAATATGATCAAAATATACCGAGTTCCTTTCTAATGTTTTTCGATGCCAATAACCTTTATGGCTGGGCTATGTCACAACATCTTCCTACGGGTAAATTTGAATGGGTGGATGTGGATACCCATTTTGATATTCCAGATGATGCTGATCATGGTTTTATCCTGGAGGTTGACTTAGAATATCCATTTGAGTTTCATGACGCTCATTCTGATTTACCTTTCTGTCCAGAAAATGTGATATTAGGTGACTCAAAAGAAAAAAAGCTAATAGCTCATTTAAACAAAAAATGTAACTATGTAATTCATTATAGAAACTTAAAGCAATGTTTAAAAAATGGATTAAAGCTAGTAAAAATTCACAAAATATTGCGATTTGAACAATCTGCTTGGATGAAGTGCTATATAGACCTAAATACTCACATGCGAATGCATGCAACTTCTGTATTTGAGAAAGATTTTTATAAATTAATGAACAATGCGGTGTATGGAAAAACAATGGAGAACGTTTTGAAACGTGTTGATGTCAGATTAACAAATCACTGGGAAAATAATGGAAATTCTCTAGGAGTTCAGTCTTTAATAGCCAAACCTGAATTTCATAGTATATCAATATTTTCTGAAAATCTTGCAGCTGTTCAGTTAAAACAAACGGAAGTATTTTATAACAAACCAATATATCTTGGTTTTTGTGTTTTAGATTTATCTAAAACCCTGATGTATAGTTTTCATTATGAATATATGAAACAGAAATATCAGGGGGAAAAATTAAAACTACTTTACACCGATACCGATAGTTTAGTTTACCAAATATTTACTGAAAATGTTTACGAAGATATTAGATCAGATCTTGACACATATTTTGACACATCTGATTACCCCATTAACAATCAGTATGGCTTACCTTTAGTAAACAACATGAAATTGGGTTATTTCAAAGATGAACTAAAAGGGAAAATTTTCAAAGAATTTATAGGTCTTCGATCAAAAATGTATGCCATGGATATTCAGAATGAAAACAAACTTATAGTTAAAGCCAAAGGAGTCAACAAATCCGTTACCAGTAAAATGAAACTTGAAGAGTATAAGAAATGTTTATATTCAAAATCCACTCAACTGAATACAATGTTGAGATTTAAAACTATAAAACACATAATATACACACAAAGAATTCATAAAATATCACTGTCTGCTAATGATACGAAAAGGTATTTAATTGAAAACTCAACAGACACCCTGGCATGGGGTCATCATCGCATTCCTAATCACTAAGCACAAGTAGTTTTCTAACGATACACAGAACAATAAATAATTTTATCATTATTGTTGTACATAGTTGCTTTTATTTTTATTTTATAATCGTTAATAAATGTATATTTTGTAATCGTAACTTAAAATACTGTATTTATAACTTTAATGTATTTTTTTTTTTCCTTTTTTTTTTTTAGGATATAATTGAAATTCCTAGCTCCTTTATAATAGTGCCCTACAACGACGAAGAGAAAGTTGTATCGTAATTTTTTATTTTGTGATTTTATTTTTATTATTTTACAGTCGTTATTGTCGTCTCACTTATGATATTTGTTTGTAAGAATATTTTGTTTGATATTCCTTGTAAGCAATAAAAAAAAAAAAGTTTTTTTGTTTATAGTGAAAAAAAAAAAAAAAACGTGTATGTGTATTCTTCTTGGTTCTTTATTTTTCCGAAGTGATAGTAAAATTAGATTATAATGACAATATTATTATATAATCTCAAAAATAAAAACTTTTATAAGTAATAATTGATTTATATTATTTTCTTGTGATCCCTCATCGGCAAGTAACCTTCGTGGTTTAGTTTAAAATACCTGAATTAAATGAAATATGTCACTTCAATTTTATTTCTCGTGACATCAGCACATGCACACTTTAAACTGGTCAGAAATGATTCATTTTTACCATCCTTTTACCACTATTGTAGCTGGTCCTAGTGGATGTGGTAAAACTAAATTTGTCACAAGTTTTTTGGAAAATTCAAACGAAATATGTAATGTTGAGTTTGACGAAATTATTTGGTGCTATGATGAAATGCAACCTGTATACAATTTAGAAAATGTTAATTATAATCAAGGAATACCCGACATATCTATGTTTGATGGTCAAAAACCTAAACTGCTTATAATAGATGATTTAATGAGGGAATCAGATGGACGAATTGTCGATATTTTTACGAAAGGCAGTCACCACAGAAACTTGAGCGTGTTTTATATCACACAAAATATATTTCATCAAGGTAAAGGTCAACGTGATATGTCTTTGAATACAAGTTATTTAGTGTTCTTTAAAAACCCTAGAGATAAAACACAAATACGTTATTTGGCTCGTCAAGTTTACCCAGAAAATTCAAAGTTCGTGGATGAAGCTTACAAGGATGCTACTAAACACGCCCACGGCTATCTCATGATTGATCTAAAACAAAATACAGATGACATGTGCCGTTTTAAAACTAAAATATTCCCGTTTGATGGTCATTGCACGGTGTATATCCCAAAGAAAGGTTTTAAATACAACAAGGATCATCAAGTTTTAGTCAGTTCTAAATGATGCATTCAAGGGTAAGCACCTATAAACATTTACTAAAAGCACTTCAGTTACTTAAACCGAAATATCGCACAGCTTTACTTAAATCGTGTGATGAAGAGGAGATCAATATCATTTGTGAATGTATCTATAATGTTCTAAATGGGAAAATTCCTTTAGATAACAAAGTAAAATCCAAACTCAAAAAATATAAGGATATATTACGAAAATTAGTTTCAAAAGGCAAGAACAAGCTTAGAAAAACTATTATTATTCAGAAAGGGGGTGCATTTTTACCAATTATTTTAGGTGCAGTTTTAAGTGCTTTGGTAAATTCCTTATCTTAAACACAATGGAGAATACAAAGAAAATGTTGTTAGTAGAACCAGAATTAATTGAAAGACTTAAAAGAAGTGACAACCAGGTGGAAAATTCAACATCTCGTCTAGATGGCGAAATGCATAAAATTCTTAGAAGGAAAATAAATGATCGAGAAAAGTGGGCTTTATATTCTCAAGCACTACAACGATATTTACATTTTGCTGAAACAGACCGAAGACCATTTAAAATACCAATAGAGATGGATGAAGTTAACCACCTTAGCGATAAGATCTACAACTTTGCTTCGGAATCCAATAAAAAGGAGAATGACGTCCAAAAGGATGAAAATGTTCGTATTGAGAAATCATTTACTTTTTTTTTTTTTTTCATTTATTTTTCAAAGGCACATATACATAATCAATTTTAAAGTTACTCGCCAAACTGCTTATGCGGTTTGTTGGCGAGACAGCGCTCATTTTTTACATTTTTATGCACCTAAAAAGGTACCGTACTTAACCCCTTACCGCATATGCAACCTATATACTCGTATATGGCTGATATAATCTTCTACTCTATTGACAGCTATTTGAGTTCAAATTTAAAACTATATTTTTTTATGACACGAAAACTTTACTGAAAACTTGAGCGGAAATTTGAATTTACCTGAGCCTGAAACGAATGTTTTTGCTACACCTCCTGGTGGATCAAAGTTTAATTTACCTAAACAATATTCTCCATCTTATATTATAGATGTTATACCTAAATCTTACAAGACAAAAACACAGACGCTACTACAAAATATTATTTTGAATAAACCTAAAATTTGGTGGAAGGAGAACGGTGAAGTAGTTATAAACAGTCAGACTATACGAAACAGTAATATTCTCGATTTGGTAGGTGATGTGGTTAGACCGCTTAAACGCCCAAAACCAGTCGGTTGGGAAGATTTCGCTAGTATGTTAAATGAGATAAAAGTGCCAACGTCATGTATTGGTAACCCAACAAATTTGGAATTTATTAATAAACTCCATTCAGCAGAACCTCGCACTTCGCAGGCTTCTATTAGCGCTCAAAACTTATCAATAACAGAAAAAAACGCATCTACTCCTCTATCTACTAAGCCAAAAACGAGATCTCATAAGAAATTAGAGTGGGAAAAATGGACTCCTTATTAGACATAAATAGAATATACTACGATGTATCAAATCCAGCTGGGTATAGTAGTTTAAATAATCTGATAAAGGAAATGAAAGGTTATATGAATAGAGAGGAAGTGAAAAAATGGTTGCAGTCCCAAGAAGCGTACACTCTACATAAACCTGTTCATAAACGTTTTTCGCGTAACAAATACATCCTGTCTAACTACAATGAACTATGGCAAGCTGACCTAAGTGATATGCGTACCTATAGTGAATACAACGATGGGTATAAATATATTCTTTGTGTTATTGATGTATTTAGTAAATATGCTTTTGCAAGAGTAATGAAAAAGAAGGATTCTGAAACGGTTAAAACATGTTTTGAAAGCATATTTACGGAAGCAAATGCAACTCCTAGACACATTCAATCTGATAAGGGTACAGAATTTGTTTCAAAGACAGTAAGAGCTTATTTTAAAAGCAAGAATATAAATTATTATACTACCAATAATCCAGATATTAAGGCTAGCATAGTTGAAAGATTTCAAAGAACTCTTAAAACAAAAATGTGGCGTTATTTCACTCATAATAACACTTACAATTACACTAATATATTACAAGATCTTCTTTATTCATATAACCATAGCTATCATTCCAGCATAAAAATGCGTCCAGTTGATGTTAACTTTGGTAATATAAGAACTGTTTGGTGTAACTTATACGAACGAAAAAATTATACACGACCTTTATTAGGAAAGGCAAGGCTAAATGTAGGTGATCATGTAAGGATAACAAAATATAAACATATATTTCAAAAGGGTTATGAAACTAATTGGAGTGATGAAATATTTGTGATTGCATCCGTTATTAATAGGTATCCGTGGGTTGTTTATACTTTAAAAGATTTAGAAGGGGAACCTATAATTGGTACATTTTATTCTAAAGAATTACAAAAAGTAACTCATCACCCCTCCATCAAGTATAAAATCGATAAAATAATACGCTCGCGGCGTATTGGCGGCAGAAAGGAGGTGTTCGTGAAGTGGCGAGGTTATCCCAATAAATTCAATTCCTGGATACCGTCATCTAGCTTAGAAACATTATGAGTGAAAACAGTTTTTACTTAACTTTGTTGAGTAATAGCTCATCTGATTATTACAATGATAATACCACTGCCCATTTTTTAACAAAATTACCTAAAACTATTAAATTAGAAGGAGAATGGGTCGTTGGCTTAGTAGAATTTCAATACCCTTGTTCCATGTATAATGTTCAAGATCTTGAAAATATAATTTATATTAAAAAAAAAGTAAAAGGACATGCGGGCAAGACAGATAAAATTGTTGATATGAAAACTCATATACCAGCGACTTCATATGACAATATTGATCATTTTCTTAATGCATTCAATGAAAATCCACTGTTAAAGAATAAAGCTAGATTCAAATATGATCAAATCTCGAAAATGGTGTCAGCGGTAGCAATGGATAAAGAAATTATGTCAATTACAACAACTCCCATATTAAGTCTGCAGTTGGGCTTTGCACCGAGATCAAATTTAAAAGACATCTCAATGGGAAAACATCCAGCCAATTTATACTTAGGTTTACCCTCACAAATGTTCGTTTATACTGATATCATTCATCCACAAGTGGTGGGAGATGTTATAACAGCATTACTAAGAATAATACCATTAGATCCAACTAAGTTTATCTATGGTGCTTACAAAACACATATTTTCTCACCTGCTCACTATGTACCCGTATTACGAAGAGAATTTGATACTATAGAAATAGATATAAGATCAACTACCGGAGCTAGAATACCATTCCAGTTTGGGTCTTCTTGCGTGAAACTACACTTCCAACGAATAAAATGAATTATAAAAGATCATCTATCTCCTGTCCATATGAACATTACTATTCACATCAAGCTGGCACTGGTATCGGAATTGTATATAAAGGGGTTCCATTTCAACGAGGACATGGAATTGGAAGTTTTTTGGGTGGTCTTTTTAGGTCTGTGCTACCATTATTATCTAGTGGTTTTAAAACAGTGGGAAAAGAAACTTTAGATGCAGGGATCGGCCTTTTATCCGATATGGTAAACTCACGACCAATGGATAGTTCGATTAGATCTAGGTTTAAAGAAGCAAGTGCCAACTTAAAAAGAAAAGCAGATGAAAAAATTGATTCATTGATGTCGGGGTCTGGGTATAAAATGTCTACAAAAAGACGTGAACCGTTCATTAACTTAAAAGCATCGCGACGAAGAGGAGCTAAAAAACAAAAGAAAAATAATATTGAAGATATATTTTCAAACTAAAAAATGTCATTCTTACATAGTCATTCATGTGAGTGCGCCAAATCTGAGTTAGACTTATTTGCTCTACCATCAACTCAAACCAGCATTGAAAGTGGTCAGTGGATTCATTATAAACCAATTTCATCACTAAGTGATGATGGCCCTATCGAGTTTCAAGTTCCCGGGTCGGGCGATGATTACATTGATCTATCACATACTTTGTTGCTTATAAAGGCCAAAATATTGAATCAGGATGGAACGAAAATAAAAGCTGACGCAGACGTTGCCCCAGTTAATAATTGGTTACATTCCCTTTTTAGCCAGCTAGACATCTATTTAAATCAGAAGCTCATATCACCTCCAAACAATACATATGCTTACCGAGCCTATATGGAAAATCTGCTTAATTATGGTTCAGGAGCCAAAAAATCTCATTTGACTTGTGGATTGTGGTATGAAGATACCCCCAACTACATGGACAGTGTTGACTCGAATAACAAAGGATTTCACGAAAGAATGGAGTTTGTCAAAGAAAGCAATGAAGTTGAAATGATCGGACACTTGCATGGTGACATATTTAACCAAGAGAAATTTCTTATTAATGGTATGGAAATGCGAATAAAATTAGTCCGTTCGAAAGAAGCATTTAATTTAATTTGTCATAAGGATGGTAAATTTAAAGTACAAATAACAGATGCCAGTCTCATTATCAGAAGAGCGAGAATAAATCCGAGTGTTTTGTTAGCCCATCAAAAAGTATTAGCAACAACAACTGCCAAATACCCGATAACAAGAGCGGAAGTTAAAGTTATAACATTACCCGCAGGTATACAGGGTAAAACGTTGGATAATATATTTCTCGGGCAAGTTCCTAAAAGATGTATTATTGGATTTGTTTCAAACTCTGGGTTTAACGGTAATTTAGCTATAAATCCATTCAATTTCCAACATTATCATATGAATTCATTTAGTTTGTATGTAGATGGTCACGAAATTCCTTCTAAAACATTACAACCCTCATTTAACTCTTCAGGTTTAATAGCCACTGCTTATCATACTTTGTTTTCTGGTACTGGTATTCATTTCCATAATGAAGGTAATGCTATAAGCAGATCCAACTATATGGGTGGTTATTCTTTATTATGTTTTGATTTGACTCCTGATTTATCTGCTAGTTCAACTTCACACTGGAATCTTGTTAGACATGGAAGTGTTAGAATCGAAGTTCGTTTTGATTCAGCTTTAAATAGCACTATAAACTGTGTTGTGTATGCTGAATTTGATAACATAATTGAAATAAATAAAAATCGCGATGTCACTGTAGATTATAACAGTTAGTAATTAAATAAATACAATGTATTCACACAATTTTTATCATTACCCCTTCAACGTTGGTTGTAAAATCATCAGTAGTCAACATATACATTTTGTTTGATATGGATTCGAATGAAATACAACTGGGTATGAATAAAATAAACCAAAGGTTTAAGTCAAATGTTTTTCCTGCAAATCGCATTCCTGTTTGGATCAATTTACCTGCTTTTATTATTAGCAATTTGGACCCCGATTCTAAACCTGGGTCTCATTGGATCGCAATTTACATTGATGTGAACGGATATGGTGAATACTTTGACTCTTTTGGCCGAAAGCCTACTGGTTATCATAAGTTATTTCTAAAAAGAAATGCTAAAAGGTGGTTTCATAACCCTAAATCACTTCAAAATTGTTTTACCTCAGTTTGTGGGGAATATTGTTTAGTTTATCTTTATTTTAAGTATCAAGGGAAAAAAATGTCTCAATTTCTAAATTTGTTTTCTGATAATACTTTGAGTAATGATCTAGTATTAAGAAATATGTTTAAACAAATCTTTGTGAAATAAAAGAATATGTACAATGAAATTATGTGTTTTATTTATAAAAAATATATATGTTACACAAAAAGTTCGATATACACAGTATTACAATTAAGACACTTAAAATAAGTTTGAAGCTAAACGTTAACTAAAACTATTTTAAACAATACAATATTTGAAAAACTTATTTTAGACCTAAGATTATGAAATTAAACAAAGCACTTTAACACTATTTATTTTCAGTTCCTAAACAATATTTAACACACTTAGGCTTTGCCGATAACTCTTTTGTGATGTTGTAAATGACATCACGAGCACTTTGTTCATGCGTGTCCCCTTCTCCGACGGTGTAGTATCTAACACGAAGATCGCAGTGTTTCCAATGCTCCAATGGCGAAACATTTTTAATTTTTTCCATGTCGTATACCTCTATTTTGATCAGATGTGAGGCATATGCCCCATCGTCTTGTCCAGATGTAAGGTATGCGACACCGTCTTCCGTCATTTTGGCGACCGTGGAAGATTTCTTGTAGACTTTCGGCTTCTTCTTGGACTTTTCGAAAAACACGTCGATGTTATTGGATGGTCGCTTCTTTGCTATGGCCTGCTTGACTTTGAAAGCAAGCGTCCCTTCCTCATCGCTCGCTTCGTCTTCGTGTTCATTGAAGTAGTAGTTCTTGAAGGTATTCTCGGTAAACTGAAATAATAATATCAATTAAAATTACACACAAACATACACACAAGAGTTAAACATGATAATTAAACAATTATAGAGTAACACAATTTAATTACTTACATCCATGATCACAAGTGATAATCAAAACTTCAATGTGTAGAAACCAAGAGCTCTTAACTGAACTGGTGGTCTAAAGATACTATATAATTCACCCTCAGCAGCGGCCTTTTTATATGAATTTGTGTTTAAAAAAAACCTCAGGCACGCTAGTGGGAACAGAGGACCACCTAGGAAGAGACACGTTTTAACAGGATTTTGAAAGTCACTACCCCATCTATCTAACTGGTATAAACAGGAATGCAATAAATTATAGCACTAAATAACGGAAACTTTGTTTACATATACCTACAAGTTGAAACCTGACCTAAAGACGGCCATGTTAACTGTCTATCAATAATTAGCAGTCAATTTCTCACATATACCAAACTTATTTACGAGTGGATAAAAAATCAAGACAACACAAATGTCTCGATCAATAATAATCTGGAATCAATAAAATTTAAGACAAAAACTGCTAACATATAGGTAAATATGTAAAATATTTGGTATGAAATCATCACCCATTATGTATATATACAATAGTTTAGGTATAATTCCTATCGTAAATACACATTATTGATTTCTTAAAAGGTTTGAAAGAGACAGCAACGTGCGAGTGCAAATCCTAACGTAACAGAGGTGGCTATATAAAAAACCCTATTGAATAAAAATAGTATAGGTATGATACCTAGTCGTAAGTACATACAGAGTAAGTAAGTATGTAATTGTATATAAATAAATGGGCGTTGCAAACAATACAGGTTTGAAAGAGACAGCATGAAAATCGTGGCACGTTAAGGGCCTATATAAAAGAAATACCTAATCTTAAGTACATAAGAAAAGGAAGTAAATATGTAATTATATATAAACAGGCGTTGCAACCAATATTGTTCTCGCAACGTAACAGAGGTGGCTATATAAAAAAACCCAATTGAATAAAAATAGTATAGGTATGATACCTAGTCGTAAGTACATACAGAGTAAGTAAGTATGTAATTGTATATAAATAAATGGGCGTTGCAAACAATACAGGTTTGAAAGAGACAGCATGCAAATCGTGGCACGTTAAGGGCCCATATAAAAAAAATACCTAATGTTAAGTACATAAGGAGGAAGTAAATATGTAATTATATATAAATAGGCGTTGCAACCAATATTGTTTTCTCAAAGAGCTGTACAGTTTGAAGGAGGCGACATGCAAAATCGTAACGTAATAGGTGTTCATATAAAAAAAAACCTATGTAATATAAATAGGTCAGGTAAAATACTTATTCCTAAGTAGATATGGAGTAAGTAAATATGTAATAATTATTAAATTAATTAATTGTTGCAAACACGTACAGAATAAATAAGATCGGAGTGAGACCACAGGCAGTAACAATAGCATGTCGCCGAGTCGTGGTAACAATAGAGACAATAGAAAGGGCCGGCGAGGGTTTTATGGTAGAGTCGACGAGCGTGTATTGTTTATGTAGCGGAGTGCAGAAGTGATAGAAGGAGACTCCGGGCACTGTCGGGACCTATCGCAATCGATCCAAATGGGGCCCTATTTGTTTTTTTTTTTTTTTTTTTTTTTTTTTTTTTTTTTTTTTTTTTTTTTTTTTTAGGTCGGGAAGACTGGGATCAGGGGTGGGACACCTGGTGGGCGAGGGGCGGAGCTAAAGGGGGGGCGTGAAACCATGGGGCAGAACCGGCGCTTCTATACTACTTGCATGTTCGGGTCAAATCTTGCAAGCTAAATTAGACCCACTTAGAGCTGAAACTTCACATGCATATATAAGTTGGATGACAATGCATTATTATGGTGCCATCGAGCTGATCTGATGATGGAGACAGGAGGTAGCCATAGGAACTCTGTGATAAAACAACGCAACCGACCAGCAAAATAATCCTTATTACCGCGGACAAATTTCATCGACGTTTATTGGCTAAGTTTGACTTCGTACACCCCCCCCCCCCCCCCCCCGCCTCCTGCGCACTTTGAGAGTCAGTTGTGCCGCGGCTCTCAACCCCAAAAATACGTCGATGTGATGCCGAATAGATCCGCTACACACGTTAGTAATGTCATTTCGATGTACGGGGACAAAAAAAAATCATTCCGGAGTTTGCTATATATTGTCTTTTTTGTTTCATATTTGTTATTTTTCAAATATTTACAGATCGTGTATTTTGTACCTGTGAGTTTAAATGTCGCGATAGTTAATGAATGTGGGATTTAGTTATTTTTTTATAATTTTATTTCACCTCAGTTTATCATTCCACCAATTTCATTCCGGTGATTTCGGTGTAGTAAAATGGCTTTAATACCCACCAGAATGAAAATAGCACCGGAATGATATCAAAGGTAGGTGGAGTTTTATATCATTCCCGTGCATACTTATCATTCACGTGCGAGTCATTATTTTCATTCCGGTGGAAAAATGTCATTCAGGTGGAGTGTTATATCATTCCTGTGTATACTTATCATTCACGTGCGAGTCAAGTTTTTTAATCTCCGATAATTCTCAAAAGGCTTAAGATATCAAGTGCTCTGTAAGAGGCTTATCAAAGAACAGTCTGAGGTGTCGATTGACATTAAAAGAAACATCGAAGAAACGTAAATAAAGAATTACACCGGAATGACACAAAAAACTAGTACTGTTGAAATTGACCCAATAAGTTGTTTGCCGTGTAATAAAAATACCAAGTATAATGCTTAAAAATAATTGGTAAAAGTTTCTTGGTACAATCAGCAACAAAAGTAGCGGATAAAACAACGCGCCAAAAGTATCCGTTATTCCGGATAAATTTTCTAAAATATGTAGATAAATCTCTAAAATTCACGTCTAAAAGTATATATTTTAGAGTCTTAATTGTTCTAAATATAGAACTGTCTCTTTTTGTTATTCTGTTACAGAATATTAGATACTTTTGAAGCGTTGTTTGATCCGCTTCTTTTTATGCTGACTATACAATGTACAAATATCTGTAGATACTGGTATTAAAATGCCTGATCCTCTGATTACACATCTGTTGAATTTGTCTTATATTTTCCCTAGTTCGGCCACGAGTAGCATCGCTCCAGGAATCGGAACGTGTTTACAATTTGAATGGATTCTACAGACGTTCTAGAGTAATACTATAGTTACGGTACTGACATAACGCATTAGTTTAGCAGCAGCAGCCTTAAAGCCAATTTACAAATGAAAAAAAAATATGTCTTTTCATTATATTGAGATTATGGTCAGTGTATAAAGCTGTTGTGTGGATTAGGCTTGTATAACTTTCATACTGCTTGGGTATAAGAATCATGGTTCTTTAGTATCAAGGAGATTTTCTAAATTATTCATGATTTAGATTAGCTGTCATTTGATGTATCTCATCAGCTTAGTAGTCAAGAAATATATCTAAAGCTTTTTTTAAATATATTTTTCTTTTTCTATGACAGGTGACGGCGACGTTTTCTATAGAAAACTGAAGTATCAGACGCCCCAGTTCGGGCCAGACCGTTGTATGTAGCGTGAATCATCCTTTACTATGAATAACGTATTTCATCGGGAGAAATATACCCCATTCCTTTTGCATATCTAAATCAGGGTTTCCCTAAAAAAGTTACGATTGTTAGTCCTTCGTCCGGATTGCGGGAGAACTTGGCGAGTGTCAGGGATTTAGAAACCTTAACTAACCTAAGCTACTTAACAATTTAGAGTTGGTCAAAAAAAGAGAAGGTTATAATGTAGCTACAGGTGACGATGACTAGATAAGGGACTCAAATTGTCGAGAAATCATGAACGAGAGGATTTTTCGAGTAATTACCATCCAGGATATGTCAGAAGTCAGGGTGATATCCGGACTTTTGACATAATATTCATTTTTTTCTTTTGTCAACCCTACCTGTGACCAGGAGTAGGCCAATACGAGGGTCACACTAAAAGGTTTGCATAACTTTTAAATGGAGCCATTTATAACAATAATACTAAATTTACTGCTTCTCAAAATATTCCCCCTTACATTTTATGCACTTATCCATGCGCTCGAACCATTTTTGGAAGCATAAGGCCCAATCACTTGACTGCATGTTTTCGACGTGGTGATTAAACGTAGTAACTGCCTATTCGGGGGTCTTAAATATCTAACCCCTCATTAAATCTTTCATTTTGGGAAATAGATAGAAGTCATAGGATGCAAAGTCTAGACTATAAGCCGGATGAGTGACATTTTACACATTTTCGGAATTCAAAAATCCTTATGTGTTTTTTGCGGTATGGGGGACGCATTGTCATGATGCAGGAGGATGCGGCTTCTTGGTCGTCTCTCACGGACTCGCGTCTCTCGTCATCGGTGATTCGTCGGTTTCCTTCAATAAGTCGTGTCACAGCAGCAACGTTTTCTTCAGTGACGACGATCGACCCTCACGAAAGTCATCATTAAGAGTAACACGGCCAAAATCACCATACCAACGCCTCACGGTGCTCAGATGTGGTGCTTCAAGCCCAAATGCATTTTGAAGGCGAGCACTACACTCTTACGAAGTAAGCGAACTTTTAAAATCATACAAAATCATAGCTCTAAAATCTTTTCGTGTTAAATCCATGTTGAATGCAAGTGGTTTACTTTTACAAGCCATTAAAAACAAATGACGATTTGCCGCCAATATTTATCGAATTCCAACAAAAGCCCGTATTTTTTTTTAAATTAACGGCTCGTAATTCAAATGTTTGAATACGACGAGTGGCCAGTAGTGTAAAACATTTAGTGTGGCCTATGTAGTACGTACATCCACCAAGCTTTTAACCAACAATCTATCGGTATCCACTAACTTCAAACGAGTGCGATGCATTGAATCTTCCAAATTAAAATTATATTTGGATAAAATGAAGATAAACAGAACAAGGCCTCTTGGCACGGGTTGGAAGGCGACGGGTTGGCGGGCTTTTCAAGGGCTCGGGTCGTCTTACATCAAACAGATACACGAGCCCCTACAAGTCTACAATGAGTCATTATTTGAACGCAATAGACCGTGAGTGCGAGGCCATTACTGCGTATGCCACAATGGCTTATTGAGAGCATGTGGTGTCTCAGTTTGCAACTATAAAATATAAATAGATGTTGTTGTGTTTTTTACCTCCTCTGTATAAATCCGACTCAAAATAATACAAGACTCAGAAATGTAAGCAAATCAGTGTGTAGCGTGATGTCATACCCCGCGTAGCAGTACAAAAAGTAATAAAAAATCAGTAACTACCAAAGTTATTAATTTGTTTGTGAGATATTGAATTTAAGTGAATTGTAATATAATTTATTGTATTTACATCTATATTATAACCTTCCTATAATATATTTAGTAACGATAAACTAACCGCCTATATTAACAAACCTGTATCTGTAGGTGCATCGTAATTTTAACTTGATCGATAACTGGTACCTGACTTGCATTCTGAGTAGAACATCTCTGAGAAACAAAGAAATTTGATTTAGCCTGTATCACAAAATAAAAAATAAAGAGAAGGTCCGTTCTCGCCTTTCTTGAAAATACATACCTAAACTTGCCCGACTCACTAGGGTTGCTTCTGTATTAATTTCGAATTTTAAAAAGGAGTAGGTAATATAAGTTTACAGACATACATACATCGATTCGTTTATACATACATCTTATCATGTTTACATTCCTTAGAGACTGCATTTTAACGTGCATGACAGTAGGTACCTACGTAGCGGCGGGGATGTCAAGTGAGCAACGCGCGCACGGCCCGACTAAGCTCTGCCCGAGCGTGCCCGAGAACGCCTGTAAATGTAACGTCTGTCATGTCACTTGCCCACAAATGTGAGCGTGCGGCGAAAATGGCACTTTGTACTGAGCGGACTCTCTGCTCCGGCGCGCGTCGCCGCTTTTCACTTTGTGCCTCTATTCTAATATCAGTCGAGATAACGTTTTATTAGAAATGAAGTGTCAGTTGCAAAAAAAATGACAAATGTCGCGTGTTACTTGATATCGAACGATATGGCAGTCAGCCCCGACTCTAGTTTGTGTCTGAATTAAAAAAAACAACGTAAACAACTTGCGCGAAAAAGTTTGCATTACCGCTACTTTCACGTTTAATTAGCTTGTAAGTATAAAATTACTTAATTTTATTGAAGCTTATGATAATGATGTTGATAAAGCAGTGTAACTCTACATAATTTTTTGTATGTAGCAGTCACATAAACTTAATTCGTAAGTAAGGGCCTTTTAATTTCGTTTTTAAAAACTTAGAATTTCTAAATTATTTCGGTTTTTTATTGTCTTTTAATTTCCACTTTATAACGCAAATCTATCTATCAAACTTGAGTCATTATGTTATACAATTGTTAATGTGTCACTAACCATAATATCCATTAGAGCATTACCCTACTTTTTACTAGAACAGAAAGGAAAGGGCGAGCCTGACCTAAATGCGATCGCATTTACACACCTTGTTCACTTTTCTTTTCTCAATTCTTTAATGGCCACTAATTAGCCTTCTCTACAGCTTCCTCGGAAAATTTATTCGTATTATCTCAATTGAAGTTATTCAATTTCTTGATCAATTATCTGCCAGTACTTTTATGTAGTTCTTCGAACGGTTTTTATTCATTTTTTTTAATATGATTATTGTTTTTGGATGAACCTGTAGTAGATACGACATGAATAGTACTAATGATACAAGTAATGAAATTTAATTTAATTCTCTTTATAAATGTTATATGTATATGGATCAATGTTGTCTGCAATAAATGATTTAATTAAAAATAATAATAATTAATTAAACTGTTTCCTGTTTGCTAAAGATTATTTAAATTATATAAAAAATATTATATAAAAAAAGAAACAAATATCAAAATTGAACTGACAATAAGAGAATCACTTGTGAGTTTGCCTGGCCGTATTTAGTTATAAAAATAAAATAAAAAATTCAGCCTATATACGTCCCACTGGTGGGCCTAGGCCTCCTCTCATGCGAGAGGGCTCGGGCTATAGTCCCCACGCTACCCCAATGCGGATTGGGGACTTCACATACACCTTTGAATTTCTTCGCAGATGTATGCAGGTTTCCTCACGATGTTTTCCTTCACCGAAAAGCTAGTGGTAAATATCAATTAATGACATTTCGTACATAAGTTCTGAAAAACTCATTGGTACGACCCAGGATTTGAACCCGCGACCTCCGGATTGAAAGTCGGACGTCATATCCACTCGGCTACCACCGCTATTTAGTTATAAAATAAACTTTTCACGTCAGCAGCTAGAACAAGGGTAATTTGCTGCTTAAAAACAGTTAGCAAAATCGCATTTTGCTCATGCTCATTGCTGAATCTATTATAGAATCTTTCGCTTGCACGGGACTCAAAACAAGCACTCGAAGAAATATCAAACTTTGCTCTCTTGTTGTACAAATAACAATTTTGATTCCGTTACTAGATAGGTAACAAAATTTCGTCATTGCAATACTTTGAAGTCATTTATTTCGTCCGTTTTCGCCATTATTACACATTCATTCTCAAACTCGATAACATGAAATAAATCATCAACCATAATGCTGATCCACTTTTGAATTAAAGAACACGTGGGTCTGAGAACCCGAGATTCCACCCGACTCGTGGCATTTGCGTGATAACACGATCACGACTCAATCGTTACGATACGTTTTCGATTTTTATTACACACGCGTGCGATGTCAATATGGTTTGACGTTCGACATTACTAAACTAACATCCACAGTCCACTGTACAGGTGACATTGCAAAAGTGAATGGAATAACAATAAATTTAAAGGGAAACTTAGTTTAACCTCTAGCCAAGATAATTGAGTTCTCAGAATGAATATATATTAGATTACCCAGAATAAATAAATTGATAAAATAAATAAATATTATGGGGAAACCTTACACAAATTGACTACCACACAGTAAGCTCAATGAGGCTTGTGTTGTGGGTACTCGACCACGATGTATGTATATATGTAATATATAAACACTTAAATACCTAGAAAATATCAATAACTCAACTCTTGACCTATAGTTTCCATGCTATATTAGTAATTATTAGGATTTCTTTCATAAATTAATATACTCAATAAGTGTATCATACTTTTGGATCATCCTAATTTATCAACTAAATCAATGAATAGTTAGGAACATGAAACGAATTTCATCTAGGTATTAAAATGGATGTAATTGAAGGAAACATTGAAATAGTGATAAAGTAAAAACCAAGGCAAAATGCAATTCCTCATCCCATCACAAAGATTTTCCTCAAGTTTCATTCAGTCGAAAAAAAAAATATCACTTTGTTACTCTGTAGTCAAGTCTGTCAAGTTGCTAGCCTTGAAATTAACACATTAACCACTGAGCTACGGTCGTAGCGCTACGTCGTAGCCGATACATGGCTTTCTTAGTATGTATAGTCTGTGCGGAAAGAGAAGAGTCGTTGAATGTATGGGGCCCAATACATTCCACGACTCTTCTCTTTCCGAACAGACTCTAGCGGAAATGTTTCATAGATGCAAAACGACAACGTGTTGTGATTAGCGCTGAATGGGTTATGGTTACAATTTTATCAGTTTTAAGTACCTACCTACCAATGCGTGTTAACTTACAATCAACTGAGCGGTTTTCCAAGTCCATTTTTTTCGTAATAAGAGGACATTACATTTACTAGAACATTTTACCGTCGCTTATTATGGCAGTAGTAACTTCATATTACTTGATATTTACTACGTCATCAACTTTTGCCTACACGTTTTGGGCTAATTTTCCGTTAGATTTCGGTAAAATTATATTGATGGATCTTATAGAGTTCCTTTAACGAAAATAATAAGCAAGTCTCGGAAAAACGCTCATTTTTGAAAACATAACCCTTCAACAGAGACATCCTTATGCCAATGTCAATTGATTAAAATTTGCCCCAATTAAAATATCCTAATATGAACGAACATTTTCGACTCATATATGACTAAATACTGGTTATGCTTTCATGATGACTGACGTTTTCCCGAGCTATTGTCTTAAACCCACTGAATTACGAAAACGTATGTTATGTTCGTAACTACACGAAAAATTACATGCATTTTTTTACATCCAATTTACGATTTCGTAATTATTACACACAGAATGAGGAGCTCTACAAACCAGCCAAATTTTATCAAAATCTAACTAAATAAATAGGTATCGAGAATAAAATAAAAATCAGCCAGTTACGCTTTACGAAAGATTTAAACTTTTAAACACAATTTTGTATTGGTCTCCACGATGCTTAGAGAGCCATGATAGCTATGATTAGAGTTAATAAAAGATTGGTGATTATGAGTATTTTGAGACACCGACGAGTAAGGTTATCTGTAAACCATAAACCTCTTGCAGGATCTTGATAAATGTGTTTCAAGTCTAAATCACTATCAATATATATAAAATACACCTTATAAAACAAAGTCCCCCGCCGCGTCTGTCTGTCTATATATTGGAGATAAACTTAAAAACTACTGAACGGATTTTTATTCAGTTTTACTATCAATTGAGTAAACAATTAAATAATTTGCTAACCCGGGCGAAGCCGGGGCAGGTCGCTATTTATTTATTATTCTTAATAGTTAGAGAAAACACTTATAAAAGGTATCAAACACTGACGGTAATCTCGTAAAGGAACCTAGGGCCAACGATGGGTTTTCTACACTAATCACTTCATAGAGTTGCATTTGCTTTCTGTTGAGGATTCTAAAAGACTGATTTCGTATTTGGACAAAGCAAAACTATGATTTTGAATTGGGATTATAACCAAGAACGAATTTTACTTACAAGTAGAGTTGAGATTCTACCTCATTCATTCCAATGAGTTTCTACGAGAATGATCTCGTAGCGAGTTGACGCCACGACGACGGTATGATTCCTGAACCGAATATTTTTTGACAGTGGTTTGAATGTACGTAAAGACGTAGTATAGTTTAATATCTTCCATATGTCATAACAAAGGTTTTGTGGTAAGTAACGCATTTATAATGGGTTTTCAGTTGAGATCGTATACCTATAATCAACATTTGCGTGCATTTACACTATAAGTACGAATTTTACGTGCACGTAAGGACTCAAGTTTGAGTTCATTTGTTTTTCCAGAAAGCAACGGGAGCATCTCATGATGTACCCGTTCTGGACCAAGATCTTTATCAACATCGCGTAACGTCAGTTGAGATTCGATTTCGTTCGCATAAGACACGCGATCACGAGCGGCAGGACTTACGGCCGTGGATCTCGTGAGCGTCGCTCATCACCGGGTGATGGTCTCACCTGAGAGCGTCCCGCCCACTTGTGGCGGTCACGGGGCATCACATCATAAAGCACAACACGGGAGCGCGCGGGCGGGCATCGCGCGGGCGGCGCTGGCTCGACGGAGCAGCCGTACTGACTGCCCGCTCCCGCGGCCGCCGCGCCCGTCGCCACGGTGTTACCAGTGGAGTACAAAACGCTGCTTTCATTGTTTGAGTCAAAACCGTCCCGGAGACTTAGCTAGCTGAGTGACAATCGTACATCGATAAACGCATGAACGAAAAAGAAAAGTATCGGAATGACAGACGCTACGAAAAGTCATGTGACTAAAAGTATTTCCATACATTATTTGAGCTTGAGTGGGGCCTACGTATAAACCACGATATGACTGGATACACATGCGACGTTATAAAACCGATCTACATGTCGGAGATACTGTGTTTAAAGAGGTTGCTAAATTGAAATACGATCAACGACAACAACACCCATGACGTGGAAAACGACATTCGCATTCAGAATGCCTTTCGGTGCGGTACAGCTCCGCACAGTCTTTTTAAAGTTAATTTTAAATACACTGGACGCCTTTATTCACATTCGCAATATTTACGCATCTACCAAAAACTCCCAAAAACCCTCACCTCTCCTGGTAACCCCACTCTCGTCTCTCGGCACGCACGCGCGCTGCGCCCCGCACCCCGCAGCAACCCTTGCTCCCATCTCACTACTTACTTAGATATTATCAATAAAATTATTGTACGACAAATTCCTGGCCCACCTGTCAAATGCGTATCGACCGTGAAAACTGCGGGCCGTGAACTTTACAACTTACATTGCGTTAATGGGTAGCCTATAGAACGTCTCTGTCCCGTATTTAGACTTATAGTATAGTGAAGGCTTAGAAATGTCTCTGAATGAAAGAATTGGATGCAGCGTGCATAGTACACGTTTTCCGTACGCCTTTGTGAATATATTTTACATTTCGTTGAAAAGTAATTCACACCAAAAAAAATTGAACTTAATGACTAATTCAAAAAATAACTGAACTTATGTAATAAGGAATAAATTTTGATCAATATCCTAAAACTGATTTTGTTGTTATAAACCGACCTGTTGGCAACAAATAGTTCGCAAGTCACGGTTTGTGTGTAATTATTAACATAATTATTTTCTTACTGTTATGCAAACACTTCTTTCAGTGCAGATGTTTAGCTTCTAGATTATAAAATAGATAAACAAATAAATATTATAGGACTTTATTACACAAATTGACTAAGTCCCACAGTAAGCTCAATAAGGCTTGTGTTGAGGGTACTTAGACAACGATATATATAATATATAAATATTTATAAATACTTAAATACATAGAAAACACCCATGACTCAGGAACAAATATCCATGCTCATCACACGAATACATGCCCTTACCAGGATTTGAACCCGGGACCATCAGCTTCGTAGGCAGGGTTACTACCCACTAGGCCAGACCGGTCGTTACGATTATGTTTGTTTTACTATTTTTAGGTCCTCAGAGAGAACTTAGGTGCAGTAAGAGTGTTTCCATATTGTCCGATCCGATGTAGGGTGTCTGATGCGACTACAAAGAAGCAAAAAGTAACAAGTGCGTTTATATTTTTTTCATCACACTTGCTCGAAAAAGATCTTATTGCATGCAGATGTACTGAAGGACAAAGGCCTATATTGTTCCCGTGGGAGTAATGGATTGTGAAAAAAAGCTATAATTCCCTAGGGATAACTTTTTTTTAATTATGTCATTCATTCATACAAACCAAATAGCGGAAATGAGTTTTACTTTAAAATTACTGCCTTTAATAATTAGGGTTCCGTACCCAAAGGATCAAGGGACCCTATTACTGAGACTTCGCTGTCCGTCCATCCGTCCGTCTGTCACCAGGCTGTATTTCATGAACCGTGATAGCTAAGCAGTTGAAATTTTCACAGATAATGTATTTCTGTTGCCGCGATAACAAAAAATACTAAAAACAGAATAAAATAAATATTTAAGGGGGCTCCCATACAACAAACATAATTTTTTTGGCGTTTTATAAATAATGGTACGGAACCCTTCGTGCGCGAGTCCGACTCGCACTTGGCCGGTGTTTTAATATGTTTGGTTATGTTTTTAAAAAAATATTTTGCTTTTTTTTATCAGCCGTTTAAAATATTTTTACATAATTTTCAATCGAGGCTGAATGCCTTAGAGACCTAACCTGTCAACAAATGACAATATGGCGGACGAATGTTTGATATGTCACGGTACTTAATGGATAATTCCGCTTAAAATTTAGTTTTTTCTTCACAAGTGAGATGAAAAACATTGTGTGTAAATCCGGGGGAAAATTGCAAACTCGCGTCTTTAATTCCCTCGCTTGTTTCACTTACCCCTCTCGTTGCACAATAGTACATTGTACAATTATACGTTTAATTATTGTTTGTTGTTCAAAAGAAAGCGTTAATGCAAAATAAAAGGACTTGATGCCAAAGTCATCTGACATCCGATATCGGACAATGTAAAAACGCACTAAAGATTGAATATGATGAAAAATAATTTTCTACAAATATGTTTGTAAGGCCCAGGTGACGCTGCTGGTGGCCTAGCGGTAAGAGCGTGCGACTTGCAATCCGGAGGTCGCGGGTTCAAACCCCGGCTCGTACCAATGAGATTTTCCGAACTTATGTACATTTGATATTTACCAGTCGCTTTTCGGTCAATGAAAACATCGCGAGGAAACCGGACTAATCCCAATAAGGCCTAGTTTACCCCCTGAGTTGGAAGGTCAGATGGCAGTAAAAAAACTAGTGCATAAGCCAATTCTCGGGATTAGTTGCCAAGCGGACCCCAGGCTCCCACGAGCCGTGGCAAAATGCCGGGACAACGCGAGGAAAAAGAAACCCCAGGCAGGGTATTATTAGAAGGTGACAGAAATATGTAGGTGATCTACTTTTACACTTTTTTCGTCTTCGCCAGACAGGTAAAAAAACAAGTGGTCGGTTACGTTGCAAAATGAAACCAATTTATGTAAGTGACCGAGCGGCATTCGGATTTTATAAATCTTATATTGATACCGTAAAATGGTCCTATTTTGCTCCCTTGTGAATAATTATGATCCAATTCTGTAAGTGATTTAACGTGAAAACAACAACAAAGCAATAGAATAATAAATCATCATAATCTAATTTCTATTATTTGAAGTAACTTTGCTCCTCTAAGTAAACTATAGGTAGGAGCAAATATACCTCAAACAATGGGTATCTTTTGTTTCTTATTCGTTGCTTCATATATTCAGTAAAATCTTTCATAACTGTGATTTACCGACAAAAATATATTAGATAAGATCTTCTTCTCGTTCCTCGCTCAGCCCATTGGAATAGGCTAGATGACATTTTTTTATTAATGGCATCAGTCGTTCAGATACGTTTTTATTAGAATCAAATGTCTGTATGGGACCCATTGCATTACGAGTAAAGCAATACAAAAGTCAGAAATGATAGTCAAAGTCGTACTTCAGTCGTACTTCACTCGCGAAACGCTCCCAACAAAACGATAAGCAAACGTGACGTCACGGTCACCAAGAGCCCATCTTGAAGTATGAAAAACATTAAAATTGCGATTTTGTCGGTGAAATATTGCGTTTGTGTATATATTTGACATACAATATTTTTTATAAAATGTAAGGAATCGAATGGTAAGTTTATTCCTTTTTGGAAATAAAAAAAACCTTTAATTTTGAAATTTTTAGGTCGTATTTTTTTATCATTTCCATATATTATTTTAATAACCACATTATTGCGATAAATTGCTCATTTGCTATCTATTATACTAGGTTTTGTTATAAAAAATTTCCTACTCCTCTACTGTTATCTGTCATTTATGCATTCATTAACACGAATATAAGAACATACATAAAAGGTTTCAAGAAAAGTCTATATTGTCTATTCCTCATAACAGCTCTTGTGCTTTTAATCGCTATAACGTTACTGCGATTAATGGCTACCAACCTAACAAAATCAAAACGGATACAGTTTTAAACTAAGTGCATTGCTGCCAACTTACAAAATATTCATTTGGTTGCATAGTAAAAACAATCACTTCATAAGTCAGAAACACGCATGTGACACCTGTAATATAGCAACACCCATAGACTACGAAGACCTCTTAGCGTTAGTCTTCGTAGGCTACGGTGGCCAAAATCGAGAAAATAGTGTCCAAAAATTTAATTTAGCAAGTAGCAAGTACCAGGGCCTCATGAGTTACGAGAAGGTGTCGCCGACCGGCCGGCCGCGGCCCGGGGCGGGCCGGGCGCGTAACAAGGTATGCTCGCGCGTCTTGGCTATATACTTTTGCTTTGTTTGCCTAAATTAAGATTTATTTTTGTTGACTCGTAGGAAAAGTATTGTATGCAACGTTGTATAAGTAGGTCAAAAAATGCTCGTGGCGTATTCCTTTACAATGTTCGCTTACGCCTTCGGCTCCGGCTCACATTGTAACTCACGCCACTCGCCTTTTTTGACCCTTCTTATACAACTGTTGCATAAAATACTATTACATGTGTCATCTCATCATCCCTATTGCCATCCAGCGAGGAGACGCGGCCAGTCTTATGGGCACATTACCAAATGGTAGCGGCATAGGTGATATCTATAAGTAGATATAATTTAGACCCCACAGGTTAAGATTGGTTCAGTCTAGTTTCAATTTGTAAAAGCGTGTATTTCTTCATCTGAATATATTTAAGTAATAATGAATAGTCAAAAAGATGAAAAGTATTCGTAATATCCTTCATTTGGAGTAGGACCATTTAACGGTATGTAAATTTGGATTTACAGACTGTATAGTTATGGCTACGGGCGGTAAATTAAATCAGATATATAATTTATCCGTGTTATCATTAATTAAGAAGGTTGTTTAGGTTAAACTTAATTATGACTACGTAATTAATTTTTGAAAATTTAATGAGCAATGTACTGCAAACATTACGAGATATAACATGACATGACATTATACGAGCTTTTTATAGTAACTGCCAAAGTCGTTAACAGTTACTTAAAAAACTTGTATGTTGTAACTTGTATTGCTTTCCATAGCGGGCTGAATTATTTTGTATGGTCAATACTTTCATTGTGTTTTTAAGCAAAATTTATCTCAATGGGTATATTTCTTAAGTTCTATGCTAGCCGTCGTTTAAATATTCGCCCGTATTGAATTTACACACTGTATATTTTTTTTTTTTATGTTAGAGGAGGCAAACGAGCAGACGGATCACCTGATGGTAAGCGATTACCGCCGCCCATGGACACCTGCAACACCAGAGGGGTTGTAAGTGCGTTGCCAGCCTTTAAGATGGGAGTACGCTATATTGATATACATATACATACACTGTAAAATAACATCAAATTGACATCCATTTGTAAGTTCGAATCGGCTTCCTGCAGTATTGGGGCTGGGGGTGGCTCGGGACCAAAATTATTTGAGACTTCGTACATAAACCATGACGCCGAGACCTACAAAACAAATTAACTTTTCAGAACCTACATTTCTTCTCTTTCCAATCTTATTACTATTCTAAAACGAGAGGTCAATTCTCGAATGCGATATTTTCAAATAAAAACAAACATTCCAGCGAATTGAGAAGCTTCTCCTAGTAAAAAAAAGTGTCCGCACTAAATCATGCCAGGCTGTTTAATCAATTGATACCACTGGTACCTTTAAATATAATACATATTCTTCAAATGTTATAGAGCTCTACTAAGAAAGGACAAGATTTTCAAGACATGCGTCGCTTAATGACATAATCCGTCGATCTCTTGCCACCATCAATGTGCCTGCTCTTCTTGAGCCGACTGGCATTATCAGGGATGATGGCAAGAGGCCTGATGGGGTGTCCTTGGTTCCTTGGAGCTTGGGACGGATGTTAGTGTGGGATGCTACCTGCGTAGACACACTGGCACCGTCCTACCTCCAACGGACTAATGTAAAAGCGGGCGCAGCGGCGGAAAGCGCCGAAATTTTGAAACGTAATAAATATAAGAGCCTCGGTAGAGAGTACCATTTTGTACGATTTGGCGTTGAAACTTTCGGTCCATGGGGTCCCAGCGCGCACAAGTTTTTTGGAGAAATCGCGAAACGTCTGGTTGACGTAACTGGTGACCGAAGAGCTGGCGGCTTCCTCGCACAACTTATCAGTATTGCGATACAACGAGGAAATGCCGCCAGCATCCTTGGTACAATGCCTCAAGGGCCTATTTTAGATATAAGCTAATTATAGTAATCATCTGTATATATCCATTATGTATATTGTTATTGTCAATAAATATTGATTTGATATTTAAAAAAAAAAAACAAAAGGATTTTATAACATTTGACCTCTGAGGGAGAAAATGGTTATTGATTCGTTAAAATGTATGGTGGTCAGCATCAGCGTCAGCGAGCACGCTCGGAGCGTTCGTTTCGTGGCCGGGTCGTGAGTTTTTAATTAAGTACCTCTACGCGAACGAAAGCGCGGGCGAAGACTAGTTTCATCATCATAATCTTAGCCTGCTGTCGCCCGCTGCTGAGCATAGCTAGCAACACTAAAGCAGCACACTAAAATTCCTTTCAACGCTGAATATAGTAACAAAAGGCGCAAAGATATTATACAAGGTGCCCGTGAGCATTGCGAGTGATTTTAACGGTGCATTCCTGATGGCAACAGAAGCAAAAAATGTTATATGAATTTTTGTGAAATTCGACAAAAAAATATTCCCTCCAACTCCTTCCTGTACATAAAACGTATTTTTTATTGATAAACACATAACCTAAAATTAGCTAAAAAGTTTTTTTTTATTTGAGGGTTCTCGAATACATTTTTTTTTTAATTTTTCGATGTCAATGAATAGGTATGTCCAGACTAGACCTCAACGTGGCAATACCGCAGTCAAAAATTTGTTTTGTACCGACTTATGGCGAAAGAATGATTTCGAAAAACATTTAATTATCTCTGAAACTAGGCCTAATCCAGAAAATTTTATATGACATTTTAGTTTCTAAATATTACCAGGAATGCATAGTTAAAATGTCTCGCAATGCTCACGGGCACCTTGTATGTATTCAAATCGTACAGAGAAAGCACGTATTTTCATCTAGATTTTTTGTCTTTTTGGGCCCATTTTTGTACAACATTTAAATGCAAAACTAGACATCACTAAGCTATGCTGCTTTTAAGAATACTCTACGACACGCCCTTAAAAATATGACATACGATGATACAGAGAACTTACTAATAGTCGTAAAATGATTACTTACTCTACTTTAATCTTTAATAATAAAATAAGTTATTTTGTTAAGGTGATAAGATTATTTATTGTTTACTATTTATAATTATAATTAAGTGAATAATTACAAATCAATTAATATTGTCCTTTTCTGCCTGAAAAACAGGAACTCCTAGTTCATCATCATCATCATAAATTTAAGAGCTGCACTCTTGTCGGTGAAGCAATCTCCAGGCATGCTTTTCATTGGCCTCTTCCTTGACGGCCTGATACGACACGACGTTCACTTTCTCCTTCACTTGATCCATGTATGCCCTTCTTGGCTTTCCTCTATTTCTCCTTCCTTCTACTTTTCTTTCTATGATGGTCTTGATGAATTCGTCGTGTCGTAACAGGTGTCCCAACATGTTTCCTCTTCTACTTTCGATGGTTCTCAATAGGCACCGCTTTTCTCGAACTCTATTTAAGACCTCCTCGTTGGTTACTTTTTCTGTCCAGCTTATTTTCTCCATACGCCGCCAGCACCACATTTCAAAAGCTTCAAGGCGTTTTCTGTCTCGTTGAAGCATCGTCCACGTTTCGCTACCGTATAATCCTAGTTCAGGCATTTCTAAACTTTTCCTTATCCTAAATCCTTAGTCTTTAAGAGCGACCACTGTACAATACTTTTTTCAATAAATTATTTGTATTTGTATTGGCTTCTCTTGGCCTTCTCCCGGCCGGCCCTAGATTAGTCTCATCCAGAGGTCCCCGCGATCTAACGAATATCGTCCACCCAACGAGCTAACAGACACCAGGCGCTTTTTTCATCCAAAAGCCGTCAGAACCAATCCGTCAGAATTTTGGTCCACTTGCCATGAGTCTGCCTGGCAACATGTCCCGCTTTATTCCATTTAATCATGATAATGACGTCACCCACGTCTCACACCTTAGTGCGGCGTCGGATCTCGACGTTCCTCATTCGTTCTTGAAGTTTAATGCCGAGCATGCGAGTTATTCATAAATTGGAAAGCATAGCAGTGACGATTGAATGTATAAACTGCGTGGCGATTAGCGGCTGGCGTCGCGCCAGCGGCCTTGCGGCGTAGCCTCTGCGTCTCCGGCCCGCAAATAATACTAAGTTTTTAACGACGTTTCAAAAAGAAGGGGTTTCAATTTAACGAGATCTGCATTATTTTAGTTAATATTTATCCCAATTTCTCGGAGAAAATTCTTGTATCTAAAAAATCGCGTAACACTTCAGGAAGTTCTAATAAAAGTGAGTTCCCTTGAAATTATTAGAGAAGTAATTTAATTATTTATAGAGCACACCTTAGATTAAATATGCCAAAAAACCAGCCTATCCTATGTCATATTTTTGTATTTTTTTCTTATACAGATTTTTTAGGAGGCTTGTATCGTGTACTTTTTTAAATCTTGACCGTTAAGGGGCTAAATAATTTGTCACACACACAACTTTCCTCCCTCATACGCTCCGGCTGTGTAATAACAATAACCTGCCGAGGTTTTCAAAGGGTCTGCCGACACTGCCACACAGTAAAAGCCCTGAAATAACAGGAGTTCATAGAATTCCCATCAGGCAGACCATATGCTTGTTTGCCGCCGACGTGGTGTTATAAAAAACTGCATTGAATTCGCGCAATACTATAAATTATAATAAAAGTATGTTCTTTTGAAATAGGTCATTCAAATAGAGAAGTGGTTTAATAAACCGTTACAGCGACTGCATTAAATTCCCGCAACACGTCATAAGTTGTGAATGAATTGTACTCTGTGGACAGCCGCGTCAGCGCTGTGTTGAATTAGGTTGAAATTAAATACGTAATTTTACCCGAACATTATGCGCTTCGTGTTGGAAATTGTATAATGTTGTCGTCAAATGAAATTTAATGATTCTAATATTTCAATACTAATAAATACATGCAATCTTACAGATAACCTGTTAGAGTCCTCAATATGTTAGGAAGAAAGGCGTTAATACCAAACGTCTTTAAAATCTAAATCCGTTGATAATCAGTGGTCCCATCTGTCATTTTGACATTTTTGTAACAAAATTTAACAAGGGTATGCTAAGTTTCATACATAATTTGGTTAGGTATAGTGCATTTTTTAAAATATTTTAATCCCTTTTTTTGTATTTGTTATTATCTCTCCGACAAAGCATTAAATTTATGAAAACAAAATAAAATTCCCTCTTTTTGGGACTCCATTAAGAATTCGGCCTATACCACTGGAATGGCTCATTTCCTTAAGGCCGCGAACTGGACGCAAGCGGCGTGGTGGCCGCTGTCGTACAAAACAAGTTCAGAATGTAGATTTGAATCTGCGCCGCTTGCATTCAGTTCGCTGCCTAACAAATTTTAAAAGTTTAGTCCCATCCGGAATAAAGCATGAATAATTGGGGCTATATCCCTAGAACGGCTTATTTCCTTAAGGCCGCGAACTGGACGCAAGCGGCGTGGTGACCGCTGTCGTCCAAAACAGGTTCAGAATGTAAAAACTTGAATGCGCGCCACTTGCATCCAGTCCGCCGCCTAACAAATTTCAATAGTTTAGTCCCATCCAGAATAAAGCAAGAAGAATTCGGCCTATATCCCTAGAAAGGCTCATTTTCTTAAGGACTGGACGCAAGCGGCGAGCAGCAAATCAAGGCCATTCACACATTTGGTTAAGCGTAATGGTCTTTATTTGTCGCTCGCTGAGCCGCGCGCCGCTTACGTCCAGACCGCGACCAGAAACTTGACATGCTTGGCAACATACTAACATCACAAACACACACACACATACATGACTAACACATGAGACAAAAACATAACTAGACTACTAAAAAACCGTTCCTTATCCACCATTGGTTATAAATACCATTTCAAATCAACCAAGACTATTTTCACACCAGGAAGTAAACGCAAGTAATGCTGGTAGCCGGCCCTATCGATCTGGCAGGCGTTATTTAAAGCGCTTTGTTAGGTCCAGGCCATCAGATAACACGGAATGGTAAATCGCACGTAACTCAAGTGTTGGATAAGGAGGCATCGCACGTAAGCTGAGTAATTTACATTAAGTTACTGGGAATTAAAAGTTAGTTGTACTCGTAAAGTGTAAACCGTGACCATCAGCCGGTAAACACTTTTTTAATAACAAGTATAGATACTTGGCTAATGTATGGCTTGCCTGTTGTACGCGCTTGTAACTTCAGGGTGCCTAGCCAAAGTGATCATCGCTTGCGCTACGACAACAAAACACTTTGTGTTTCTCTATCACTCTACCATATTAGTACGACAGTGACAGTTGCGTTGCGTTCGCTACGGAGCGTAAACGAGACGAAACGAACGTCAGACCTATGTCTGACGTTCGTTTCTATACATAGGAACATCACGTGATCACTGATTACTTACTTGCTTACTCCTCTAGCGCAGCGATCCAAAGTGTGTCTTGGCCTCCATCACGACTGATCCCGGTCCTGTGCAGACTTGTGCGGTCTTGTGTGAGCTGTGTGTGTGTGTGTGTGTGTGTGTGTGTGTGTGTGTGTGTGTGTGTGTGTGTGTGTGTGTGTGTGTGTGTCGACCCGGATCCGGACCGTTATAGCATTAGGTCATCCTTTAGTTAGATCCTTTTTTACACATGGATAATTAGGATCGTGTCATTTTTGATGGGGTTAAATGCGTAAAGCTCCACGGTTTTGCGGTAGGTGAAATATTCAGATAAAAAAACGACTAACAAATGTCCATACCTACATCCACCCAGTCAGGAGGATAACAACATTATATATATTCATTACATAAAACGTAAACAAGCTTTAAATCAAGCAGGCTTCGTTGACCAAACCTTGGCCAGTGCAGGGTGATGCGATCATATCTCTATCCAAGCTTAGTAGTTTTGAGGTCACTACTTACAATAATGAGAGAGTGAGGGAGCTTTTACGACTGTTTTGTGTCGCCATAGTTAAATGTCTGACGGGTAAGTGCTTCACTTGGATTCTTAGTTCATTTGATATGCGGTGTTTGATAGTGGGAAATGGGCATAGAATATTCATTGGTTGCACTTTGCACCGATACCTTTTAAATATAAAAAGGAACTCTTTAGAGGATTGAACACAGAAGAACTAATAGCGAAAAGTTTTTAAATGCTGGCGAAAAAGTGAGACCTATTTATATGTTTTTTTTATATAATTGTATGCTATTTACTTATACTTATAATTTATTCATTCATTCTTTTAGCTTTCTCGTTGAGCTCTGGCAACCTTACTCACTCAAGTCATTTTAAAGTTTAAGTATATGCTATTAACTCTCGCATCGCTCTTTATTTTAAAGTTAAAGTAAATAATTTTTTAACGATTTATAACGAAATTTTGACAGTATAGGTATAGTATAGAATAGAATAGAATAGAAGAAGCTTTATTCAAAAACGCTAATTTTAAACTTAACTAATAGCACTGACATAATATCATTATCATTATAAAGCGTCACTGAAATGGTCTCCACTCAGCTTCATGTCAAGGAACCTTTAGGGACCCCGACGCTGGTCTTCCGTGGAATGGAAACCCTTCCGAGAGAGCGCAACTACAAGCTATACAAATTAAATAGAATACTACAAACTATAAAAAATATATATAATTGTTTGTAAATTTATTTGCAAGAGAGTTAAATTATTAAAACTATACCCACAATAAAACTGTAACAACTATTGATCTGTACAGTAACAGTCATACTTGACTTACTAATAAAATTAATAAAATAAGATAATATAGTACAAGACGGTTAGGTAGGTATACAACCTATAGAAACGTATCTAGTCAAAGACCACAAACAGCCCGCTCGGAAAGAGGTAAATTGGCTAAACACTATCATGATTGGCAAACTTTAGATCTAGGTTAGTGCATCGATTGCTATGTAGGGTGTAGGGATAACGTTTGCACACCTTAACGAGTTTGCTTTACTTCTGACCTGAATTCCGTGACGTGGTGCTAACTGCTAAGTAAATAAAATGTATCGGTACCTAAATAAGACAGGTCTGAACATTTGATAGCCTCGTATGGTCAAGGAATTGGATCTCTGCATCACTTCGTACTTATTAAAATTATTTGAAGCGAACTCACGAATTATCACTGCACCCACCTTGACATTTTTCTGTTTGGCCCTATGGTTGACTGGTGGAGAATGCCATGAGGCATTAAGTCCGCCATTTGTACCTGTTTTGATGTGCAATAAAGATTAAATAAATAAATAAATTATGCAAGTCGCGCGCTTAATCACTAGAGTCGGTGCATTCGGTGCTCCTGTTGAGAATCTTCAAAACGTCGATCGACTATGCTCTGAGTAGGTAACCCACTCAAAATAATTGTAGTACGTTCGAAGCTAACGGGAGCACGCACGCATGCACGCACTCACGCACGCACGCACGCACGCAAGCACGCACGCACTCACGCACGCACGCACGCAAGCACGCACGCACACACTCCCCGCACGCACGCACGCACGCACGCACGCACGCACGCACGCACGCACCCACACACGCACCCACGCACCCACCCACGCACGCACGCACGCACCCACGCACCCACCCACGCACGCACGCACGCACGCACGCGCGCACACACACACACACACACACACACACACACACACACACACACACAGCTGGCTTACGACAACGGTTGTAGTGGGAAGTATTCTTGGCGTGAGCGTGCCAGAGTTTAGCTTGCACGTCGTCGAAAACGTCCTTAAGGCACCCTAGGTTTTCGGCATAGATGTCGCGCGGTAGGAACAAAATCTCATCGCCTAAATTATTATCTAAGTAATGTGCAAAAAGCTGCCGTCAAAAGCCAGGTCCACAGTTGAAATATTGACTTTACGATATCTAGGTTTTTTACGGTAGGTAGGTTTTTACAAGCTTTTATTTAACTTTCCCCGTTAGTAGGTATCTTATGTTACGAGTATATAATGGCTCCTCTACACGATGGACCATCATAGTGGTCCACTAAGCTGGGCCAGCGTGTAGAGAGGGTAGTGGTGTCGGATGGCTTATGGCGCGCGGGATGGCGGTGGGATGGCCGCGGTGTCGGTTTTTCGTCCGCACATCAAAGGCAGTGGACCAGCGATGGCTGTCCGCATCTACACGTGGCCCATCCCTCAGTGCGTGCTCGAACGCGGTCGAGTGAGGACGTTCGTGCTGTGTATTATTTTGATTAAAAATGACGAGTATGTGGCCGCATCACGAAAGAATAAAGTTTTTAGAGTTATATCGGGGAGAAAGCGTAACATGGAACCCCAAACATAAAGACCAAAACTATAGAAATAAGGTAGCAGGATATTAAAAAAACAAGTTTTTATAACAAATAGTGCACGAATTAGTTAGAGGATTAGGAAAATTACTTATACATTACGCAGACATCTGTATATACAGTACATTCACAATTTAAATAAATAAATATACCAATAATAAAAGAAATTAATATTAGATACCTACATATCTAAATATACATACATAAATTATATATATATATATGCACAATATATACCAACACAGCGGCACATTAAGGAAGAGACAAGTAATGATTTTTAGTAAGGTTTCAAAGCTTTGAAGAGTTTATTGCACAAATTTAAATTGACTTAGGTGACAACCTGTGTGGCCTAGTGGGTAGTGACCCTGCCTATGAAGCCGATGGTCCCGGGTTCAAATCCTGGTAAGGACATTTATTCGTGTGATGAGCATGGATATTCGTTCCGGAGTCATGGATGTCTTCTATGTATTTAAGTATTTTTTTTAGTTCTATGTGTTTAGAGCTCAACGAAGGGGGGGTGGGGTTAGGGTCGGCAACGCGCATGTAACTCCTCTGGAGTTGCAGGTGTACATAGGCTACAGAGACTGCTTACCATCAGGCAGGCCGTATGCTTGTTTGCCACCGACGTAGTATAAAAAAAAAAATGTATATAATATGTATATCGTTGTCTAAGTACCCACAACACAAGCCTTATTGCGCTTTCCGTGGGACTTAGTCAATTTGTATAATACTGTCCCATAATAACTATAATAAGTAGTTTATTTATTTATTGCGATGGATAGATAACATCCACCGTAATCTTCTACGTCATTTCTTTTTAATTACTTTATTATTGTGCAGATTAAGAAAAGGTTGGTACGTGGCGTATAAATAAATTGCTGCAGCGGCTAATGCTCCCACGTCCATCTTGGAAGACGAATAGATCGCAACTGAATGTCGCCATCGTGTAGTGGCGTGTCAGCCATCGCATGGCCATCTCGCTGGGCCAGCGCTGGGCCATCGTGAAGAGGAGCCATTAGTTGGTGTGCAACAAGTCTTGGAAGCTAAATTTGATCCATTTCCCGATTTCCGATTGAGCTGAAATTTTGCATACATATGTAAATCGGGTGACAATGCAATATTATGATGACATGGAGCTGATCTGATGATGGATACAGGCGGTAGCCATGAGAACTCTGTGATAAAACAACGGAAATGAATTGTGTCTGAGGTTCTTAGAATTATCTCAAAAAATATTAGTTGCTTGTGGAAAGAAAAGTACAGTCCGCGATAAAAGTTTGTACCAAAAATGATTTTTTTGCCAAAAACTTTTCTACAAAATTGATCTCACGGTTTTATTAAACAAATTCTTACGAGTACGTACCTATTGTTTACAAAACTCATCGTTTAGTGTAAAATACAACGACATACCTCAGTATTTTGTAATTTGAGCATTACTAATAGTATTGCAAAATGATGTAGGATTATTTGTTATAGTGAGATTAGAATTAGAGTAAGTATGTTTTACGTGAATATTTTCCAAGCGAACGATTAAGAGGAATTCCTAGTTGCGATTTTTCCATACAAACGCTCTCGACTGATTCCTCCCTGGATTTTTAACCTAGAGCAGTGATTTTTTCAAATAAGATCAATATCATCAATATCTGTGCCGCTATGTTTTGCTTTTTTGGATTATTTTATTTTGACGAAAGATACAGCGCCTCGAAAATCGCAAAAACGGCTAAATTAAATTGGCAGTAAAAAAAGGCACAGTATACAAATATGACAAAAAATATCCAAAAAATCAAAACATAGCGGCATAGATTATTTCTTCCTCTTGCAATTTCCAAAATTTCATAATGATTAGTTGCGTTTTGGAGGAGGAAACAGTCGAGAGCGAAACCTCGATTTTTGAGTTTTTTTGCGAGTGAATTTCGGTCCGAGCTGCAGTTGTCCTTATCGCACGAATTGGAGGCGGAGACAGTTTCTAAATATACGTACACAGAAGGAATAGTGATGGGCATAACATCCTTATTAGGGATTGCAGAACCGGTACTGTTTTAAAGAACCGGGATTTCCCGGTACTTTCGGAACTGATCTAATTATTTCATTATTTTAAATAAAACGACAGCATTTTGCGATTTGACCACCTTTCGTATTATAATTTAATAATCACATTTTCTTTTATTACGTAGTAGGCAAGTTTTTTTAGAATTATAGTATTTTACATTGCTCACACTTGTGCGTCACAAGTAAAAGATAACTACTTTGATGTTTGCCACTAGATAGCACATTTAATGAAATTACATTGACAAGGGGATTTATATATAAGTATCGCAGTCGTATTGTATAATCCGCCGTATTACATTACGGCTAGCCGATATCAAAATAAGGGCCATTTTGAAATGCGGCGGTTCAACGATTAAGGTATGTTGGGTAAATACCGGATGCGGGTGAAGAACGTAGGACATTCATTTCCCCCTAATTTGGCTTTATTTTTTAATGTTGGCAACATTGTGTAAGACGCCATTTCATTGCGCCTCGACTGTCAGTGTCCCCGCGTCGCTCAGGGAGTCGGGCTTGTGCTATATGCAATCACAGAGAGCAAGGTAAATTTCGCGAATTCTTCCTTCTATCCGATCTACGCTCTGTAATTTATTTTGCGTATTATGATGAAACATCGTTTTTGTAATTGTGTTAACAGACCTAGCACTGCTGTAGACCGATATTCGATCTTGACCCTTCCAGACCAGACCAACCAGAAACAATCAGATCTTTACCTATTTAAAAAACAGCAGTGATTATCAAACTTTAAATTTTCTTCAATTTACCTACTGACCTTAATTATCACATTTATTGTTTTCTTGATCACACTTTCGTACCATTATTTTTATTCAGTACCACTACCAGCGCGACGGTTACTGACAAAGTAATTTTTTTAATTTCCGAAACCCAAAGGTTGCCTTTTAGCGATAAGACCGCATGTTGTTTACATGTGCTTATGTGTATGTTTTCTTTTGTATTGTTTTCTTTTATTGAGGTGTGCAATAAAGAGTATTTATATTGTATAGGGATGATGATTGATGATACATGTTGAAACTTATAACAAAATCGAGTAAAATAGATAGCAAATGAGCAATTTTTCGCAATAAAGTATCTACACATACGGATGCATATGTAGATGTGCACGCATACATACATTGCTAGTTTCGGATACAAAATAGAGATAGGGCTTCGAAATTAGTTTCCTTAAAATGCTTCAAGAGGGCTCTCTTTTCCTATAATTTACTTTACTCTTTACATACGATCCTTACATTTTATCAAAAAAAAAAGATTGTATATCAACTATATATATCAGGGTTAAGATCGGATACAAAAGGGTAGACACCGGACCTATTTCTTTGTGATACCTTATTCTCTTTCCATTAAAAGCAACTTTTTTTCACCATCCAATGTTCTCCCTTGATGGCAAAACACTCGTTACCCTAAAAAAAAGTATGTCTCATCTTTACACAGGTACAAAACTAAAACCGTTCTATATTGAAGATTACCAAAATTCAGGCCGAATCTACGGTTATTATTTAACGATTCGCTACGTACTTCAAGAATCTGTCACGTGTTGAGATCTCGAAAAAACATTTTTTCACGAGTTCTCTCAATTGGTCCCAAAATTGTCCGGCATTATCCCAACATACTTTACCCAGATTGTCATTGCGATACGTTCTTCAATAAGGCGGCCCAAGTTTAGCCTCATCGTACTACAAGTTAAATAGATTGTAGTTTAACCATAGGTATATTTATACCTACTTACAAAATTTCACAACACACCATGATCACTCCCAACTTACTGATACGGATAGTACAGTCAAGTGTAAAAATATGGGTGTACACATCTTACTCAAAAATATGTCCCATAGCATCTTATTCCAGTGTAATAAGAGCGTAGTACCATATTTATGAGACGATTCTTTCGATACATATTTTTGCACTTGACTGTACGACGACAACCGAAGCTGAGACATCATTCTTTTTTGCAGTTTTTACCTATATGGTAATTAATATCAATCAATCAATCAATCATTTATTATTTCGTCATCATAGGTGTAAAATACATTTAGTACAGGTGATAGGGTGTTTGGTATTAGGGTGTAATAGATACAGTATAATATATATAAAAATGAAAAACAATATTACGTGGTAACAACAAAAAAACAACTTGCGTCGGGCAGCGCAGAATAAATTCCGTCTGGCTCGCGGGCGATGTCGACGGAACGGCGCGCAATGAGAATGAGAATGAGATAGCTCCGGCTCCCGCCCACCGCAGCGCGACAGAAACATAGCTTCAAAAATTCGAGATTTGAAAAGTTGCTCAGCTAGGAATTGCTCTTAACAAGTGCATGCCAAACTTCACCTATCAGGCGCAGCTGCGTCAATACAGTTAATTACTTACCGATCGGGCCAACTTCGAAGGCCAAATGGGACCAAAAAGCGCCGTCGAGATGGGCTTCATTTGGCGTGCATCTGGTTGGCGGGGCCGCCTGGCAACGCGGCCGCGGAGCCGCGCCAAACGACATCAGTTTGTGTTTAATTTGACAGCTGGATTAGGAGGGATTTGGATTTATCCGTGGTGAGCTGATCATTCTGATATTCTTACGTCAAATTATCTCTGGATGTTAGTTAAACAGCCTATACATTTGTCGGAATCTGTAGATGATATACAAAGCAAACCACGGCTTCGCCGGCTGATACAAATAAAGAAATATTAATACAAAAGAATAGACCGGCCAAGAGCATGTCGGGCCATGCTCAGAGTTGGGTTCCGTAGTTACTCTTCTGTCACAATAAGCTAAACTGGAGCTTAAAGTATAGTAGATTGTTAACCAAGGGATATACTGTGGATGTACGTCTTTTTACTATGAAGGGGAAACTTTTTGCTTTAACTCAAAAACAGCTAAATGTATTATGTCCGCTATAGTTTTCATTTAATGTCTTTCTTAAGCTCTACTTGCACGATTTTTTTCATATTTTTTTTGACCTACGGTTCAAAAGTTAGATTTTTTTTCTTTCGGAGTAATTATCTCCGAATAATTCACTTTATCAAAAAGTGTTTGTTGAAGACACCTATTAGTTTTGAAAGACCTTTCCAATGATATCCCACACTGTAGGGTTGAAGCAAAAAAAATACACCCCCACTTTACCCTAAAAAAAAATTTGATTTTATTGTACGACTTTGTCGGCTTTATTGATTTATACATGCATGCCAAATTTCAGCTTTCTAGCACTAACGACCACGGAGCAAAGCCTCGGACAGACAGACAGACATTTTCGTGTTATTGACTAAACCACAAGAAAGTTTGGCCCCGATACAAGCCGAGAACGAGTGTGTAAATTATTATTATTTGGAGCCTGTCATATCCCGCTGCTGACCAAAGGCCTCCCCCCAATCTCTCCACTGATCTCTACTCAGTACTGCAACTTTTTGGGCAGGATAAAAATAACTTTTTCACCACACCAACTGGTAAAGGTCCTCTTCATTGTTCAAAAACGAATGAGAAAGTTGTATTTTATCCACATGTGGGGAAAAGTAATCAGATGCAAATTTTGAGTTGTTTCCTTATGTTAGCTAGTAGAATTGACTTTTAAATGATGATTTTGAATGATTATTTTTTTTTATTAAGTACGTTCATTTGGATTGATTTCATTTGAATTTTTTGGTATTTCATAGTAGTTTCCTCGTGTGGGTGTGGTGAACATTTTTGTGTTTCACTCGGAGGCAAAGTTTGTTTAGCCCTCGTGCATTGAAACCGGTTCAATTTAGGAATCTTTCGCTTGCTCGGGTATCAATATTAGCACGAGCGGTTAAACAACAACTTTGCCCGCTTGTAAAACAAATAAATATTTATTCTGTGTTTATAATCTTTAAATCCTGCTACCCTAAGGTTGCCTGGAAGAGATCACTTTACAGCGATACAACCGCCTGTTACTAATTAATACCTATATCAATATTTTAAATCTGTTGAAATTATTTTATTTCGTGGTGCAATAAATAATATTTACATATTTACTTAATCTGCACATGTAAATTTATTTGGTTTGTTTAATAATAATAATTAAAGCTATACGAATTACGTAAAACTCAGCAGTATTAATCAGACTCATTTCCATTATCGGCTCAACTCAATCAAGATTAATTTACTTCATTGGATAAATGTGTAAATCATTACCATCATGGCTTCCACAACCCACAGGCGAGTACGTAAACACTGTTTTGCGTATAAGTAAATAGGTAATATATATAGTTGCATACCTATAGTCAGAGGCGTAGTGTGAACTAATCTACCCGAGGGCGAAGCCACGACTACGAGGCCCTTTTCTTTCAATCTGTATTCTCAAGATAATATAAAGGGTTGGCTTCCGCGAGGCCCCTTTGAGTGCATGGCCATGGACGAGATCCCACTTTGCCCACGCCTAGCTACGCCACTGCCTGCTCTTGGACCCACTACAAACTTGAAATACAGACCAATTCGAGCTTTAGTTATTAAATCTCATTCCAATATGTTACTGATCTTGTCAGTGTATGTATGTCAACCTTTAAGATGTTTTTGGTTAAAGGTTGACATAATGCGCAATTCAGCAGGTCCTCTAAAGAAGATTGGAACCATCTCATATTGGAATGATGTCAGATCCATGTTACCTGATAGTAACTGAAAAAGTTAAAGTGAAGTTAAAGTGAAGTTTTGGACCCGGGTACGTCCTTAAACTACGTCCAAAAGAGAGGTATGGGCATTGTGAATGTCATCTCGCTTTTTGTGGTAGGGCACAGCCAGTGGATGTCATTCCAGATCTAGAGCAGAGCCCAACTGGGGAAGTACCTCCACCTTACAGAAAACAGCAGCCAAATAACACTAGACCCTACTCATAGTGCTGTGTTCCTGCCGGTGAGTAAGGTTGCCAGAGCTCAACTAGGGGGGGCGGGTTTAGGGTCGGCAACGCGCATGTAACTCCTCTGGAGTTGCAGGCGTACATAGGCTACGGAGACTGCTTACCATCAGGCGGGCCGTATGCTTGTTTGCCACCCACGTAGTATAAAAAAAAAAAAGAAAAAAAAAGTTATACCATAACATCATCGGATATCAATCCTTATATTAATGAGCGATGGTATTTACATTCGACCCATGCTCATGTACGCAGTAGGTACCTAAGTATTACAATTAGGTAAATGCGCTGTATTAATCCACAGTTGATTGCTCTATCAATCATTTTCGCTACAATATATTCCCGCTGGGGTTTTCCTTTTAGGCGAACCTTTTATCCTCTTTCCGACTATTAATATATCAAGAATGAGCTAAATATAAAAGGCAACTTATGGAGTTCATGAATAAACAACACAAATCGTAATTTAAACCATTTATTTATTTCTAAGAATACAGATTCATTTCTTACACTTAAAATAAGTATTTTTCAAGAAATTTCAAGCATAGCAAGACTTCAATAGGGGACTTTTTTTTCACGACAGAAGTTGGGAACCCTTGCCCTAATTTTACCTTTAGCAAGAATTCTAATTACTGAAATATGTCCAAGCGAGGTTAAAATTAGGTACGCAAGGACTCAGTATTTGATGTCAATACACATACTAGATTATGTCTCAAAATCACAAGTGAAGGGTGACCTCTCACATTAGGACTCAACTCAGATTTTCAGACTCCAGTCATTACGTCTTGAATTATTTTAAACTTGTTAAAGACTTATGAAGAAACTCGAGTACTTTCTAGAGAAGACTAGATTATTGGAACAAAACGACGACACATTGTTTTTACTCTTATTCCAATCTTCAAAATAACCCAAGACTCAAAAGACTGAAGTACCTTCCTATTTTCGGGCAGTCTCGTAAATTGAGTCTAGTTCCTACCAAAAGCTCGTGTCTCAAACGAATATCATTGTGCAGCACGAACTGTTGGATCGAGATGACTTATCATAACACACTAATGATATTAGTCGAATACCGTTCGAGTAACTGTTTCCAAGTCTAGTCATTGCGGATCACGCTAAACTGGTTCTACACATGCAAACACTCGGCCACGCTTGGTAGCCGGGGATTCAGACTCAGGAATTTACTGCGTTAAGTTTTGGCGTAGCGCCATCCTAACTCCGCGCTTCCGGCAAAGCTTAGACCGAAACTATTTTAATAGAAATAAATAAAAATTGGAAAACTTACAAGATGTTATTGTCTACTGTAAAATTATGTTTGGAACATTGATGGAAGTAACTAATGAAGTTGGAAGCAAACTGTGCCTTTACCTGGATACAGGCTGTGATATCATTGAATGACTAGATGATATTGAAAAAATTTGACCCTCAAAAAGACCAAAGAAAATATAAAAAGGCACGCTCATCATTCAAACAAATACGTTAACTAACTAGTATATCAATCATCAGTAACAGTAGTAGAGAAATGAATAAATAAGGAAGGGAAGAGACAAGATTTACAAGTGGAAGTACTATCAAAGGAAGACTAGTCGCTGTTGTAGTTGGAGAGTTTCCGGGCAGCTTTCAGCAATTGAGAAAATTATTATTTATACGTGTATTATTACTCGAATAGAAGCACGTCATGTCTCGTATGTTTTTTGAGGATATTCGACTAGGAGCACCGACTGCACCGCCTTTACTGATCGAGCGCACTGCCTTGGATCGCACGGGTGCTTGCGATAGGCAGCAGCGGCAACGTCGTCACCGCAAGGACGGATCGACCCTCTTTATCCTCAAAAACGGATCTAAACATGTTGAGCGTTTAATCGACCGGTTTAAAATTATTTTAATAACCACATAAATTATTGACGTAGGAAGGGTTTACATGAAAATAACACAAAACAAGGCAGACTAGTGTCTCAAGTCGTCATCCGTCACAACTGCCTCACAACTGTGATATTTGGACAACCTTCAGTTACTGACAGGCCGTCAGATGATGCCATAGAGTATTTATGTTCAGTTATAGGCATCATGTGAGAGCAGCAGATAAATTAATGACTAAAGGGAAGACGAGTGTCTCAATTCATCATCAGTTTCATCAGCAATGGTACTTGGAAGATGTGTCTCGATAATTTTCAGAAATTGAGGGGTTATCAAAGGAGCTCGCAGGGGGGCCGTGTCCAACTAGGGACATCAGTGACTTTAGCAAAAATAATAATATCAAAGCCTTCCTTAGATTTATAAGGAAGTAAAATCAAACAAGGAAGACTAATGTCTCAACTCATCATCAGTTTCCACAGCTCCACAGCTGTGGTATTCGGAGGTAATTTTTGGACAGATTTCTGGAAAAGAGAAGTCATCAGATGATGCTGCGAGGCTTCGCTATCCGCTAGAGGCATCAGTGATTATAGCACAAAAAATTATGGCAAAAAAATGGAAAGTAGGACTAGTGTCTCAATTCATCATCAGTTTCCACAGCCTCACAACTATGGTACTTCGAGGAAGTGTCTGGACAGCTTTCAGCAACTGACAGGTCATCAGACGATGCCGCGGGCGCCTCGTGCTCTGCTAGGGGCATTAGTTCTTCATCGCCGGAGTACTCGGAGCCGTCGCGCCGGGTGTCGGCGCGGTCGTTGCGGATCCAGCAGGCTGGGGGGAGAGATAGGATGATAAAAAGGTGACATTACCATACTTAGGTTTAGGGTAATTATGGAAATAGAGGAAAATACTCGCTACTACAATTTTTACCACGTCAGTGGCAAACAAGCATATGGTCCATCTGATAGTAAGCGATCCCCGTGACCTATGGACGCCAACAACTCCGGGGGTGTTTAGTACATGCACGATACCTACTCAGTTATCATGCACACAATGAAGCTATTAACTATTGTCCACAGGAGTGCCAACTTTTGTTAACAGATTTGTGTGACTCATATATTATCTGCAAAATAACCATTCTAATATTGCAAACGTTTCTCAAGATTTTAATTTTTAATGCCTGTTTTTGTCCTCGTTCACCGGATTTTGTAATAAAACTGCAATTAATGCACATAAACATGGAACCAAAATACAAACTTCTGCGAAAATGGCCTCACAGCGGAAACGTCCTTGCATATTCAAGTTATGATTTACGGTAGCGCGAACTTGGTAAATAAATTGGTTTCTACGGCGGCATGGTTGGACCGTGCCCGATGGAGGTTTACCACCTTTTAGAACAACTACAACTCCAGTACAACTTTATATAACTCGTTAGTTCATATTTTCACGAGCGTCCAGGGGATTGGAGAGCGTTATTCAGGCACCTTGTGCATTATGCAGGTACACTTCACAATAATTCCAAGAAATTATAGAGGAAGCCCGCTTGCCCTGCTTCCCGCTCCCTCAGCTCGAGAATGTACTGATCCTTCACAGTATGATCAAATACGAAGGTTAGTTCGGTCCTTTAAGAATGTGCAGTAAACAATACTGCACTGGAATATACTCGGCAACCGGATATCCAGATGTGAGCCTCTTACTTACTTAGTGCTGTGATGCCACGACGTAGATCTTGACCTCCGACAACGCCATGCTTCTCTGTCCAAAGCCGTTTCTGTCCAGTCGACGCCGCAAAGTTCGCTAAGGTCTTTTTTCACAACACACAATTTATAACTTACTTGGTCTTTTCAATTCTCTTGGTCAATTTTATAACTTACTTGGTTTTTTCTCCGGTGGCACTGGTTGAACTGTGGTCGGTGGAGGTGGCCGATTTACCGCTTTAAACCTTCTAGGACTTCTAGCCAAAGCGTGGGATATACTTGGTAACCGTATATCCAGATGTGAGCCTCTATCTGTCACAATTTTATTATTCATTGCGTATAACTTCGTTGTTATGTCCCGAGCTATAAGGGTTGTTATGACGGAAGCTAGGTATGGCTCTTTTACGAAGAGGTATTCTAGGGAACTGCGTTGCCAGTAGACGTAGCGGCAGGAGGATGCGGCTACAATGGATACCTGGATAAAGAAACAATATTTTATTTAAATACTTGTACTTTTGACGAACGTTAAATATAAAGAACTGTAAAAATTTCATACGAGCAAATTTTAACGAAGTATTAAGTATTGATGTGGACAGGATGGTTTCGTAAAGACCAGAGTCAAATTTTAGTAGTAGGAATCATAAGACTTGGACTTTTGGGTATGTGTCCATAAACATTCTATGCCTTCTTGTGAATAATTTTGTAATTACAATATACAATAAAAAAAAAACCCTTTACGATATTCAAAAAAAATATCTCCTTAAAATTGCTACAGACGCGTGATAGTAAGCGATTGCAGTAACCTATGGACGCTTGGAACTCTAAAAGTGGTCAAGTATGTGTAGCCAATTCAAAACCTGTACACTCCTTTTTTGTAGAGCCTATACTGCAGTTCCTTGAGGAAACCGGCGAAGGCCGCGAATGTTGGTGGATGGTGGGAACTAATATTGCCAAAAGGCGTATAATGGTGATACAGCAATCGTCCTCTCTTACATCGCGCGTTAGACATAGAAAAAGGCGATAAGCGCGACCATACGCCTGCCGGAGGTGATTGTGAAAAAAAAAGTTTCAAACATTAAATACAATGTAAGTTTTTTCTAGTCGATATTTAACCCAATTTTCTTCTTTATAGCCACCTAGGCTGTTATTCGCCCGTATCAGACAGCAATTAGGTCAGCAGAAAGGGGTAGCCATAGATGACTTACACTAGACAATCCAAAGGTGGTTCCGTATTCATTCAGGACACGACAGATTGGTGCTTCCATACTACTAAGTATTACGCTTCAGCCACAAAAGGACCTCCACACATATTTTTTACCCAATATTATCCGTTAAAATAATTTTATTTCGGTTAAATAGTGTAGAATACGCTCGCGGCCTACTATTTTTTACGTAAAAGAGAACAAACGTGTGACAACCGCTAGATGTATCAAGATAACTCTGCATGGCATTTTCGATAATAAAATGTGGCAATAAGAACGTAAATGTCAAATTTTCTATGTAAATATGAGGTTTATAATAACATTTCCTCGCTTTGTTCCTTTCACATCGGTGCAAAGTTAACTTAGACGGACTCTACTGTAATGAATATAATTTACCATCATATTTTCACGGCAACGCACGTACATGTTATGCTATTTCAGTCAGTCAGTACAAAAAGTACTGAGGTTGACTGAAGTGGCATGAGAAATACGAACGTTTCCGAAAAAATAGGTACGATGGCAAAAGATTGTTCACTGCATCTGTACCGCTAGTCGTATGATATGCAACTTCTATGGGAGGTTCTCTGCGAGGGTAGGTAATGCCAAAGAGCGAAGTGACTTACGGCGAAGTAAACCGATCGTGAAATGAGAAATGGATGCCTAGAACATGCCCGACAACGGACCTACTCATTTACAAAAATACAACGAACTTCTCATGAATATTTTGAAGTGGATACTTTTTGCTAACATGTATAAGTATAGTTAAGCAAATATCGTCAAAATATTTTTATTAATGTTAATGTCCAGAGAGGAAAATGAGGACTACCTACGTGATTTAGCGAGGGTCCTTCACTTTCGTCACTATATTAAAAAAGATATCATTATATTATCAATAGGTAACAACATTTAGCAACATAATCCCAAGAATGGATCGAATGAATAAATAAGGTACGCACTAGTTTTTTTTTTAAACCGAAGGAGTAAGAAATTATATAATCTACTTATAATTTTATTTACGGTTCACAAAACATTTACCGCTTTTTACATACATATAATCACGCCTATTTCCCGAAGGGATAGGCAGAGACCACGGATTTCCACTTGCTACGATCCTGACATACCTCTTTCGCTTCCTTCACTTTCATGACATTCCTCATACACGCTCGTCGGTTTAGGGTGCTCTTGACCTGACCTTTCTTCAGGATTTCCCCGATTTGATCAGAGAAAGTCCGCCAAGGTCTACCCCTTCCAGCTCCCTCTTCTACTTCTCCCTTATACACTCTCTTTGTTAACCTTCTTTCACTCATTCTTTCCACGTGTCCAAACCATCTCAACATACCTTTTTCAATTTTTGTCACTACATCTTCGTTCAGTCCACACTTTTCCCTTATCACACCGCGCACCGCTTTTTTATCGAAAGAAATATTAAAAAAATAATGGTTTTTGACGGAAAATGTCTGTTATCAGTTTTATTTGTTCATTTCGCTTTATTTCACGGGTCGTTAGGTTTGTTTTTACCGAGTGCCTTGAGATGATTAATTATTTTGGTTAACGGTATTTTGATTGAGCTATGTAAATATGTTTTTGGATTAATGACGCCGATATTTTTATTTTTCTTGATTTATATAACATTTCTTAGATTAACAGAGACGGAATACAAGGGCAAAATTAATAAGACCAGGGTGAGTAGCCAGCATGCCAATCGTTTACGCTCCGTAGCGAACAAAACTCAGCGCTAAACTCACTAATATGGAAGGGTGATAGAGAGACACAAAGCATTTCGTTGTCGTAGCGCAAGCGATTGCCACCTTGGCTAGGTTCCAGGGGGTCCAACCTTTTTAGCGTCAATCCTTGCAAAAATGCATGCATATCTTTTCCCATTGATTTAAGTAATTAAATTATGGATATTGAGTCAGATTTTAAAATAGTCTTAATTATAATTAAATAGTGAAAAAACACAAATTTAGTTAAACGTGAAAATAATCAAGGTTCAAGATTCAAACGGCCCGATTCGTACTTTAATATACGTCAAAAGGCTCTACATACGATATGGATCGGATATGTCAGTGTCAAAAGTGACGTTCCTTCAAATATTTTTTTTGACCTATATTTAAGTCATAGATTTAAGTTTGAATCGGACCGAAATATTATTTATTCAAGTAGGCCTATCAATAAGCACTTTTGAAGTCATCATCATCAACAAATATTATCATCTTAAGCTAATTGTTTGACATGATTCCCATGGCTATTACTTTCTATCACCGCACCGCTCGCCGTCGGCAGGGTGTTCATCCTCACACCCAGAACCAGAACCTAAATGGTCACGCACTGTGCGGTTTAAGAGGAACTTCCTCCCGCGCACGCTCCGGTTGTGGAATGAGCTACCTGCCGAGGTTTTCCCGAGGGTCTACAGTATGAGGATCTTCAAAAAAGGAGTGTACAGATTTTTAAAGGGTCAGCAACGCACATGTAACACCTCTGGAGTTGCAGGCGTTCATAGGCTACGGTGACTGCTTACCATCAGGCGGGCCGTATGCTAGCTTGCCACCGTCGTGGTATTAAAAAAAATATCGTTCGTAATATTAATCCACGAAGACACGCAGATTTGTCGAATCTAACCTTTAATCACATGACATTACGAGTGAAGGCACGCGTCTCCGTGAATGACACGATTTATAATCGAGCAATTTATTGATGTTATTTAATTATTCTTTAAAAATATTGAATTGTTATACAAATATCAAATTTAACATGCTTGCAAAACAGTCTCAGTCACGTACGATACTAAAATCACATGACAAAGAACTAATCTTTATACATGTCTTTCCTTAGCTATAACTCCGCCAAATTGTGATCATCGATCAAACCAAATAATTGCCGGAGCAAACAGTACAGCGACCTTCGGAACCCCTTCGGGTAGTTATATAGGTCACAGCTTTATGACTGTTTGGAATAGTTCGGATTACACAGCATTACTGCATCAGTATTGCAGCGCGACAGTCCTGTCAATTCATTGCTGCCGCAAATGTCAACAATCCGGGCTGCTACATCGAATATGACATTTTCACGCTGCAATACTGCATATGCAGCTGACTGTCGTAATTTACTTGATAGGTAATTTTACCGAGAAAGTACCATGGGCAAATTTGTAATGGAGCCTGGTCCAAAAACCAACAGAAATGCGAGATAAGTCATTATGTACTTATTTTCGTTCTATGGGCACCAAGCGGAATTCCATTGCAGAACTGAGATATTTGTCAAAATACATTACCCTTATTACCTAAGGCAATAAAGTCCACCACTGGGCGAGCGCGGTGAACCATTCGCCATACCTATCCTATACCTATACCTATGATGATTGATTGATTATATGATGCGCAGCATTTTTTTCCACGGATTTTTTTACATGCAAATGCAGCGATGCAGTCGGCAGTAGTGTCGCGCTGCAATAATTGCAGTAATGCTGGTGTAGTCTATATTCGAACGGTACCTTAAGGCTAAGCGTATGCTGAGACGCAGGCGACACAGACGCAGTACCACGCAGCGCAGGGCAGAGCAGATTTTGTAAAGTATGAAACGTCGTTGCGCCGCACCGTGCATAGCTAAAGGACTTTCCTTACTTTACAAAATCCTGCGCTTCCCTGCGCTGTGTGGAACTGCATCGCCTGCGTCTCAGCATACCTATGGGGTTGTCCAGAAATCCCCCTTGCCCTGGGTGATATTTGGTGATTTAAACGCAAACTGCCACAAGATCACGTGATAATTATGATGCTATCCTATGGTATCCTTAGCTGCTAAGCAAGTTTAGACTTGTTTCGTTTCGTTGTTTCACAAAAACAGGCATCGTAAAAATCATTATCACATATATACAAAGATATTTTTATATGTATACATTCGTTTTTGATAGCAATGGCGGATGATTGAGGAAAAACGTCTCATAGCAAATGGCAAAATACATGTTTGCCAAAAAGTTATTACATATTTTCTTAGCTAAAATACTTCACTGAAACGCTCTTACACCTACTGAAAAATGTTAATTGATAGCCCGCAACACAGCGCCATCTATTTCAGCTGTCAAACAAAGAGGGGGGGGGGGGACTTTTCTTAATCTTTACATCTCTTCTACTATCAAATAACTATTTATTTCGCGTCCAGCCATCAAACTAAAATAATTGCCTCAGCAAACAGTAGGTACAGCGACCTTTGGAACCCCTTCGGTTAGTTATATAGGTCACAGCATTACCGAGCTGCGGGCGCCGTTAATAATGACGTCATCAGTGTGATGAACCGTGATAGACGCTATTGACGCATTACGTTATTCATAAAACTTTTCAAGCCTCAATTAGTTAAGAGAAGAATAGCTTTGCAATCCTAGCGAAATAACGGTACTTTTTCTATGAAATTCCATTTCGGTAGAAAACGTTTTCCTAACAAATCACTTTGATTATGATGTTGATTCAGCATAATATATTCTAGGTTTAGAGGTTTCGATTTAATAAGAAAAAAAAATGTATTGCAAATTTTGAAAAAAAGGTAAAACCTACAAACCTAGGTTTTTCATTGTGTAAATAACATATGTACCAAAAAATCATACAGAACGGAAAATATTTAGAAGTGGAAAAACGTTTTCTCTTTTTGTATAGACGATCACGTAGCATACTTCCCTCTTAATGTTTTGTCTCTTTTTTACAAATACACAAGTCATAATGACAGATTAAGACAAACGATTAATAAGTAATTAAGACTTGGACCGCACCCCGAACCCCGGTTCTAGCTTGAGTCATCCCTCATGGAACTGCAGACCCGGAGAATGAATAATGACGTCATATGTAAGTCTGATAATCAGTCATAGCTGGCGCCAATGATGCGTTGATGATGGCAGGCAATGGCAAAGTTTCCGTTTTTTTTTATTACGAGTAAAGACAACAAATGGGCCAATCAGTTTTAGATAATCCTAGCCTACGTTAGTATTTAATTTTAAAGTTTCTACGTCAAAGGAAAATCAAGCTAATTACCTATTATATTTATGAAAATATCATTGTAATATTCAGTGTTCTTACTTAGGTCTCTCGGCCTCCTGACCTACCTAAACTTACATATTAATAATGCCGAAGTGGGCACCGCACTTGGGCCAGCTGTCGGTAGCAACATCTCGAGTTTAAACCGTCATCCTCGCTCGTTAGTTACCCTCACACATAGACAAAGAAATATTAAGACGGGTGGCGTAGTAAGAAATATAGTACACTTAGCAACACAAATAAAGGCTCCGTCACACCGACGCGGAAGTGTTGCAGAGAGCGGTCACGGAGCGAGGCGGTAGCAAGGTGTTGATGACATTGAGCGCGGTCGGCGGATTGAAAGCGTTTTGATCGCGGACCCGCGTTGCAACCGCGTTGTAAGTTACCTACGGCTACGAACCTCAATTTGTAAACCGTTTTTCAGTAATATTTGTGTCTTAAATTATATAGACATGAATATTGTCTAACACACTCAATCAGTTTCTCCGTAATATCCGTCATTGCAAACAATATTGTTATTTACTTCCATCCGCACAACCGCTCCGCCTCCGATCCGCGCTCAATGACTGTGGCATAGCTTCTAACGTTCTGTGCATTCCGAGTTACACGGCACTGCGCGCAATCCGCGTTGTACCCGCTACCGCATCGGTGTGACGGAGCCTTAACTAGAGCGAGCTATTAATATTAATCCGAGCACAGCTTTGTTAAAAAAAAATAAGCGCGTGTACTGATTTTTGAGACCAGGTTCTTCTGCTACTAACTTTACTCGCAAATAGTCAAAAATATGCGTAGAAAACTTCACTACGCATAGCTTCGGAGCTAAATTGGCTTTTCTTTTCTTCGTTAGCCTTAGTAAAAGTCGTCAACTGGTTGAAAACTAGACAATCCGGCGTTAATCGAGTTCTATTGACGCTTCGCGCCTGATTTTCAAGCACTAATGTTTAACAATCCAGTATATTCACCACAAAAGTCGTTCTATCTGGCAACTAGAATCCTAAAAAAATGTGCTCAGTTAGTGCAGTCAGGCTTTTACTAAATCAAAATTAAAATCAAAAAATTCTTTATTATGCATAGCTAAAAGGCCCCTAGCATACCTTACAAACTAACATTACAACCTTTACGGTATAAGATTTAGTATTCTGATTCATGTAAGATGTGTGAAGCGCTTTAGCAACATCTTAAGCTCTGTTAAGGAAACATTATCGGTTCTCGATTGCACTTCTTCTCTATTTACTTGTCTCTGGTATTCCTTTGCCTATGTTCTCTAAGAAACACAATTTGAATTTTGTATGAAACTTCGCTCCCGGCGAGTTTTGAGTGGTAAGAAATGAATGTTTTATAAGATCTAGTACTTTGCAGTTTTCTAATATACTGAGTGGGTCATAGATCACAAAATATATGCTGGTTTCTAAAGTTTATATTGAACATGTAATGTAGAGAGGCAGGAAAGACAAAATAAGAAACATCGGACTAGTGCGAGTCGGACTCGCCCATTGAGGGTTCCGTACTTTTTAGTATTTTGTTGTTATAGCGGCAACAGAAATACATCATCTGTGAAAATTTCAATTGCCTGGCTATCATGGTTCATGAGATACAGCCTGGTGACAGACGGACAGACGGACGGACGGACAGCGGAGTCTTAGTAATAGGGTCCCGTTTTACCCTTCGGGTATGGAACCGTTTTAGGGTTACTTAAAATACTTACGATTTTTAATTAAAGAACCGCGATCCGAACCGGGTACGAGTTTTTGCATTCGTTTTCATGAGTTTTAATGTTTTATTGAACACTTTTCTTAAATACATAAGACGAGCATTAGGTTATTACGAGTATGACAACGTAACGCAACTTTACAATACTGATAAGAATATAAAGAAGTTATTTTCGTAATGTTACACTATTTTGGCTATTTAACCTAATACATATTATACCTACTAAAGCAAAAATGATTATTTTTCGTAAAGTTTTATATTTAGCAAATATTCAACTTATTTATCATTTAGGCACATATGATTACTATTTATAGACAGTCAGCATCAAAAGTAGCGGATCAAACAACGCTTCAAAAGTATCTACCATTCTATAAAAGCTTAACAAAAAGTGATAATTCTATATGTAGAACAATTATGACTGTAAAAGATATACTTTTGAACGTGAATTTTAGAGATTTATCTATATCCGGAAAAGTTATCCGGAATATCAGACAGTTTTGGCTTGTTTTATATTGTTTCATACGCTACTATTGATGCTGACTGTACCGTACAATTATTTTGAATATAGTTGTAATCATAAAATAAAAGCATTGTTATTATTGCCATATCCGTTCTGATGAGTAAATGTTAAACGTACAATGTGACACAAAGTTTTGGATACGTGATAATTTTCTGTTAACAGAGTGTAAACTATCCCAGTAAAATGCGGATATGGCACAACATTTTTGAAAAATATATATTTTAAACCGATTAGTGTCAATTAAAGCATATTTTTTGTAAAAAGATATGACCCAAACGTATTCTAAGCCGAGACGCGAGCCGCGTTTTGCTCTTTGGAATCATAGAGGCTCTTCGCAATTCCTAGCACGGGTGTCTGTCCTTCTCAAAAGTTTGCTAGCCTCTGGTATAGGTAGGTACTTTAGTAACTTAGTAGGTAATACGTTGGCTCAAAATACGTCACAATTTTTTTACTGCTTATTGTTGGTAATTTTAGCAAAAGTTCGCATTTGTGTATAATTTGTGGTAAAGCCAAAGGAGAATTATTTATAAAATAACTAGTAAGTTTTATTTCAGTTAAATGATAGTAATTTTAATTTTTAATGATATTACGAGTACATATACTAAGTAATAATATGTTATAAAATTCTACCTACAAAGATTTATCATATTTTTGGGCTCTTGTCTTAAAAAGCAACGTACCTTAAATTTTTCATCAATAGTAGCCCGACTGGACTCAAACTCCGGAGAGTCCAAAAACTCGCAGGGAAGGATCGGATGAAGGAACTGGTGTCCGCTCATCACGTTGACCTAAGGCAAAATGGTTTATGGTTTATGGTTTAAGAATTTATTTCTCCAAAAGAATATTACAATTCACTTACATAGAGAAATACAAACAATCATAATATACATTATTTACATAGTGCACGAATAGCATAAAATATATTCTAAAACAAAACAACTTATTTATTTTTGTAAGAAAAAAGTGGGTACATAGTGTGTGGTAGTGGGTACAAAAACAATACGTTTTACATAGTGTTGGTTAAGACTGGAGTCCTTTGAGTCCTCTGCTTTGAGACTCGACTCAGTTTTTGAGACTTATAATTAAGACGAAACTCGAGTTCTTTTTAACTTATTAGAGATCCGAGTCTTTTGTAGAGACTTGAGTCCTTTTCGGAGAACTTGTAATGTTTTTACAAATAACTTCGAAATGCGTTGTCTTTATGTAAAATTCATGGATGTACATAAATCATACAATAACGCCTATAAAATTGTTAAGTGAGTCTTTATTCCGAGACTCGAGTCCTTTTGAGTTGCGCTTAAAAAAAGACTCAATAAAGGAATCGACTCGGGACTTAAAAGACTCAGAAGTTTTTTAAGCTCTGAGTCTCGTATAAACGAGTCGAGTTCTTTCAATTTAGACTCAAAAGACTCGAGTTCCTACCAACACTAGTTTTACACCTTACATGCTCGTAAAATTGAGGTTGTTGAGGCACACAATGCACCATGTTATCCTCGACCTATATCGGTCCTCGCTTACGCTCGGAACGATAAATTACCTCGGGTAAAATGGGTCGCTTTATGCCCTACTTGAATCTACTATTCCAAACTATCCAGCACCAATAGCCTAAAATAGTAGATTATAAAACAAAAGCATAAAGTATTAACCCATTTTACCCCAGGCAATTTATCGGTCTCTATCACCAAGACGATAATCATGGTCTTATCAAAACCAATTATCAAAAAATGTTAAACCAAATTTAATCAAGTCAAGTATCGAATTGTACTTTTTAGGGTTCCGTAGCAAAAAGGTACAAAAGGAACCCTTATGGTGCGACTCTGTCCGTCCGTCGGTCCGTCTGTCACATTGCTAAATATCTCGAAAAGTACATAATAAGCTATCGATTTGAAATTCGGAATAGTAATGAACGACGCTAACCCAGACATATTGGAAGTGTAATTTTTTATTTTATTTATATTATTTATGGTAAAAGAGGGGGCAAAATCTCAACCTCTAGTTACTAGGTCAACTGGGGTATCATTTAAAAGAGCTCAAATTGAACATTACAAAACATTTTTTTTTTTTTCATAGTGAAAAAAAAATTGACTTATGAAGAAAATTGTGAAAAAAAATACCATTCCTCCCCTTATCTCCGAAGTTTAGTAATGAAAAAATTATGAAATTTTGACATTGTAATAAAATTATCATAAAGATTACCGGAAAAATAAAATCAGACCTCTATCTTGATAACTTTTTTTTAATAACAAAAAACATTTTATAATTTAATTTGCAATTTAATCCCATTTGGGTGCTTATTATAGTTGAAATTATTATTATGAGATTACACTAAAGACAATTCCTTTCAAATAAAACAAAAATTATTGAAATCGGTTCACATGATAAAGAATTATCCCTGAAAAACCAACATACATACAGATCGCGCAAATTAGTTAGTCAATTTGCCCATAGATGGCGCTGTACACGATTAAGCTAATAGTATACGTCTGGTCAAGTCTTTCGTGATTATAGTTACATGAGAAAATTGAAAGTTTGTACGGAACCCTCGGTGCGCGGATAAACGAATCGCACTTGACCGGTTTTTTTTATTTGGATGGCCTGGATGCAGAGGCGGCGTTAGGAGTGGGCGACGTGGGCCACCGCCTACGGCCCCGCGGTCCGAGGGGCCTCGCGCCTCAAATAAGTATATCTCGGACACAACGTAAAAATGTTCGTTATTCCTTGCGCCACCAGAGGACCTCGCTAAATGTACCTTGCCCACATAAAATTTTGGTATTACCCCGCCACTGCCTGAATGGAGACAAAGGTGTCTATAAGCCAAATCTTACAACGAAACTTGAAACAGGTAAAACCTATGCTGGCGCCATTCATACAAACCTTTGACAGTTTTTTAAATTTATTTATTATTTTTATTCAATTAAAAATTGATAAAAATGACCTAAGACAGGTGGCAGATATTACCAAACCTACGTATACATATGATGTTACTCATAAACACGCTACAAACCTCAATTAGGCAGCGGACTGGACGCAAACGGCGAGCGGCGGGGCGAGGTCATTCATAATTTGGCCGAGTGCAATGTATCAGGTTTTTAAAGGGTCGGCAACGCGCATGTAATACCTCTGGTGTTGCAGGCGTCCATAGGCTACGGTGACTGCTTACCATTAGGAGGGCCGTATGCTTGTTTGCCACCGACGTGGTATATCTATGAATGGCCTTGATTTGCCGCTCGCCGCGCCGCTTGCGTCCAGTCCGTGGCCTTACGAGTAGTAATCTGTTAATTTGAATTATGTTAACGGTGGCATACCAGCATATGACCCGCCTGATGGTAAGCAGTCACCGATGCCTATGGACGCCTGCCGCTTCAGAAATTGCTTTAAAAATCAGTACACTCATTTTCTGAAGAACCTCATACAGTAGACCCTCGGGAAAACCCCGACAGGTAGCTCATTCCACAGTCGGAGCGTCCGCGGGAGGAGGTTCCTCTTAAACCGCACAGTGCGCGACCATTTAGGTTCTAGGGTGTGAGTATGAACACCCTGCCGACGGCGGGCGGTGCGGTGATAGAAAATAGTCGTGGGTATCGTATCAAACAATTGTACAAGCGGTAGAACAAGGAGGCAAAGTAATTGCCTTAATAGAATTAAAGGTTCAATACCGCTTGTGAGTTTAGGATCGTCGACGATTCGTACAGCGCGCCTTTAGTCGAAGGGCCCAAGCTGGCATCCAGTTGCTCCTGCCCAACAATATAGTCCTCCTCATCGTTTTCGATGACGGCGACCCCAAATAAACACATTATGGACGTTGTCTAGCGTGAGCCCTAATGTGGCTGGCCAGGCCGAACTTGCTCTTAAATACTCTATTGCACGCGTGACAATAAAGTTGGCCAGCTGCGTTGAACGTGTACACGTAGGAGGGCTTAGGTCTCTCTTTCCGAACAATACTCCATATGGGGTCTGACTTGCTATTTATAAAGCAGCAGTCTTTGCCCTGGAGTAAAATATCGCTTATTGACCTAACGTACACTATCAAAGAAAAGTTCACAAAACGAAAAGGCGAGAGAAAAACTAAGAAAGTTAAAACCAATAGCCATTTAACAATCCTGTTCTCGCACCAAGTAGAATTACTACTCAAACTTCCCGGCGAAGTACCATTAAATAAATCTGGCAGCACTTAAGGTTCAGAAACTCACTCAAGCCTACATTTGTTGATCTTTGTCGCGAGTTACCGATGTAGTTGAATGGTTTTCAAATAAAATCGACTGCGTTGACTAGACAAATGACACTAACTTATACCTATCGCGTCAAATGATGATCCCAATGACAAGTTGTTCATTTTTATACGGAGTAGCTGTCGAGGCGGGATTCCACCAATGTGCGGCTGTGTGGCTCAAGCATTTTGTACTGAATTTATGCTTGTGCCACTCAGTACCGCACACTGGTGGACAATCTCGCCTTCACGTAATTCTTTTTTGTAGACATTTGTGTCTAAGTCTAGTCAAAGTTCCCAATTTGTCGCTTACCTAAGGACGAGATTTGCTTGTATCTTTATATACGCTATGTCAAAGCGTCCTTATGACAAGCGACCAAGTGCGAATTTTTGCTTGGAAACGACACATTTTTAAAAAGTTTAGCATATATCAAGAAGTTACATGACATTTAAGCAATAAATAAATATTATAGGACATTATTACACAAATTGACTAAGTCCCACAGTAAGCTCAATAAGGCTTGTGTTGAGGGTACTTAGACAATGATATATATAATATATATAAATATTTATAAATACTTCAATACATAGAAAACACCCATGACTCAGGAACAAATATCCACATATAGTAATAAAACAGTAAAAACACATTTCTTCAATATATTTTTAAATGAAGTCACTCGACGAGAGAGATAAGACGCCACTGTTGGAAGACTCATTATTTTACTCATAAAGAACATGGAAGTGTTGATTTTAGTTTTTATAACTACCTATGTGTAGTTAATACCCTCGATCGATTGTCTTAATGTCTCAACAAAAAAATATTCTCATATGTAAGTTAGAAACTTGTTTTTTTTTGTTCTTATCAAGCGTAAGGTCCGCCTATTGGTAAGCGGTTACTGAAAATATGGTCTTTAAATATACGAGTATGATAGCTACAAGAAAATATTGACAGTCTTAAATATGTCGATAAAGCAGACAAAATGGAACAAATAACTTTATATTCAAGAAAATTCCGGCACAGATGTTCGCATTGGAGTTGGAGCACGATGTATGCAAACAACAGATGCTACTGTAATAAAATTTGATTAGGTCGACGTAGAATGTAGGTTCAGAGGACATACCGCGAAATCGAAATTACGTTATCTGGCTGTCTATCACTCTTTCATATTCAAGCAGTAGAGAAGGCAGATAACGAATCAGTTGTAAGCGTTCAATGTGAAGGGTACCCCCCATTACCAGTCCACCTGCAGTCTCTGGTCCTATCGGGCGGCCTGCTGTCCCAGGCCAATAATGTCTACACACAAGCGATTAATGCCTGCCGGCAATGGCCTGCTGTTACCTCTATGACTACACACAAGCAGTTGAGAGTCATCAGTTCTCGCCCCAATGCGGACAGTCTGGTCGATATCTATCAACGCTGACCGGAATCTCGGTTCGTAATACTCATCAGGCCAAGACCTGAAATGGAACTGTTAGTGTGTGACCTTTTGCGATTAACTGATAAACTAATATCATCAGGCGAACTGGTAATCAGTTCCCTTGAGAATAGTATGTCAGCCAAGCATTTATTAATTGTGCAGAATATTACGTGGAGATTCAGACTGCCCTCAGCTGGTCTCACAGCTGGTACGCCTCCTCATCCCTTCTCTGTCCGTCGCAAAGTTCAATTTTAGGCCTCGTAATCGCGACTTACTTGCGGCTCCTAAAGCGCGCACGAAGGCGTACAGGCAATCACCACTGGTTCGTGCTTTGCACTACATCAACGCACTTCTCCAGTCGGCTCCAGACTGCGATCTTTTTGCCAGTAGTTGGAGGCAAATTTGTGAGCAATGCAAAAACCATTGTGAGGCAATGGATGACCGTCCGTCCTCAGTTAGTTATTAAGGTTCTCCTGTGTTTTGTAATTCTATTTTTCATTTATAACACAATTTAATGATCAATACCCTTCTATTTGTGTACGGATATATAACTTAAAATAATATTGACCTACCTACTCCCAGATTTATTCTGTACCTGATGTGTATGCATTTATATACTTTCTGTCCTAAATTTCGCAGTGCATTAGTATATACTGTAATGCTGTGTAATTTTGTTGTTAAAAAAAAAAATTAAACCTAGCAATTTGACACTACAAATTACAAATTTACCCTGTATGCAGGTGACTGAAATAACGTTCACGTTGACAACCCCACGTTTCTATATAAGCGTAAAATACAAATTTACGACGTATCACAAAATGGATGTGTTATTAAAAAGTATTGCTCCGTTATGGGAATAGGAGCGTCGAGGAAGGCACGCCTGGGGCGTTAAAGGCATCGCAATACTATCGTGTTATAGATTACTACCTTGTAGAACCCGTATTATGAGACGTATAAGAATTATAATTAGCGGGTGTATATGGGCTCGGAATTATCCGCGTAATAAAGCACCCATCAATAATTATCGTCGTACAATTTAAAGAGACAGATATTGACATTAACACGATATCTCGTAGACAAGTGAGCCCATCATATCCTATCATAGAGAACCTACTACTCCTTATAAACGGCCTGGGATAGTTTACTAGCTGACTTTAGCCACTAATATTGAATAAACACTATTGTATTTACTAGGCAATTGTAAAAAACAAGTTCAAAAGATCAAACTGTTTAGTCGTTGAAAAATTTCCTGACCTCCAAGTGTATATTCATATCCAATAGGATACGTTAATATCCATGATTGTCCATGGGATACGTTTGTTTTCGATTGTCGAATTGGGCCCCTAGATGAATGGATAACGAATGGAAACCGCAAGTATTTTTACGTACTCCATCTAGTTGTGTATATCGATCTGTAGGTGAGGTTTTTTTTTTTTTTTTCATTTATTAAGGAGCTTTTTCGATTGATCGAATATGTCGCCCCGTTTAAAAAAGACTTAAATAACAGAGTTAATATGTATAATAAACTTAATCACACTTGTCTGTCTTTAAGACCACACTTAACAATATTTAATATTTTTCCGACCACCTCGGACATAGGTTTCGACAGGTAAGTATTGCACAATCCAATGGAACTGTCATTAAAAAGACGTCGCCTGGGTACCTCATTTCGGGCACATTCCATTAAAATATGATACGCATCTTCGATACGATTGCATAAGGTGCATAATTCTGAGTTGACTTTACGCATAAGGTACGCGAACTTATTCAATGGAATGTGTCCGGATCGTAATCTTAGCAGTAAAACGAGATCCTGCCTACATAACGTACTATTATCAATCCACGGAGAATTCAATGGGTGGGGCTGTATAGTCTTAAACCAAATGCCTTTATCCTGGGACCTCTGGTCAAAATATTCCTTCCAAAGTTCGCGACATCTTGATTTAACTAAATGTAAGCAATCACTATACGCAGGTAGTAGATCATATTCGATACCGTCGCTGCACGCCTGTTTTGCTAATGAATCTGCAATCTCATTACCATAAATACCTACATGCGAAGGGATCCATTGAAGAATGATAGTTTTTGACATAGATCTTAATTCTAAAATCATTCTTATTATTGTGTAGGCTATCGGTGCTCCTCGAAAGGTCGAGGTGCATCGAGCCAGGTGTTGCAATGCACTTTTGGAATCGGTAAAAATTACAAATTTATTCGAATTGATGGATTTTGCGTAAGATAGGGCTTCAGAGATAGCAATTAGTTCGGCGTACATTATAGACGTATTACAGTTGATTTTTAGTTTTAAAGTATAGCTATTCGTTTCATCAAAAAAAGCGGCTCCAATATTTTTGCAATCTTCTTTCGATCCATCAGTAAATATTTTATAAAATGAGGAGTATTTTGCCATTACCTCGCTGCAAATCACATTTATTCCTAACCTGTCGTAAGTTCTTTTAGCCTTTTTAAACTCGTCGATAAAGTAAATAACGCCACTTAAATCTATGAAATGGATCCAGGTATCAAATATGAACATTTCTAATTGTCGACTGGAGTAGATAGGTGTGTCTTTTAACTGATTGTGTGATGTAACGAGTAACGGTAGTTTTTTTCCCTCCCAGTATCTGCTATTTTGTATTACTTGCATTTCATTTATGGTTGTAGTAATAGGTATGCTTTTAAATGATCTCATTTTTAAATTATATTTCCCTGATAAGTAGTGTCTGCGGAACTCAAGGGGCGGTAGGTGTAATTCAACTTCCATAACATGGATCGGAGTTGTTTTAATAAATCCTCCTATCACTCTCATGACTTGATTTTGTACCCTGTCTAGTTTTAAAAGGTTATTTTTACAACTGCTGTCGTATAAGAAACAAGCATAGTCAATACGACTTCTTATTATGGAAATATACAAACGTCTTAGATGCTTGGGGTGCACTCCCCACCCCGCACCTGCTAGAACTTTGAATAAATTTAAATGTCTATTCAATTTTTGGTGCAACTCGTTAATATGCTTGCCCCACCGTAATGAGCGATCAAGCCAGAGACCAAGGTATTTGACAGCGCTAACTACCTCTAACCGCTTATTATTTATTGAAAAATCATAACAATGGTGCCTAATGAGTTTTCGACCAGAATTAAACAAACATAATTTACTTTTTTCGGAGGAAACTTCCAGACCAAGATTGCATAATATAGCTGTAAAGGTATTAACTGCCGCTTGTAATCTACCTACGGAATCTTGTAAGCAAGGCCCGCTGGTAAACAACACAAAATCATCGGCGTACTGTGAAATATAGCCATTATTTATGTGTTTACAAATATCAATTGTGGCAACATTAAATAACAACGGAGAGAGTGGATCACCTTGACCTAGGCCTTGGCAACAACTTCTCTGTACACTTGAATTTTCCAGTCTAATATTTAAGTTTCTATATGTTAAAAAATTCCACAGGTAATTGCATATGGACCTACCTACATCGAGTCTATCCAATATCATTAGCAGTTTTCCAATGTTGACGTTGTTATAGGCATTGTTTATGTCAATAAAACAACCTAAGGATACTTGTTTACGCGCGAAACCTGTTTGTATTAATGTTACTAGAAAACTTAGGTTATCTAAACATGACCTAGACTTCCTAAAACCTATAGTATAATCAGAAAATGATTCCTTCTTCTCAAGAAACCATTCCAGGCGTTTGTTTATTATCGAATGAAAAACTTTGCATACACATGACATAAGCGCTATAGGTCTTAGAGAGGTTACACAGTCTGAATCGCGCCCCGGCTTAGGAATCGGAACAATAAGTATATCGCGCCACTGTCGCGGGACAAATCCGCTAGTTAAAAACCTATTGTATAATAATTGTAGCATATCCTTACCTACCGGTGGAAGATAACGCAACATTGAGAATAGTACGGTCGCCAAGCCGCTCCGAGGCCAGATTTAATTGACTCAGCTCGGCCTTACCCACAACCGGTATCAATGTGTTCGGACAGTTCTCCTGATCACCGTACATGCGGTAGTAAAGCGGAAAAATGGTGGAGGGGATAGTAATGACGTCACAAAGATGGCGGCCGGACCTATTCTTTTTGGCGGTGTATCTCGAAAACCACTTAACCGATTTTAATCATCGAGGTGTCAAATAATAGCTTATATTATGGAGATTATTTCCTTTTCTACAAACATTTACGTGAAACCTATAGGAAAAAAAATAATCACAAAAAACAGTTTTTTTATAAAATTATAATTTTTTATTTTGTAAAAATCTCCGTAAATATTAGCATTTCGCAAATTTTGTTTCATATAAAACATATTGCTTCATTATCAAGGAATATAATGAGCCTTAAAACATACAGATCGAGTAATAAACAATGAAGCTACACTCATTTATTTGCGCATGGGTAACGATAACTGGCTTTTACCGGTCGAAACTGTGGTGACTGTTACGATACGTATTGAATGGAATTTATAGAGTATCGGTTTTAATTACTGAAATTATAATTAAAATTATAAAAACCAATACACAATAATGTTACCTTACTTCGACGTTTAGTCTCTTTTTTCGTCTTAATCATAGGTAGGTACATATTTCTTTTTACTTAAAAATTTTATACAGGGTGAACTTTTAACCACCAGTCATACTCTGCGCAGCGACTTTATAGGTCATACTTAACAACTTTTACTATGGGACCAATTCCGAAATCGCGAAAAAAATTTTGACTGTCCCATATAAAGGTGCGACCAACTTTACCAGACCAACACTTTTCCAAACTGAGCTACAGCTGTCCGATGAAGTTAAGTACTTAGGACTAACTCTCGACAATAAACTCAATTGGAACAAACACATCAACAAACGGATAGACAAGGCGGGAGTTGTCTTCTGGCAGTGCAGAAGGATGATTGGTAAGAGGTGGGGACTCAACCCGAAAATTACCCTCTGGCTCTATAAGACGATAATCCGCCCCTTACTCTCTTACGGTGGTTTGGAGGCCAAGAACAAACCTAGGCAACGTACGAGACAAACTACAAAGACTTCAAAGGCTCGCATGCGCGGCCACCACTGGCTGCACGAGGTCTACCCCGACTGCAGCCATGGAGGTCATGTTAAACCTTCCACCGCTGCACCTACACATACAGCAAGAGGCCAGTCTCTCAGCGGTAAGGTTGCGAACCCTCAAGATATGGTCTAACATCACAGGAGCTCTTCACACAAAATGCCTGGAAAAGGTGTATGACGAATTTCCAGTGCTTAGGTCAGGCACGGACCGGATTCACAAACAAGCTATCTTCGATAAAAGGTACAAAATACAGTTATATGAGGACGACAATCATGAAGGACTCAATCCCCGGGAGCTGAGAATCTTCACTGATGGGTCCAAAACAGACAGCGGATCGGGCTCTGGAACCTTCTCAGAAGACCTGAACATGTCGATCACCACTCCGCTAGGAGCCCATAACTCGGTATTCCAAGCTGAGTGCATGGGCATCATAAACGCGGCGGCTGCCATCACTGCAAGGAAGGTAGTAGGATCCTCCATCCGCATACTCTCCGACAGTAGAGCAGTCTTAATGGCTCTAAATAGCCATATAGTTACATCCAAACTTATACACGAATGCCACGAACGACTAATGGAGGTATGTCATAATAACAAGATCACCCTACAATGGATCAAGGGACACAGTGGATCCCGAGGTAACGATGCTGCGGACGAGCTTGCCAGGCAAGGATCGAATGCGGGGGCGATTGGTCCGAAACCGATTCTTCCGATACCATTTAGCAAGGTACGCTCAATGCTGCTGGCACGTACAGGGAAACTACACACAGAACACTGGCTGAACCAGACTGGATGCAGACAGGCAAAAGAAGCCATGCCTGGTATCAACGGAAAACTCACAAGGGCGCTCCTGCAACTAGGGAAGGTCCGACTGAGTATGGTAACCAGTGTCATAACAGGTCATGGACTATTTAACAAACATCTTTTCACAACAGGTGTCACAGACAGTCCCCTGTGCCGAGGTTGCATGGAGACAGAAGAAACAGCCTCTCACGTGGTGCTAGAATGCAGCGGAGTGACTCCATACAGGGCTAAACATCTCGGATCTCCGAGAGACCTCCCCGAGGTCCTACTCAACATCAAAGGTTTGATAGGATTCCTCGAGGAGCTGGGCTGGCAGGACTAGCCCACCCCCAACATATCACGCAAAATAGGCGCAAGTCGTCGAGTTGCGGAAAAATCGCCCGAATACAATACAATACAATACAATACAAGGTGCGACCAGACCGCAGCTTAAAAAACGGTCACGATACGGAATCGCAGTGACGCGTCGTATGCGTACCGTTTTTGACGCATGCTCCCCACACCGCTGTTTAAAAAACGGTGACGGTACGGAATCGCAGTGACGTGCTTAACGCGAATCTTTTTTGTTCGCAAAACAGTTGCGTCTTTTACGTCACCGGTACGGTGTCTGCCATAAGATCTCCGTGTAATATTTTTTGCGATTTTTACGCAGTTCAATTTACGGTGCGTCAGCTTATTTTAAGCAGCGGTGTGGCGAGCATGCGTCATGGACCCGGGTACGTCCTTAAACTACGTCCAAAAGAGAGGTATGGGCATTGTGAATGTCATCTCGCTTTGTGTGGTAGGGCACAGCCAGTGGGTGTCATTCCAGATCCAAATTTTCTTGCGTGATTCGGCATTGGTCCCATAATAAAAGTTGTTCAGTATGACCTGTAAAGTCACTGCGCAGAGTATGGCTGGTGGTTAAAATTTCATCTTATACCTATATTCGACACAAGTAGTAAGTACTTACAGACCAACTATGATACACATTTTGCCTGTATAGTGATACATAGTGAATAAATTAATACCTGATTTAAAAAATAAAACAAAAATAACAAATAGCATGTTATTTAATTCAGTAATCACTAATCAGTCTTAAACAATGAACATCATACTTTTAGATTAGACACCAAAATGTATATTTATACTGTGTTTCGACTTGAAAGATTTTACTGCTTTAAAACATAAGACAAACCTACCAACCAAATGTATAAAAAAAAATGTTTTTTGTGATTATTATTTTCCTATAGGTTTCACGTAAATGTTTGTAAAAAGGAAATAATCTCCATAATATAAGCTATTAGTTGACACCTCGATGAATACAATCGGTTAAGTGGTTTTCGAGATACACCGCCAAAAAGAATAGGTCCGGACGCCATCTTTGTGACGTCATTACTATCCCCTCCCACCATTTTTCCGCTTTACTACCGCATGTACGGTGATCAGGAGAAACGCCCGAACACATTGATACCGGTTGTGAGTAAGGCCGAGCTGAGTCAATTAAATCTGGCCTCGGAGCGGCTTGGGGACTACTAATAGTAAAAGTTTTTCAGTATGACCTATAAAGTCGCTGCGCAGAGTATGACTGGTGGTTAAAAGTTCACCCTGTATAAAATTTTTAAGTAAAAAGAAATATGTACCTACCTATGATTAAGACGAAAAAAGAGACTAAACGTCGAAGTAAGGTAACATTATTGTGTCTGGTTTTTATAATTGTCATTATAATTTCAGTAATTAAAACCGATACTCTATAAATTCCATTCAATACGTATCGTAACAGTCACCACAGTTTCGACCGGTAAAAGCCAGTTATCGTTACCCATGCGCAAATAAATGAGTGTAGCTTCATTGTTTATTACTCGATCTGTATGTTTTAAGGCTCATTATATTCCTTGATAATGAAGAAATATGTTTTATAGGAAACAAAATTTGCGAAATGCTAATATTTACGGAGATTTTTACAAAATAAAAAATAATAATTTTATAAAAAAACTGTTTTTTGTGATTATTTTTTTTTCCTATAGGTTTCACGTAAATGTTTGTAGAAAAGGAAATAATCTCCATAATATAAGCTATTATTTGACACCTCGATGATTAAAATCGGTTAAGTGGTTTTCGAGATACACCGCCAAAAAGAATAGGTCCGGCCGCCATCTTTGTGACGTCATTACTATCCCCTCCACCATTTTTCCGCTTTACTACCGCATGTACGGTGATCAGGAGAACTGTCCGAACACATTGATACCGGTTGTGGGTAAGGCCGAGCAGAGTCAATTAAATCGTGTTTCTAGAGGGCTTTTGAGATTTGGCGACCGTACTAGAAGGAAATGTCATCGCAGCCGGGGGCCGTGTCAGATAGCTTAATACTTTTTTCAATTTCCTGAATGGTAATTGGGGCAATTAATACGTTATTATTAGAAGAAAAAGCTGGTTTTTCATAACAAACAAAATCAGGCGTCAGATTATTAAGCAGCGAGATTGAGCGCTCATTATCAACACATTTGTACTGACATTTAATTCCTTTAATCCATTTCATTCTTTTCCACATGTCGCCAGATGATGACGCATTATCGATGGACGTACAGAAGTCATGGAATGATTTATACCTAGCTTGCCTAATGAGCCTCTGTGCCGCGGCAATTTTGTTTTTTAAGCCTATGAAGTTGTTAGGAGTGGGATTTTTTCTAAATAAACTTAGTGCCAATCTACGCTCCGCTACGGCCTTAGACAGCGACACGCTCCAGTACGGTTTAGGTATAAACTTGCTACTAGGATTCTGGCTTATTTTAACAATAGGAATATGCAAGTCGGCCGCTTTATTTATCTCGCATAAAAACAAATCATACGCACCTTGGTAGTCATCCGGGATGGATAAGTTAGCAAGTGATATTTCTAAGAACGCTGTATACGAGGGCCAGTCGGCTTTTTTAAAATTACGTTTTATAATGGTTTTTAGGTTCGATTTGCATTCCGTAGTCATGTGTATTATCAAATGATCGCTGCCAAGGGACTCATTACTGACTTTCCAGCTAAAATTAATTGCTATGTCGGTCGAGGCCAGAGATATATCGGGAGCAGATTGTCTAAGCGAACCATTAACAAGTTGAACCCTAGTTGGAGAACCGTCATTTAAGGTTATTAAGTCATGACTAAGTAAGGAATCGAATATTTGTCTGCCACGATTATCAATTTTATGCGACCAAGTGTTATAGTGGCCGTTGAAGTCTCCTAGCAACAGAGTTTGTTTATCACATAAGGAAAATAACTGATCCCAGTCTCTTTGGTTTGTTTGAATTGAAGATGGACAATATATCGATACAATGTATTTGATTGGGGCGCAATTATATAATTTGACGCGGAGTATCTCGATACCCGAGTTAGATATATCAGAGGGAAGTACTTGCGATTTAACAGATTTATGAGTCAAAATTGCCACTCCACCGTAGCCGTCTGTCCTATCCTTACGAAATACATTGTAGTCACTTACTCTTAGCTCCAAGTCTCGATCACACCAGGTCTCACTCAACGCGGCGACATGTACTTTCTCGCGAGATAGTAATTGCTCGAATGATGCACGTTTATTCATCAGGCTTTGACAGTTCCATTGGATTATATTTAAGTGTATTTTACTACTCATCACACGCAAATAATTGACTTAAGACAGGCAAGTCAAAAAAGTACTTACTCAAGTAATTAACTAACAACTTAATACCCTTTTTAATAACAGAAATAAATTTATCTACCATAGACTTGCCACAAACGTTCTTTAACATCTCCATAACTTTTTCAAGCGTAAAAATCTCAGTGTCGGTCTCTTTTTCTTCGCTCGATTTTCTCCTATCTTCATTATTTCTCCTCTTGCCCTTCTTCGTTTCCGAATTATTATACTTGTCCGAACACGAGTCAACATCTATATCCATGCAACTGCCATCTGACTCGTCAGTTTGATTTTCGTATGATATAGGCTTGCCTTTTATAGATTTTTTCTTTTTCGGCTTAGCTGACCCACTTTTTTCCGCTGACGGCTTTTGCTTGTCACATGGAGGGGTTGGCTTGGTAGCTGCTACTGCTACAAATGACTGAGACACTTGGGACGTTAACGTATCTTGGCTTTGTTCTAGGTTTTCCTCAATAGGGCCAATTCTAGGAAAGGAAATATCTGTTCGGGAAAGCTCAAATCCAGGAGTCTCTTCAGATTGTGGTATAAGGCTTTCTGGAACATATAAAGTCGTTGCTTTGCGATAGGTAACGTTGAAATCTGCCATTATGCCCCTTATTTTCCTCTCTTTTAGATAGGCTGGACACTTTTTACTTAACGCTAAGTGATCGCCGTTGCAGTTCACACACACAAACTTAGTGATCTCGCAGTTGATATGGTTTTTTGTACATTTTGGGCACACAGACTTGGTTCTAGGGCACATTCTCCTCACGTGGCCAAACTTCCAGCAGTTCGAACACTGCGAAACAGGAAAGACGTATGGTGTAACCATCAAGCGCATGCCAAACACAAGGACATAAGCTGGTAGAGAGGATCCCCTGAATCCTAACCTCACGCATTCACTGTTTACCCACTTGCCATCCTCCGTCCGACGGGTTAGACGCTTCGCATATAGTAACTCGGCACAGCCATCTATACTTTCTAAAATCTCCTTCTCAGATAATTCCATATCTACCTTCCTGATTACTCCATATGATGCGGCCACTTCGGTAGTTCGTAAAATATTCCATGCCTTTTCCTTAATAGCCTGGCAACTGATAAGTTTTTCTAAAGCACTCTCTGTCCCGAACTGAACGTATATTTTATGCGGATTAATATATTTTATTTCTAAGATGTCCGTTATATTGTTTTGGTGCATCAACCGCGCGAACGCAAATTGTTTAGGTAGGTCTACCGTGGCTGTAATGTATGCTTCAGGTTTGCTCTCATTCATCCCTTCAGGTCTGTTTACAGTAGCATTATTCTCTGGACTATTTCTTCCTCTTCCCTCTTTTATTTTTTTTCCGTCTCGTCCTACCAAGGACCAAGACTCCTCATCATCTTCTTCACGACCTCTCTTTGAACTCGCTGTGCTGCACTCCATGGCTTCGTCCGGTAGCGGCACATCTCTAGGTGGAATTGACATGTCATTTTGTTTTTCTACGTTATTCCTTGATCGCCGGCTCGATACTTCCCCATCTTCAGCTTCACTCAAATCTGAACCCTCCCCCATAGTCCCTAAGGTGCAAATTTATATGCACCTTCTTGTTTACAAGCGAATGCTTTAATGCCGACCGGTTAAAAGATAAGAGTATTTTAAACAATAGACGGGGCTACGTGTTTACTACTCGCTAGCTGCAGTCGGAATCTGTAGGTGAGGTGTGTCTATAACCAGAAAGTCTCAAGTTCATTCCAAGTATAGTGACATACGTCCTATAGTTTTTAAGTGGTAGAATAGGTATTCATTGCAAACATTGGCGCGTGTAGACCAGAATTGTTTTAAATTTCCCTCTACGGCACTTTGGGGAATGGAAACTTTTACATTTGCATAATTTGCGGAGATACATATCTATAGATTGTGTCATTCACGAAGACGCGTGCCTTAACTCGTAATGTCATGTTTTTTAAGGTTATGTATATGACAAATCTGCGCGTCATTGTGGATGACACGAACTATATCATAGCTTGTTATTAGACGTTTCTAAACTGTTTGCAAAGATCGACGGTTGGATATTTTTTCCCTGTGTACATAAAGGATGACCCGATCCGGGTCCCAACCGATTCTTCCCACTCTTCGTTTTCTACGACCATCGATCTAATATATGGTATATTAAAACGATGTCTACGACGGGTCATCGTTGCTTACGTGATGCTTTCTACGGAAAACGGAAGTAGCAAGCATCTCCGCCCGAACCCAGACTGTTCTAGCGTGAGTCATCCTTTATGATAATTCTCAGCTTAACGGACAGTTAAGTAGTTACAGAATTTTAAGAACTAACAAGTATAGGTACTGGGCACGCTTCCTGCACGAATCGAACAAAGGTTAATGATAGAGGACCTATGTACAATTTCAGCAAAAAATTAATTGATTCGGAGAAATCATCGAAATCCGTACATTGATATAAACCAGAACAGTAGGTATGTATGCAGTGAGTACGAAACCGAGTATCTAATCTTACTCTACAATCGACAATTGAAGGTATATATTTCGAAGTAGCCTCATACTGAAACCAACATACTATGATCAATAAAGGCATTTCAGAAGGTTAAGTGTCTAGATATAAAAGTTTAATAAACAAAAAGAGAATTCGGGCAGAATTGTAAAAGCTCAGATTAGGGGGCGTCCATTAATCGCGTCATACGTTTTTGGCTTGTTTTAGACCCCCCCCTCCCCCATGGTGATCTTTGGTGATATTTTCAGGACCCCCCCCCATCCAATATGACGTGTATTTTTTTCGATAACTAAAGAACAGTTTTCTAACAAATGAACCTAAGTACACGTGAAGGATTATTATTGACTATAATACAGTATAGCACAGATGAAAAAAAAAATACACGTGATACGTGTCCATACCCCCCGTCCCCTGTGGTGATCATTGGTGATTTTTTGCTGACCCCCCTCCCCCCCCCCTATACAATATGACGCGATTAATGGACGCCCCCTTACCGACCTGGCAAAAACAAGTCGAATTAACCATTTTAGAGCCCAGCGTTGATCGTAAATGATACCCCGACATCATGTGCAATGTATAAGAACCTACTTATAATATCTGCCTAACAAACTGATAAAAAACTGTAAAATTCATTCCTTAAGATGCAAGATTATTTTTCTTGCCACAACCATGCGGTCGCTTAATGAGATCTCCGTCAAACAAATTACCCTCCGGAACTAAATTTGTGGTTTGAAGGTGTTAACATAAAAAATGCAAAATGAGTTAATGATTTTTTTAAATCCTATTTCTTTTTAAATTAAAGTTAAATATAGAAGCAAAATTGCTTTAAGTTTGGCGTCTTAATATCTGAGACCGTATGTTGCTGTGAGACGTCTCTGGGGCGGTCAAAAGTTGAAACTTAATTTAGCTCGGCATGTGCAAGTGCTAACATAATATGCGACGTCATAAAGGGACACCTGTTAGAAGGAAGTTAGGAAGGAAGTTGAAATTACGAAGGTGTTGAGGCATTTACGGAAAATGCAGACGCCAGCTGCTGACTGGAAGACGTGTAACTTTATCTTACATCATAGATTCCTATCATAAAATGTATATTTTTGCAACATAGGTACAGCATGGAGTTTTGATTATTGAGTTTTATAAAAAGTCTTTTATTTCCTGGATTCTATCTATTTTTTTGATCTAATTATATGGTTATACGGTCATCACGTGCGTAAAGATGGGCGATCATCATCAGCTTGAACTGCATTTTCCGGACAATTACTTACAAAAAAGAATGGAAATCGAACTACTTTAGACAACAACAAGCCGAGTCTATCGGTCTTCGTGAAGTTTTGCATAATAGGTCTCTCCCGCACGTACCTTATACCTACATCAACATTAAGTGGGTTAAGTCGGGTGACACAATATTCCTAGGCAGTAACAATAACAACTAACAAAGCCGTCTGAGGCGTAGGCGTCTTATAAAATATTAAAAATAAAAAATATTATAGGACATTATTACACAAATTGACTAAGTCCCACAGTATGCTCAATAAGGCTTGTGTTGTGGGTAGGTACTTAGACAACATATATATAATATATAAATATTTATACATTTTTAAATACAGAGAAAACACTCATGACTCAGGAACAAATATCCGTGCTCATCACACGAATAAATGCCCTTATACCATTTATTTGTGTGATGAGCAGTGGACTTGAACCAGGGACCATCGGCTTTATAGGCAGGGTCACTACCCACTAGGCCAGACAGGTCGTCTCATGAAGCGATATTATTAATTATATTAATATATCAGTCATAGAAGTATTTGTGGCAAAAACGAGTGTTTAAAAAAATTAAACATCGATAAATATGGTATCGATAAGTCAGTCATAGATTAATTATTAAGAGATGTAAGTTTACTTGCTGTTAATTACCGAGAAATTTCTTTACATAACTTCTTTATTAAATTTATTTTGTAGAAAGAATAGAAAACGACCAATATATTAAAGAAGATATCGAACGTGTTGTGTATTTTGCGGTAGCTATCTTCACTTTTTAAAATATAGGTATATAGGTAACGTTAAGGTAACATCGATAGCAAACATGTCGATATATCATTTTGTCAAATACTTTATTTTGCCACAAAAACTTCTATGTTTGGATAGTATATTACGATCGTAAATTTGGGTGACATAACTAAACTATTCGTTTGAACTACAGATTCAGTGACTATCCAATTAGGCTAGGCCGGATAACAACAGATCTGTCTGAGACATTATGTGGGCAAAGTCAGGTGATACCATTCGCTCAAATCGCAATTACAGAACTGTAGTTTCGATAACTTGTACATTCAACCTACCCTGGCAGACAACAAGCCAAGTCTGTCAGTCTTCGTAAGGTTCTGCATAGCTTAGGCCTCCTTCGCATGTAGAGACATTATGTGGGCAAAGTCAGGTCACACCATTCGTTCAAACCGTAATCACAGAACTGTAGTTTCAATTGTACAATCTACCTACCTTGCCAGCCAACAACAAGCCAAGTCTGTCGGTCTTCGTAAGGTTTTGCATGGCGTAGGCCTCCCCCGCATGGAGAGACATTACATGGGCAAAGTCGGGTGACACCATTCGCTTGAATTGTAGTCGTGATACCTAGGAAATAATATATGATTTGGTATGTGACCGTATAAGTTTATTCTGCAAAAGACTGGATAATAATTCTGGCAAAAAAAAACACCTGAAAGTAAGAGAATAAAAGGGGCAAAGGTACGAGTATGTAAAGGATATTGGCCTCATTGCTGGTTTAAGAATACATATATCGCCCAAAAACTGATTATTATTATTAATAGTACCATAGGGTCCCGGGCCTTTGGGAGGCATGTCTGGACCCGAAGCCAACAGCGCATAGGCCCTTTAAGACAAAAGCAAGGAATACACTTGACAGTTACCATCCCCTAGCGCACAATATGATACATCCGGAGAGGGTTCCCGCCAGGTGCTATTAATAGCAGTTACGTCTACGAGTAAGGATCCAGCAAGCGGGGTTTTTGAAAAATCGTAGCGTTTTTATATCATAATACAGCTAAAATAAGGCAAAAAAATATGAATAGCAATCTTAAGGCCTTTCTCTAGTAACTTCATCCATTTGAATCCTGTTTAAACATCTTTTGCTCGATAGAAAAAATCAGGAGCTTAGACCTATCTAAGCAGCGTTCGGAGAAGGACCTGAACTTACTGCACCTAGACAAACTAAACCCTAAATCTACGTCATAACGCCATAGATGGGAGGACAGCTTACCTTAAAAGGCTCAAACAACGTGTGATAAACTTCTTCCAGCTCAGGATCAAACTTGACGGGCCGCATCTCATATACGAGGTACACAACCTGCGCCAGGTTGAGAAACACGAAGCCGAAGTTCCAAGAGAACGCGTCAGGGGAGCAGATGACGTGCCAGGCCCAGATAGAGTACAGCATGAAGGCTGAAAAATGGTTGATGGTTAGAAGGGAGTCGGTCGAGGCGAAGGGGGTCGAGAATGCAAACCCTTAAGAGGGGAGTATACCAGATCGTCCATACAAAAATAGAAAACGTTTTTCCACTTCGAAATATTTTTCATTCTCCATTATTTTTTAGCATATAGCATATTAAAGGTTTTCCGTTTTTTTTTTAATTTGCAATTCAGTTTTTTATTTATTATTATTAAAAAAAAAAGCAAAAGCGATAGGTTTATCGATATGTAGCATAATATATTCTAGGTTACAATGTATTATGTTGAAGCGATAGACATCAAAATCAAAGTGATTTGTTAAGATTTAGTTAGCGGAAAAGTTTTCTCGAGAAATTTAATTTCATAGAATAAGTACCATTATTTCGCTAGGGTCGCAAGTCGCAAAGCTTCCCTCTTAAGATCATAATCAGGCCTTTTATTTTCGCTTGATAAAATAATATGTTTACATAAATCTGCAATGGGTATAAAAATAAATTTATTTTTTTAAAAAGGAAACCAGAGTTAACGTCAAAATTGATTGGGACATCAAAAGTTTTGGATTTTGTAAAAAAGTTTTTTTACCGAAAATCAAGATTGTGTGCATCCAAAGCTGCCCTTTCTTGGTACTCGGAGCGCAGTACGATGCTACGAATAGCATATTGGAAAGCTAAAAAGAGAGCAATATTTTAAATATCAAAACAAGTAAAATTTCGATATGAAATATATAGTGTACATAATACGCACCTGAAAAAGCGGGTGCTGCGGTACCCTCCATAGAGGACACCAGGGCCAGTACCATGGTCCTTTAAAAACGTATTTATTTATGTTAAACTGTAATTATCTACTATTATTAAACAAATTGTGTGCTTGACAAAAGCCTTACCTGATGGCATTGTGTAATTCACCGAACCAAAGTCATGAAGTGTTCCATTTTCTCCAGGCCATGAATAGTTAAATTCACCAACTTCTAAATATTCCGTCCTACCGCTAGCTAGTCCTCTTTTTGACATAATTACTTAGGTTATCATTTATGTTCCGTAACGATAATTCGCGATAAGAATTATTGTTTTGCATCACTTCGCGCCATCCAAAACAAATCAATAACATCCGCCACTGGCACGTTTAACCCACAGCTAACAATATCCGGAAAAATAGCTATGCTAGTGCCATCTTTCGAGATTTTCTCAAACCTACATACCGTACTTCTGTATTTTAGGAGTTAATACATTAATTACTAACTAATTTCATTGAAATTTTTATTTATTTAGTTAAATTTATATTAACTAACTGTAATAACACTAATAACATTGTTTTTATATAATTTCGTTAGAAAAACGTTTTGTGTAATCGCGAATGAGCATCGTTTTTCTATAGCACTAAAACAGCTTTGACGTAATTTCAGAAATTAAAAAAAAGTTTGACGTTTATCCTTGCCTATGAATTCATTCATTCATAAGGTGTGATGTGAGTAGTGGGATTTCGTGTCCTGAAATTCCATATCTATATAATATTTTGAAATGAGGTAGCACCGGTTAACAAGCAACAATTAAAGACCATCCTAGTACTATGCCTTAATTTATTTATAAAGTGCAAATAATCAGTTTTTGCGGGAATGCCGAACACGAACAGTGCCACCGTTGCCAATGGTAAGTATGATATTTCAACCATGCATATCCAACCTTTACTGTATGAGTCACTAAATGTAAGGGAATTTGTGTGCATCTTGAGACTAGTGTCCACGTGACGAATTATTTGCTAAGTAAATGTACTCAGTAATAACTGCGTCGCTGTTTTAAGAGATAATGAACCAATAATAAAACTGATGCAGGTACAAGGATTCAAATCACATTAGATGCACTTCATGCACCTGAAAATTTTAATACTCTATTCTTAACTCATTGACTGCACTTATTTCCTTGATAAAAAACTTCTCAAAGGTTCTTAAGAGTTGTTTAATTCCAAGTATTTGTCTTAACCTTGTCAGTTAAAAGTTTAATTATATGGGTCATTCCTATTGCTTTAAGTACTTGTTGAGATAACTGACTGTTCTTTCTATAACATTCCATAATAAGATGCTTCATGATTCAGTCAATTGAAGGTTAAAATGAAACATTTGTCAATACGATCTTGTTTAAGATAATTAATGTACTTATTTTCCTCTAAGATAGCTATAAATATAATAGTTATAAGCTCTGTAAAAACAGTGGAAACTGCAGTACACTTTAACTTTTGTATTTATTATTTATTTGCCAGTGAAGTTATCAATTGTTTTTACATATATAAAATATTGAAAGGACTCTTTTTTTTATTTTCAATACATACTTATTAAACATTAAGTAATTTAAACATCTTTTGTTTCTAATATATGTATTTTTATTATATTATTATATTATTATTATATAAGCCTTTTATTCAGACAATTTTTACATTTACAAGTTTAAATTGTACATTTCTTATTGAATATTTAGTTTGACATAAAATTTACTATTTCAGACAACATCGGTTTGGTCTGTATGCCATTTGGCAAAGGCCTCTTCCATCCCTTTCCATTTTTTCCTATCTCTCGCCAGTCTGGTCCAGTGTCTCCCTGCGAATTTTACGATCTCGTCTTCCCATCTCATTTTTGGTGGTCCGTGTTTTCTTTTTCTATCTTTTAGAAACCACCATATAATTCTCTTGCTCCATTTCTCTTTGCCCCTGATCATATGTCCTGTCCACCTCCATTTGAGTGTTTTAACTTTAATTGTTACGTCTTCCACACGTGTTTTGGATCGAATAAACCTGTTTCTTATTCTATCTTTCAGTTTAACTCCAATCATGCTCCTTTCCATGGACCTTTGACATACTTGCAGTTTGTTTAAGTTACTCTTAGTTAGAGTCCAAGTTTGGCTGCCGTAGGTTAAAACTGGTAAAATGCATGTATTGAACAACTTCCTCTTTGTAGCTACACTAATTTCTTTGTTCTTCATAACTTCCCTCATTGACCAGTACCGTTTCCATGCGTTAGTTGTTCTTCTAGCAATCTCTTTCTCCATCTGGTTGTCCATGGATATTGTTTGTCCTAAGTATATGTATTCATCCACATACTCAATGGTTTCCTGGTTTACTACTATAGGTGTCTTTTTGGAGTTCGTCATTGTTTTAGTTTTTTCTGCATTCATTTGCAGCCCCATTACCTCACTTTCGCTGGCTAGTTCCTTAAGCATACTTTGCAGGTCTTTGGCTGTTTTTGCTATTAACACTAGATCGTCTGCGAAGCGTAAATGTGTAAGAGTGGTACCATTTATTTTAAGTCCGTAATTGGGGTTTCTATGCCATTTAAGATTCCGAAAGATTCCCTCAAGCACTGCAGAAAATATTTTTGGAGAAAGAGGATCCCCTTGTCGTACTCCTTTGTTTATTTTGATCTCTTCTCCCTTGCTTTCTAACTGTATTCTAGCAGTGCTCGCTTCGTATATGTTCCTTATTACTCTTATGTAGTTCGAAATTACACCTTGCTCTTTCAGAGCTTCCCAAATTTTATTATGTTTGAGCGAGTCAAAGGCTTTGCTGTAGTCAACATATGCTATGTATAGTGGAATTTGGTATTCCTTGCATTTTTCTGTTAGTTGCCGTACAGTGAAGATATGGTCTAGCACCGAGAAGTCGCGCCTGAACCCAGCCTGTTCCTCTGGTTGATTTTCGTCAAGTATGTTTGTTAGTCTGTTTAGTATTGTCTTTGCAAATATTTTATAGACATTTGACATCAGACTAATAGGTCTATAGTTGTTTATGTTATAAGGGTCGCCTTTTTTGAACAACAATATAATGTTTGAAGTAGTCCATTGCGTAGGTATTATTTCTTTAGTGATAATTTCGTTGAAGAGAGCAGTTAGTACTGGGATCGTAGCGTCTTTTGTAGCGATGATGAGCTCATTGGTTATACCATCTGGTCCAGGAGATTTCTCCTTTTTTTTGAGAAGTGATAGCGCGTTCGACTTCGGCTTCTAATATGGTTGGTATTTCCTCTTCTTCTCCTTCATCCAAATTGATTCTATTCTGTTGTTCTGTGGTTTCGTAAAGGTCCCTGTAAAACTTTGTAGCTACATCTAGTATGTTTTGTCTCCTTGTTTCGCAACTATCCATGCGGTTGTTATTTACTTTGGTGATCCAGCTTTTTTTGTTGTCTAAATCCTTCCATGCTTTTTTAATACCTCCAGTTTTGTTCACGTGCTCTTCTATGACACGTTCCCTATATTTTTTCCTATCTTTTCGTAAATTTGCTTTTATTAGTTTACTTAGTGCCGCTATGTGGTTCCTTGTTTGTCTACCCTTGTTAGTTTCTTTAATAAGATTTGCTCTTTTCTCAATTAATTTTCTTGTATAGTCAGTAATTTTCATTTCTAATGTGTTATTTGTTCTTGTAAGATTTTGTGTTGTTTGTTTAATTTTTCTCTCCCAAAGGTTGTATTTTTCTTGAACACTTAGGTTTTTTGTTTCGGTGTTGAAGTTGCTCAAGATATCCTTGCTGATTTTATTAATCTGTTCGCAAATGTTGCCACATATCTTCAGAACTTTAGGGTCGGGAATTGGTCTTGGTTTCTTTTGTGGTTTTGCTTTCAACTTAGCTCGTACCATTCTATGATTTGTACTGAAATTTATATTGCTAACAACGCCCGTATCTTCAAAGTGTTTAGGTTCGTTAGTTAGGATGAAGTCAATTTCATTCTTAACGCGTCCTCCTGGAGAAATCCAGGTCCATTTTCGCGATTCCCTTTTTTTGTATTTGCTGTTTAATATAGTTAAGCCGTGTTCAAAAGCAAAGTTGATAAGCTTTTGTCCGTTTCTATTCCTTTTACCCTCTGTGTATTTTCCTAAGACATATTCTTCGCCTTCTTTTCTTGAGCCTACTTTAGCATTAAAATCTCCGATGACCATGATGTAGTTATTTGCATGCTTGTGGACAATGCTATTTAGCTTTTCGTAGAATTCATTTATCTCCTCTTTTTTTGACTTCTGAGTAGGTGAGTACACTTGAACTATAGTCCATTCCTTTGAATAGTCTGGAAGGTTTATGTTAAGGACTGCTATTCTTTCTGAAACTCCAACTATCTCCCTTACACTATTCTTCAGGTGCTTTTTGATCAAAAATCCAACTCCGTGCCGTCCTGGAGTTTCTCCTATATGATGCATTATAAAATCTTCATGTTCTTCTATTGCTTCTCCTTGTCTTCGGACCTCGCTCAGTCCTAGGATGTCCCATTTAATGGCTCTTAGGGCCAGGATAAGCTCTGTTAGTCTTTCAGCGGTTCTCAAAGTTAAAACATTTAGTGTTGATATAAACATGTTTTGTGATTTCTTTTTTCTTTCTATTCGTTACTTGGGGTTTGATTTGATTAGATTGGGTTGGAAGGTTTTGGTCAGCTTTGTCCTCCACGGTGACCAACCGGCTTGGAGGTGTAGTAGAGTTACTTTTGGTTTCTTTTTGTGTATTTTTGATGCCGATGCTGTCTGCGTTTCCCTATGCTTCATTCTTTCTCCATGGTGATGTCCTCACCTTCTGCTGTTGTGGTGTGTCTCCTTTATGTAGTTTTGCAGGCCCTTGATTGTTAGACGATGCTAAATTGCTATCTTGCTGTGGGGACTGAGAGAGGGCCCTCTTCTTGTTGTCTTTTTTCCCTTTTACTATCAATTTATCATATCTTATATATGCTACATTCCCTTTTTTCTGTTCTTCCTCTAATTGTTCTTTAAGTTTTTTCCTCTCTTCTAAAACCTCTTTGGGAAAGTCTTCCGTAACATAAACTTCTAGATTTTTTTGTTTTAGAGTTTTTCTGCTCTTCAAGATTTTATTTCTTTTCCATTGGGATGAGAGATTGATCAGTATTGGGCTTTTGTTAGATTTCCCTAGTCTCCTGCTGAACTGAATCTCAGTTCTTTCAAGAGTAACGCCCATGACTTCATTCACAATTTCTATTACTTTTTCTTCCTTTTCCCAATTTTCTGCGATTATGCCATGGAAAATGATGTTTCGCTGCCTTTCCCTTTTTTCTACTATTGATAATTTATTTTCTAATTGCTTGATCTTTTCTTCACTCTCGTCTTGTTTTTTTCGCATATCCGTGATTTCGTCGTTCAGGGAATCTCTAAGCCTATGATATATCTTTTCAGTCTGCTGCTCCATCTCATACTTCATTCTGGCAAAGATTTTCTCAAATGCCGCTTCAGACAGATCCATTTTATATTTGTTTCCGAACGTACCCCTTGGCAAAAATACTTGAATCTGATGAACAACTTATTTTTGTTTCGTGGCAACACTCCCTCTGTTGTGTCAATATTCCTTGAGGTAGGTAGATATAAATTTTGCCAAAAGTTATGTCAATCACACTTTATTTCACTTTATTTTACTTCACCAGTTGGGTTCTCACAGTAGATAACGTTTTCAGTGGCTTTGTAGACTGTTTTCTTCCGTTTGGTGATGATTGCAAACACAATTAACACTTTTTGCACTAATTATCCAGTTATAATCGCGAGCAAGGTCTCACCGTGACAGTTGATTTGACAGCTCCTAACTATGTATTATTGAATCATATGTATATGATTCAATAATGATTATTTTACTTTAATGCCTTTATTAACATGAATATATTATTGATTAAACATTAAAAAAAATTAAAATTATAAACCAAATATTGTGTCAAAATATTAACACAAGCACCACAGCAAAAAAAGGATAAAAAATGGTTTTAATTTAATTTCTTACCAGTAAAAAGAAAAATGGCTGTGACATACATACAGACTGACAGACAGACAGATTTAAAGAAAATATAAGGGTTATTTTCTTTAAGGAATCTGTTTTTAAGATTAATTAAATAATAGACCCCAATGTGAACCATACAAAATATGCAAACATTACTGTTGTTCTTCTTAAATCATTGTAATAAATATATTTTAATACCATTGTCTTTCTTTAGTTATTTAGTCTGCCTTCTTGGCATAGGCAGGCAGGTCCTCCTTATTAAAGGTTAGGTTAGGTTAAATATCATGTCTATCACTGCATTTAACAGTTGTCCCAGATATCAATTGCAACCAATCTCTGTCCTGTTCCAGATGATTACGAAGTTATTGGAGAAGCCCAATGGCAAATACTGGAGAATGTCGTTGACGAAGAGATCTTCAAGATCTATGGCTACAAATACTCCAAATTACGAGCTATCATATTCCACACTGTGTGTGTAGCATTATGTGGATTGCCGTATTTTGCCTTGGGGTATTATCCTTCATTAAACAGATTCAAGTACTTAAAATGCAGTTTGAAAATGGCTGAAGAGATTTGTGGTAAGATTATTTTATATGGTTTTATTTATATTAAAAGTGCTATAGCAGAGCAAAATTTAATTTCGTGTAGCTACTTAAACATAGTTAGTTACTAACAACTGAATTCTATTCTTCGAAATAAAGATATTTTATTTATTTATTAGTTAAACCTTTTTAGATATATCCTGAAATTGATTGGCCTCATTTATCCAGCCGATCTGTATTTTTAGATAAAAAATGTACAAAAGCAGGATGATTGGATAATAGATGACGAAATGGGACTGTTATTACAATGCTTAGATTCAACATGAGTGAAATGCACCATAAATCAAAATAAAAAATCATTCATTTTCAGGCAACAAAGGCCCGGATAGATACATACATACCTTACAGACTAGCGCGCTTTGGTACTAATTGCAACAAAAATTTCTCCGTAATTAGAGTGATGATATAAAGAACTAGGTTGACGATATGTACAATAAATATAATCTTATCTTATCTTATCTTCTGATTACCGGGGGCCCTTGCGGATACACTTCGACCCATAGGGATCTTTTGTGTAGTTGCCCCCTAAGGAAAGACCCATTAGCTACTCAAGAGCCTTTTTGACCATTTCCATGTGTCGGATGATGGAGCTTATGGGTAGCCTTTTGAATTCCTTTGGTTCCAGATAGCCTGCTCCAAAGTCTTTCATTCTTTGTCTGGCGAGGGCGTGACATTCACACATTAGGTGTGTTACTGTCTCTTCCTCTTCACCACACATTCGACAATCGGTGTTGTCAGAGTGTCCCATCCTGGCCAAAACCCCTTTGACCCCATAATGGCCCGTAAACACCCCTGTTATAATTTGGAGTTGTCTCCTGCTAAGTTTCCATAGCTTTTTGCTCCAACCGGAGTCTACTTCTTGTATGAAGAGCTTTGAGTGCTTTAGACCCGTCAGACTGTCCCATTCTTTTTGGTGTCTCGTCCTAGTGTGGTCTTTAATAGCCGTTATAATGGTTCCCTGTGAGAGCCCCACGAATGGTTCCGGACCTATGTGGTTACTTGCGGATCCGGCTCTGGCAAGTTCATCTGCATTTTCATTGCCTATGAATCCCTCGTGCCCTGGAATCCATACCAGTTGCACTCTATTTTGTCTTCCAAGCTCGTTCAGAGCTTGGACACCATTGTACACCAGTCTAGAGTCCACTCTGGGCGCCCTGAGCGCCTTGAGTGCAGCCTGACTGTCACTGAGTATATAGATATTCTTCCCTTGGGTTTGCCTAACTATATTCTCATGCACACAGGCAATTATAGCGTACGTCTCGGCTTGGAAGACAGTAGCGTAATTACCCATGCTTATGCTACAACTAAAGTCATTTGCATAAATGCCTGCCCCCGTACCAGATACTGTCTTGGACCCGTCTGTGTACCATATGATGTCGTTTTCATCCGAATTTGGTGCTTGAAGACCTTCGGTCCATTCAGCCCTTGTTGGAACTTTAACTTCAAAATTCTTACGGAACACAAACTTGGGTTGCATCTTATCGCAGCCCATATTCGTTATCCTTTCCATGAAATTGTCACATTCCATGTTTGTGTGTTTAGTCTTTGGCTTGCTATCGCTCCATAGGCCGGTTAGAGCCAGCCTGTGTAGCGATTTCCGCGCCTCAGATTGTATCACCAGATGTAGCGGCGGGAGGTCTAGCAGTACCTCCATCGCCGCTGTTGGCGTTGTTCTAAACGCCCCGGTAATAGCCATGCATGCTGTTCTCTGTATTTTCATAAGGTTCTCCCTGCATGTGCTCTTTAGTGTCCTTGTCCACCATGCCAGGCATCCGTACAAAATGATAGGTCTTACCATCATGGTATAGATCCATCTTAGTACCTTTGGGTTTAAACCCCATGTTTTCCCATATGCCGTTCTACACATTCCAAACACTCTCAGCGCCTTGGTTGTGGTAAGTTCGACATGCTTCCTCCAGTTCAGTTCTTTATCTAGTGTTACACCTAGATATTTCACTTCATCGGACATTTCCAGTACCCTTCCATAAAGCTTCAGTTGCTCCATGCCATTGAGGGTCTTTTTCCTGGTAAACGGTATTACCACTGTTTTGCCTGGGTTGATAGAGAGTTGATGGCTGTTGCACCATCTCTCCACTTGCTTCAGTGCCGTATTCATGATTCCTGATACTGTTCCCGGGAATTTCCCGTTTACAAGAATCACTAAATCATCTGCATACCCTACCGTGTATGTTGGGCCTTGTTAAGTTCTTCCACCAGTGAGTTCACTACCAGACTCCAGAGAGTCGGTGACAGAACTCCACCTTGTGGGCAGCCCTTCGTGGCCGTTGCTAATATTTCGTCTCCCATAAGGGAAGATTTCATTAGTCGGCTATTTAGCATGTTACCGATCCATCTGCAGATTGTCGGTTCTATGCCGTGTTAAATATAATCTTAATAACTAAAAATAATTTTGACGACGCAACAGTTTTGCTGCGCCACCTGTTCTGGTGTAGGACCCGGCAGATTCCCACGGGAACCACCGAACACACCCTTCGGCCAGAAGTCCGCGCCGGCGATGTTATATGCTATACACATAAATACCTCTTTTTGCAGTGATGGATGCCGAAGGCTCATTCAGCATGGTGAAAGTGCTAGAAATAGACCTAAACATAGCCAACCACAACAACAAACTGCGGTATTTCGTCTATCAACACACGCGGTTTGTGTGGCTGAACGACCAATGCGTATTCGTGAATGTGCAGTCGCTGAACGAGAAATTGACTATCAACCTTCTGATGGATAATATGTCAGGAATCAATAAGCGGCAGCAGAATGAGTTGTAAGTATTCATCAAACTTAACATTTGATATCACTCCAAATAACTCATTTTGAATTCATTCCAGTGCATCATAAATAATATTCCACTAGTTACCACTAAAGGAATTAATTATATTTCTCAGGAGCAAGTGAGAAAAAATTCTCAGTTGTTACCATTGGTAACAACTTGGTGGTAACTAGTGGGATTAACCCATCTAGCTCGTACTTATGTCTTATTGGTGCAAAAGATGCCTTGCGTATCTTATACGTCAACTAACAACTCAAACTCAAAACTAAATATAATACTTTAACTGAAAAAAACCCTTTAGTTAAGTAGGTATTTTATTTAACATCAACTATTTCCGATCCAAACGATATTCTTAACAACTGCAGAATTTTGAATGAAAGAAATCTTAAGTCTTTGAATGTCTTAATTTAGGACCGCAAAAAGGCTGATGAAACGACATAATCACAGACAACATCGCTTTTTTTCTATTACGATTAGTAACGTTATTATAATACTAATACTACTTCCAAACAAAGAAGTCCTTACTGTAACTTTTTTTCAGAATCAAACTGTACGGCACGAACTCGGTAGAAGTAGAAGTGAAGAGCTACTGGACACTGTTCGTGAATGAAGTGTTCAACCCGTTTTACCTGTTCCAAGTGTTCTCCATTGTGCTATGGTCGCTAGACGAATATTACCAGTACGCGACTTGCGTGCTGATACTTTCTGCGGGATCATGCATGCTGGCCCTGTATCAGACTAAACAGGTATTTTTAACTCATTTCTCATTTTACCCAATCCAAGTGTTTTTATCGTGCGATGGTAGCTAAACGAATATTACCAGTAAGTGACTTGCGTGCTAATCCTTTCATCGGGATTGTGCATGCTGGGCCTGTATCAAACTAAACAGGTATTTACAACTCGTTTTACCTGATCCAAGTGTTCTCCATCATCCTATGGTCGTTAGACAACTACCAGTACGCGTGCTGATACTTTCTGCGGGACCGTGCACGCTAATCATGTATCAAACTAAACAGGTATTTACAACTCATTTTACCTGATCCAAGTGTTCTCCATCATCCTATGGTCGTTAGACAACTACCAGTACGCGTGCTGATACTTTCTGCGGGACCGTGCACGCTAATCATGTATCAAACTAAACAGGTATTTACAACTCATTTTACCTGATCCAAGTGTTCTCCATCATCCTATGGTCGTTAGACAACTACCAGTACGCGACGTGCATACTCATACTTTCTGCGGGATCGTGCATGCTAATCCTGTATCAAACTAAACAGGTATTTACAACTCTTTTTACCTGATCTAAGTGTTTTCAATCGTGCTTTGGGCGCTAGACGAGTATTAACAGTACACGACTTGTGTGTTGATACTTTTAGCAAATTATGCATGAGGGTCCGTATCAAATTAAACAGGTGAATAAATAATGTATGTAGAACAGAGTGACCAACTTTCTATAAAATAGTTTTATCTAATACTGATTCTAAAATTATATAACACATGCTATTTACGTTTAGTTTTTACCTTCCTCCTCCCCTTTTTAGGGTTCCGTAGCCAAATGGCAAAAAACGGAACCCTTATAGATTCATCATGTCCGTCTGTCTGTCCGTTTATGTCACAGCCACTTTTTTAAATAAATGATAATCTTTCCTTCAGGCAACTAGTGGCTCATAAATACATTAAAACTAGCATGCATATTCAAAAAATATATCTTAAAACTGATAGCTGGTCCCAAATGGTGGGAAAATATCAATGACAGGGTGGAGTGGAGAAAATGAGGGGAGGCCTTTGCCCAGCAGTGGGATACCAAAGTAGGCTAATGAGCAGACATAGGAATCCGTGGGGCAAAATTGTTTAACAAGTAGGGAGTTCCTGTATCGATAAAGTCAACTGTCGATGCTAGTTCTATATACTAGTGATCACTCAAGGGTTTGCTTGTAAAAATATGTTTTTATTAAGAGTAAAAAAATAATTAAATAATAACTCAATGTACTCTTCTTCGTTTTTAAGACAAGACAAGACAATTTTATAATTTTAGACGCTTAATACCCGAAAATATGGAACAAATTCTGGTCGGTCGGTATAGTAAATGGGACATTCACGAAGAAAAAAATTGGGATGAGTAAAATTATAAAATTGTCTTGTCTTGTCTTAAAAACGAAGAAGAGTATATTGAGTAATTATTTGATTATTCTCTTTACTCATTGCATATCTTAGATTAGGTTTTTTTTATAATATGAATATAAAAGTAAAATATAAAAACACTTACAAAACAATGATTATTATTATTATTCTTAATAAACACGTATTTTTACAAGCAAACCCTTGAGTGACAGTAGTATATAGAACTAGCATCGATAGTCGACTTTATCGATACAGGAACTCCCTACTTGTCATACAATTTTGCCCCACGGAGCTAAAATCTTGAAACTAAAAATTACAAAAACATTGTGGTTGCGATTAATTACGCAACTCCGTAATGTCAGGGAACGGGACTTGAATTAAAAAAAAAATTGTCGATTGTTCCCAGATGAGCATAAACCTCCACAAGATGGCGGGCTCCACCAGCTCGTGCACCGTGTCCGTGCTGCGCCCGGCCCGCGCCGGCCGCGAGGAGTGCGTGGTCAACGCGAGCCGACTGGTGCCCGGCGACGTACTTATCCTACCACCTGATGGATGCGTCATGCCGTGTGACGCTATGTTGTTGACGGGCAACTGCATAGTCAACGAGAGCATGCTCACAGGTGAGTTAATCAATGAGCGAGATGAACGCTAGCCGTCTAGTACCTATACTAGCTCGTGCACCATGTCTGTGCTCCGCCCGTCCCGCAACGGCCGCGAGGAGTGCGTGGTCAACGCGAGCCGACTAGTGCCCGGCGACGTACTTATCCTACCACCTGATGGATGCGTCATGCCGTGTGACGCTATGTTGTTGACGGGCAACTGCATAGTCAACGAGAGCATGCTCACAGGTGAGTTAATCAATGAGCGAGATGAACGCTAGCCGTCTAGTACCTATACTAGCTCGTGCACCATGTCCGTGCTCCGCCCGTCCCGCAACGGCCCGAGAGGAGTGCGTGGTCAACGCGAGCCGACTAGTGCCCGGCGACGTATGATATTACCTCCGAACGGCTGCGTTATGCCGTGTGACGCCATGTTGTTGTCGGACAACGGCATAGTCAACGAGAGCATGCTCACTGATGATTGAATGAACTGAATGAGGGCGTAGTGAACGCGGGCCGTCTGATACCGTACTAATATTGGCGGTGGACGTCTACATCACGCCGTGTGACGTCATGCTGTTGACGGGCAACTGCATAGTCAACGAGAGCGTGCTCACAGGTGACAACAATTATTACTACTTTTTAAGGCAAGGATGGCCTATAGTGTGTGTACAACGCCTTATATACACACGTACATAGCTTACTATATAATGACAAGTATTTGTAATTTCATTCATATAAATCCGTACTCAAGACCAAGTAGTTTTCCTTTAACGCCCCCACATCACATGACGACCCTGCCAGTGTAGGCTTTGCAGGTTCCTTTAGCGTTTTTTTCCGGCGGCATTCGAAGGACCGGCAGCGTTAGGAGCTGCACGAACAAATTTGTGCTCCTTAACCTTCTTCAGAAGTTTCGGAAAAAGCGCTCAATATCAAATAATACAAACTTGAAGCTAGCTTACAGGTAGCTTTTACAGGCACAAAAAATGGAAACGAAACAAGTTATTGTGATTGTTTATATTCCTCTGCCTTTATTTTCGTGCCTGATTTGTTTTTTTTTTACTAATCATAGTTATCAAACAATGTTCCATGCTTATTTTCGAAATTATAATTCTTAATTTCGAAATTATAATTATGTGATTATAACAATAATTTTGTTTCAGGCGAAAGTGTACCGGTAATGAAAGGTCCGCCCTGCCCGTCCCCAGAAATATACTCTACCGAAGGTCACAAAAGGCATACCTTATTCGCTGGCACCCACGTTATACAGACACGGTTCTATGGCAACAATCAGGTTAGTTTGATTTTGAACCTTGTTTACGTTAAGTGTAAGTCGGTATTAGAAGTATAGTATACGGTACGGTTTAGTAGTATGAACCAACATCTGAAATAAATGTTTTTATTTTTTTTATATAGTAAAAGCAAAATTTTTTTTTTTTTATTTATTTTTTTTTTTTTTAGTTTCACACAAGAAATATCTTCTTGTTACTATGGAAGCGTTCGGGCTGTGTGAGAGATAATAATTATAATAAGTTTTTGGAAAAATAATCTTTATCCACAGGCAACTAATACTCATGGAGACAATTCTAACGACTCCACAATTAGTTTGCGTTGTTTTATCACAGAGTTCCCATGGCCACCTCCTGTTTCCGTTTTAAAGCCATTTAAAATATTTTTACACAATTTTCAATCATGGCTGAATGCCGGATGGGTCTGAACCTTTGATGTCTAACCCGTCAAGAAATTACAATATAGCAGACATGTGTTTCGCTTAAAATTTAGTTTTCTCTTCACAAGTGTGATGAAAAACATTGTGTGTATTGCAAACTTGAGTCCTTATTTCCCTCTAGCCTGCGGCTGTCGTGAATCTACAGACTCGTTTACAATATTTCACTTACCCTCCTCGTGTATAATGTTCTATTTTTAACAGGAACTTGTTTTTCCTCAGGTGCTCGCCAAAGTAGTCCGCACCGGATTCTATACGGCCAAAGGCGAGCTGATCAAAAGCATCCTCTTCCCGAAGAAATTTGATTTTTCAGTTCTATAAGGACGCAGTGAAATTCGTCATCTTCATGTTCTGCATCGCCGCTATAGGCATGGGGTATTCCATCTGGTTGTATCTGCAAAGGGGCGTAAGTATCTGTATACATCCGGTTCTTGCTTCGTAAGCAGGGTCATTACCAACTGGACTAGGAGCCAGGAGGCCGTCCTATGCTTTGTTTTTTTGAAACGTCCTCACACCATATTTATAACCATGCTCAAGGAGTACTTAATAGAGAAAGCTTTTTTTTACTTGGTTGATGAATTTATAAATCAAATAGATTAATGTAATATTCCAAATGCCTGTGACATAATTCTATATTTTACAATTTCAATGATGCCCAATAATCTAATTTGATAGTATAATGTAATTCTTGAGTGAATTATGATATAATTATAATCTTTCTTGGCTTAAAGTGAAAATGAAATTTTCTAAACAGAAAATGTTAAATGACTAAATATTTTTCTTGTTAACAGAGCCACGCAGAAACCATAGTGCTCCGTACACTTGACATCATAACCATAGTCGTGCCCCCGGCTTTACCCGCCGCGATGACCGCCGGCATAGTGTACAGTCAGCAAAGGTTACGCAGGAATAAAAATCTTCTGCGTATCACCTCCGAGGATCATCATCTGCGGGAAGCTTCAAGTCATGTGCTTTGATAAGGTAAGGTCGTGAAACGCTTACAGTCCCTCGCTACGCTCAAAGGTTCCTTAAAATCTTTCTTAAGTAGGCTTCAAGGCATCTTTCTCAAGTCAATACAATATTTACAGTGACATCATATAAGGACCCTGCCTGCGAAGCCGATGGTCCCGGGTTCAAATCCTGGTAAGGGCATTTATTCGTGTGATGAGCATGGATATTTGTTCCTGAGTCATGGGTTTTTTCTATGTATTTAAGTATTTATAAATATTTATATATTATATATATCGTTGTCTAAGTACCCTCAACACAAGCCTTATTGAGCTACTGTGGGACTTAGTCAATTTGTGTAATAATGTCCTATAATATTTATTTATTATATATTTATTTATCCTTGTTTAAAAAACAGACGACCTGTCTGGCCTAGGGGGTAGTGATCCTGCTTATGAAGCCGATGGTCCCGGGTTCAAATCCTGGTACACTGAAAAAAAAAAATAGCCGAACTGGTTTTGTAACTTTACTAAATAACTAAACTACGGTTATAAGAAAATAACCTTTGCATAAATTTACAAAACTTATTTTGTAGTGTATACCCAGCCACTGAACACTGATAGCCAAACTCGGTTTTGTAATATATAACACATAGTTCGCAAGTCCCAATTTTTGTGTAAACAGTAACCAAAATGTTTGTTACAGTTATGCAAACATTTCTTTCAGTGTAAGGGCATTTATTCGTGTGATGAGCACGGGTATTTGTTCCTGAGTCATAAAATAAATTCTACACACGGCAACAAACAAAATATCAAATTGATTTTCAGGGCAACCTGTTAAAACAATGTCGCACAAGTCGCGCGATAAATATATGACGGTACACTAGTACTTCACAAGGGTACCGCTAGCCCAAGAAGCCACCGTCATTTTTAAGTCGAACAAATCCTAAACCAATGTTATATTTCAGACAGGAACCCTCACGGAAGACGGTCTGGACCTGTACTCAGTGCTGCCACACCAGCCAGGAGAACGTTTCGGCCGCACCCGTGGTCGAAGTACAAGCGCTTCCACCCCGCAGTCCTCTCATACAAGCACTCGCTTCCTGCCACTCCCTTACTAGTATCCAGGTATATTATCGTCAATATTTACTGTTCTTAATACACAATATACGATACGGTATTTACACAATATACTTGGCTGAACTCGGTTTATCAGTCGGGGGACTGATATCAAAGTATATGGGGCGCTGCCCCTTACCGCTCCCTAATCAACATCTATATAGACTACAGCGGAATCGGTGACGTCACCAGTCAGGCGAACGTTTCGGCCGCACCGTGGTCGAAATAACAGCGCTTCCGCCCCGCAGTCCCTCTCATACAAACACTCGCTTCTTACCACTCCCTTACTAGTATCCAGGTACAGTATTTACACAATATACTAGGGTGAATCCGGTTTATCAGTCGGGAACAGGTGTCAAATAAAGAGGGCGCTGCCCCCTACCGCTCCCTAAACAACATCCATATACAGACTACAGCGGAATCGGAGAGGTCATCAGTCAGGCGAACGTTTCGGCCGCACCGTGGTCGAAGTAACAGCGCTTTCGCCCGCAGTCCTCTCATACAAGCACTCGCTTCTTGCCACTCCCTTACTAGTATCCAGGTACAGTATTTACACAATATACTAGGTTGAATCCGGTTTATCAGTCGGGGGACTGTTATGACAGCATAGGGGGCGCTGCCTCTTACCGCTCCCTAATCAACATCTATATAGACTACAGCGGAATCGGTGGACGTCACCAGTCAGGCGAAATAACAGCGCTTCCGCCCCGCAGTCCTCTTATACAAGCACTTGCTTCTTGCCGCTCCCTTACTAGTATCCAGGTACAGTATTTACACAATATACTAGGGTGAATCCGGTTTATCAGTCGGGGGACTGATATCAAAGTATATGGGGCGCTGCCCCTTACCGCTCCCTAATCAACATCTATATAGACTGCAGCGTAATCGGTGACGTCCCCAGTCAGGCAAACGCTTCGGTGGCACCGTGGTCGAAGTGATGGCGCTCCCACCATGCAGCCGTCTCATAAAAGCACTTGCTTCTTGCCACTCCCTGGGTAAACCCACATAATACATACTGACAACAGTAGATACTGTTCGCTATGCTATCCAGGTACTATTCATTCACATAATAGATACTGAGTAGATACTAGGTTGTTCCGTGTAACCCGGGGGGATGGTTAGAAACAAACAAAGGGGCGCTGCTCCTTGCAACTCCCTCGCCATATCCCTATCCAGGTATATATTGTCTTCACAAACATCCTAGGCTGTAAAAGATGATCCATCAGTCAGATGACGGTTAGCAACGTGGAGGAGATGCTGCTCTCTGGTTCATCAGTCAGAGGACGGTTAGCAACTTGGAGGAGATGCTGCCCTCTGGCTCTTCCATTAGATCATTTCTACTGATTAGGGAAAATAAACAACGGCATTAAACTTAGCTATTATTTTCAGGGCCAGCTAAAGGGCGACCCGCTCGATCTCAAGATGTTTGAATTCACGCAGTGGGTGAGTGCTTTTACATAATTAATTGTAGTCTATAATAAAATAGCCTATGTCCAACTTCATTTTTTTTCCCGTGATATACTATAATGTTAAAGAAGCCTAATTGTTTAATCTATGTTTAGAAAACTAAATGGTATATATATTTATCTGTTACATCTATATATATTAATCACAAATAACTGAACAGGTGCTCGAGGAACCTGGTCCAGAGAACACACGCTACGACAACCTAACACCTGCAATCGTGAAGCCCAAGTCAGCGCAGAACGAGCTCCAAGACCTGGACAACTATGATCCCCTCCACTATGGAGATGCCGTACGAGGTATCTAATATATAATGGACTGGTCGAAATGAGGCTGTCTAGTTTTTTTTATATACAAGCTCACGAATCGGTTATGTATATTATGTATATATATATATATATATATATGTATATATTTATTTATTTATGTAATGTATGTATGTGTCTTTATGTATTTAAGTAGTTTATAATTAATTTATGTGTATTAGGACTCTAATTCTTTCAATAACAATTTCTTTTAGTTTTAAACGCGCCACCTACAATCTTTTCTGCTTTGCCCTAAGGTTGACTGGTAGAGAATGCCTCATGGCATTAAGTTCGCCTTTTGTACATTAAGTTTTTCTTTGTGCAATAAAGTTTTTAAATAAATAAATACGGCCCGCCTGATGGTAATCGGTTACGTAGCCTATGGACGCCTGCAACTCCAGAGGTGTTACCATGCGCGTTGCCGACCCTAACACCCCGCACCTTCGTTGAGCTCTGGCACCCTTACTTACCGGCAGGAACACTACACTATGTGTAGGGTCTAGTGTTATTTGGCTACGGTTTTCTGTTAGGTACTATTCTAAATCTGGAATGACATCCGCTGTGCTGTGCCCTACCACACAAAGCGATATGACATAAACAATGCCCATACCTCCCTTTTTGGACGTAATTTGAAGACATATACCCACCCGGGTATTTCGGACCCCCAAAGGTAGCCCAAAGTTGCCAATTCTTAGGTCGGCCGACTGGTAATGCAATTTGCAAAATATAACTTAGTCCCGAAATGTTTGTTATATATATCGACCTAGCCCAAAACTAACAAAGCTTGTACTATGGGTACTAGCCGATGATATACATACATATATAGATATAAACATACTTATATACATAGAAAACACCCATGACGCAGGAACCTGTATTCTTCACACAAATAAATGCCCTTACCGGGATTCGAACCCGGGACCATCGGCTTCATAGGCAACGTTTGTCAACGTGGTTTTCGTTTTTTAGATTATTTTAAAATAAATTCGTATATGTCAAAGTCCAAACCTCGTTTTGACATTATAGTTCGTGCCATCCACGATGACCCGCAGATTTGTCAAATCTAACCTTTAATAACATGACATTAGGAGTTAAGACACGCGTCGTCGTGAATGACACGATCTGTACCAATGAATGAATGAATGATTTATTTGCATATGAATATTGGGTTACATAAGTAGGTGTTGGGTATTTTAAATTAGTTTCTCCAAGATTCTAGCTATGAATGTTCGCAGGTGGGTCTGTTGCGGCGGTTCCACTTCTCGTCGTCGCAGCAGTCGATGGGCGTCATCGCGCGCGTGCTGGGACAACCGCAGATGGTGTACTTCGTCAAGGGGGCCCCGGAAAAGGTTCGTTTTATACTGAAGAGTCAGTTATTTAATAGGAAATTTTATCATCAGACCAGCAAAATGTCTGAAACGGCCAATTTTTCCCCGATTTCGGGGATTTTCCATAGTCAAAGTTGTTCAGCATGATCTAAACAGTAACGGGTTTAAGTAATTGCTTTACATTCAGATACATACTGTACATACAGTATAATATACAAATACTTAATATAATAATAATTCAGCCTATATACGTCCCACTGCTGGGCACAGGCCTCCTCTCATGCGCGAGAGGGCTCGGGCTATAGTCCCCACGCTAGCCCAATGCGGATTGGGGACTTCACATACACCTTTGAATTTCTTCGCAGATGCATGCAGGTTTCCTCACGATGTTTTCCTTCACCGAAAAGCTAGTGGTAAATATCAAATGATATTTCGTACATAAGTTCCGAAAAACTCATTGGTACGAACCCGCGACCTCCGGATTGAAAGTCGGACGTCATATCCACTCGGCCACCACCGCAAACACTTAAACACAAATACTTAAATTCACAGAAAATATCCATGACTCAAACGTGCGCGTTGGAGGGTCCGCCATCTTGTGGCCTGAATCGCAATCATAAACGTGTACATTTACACGTGACGTGTTTTCTTGTGTATAGGTGGTTCTGTCATCTTGTGGGCTAAATCGGAACAATAAACATCACATTTACGCCTCGCGCCAAAAATCTGACCTCTCCTGTAGGCAGCACAGGAGCCTAGGCTCAATGACGCTTGAGGGTTTTTTACCTGAATTTTTTATTTATTGACCTCGAAGCTCGGTCAAAGTATGAATTTGGACGATGGCACAAAGTATTACTTTTAATAATAATTGAGAGCGGACTATTCACCACTAAACTGTCTTCAGTTTGGCGAAGCTTTTGTATGTATATACCTAGTCATAAGTATTTAAAAAAAAAGTTGGTTATGGTCGGTAAAAGTGACAAAGGTTAGTTCGGTAGTGTCTCTAGAAGATGCTCTGGGGATACGGAAATTAATTATGATACCATATCATACCATCGAGCTGATCTGATGATGGAGACAGGTGGCCATAGGAACTCTGTGATGAAACAACACAACCTAATTGTGTTTGGGGTATTTAGAATTGTCTCGATGAGTATTAATTGCCTGTCCTGCGGGCGCCCCGACATTACAGACGTAAGATCCTACATCCGATATCAGATCAGACATAGTGAAAACGCTCTTACAATCGGACATTTTGCGATAGGGTTATTTAACGGGACGTTTTACAAAAGGGAAAGATGGGTAGAGCTCAACGGGGGGGGTTTAGGGTCGGCAACGCGCATGCAACTGGAGTTGCAGGCGTACATAGGCTACGGAGACTGCTTACCATCAGGCGGGCCGTATGCTTGTTTGCCACCGACGTAGTATTAAAAAAAAAAAAAAAGAATAGAATAGTTTATTGCATATCACATTACAAGCATGAATGGAATGGAACATATAGGTATACATGTGACACCCTGTAAGGGCACAGCAATTTAAGAGGGCTACAGTAGGTAATTAAATTACAATTATTTCGCACATCATTAAAATAATATTACACATACGTTCACGCATGATCATTTGATTGTATTATAACATTATTTCCTTACATAAACGAAGCACGGTAATATTTTCATTTACTGACTTTATCAAAATATTCATTAAGATTATAAAAACATCCATTAATTAAAAACAGCTTCAGGTGTTTTTTTAAATTGACCTACATTGTCCAGATCTTTGATAGAGTTTGGGAGGTGGTTGTAGATTTTCATAGTCATATAATGTGGGCTACTTGTGACAAGTTTTAATTTTGAAAAAGGCACTTTTAGTTGCTTTATGTTGCGATTATTTCTTTTGATTTGAGTTGTATCTTTGAATGAATATAAGTTTAAATGTTTCCTAACGAATTTACATGATTCGAATATGTACATAGACGCAACGGTCAGTATTTCATGTTTAATAAAATAAGGTTTACACGACTCCATTTGATCAATGTTTACTAGAATTCTGATGCACTTTTTTTGCAGAATAAATATTTTTTCAATATCGCAGCTATTTCCCCAAAGGACCGGGCCATATGATATTCGCGAATACGCATATGCGTAATATGCCGCAAGGGATGTCTGTAGGTCTGTAACTCGCTTTAGATGCTGAAGGGCGTATATAAAAGACGATAATTTTATTGACAATTTTAGAGTATGGGTATTAATCCGTAACCGTAATTCTAACCATTATTCAGGTGGCCGGCATGTGCAGCCCGGACTCTCTACCCGACAACTTCAGCTCGGTCCTACACGAGTACACTTCCAACGGGTTCCGCGTCATCGGCCTCGCGCACCGCAAGCTGGACCGCAGGATGAAGTGGGTGGACGCGCAGCGCGTCAAGCGCGAGGGCCTCGAGTGCGACATGACGTTCCTCGGCTTCCTCGTCATGCAGAACAGCCTGAAGCCGGAGACCACGCAGGTCATCAAGGAGCTGCACGAGGCCGATATCAAGCAGGTCATGGTCACAGGTATGTATAACGCAGACGTTTTGAAATGTCCAATAACTGACGCGATATAATAGTACATTGTGCAACGAGGGGGGTAAGTGAAGTTTTGGATACGAGGGTGGTAATTAAAGACCAATTAAACACAATGTTTTTCATCACACTTGCGAAGAAAAAACTTAAATTTTAAACGAAATAATTCTTAAATACGGTGACATATCAAACATTCGTCCGCCATTTTGTAATTTCTTGGCAGGTGAGGCATCGAAGGCACAGCATTCAGCCACGATTTAAAATTACGTAAAAATATTTTAAACGGCTGTTAAATTAATCAAATGAAATAATTTACAAAAATATTGAATTATAAATGTTAGTATTTTAAAAGTAATACTCATTTATGCTACTTAGTTTGTATGAATAAGTGACATAATTTAAAAAAAAGCTATAACTAGGCAGTTATAGCTTTTTCTTTTCACAATCCATAACGCCCGCGGCAACAAAATAGGCCTTAGTCCTTCAGCACACCTGCATGAAATAAGATATTTTTCGAGCAAGTGTGATGAAAAAATAATTATCGCACCTAACACAATTTCACGAGAATCGGTTGAAAAATGCGACCTGTAGAAGAGAAAAGCCGGACAAGCTAGACACATATGGTAAGAATGCATCGTTCTCTTGTCGCTCGTCCGTCTAATAATCTTACACCTTTAAACGAGCAATTCTTGTATATATATACTATATATATTTCCGGGATCTCGGAAACGGCTCTAACGATTTTGCTGAAATTTGGTATATGGGGGTTTTTGGGGGTAAACAATCGATCTAGATTAGTCTTATGTTTGGGAAAACGCGTGTTTTCGAGTTTTCATGCGTTTTTCTTTCGACGCAGAATATGGTCGCTAATTTCGTGTTGCCGGCCACTGTCCGTCTGGTCCAGCGGGTTAAGACGCGGACTGCTAAACGAGTGTTACGGGTTCGAATCTCGCCCGGTGAGTAACTTTTGTTTTTTTTTTTTATATGTTCAAGTTTATATATAATTTTTTTAATTTTTATTGTTTTAGACAAGTTTAATTTAGTTAAAAAATGTAGTTAAGATTATCAACTATACACCACCATATTACAATAAATAGTTATAACCGAACAAAGCTCGGTCGCCCAGGTACTATAGAATAATACAGATAAGCTTACAGATACGCTTGGTGCTTTCAAAAAGGAACCCACGTATAATCGGACCTACTTATTTCGAGCACCTACCTGCCGAGATAAGAAACGAGCAATGCGACGAAATATTTAGACGTAAATTGAGAAACCTTTTGTTGGAAAACCCTCTGTTCTCAGTAAATGAGTTCATGGAATTAACATTTTGATTCGGAAATTGTTTTATTCTTATTGTTTTTATTTATTGACATTGTTTTCTTTATCATACAGATGATCCTTATTGGGAGATACTATTTCATTGTTTTTTTATATTGTTGTGTGTTGACGATTCTTATTGGGAGATATTATTTGTGTTCTTTTATTAATTTATCGTTTTTATTTTTATTGTTCTCGTATTTTCGTAAGTTTTGACATTGTAAATTAATATTTTGGATTTTGTAAGTATTTACCTACTTACTGTTATTCTAATTGTATTGACAATCCTTATTGGAGCTATAATTTTATTTCATTAGTACTGTTATTATTTTAATTTTTATTTTATTTTGACGATCATGATAGAAATTCTTATATTTTTGACATCAATGCAAATTTATTATCTAATTGTCTTTCATGAAATAAATCATCTAATCTAATCTAATCTAAGCCTATCTAAGGTATAGTAAGAATGCATTACGGTCTTATTGCTATACGCCCTTCTAGCGAAGACCGAAAGCCGAGATCTGCGTAGGGCCGAAGGCTGGAAGCGTCCGAGAGAGGCGCCACAAGGCCAAGCTGTGGAAGGGACAAGATTAGGGCTCACGCGCAGAACAATATTACAAGTATCTAAATGTGAGGCCGAGTTCCGAGGCCGAAGGCCCCGAGAGTTCAACAGGTCGGCGCTTACGGGGAAGCTGCAGCTAAAACACGACCCAATAGTAAAAGGAAAGATATCAAGGCCTTTTTACTATAGGCCTTTGGGTCTTGTTACTCTTGTTTAAGCTACCACTTCCTGCAACGTCCATAAGTATCCTAATAAGTGAACCCGAATTCTCGGAGCGTCCGGCACCTGCGTGCCTCTATACGCGAGGCCAAAGGCTGAGTAACTGGATTTTTTCGCTAACAAAAGTCTGACTGCAAACAAACTACACACAAACAACCAACAGCAGTAGTCACAACGTCAGTTTAATTGCACAGACAAAGCAAATAAAAGTCTGAGAGTTGTATGCCTTACCACTGGCGCGAAGGTTTCTTCATAGTCCACTCCGTACTTCTGAGTATAGCCCTTGGCTACTAACCTGGCTCGGAACCGCACATTGCCCTCACTATCATACTTGCACTAAGTACCCACTTGCACTTTACAACGCTAGAGTCTTTTGGAATGCTGATGGCTATGCTTAGATATAGTGGGGGTGTAGTTTTTGATATCCAGCAGCGCCATCTACAGTATTTGTTTAAATATGGAACTGTGATGTTCCAAATATGTTTTTGATATGAATTGCTGTCATGTCATTCTGTCACACAATAAATAGTCTTCGGTTAACATGCACGTATTTTAATTATAACTTTCTCGCTTTTGATAGAAATCGCTTTAGAAGTTTCTCGGGCTTCTATATATAGGTGACCGATTTGGTGTTGGAATAATAATCACTTTTATATCTGACTCCGTATATCGAATAATACTAGTTAACTGTACAATGGTTGGGGCGGGACTGGCGTCCCGTTGCTACGTAAAGCTAATTAAGCTTTTGGCTGGTCAGCTCATATCGCGGTATACGCGCACTTAAATATGAGCTGACATAGCTAAACTGTTCCTATATCGCCAATATTCCCTAGGCCAGGGGTCTTCAAATGGCGGACCGCGGCCCGGATTCGGACCGCCGATCTATTTTGTGCTGTAAATTACATTTGCTTATTTAATTACTTAAAATCAAGTAGGAACGAACCGTGACAGGGCTATAAATCGAACGAAACAACTCCGTTCCCATTGAAAATGGTTTATAAATGAGTGAAGCCATTACAAATCTTAAGTACTGTAACTAATAATTTATATTATTATTTTGGGTACATATATATATATTTTCTGGACCATGATAGTCATGCTAACATATGATGTCAACTGCTTCATTGCCGCTTTGTTGTTTACCGTCGTAATTATTATAGTTATCTCAGTAACTTAACTGTAGTTGGTAGCTGCGCGCAACTACGCTCCCTACAGGTGTCCACGGAAGACCAGCGTCAGCGTACTACTTCAGTAGGACCTGGCATTATGCTGAGTGTTCACCTTTTTCAGTATAATTATATACAGTGTACAAGTTAGTTATAAGTCATTTTTTCTCTTTCTTCCTCTATATGTATTGTATAACTGTGTACTTATACTGAAATAAATGATATTCTATTCTATTATATTCTATAAATATTAGATTGAATTTATTAGTAACAAGGCCTTACAAGGTTGACATTAACTTTTGCTGCAGGTGACAACATAATGACAGCGATGTCCGTGGCAAGAGGGTGCTTCATGGTGCAGCCGCACCAAAAGTTGGTGCTCATCACCGTCGGCCACCAGCAGACCGACGACGCGCGGCCGCCGCTGTGCATGGAAGTGAGTCTTGTCAATGCGTTGAGAGCTATAACTCATAACATCTTTTACAGTACATATGGGGCTACTTTATAGCACTAGTGCGAGAAGTAGCATATTATGTTACTGTGTCGAACATTTAAAGGGCCATATGTACTGTAAAACGTTGTACGATACATGTGCGAATAGGTAATTTGCAACTCGTGTCGATTTAAAACACTCCCTTCGGTCGTGTTTTAATTTATCGCCACTCGTTTCGAATTTCCTATTTTTCGCACTTGTATCGTAATGTACTATATTGCTCATATATTACATTGAATACAGACCCTGTAAGGGCACAGCAATTTATTCTTATACTATAAGTACTCATACTTAAAACTAATCTTATTAATTACATTGCACAGCTATGTAGGTAAAAATAAACCTTAAAAAAAACTAGCATTCTATTTTGTCGGAAAGGTATCTTCAAAAAACTTAAAAGAATAATAACTTTTATCTAATAAATAATTATTTAAGGCGGTTTCAAATGATTTAGGTTTTGCTATTGATTTTATTGCTTGTGGAATTTTGTTATATATTTTAGTGCACATCATGTGAGGTCCTGAATGATATAATGTTAGGTTGGATGTGGGTAACGCGAGGTTGTTATTCTGTCGGAGGTTTAGCGGTTTTGTGTGTCGTTCTTTGGCTTGTAAGAAAAGATGGCTATGGGCTTTTACAAATTTACATATTTCCAATATAAATAAGCACGTTAGTGTTAAGATGCCTAGCTCCTTGAAATAGGTTCGACAGCTGTGCATTTGTTTTATTTGTTTTATGTTTACAATCGTGCTATTTCCCCAAAGCAATATGCCATAGCGGAACAAGGCGGAACAAAACTATATAGTATAGTAGGAGTATTTCATTGGTACAGCGGCACCAAAAGTTTCTGCCCAACACTGATAGAAGTGAAGTGATAAAAGTATATTGCATTATTTGACCACTTTTTTTGGAGAAAACCGCTACAAAATAAAGACAGGAAACCTTTGAGGTTAGAAAAATTATATATGATTTTTGAAGACCTATCCCTAGTTACCCCACACGTATGTCTTTGATGAAAAAAATTTTTTTTTTTTAATTTTTATGACGTATTAAAAAAAACTACTTACTAGATCTCGTTCGAACCAATTTTCGGGGGGGGGGGGGGGGACACACTTTTCACCACTTTGGAAGTGTCTCTCGCGCAAACTATTCAGTTTGCGCGAAAAAAATGATATTAGAAACCTCAATATCATTTTTAAAGACCTATCCATAGATACCCCACACGTATGGGTTTGATGAAAAAAGATTTTTTGAGTTTCAGTTCTAAGTATGGGGAACCCCCAAAATTTATTGTTTTTTTTTTCTATTTTTGTGTAAACATCATAATGCGGTTCATAGAATACATCTACTTACCAAGTTTGAACAGTATAGCTTTTATAGTTTCGGAAAAAAGTGGCTGTGACAGAATCGGACAGACAGACGGACATGACGAATCTATAAGGGTTCCGTTTTTTGCCATTTGGCTACGGAACCCTAAAAAGGGGTTAGTTATTCTTCTTCGTTGCTAATATCACAACTGTTTTTGTTTATCAGGTGGTGGGGGAAGGCGGGCCTCCGAAGCTCGCGAGCGACATCTACGTGCTGGCGTTGGAAGGCAAAACGTGGTCCGTCATCCGAAATTACTACCCGGAGATGATGTCCACTGTACTCAACAGAGGTTAGTGATTTTTGGGCTTTAATTTTTGCAGCATCATATATTTTTTTATGACCCAGGGGGAATCCGTTATGGATCCCGCTGGCCCGGGAGAAGCCAAGTGGGTATGTCCGACTCCCACGGACTAAACCCCCCGGGGTGTTCCGCCACTCGCTTTGTGGACGGGGTTTCGGGAACGCGACCACCGATACCCTGTCGGCGTTGTTCTTGCGGGCCCATCTTTCGGGCTGATCTAACAGCCTACTTCGCTGAAGTACGGAACACTTGAGGGCCTTCCAGCTCTGAACCTCTTCAGGTGATGGAACTTAAAGGCGCATGTTCCCGTTAAGTCGGCATCATCCTTGCTGCGAAGGCTCTTCGGCGCTGACGGAGTGAGCACGTCATCCTCGTGTTGGATCTTCTGCCTCCTTCTGTGTCATGATGGAGGAAGATACTGCCGCCCAGCAGATATACCTAACCTACAAAAACGTAACTAATCCAACGAAATAATACCAATCGACTATATATAGGTAGGTTTGTCTTATGTCGTAAAGCAGTAAAATCTTTACAGTCGAACCACAGTATATATTTAGTTGTTATTTTTGTTTTATTTTTTAAACCCGGTATTAATTTATTCAGTATGTATCACTATACAGGCAAAATGTGTATCATAGTTTGTCTGTGAGTACCTACTACTTGTGTCGATTTGGCTGTTTCATACATTCCGGCTCACGTGATGCCGCTGATTTGTATGGGACAGCCAAGCATTGGTCCCATAGTAAAAGTTGTTCCGTATGACCTATAAAGTCACTGTGCAGAGTGATGGCTGGTGGTTAAAATTTCATCCTGTATACATTTTTTAAATAAAAAGAAACATGTACCTACCTATGATTAAGAAAACGAAAAAAGAGACTAAACGTTGAAGTAAGGTAACATTATTGTGTCTGGTTTTTATAATTGTCATTATAATTTTAGTAATTAAAACCGATAATTTATAAATTCCATTCAATACGTATCGTAACAGTCAACAGTTTCGAGCGGTAGAAGCCAGTTATCGTTACCCATGCGCAAAAAAAAAATGTGTAGCTTCATTGTTTATTACTCGATCTGTATGTTTTAAGGCTCATTATATTCCTTGATAATGAAGCAATATGTTTCATAATAAACAAAATTTGCGAAATGCTAATATTTACTGAGAATTTTACAAAAAAAAAATGCATTTTATAAAAAAAATCTTTCTTTTTCCTATAGGTTTCATGTAAATGTTTGTAAGAAAGGAAATAATCTCCATAATATAAGCTATTATTTGACACCTCGATGAACAAAATCGGTTAAGTGGTTTTCGAGATACACCGCCAAAAAGAATAGGTCCAGCCGCCATCTTTGTGACGGCATTACTATCCCCTCCACCATTTTTCCGCTTTACTACCGCATGTACGGTCATCAGGAGAGCAGCCCGAACACATTCATGCCGGTTGTGGGTAAGGCCGAGCAGAGTCAATTAAATCGGGCCTCGGAGCGGCTTGGGGACCGTATTATATAGTGTTTTTTGTATTTTCATCAACAAATCAAGGATTAACATTTAAAAAAGTGACCTTTGATGAAGTGGAACTGCTGATGCTGATCAGAATGGAACTCTTCAACGACGCATAGTTCCCGCTTGGCGATTTGTCGTCTTCGTTATGTTTGTTAGGCAAATTAGGTTCTCAAGTTTTTTTTTTGTCAAGCTCGAGATTTGATGGTAGAATCTATGAGGAATCGAGGATCTCCCTCATTGAAGTCGGTTTTTTTTTTCTTAAAAAATATTTGAACGTGCTACTTGCAGCCAACCTTTGCTTTCTTTACTCCAATGTTTTATTTATTCCCTGCCCAGGCATAGTGTTCGGCCGCTTCGGGCCCGAGCAGAAGACGCAGCTGGTGACGGCGCTGCAGGGCGCGGGCCGCGTGGTGGGCATGTGCGGGGACGGCGCCAACGACTGCGGCGCGCTCAAGGCCGCGCACGTCGGCGTCTCGCTGTCCGAAGCCGACGCCTCCGGTGCGTGCCTGGCTGACGTTGAGGCTTGACTCGATCAGGACCGAAGAACTAAAAGGAATTAAATCCACCACAATATTTACTGAGAATTTTACAATTGGACCCGGGTATGTCCTTAAACTACGTCCACAAGAGAGGTTTAGGCATTGTGAATGTCATCTCGCTCTGTGTGGTAGGGCACAGCACAGCGGATGTCATTCCAGATCTAGAGCAGAGCCCAACTGGGGAAGTACCTCCACCTTACAGAAAATCGCAGCCAAATAACACTAGACCCTACTCATAGTGTTGTGTTCCTGCCGGTGAGTAAGGTTGCCAGAGCTCAACGAGGGTGGGAAGGGGTTAGGGTCGGCAACGCGCATTTAACTCCTCTGGAGTTGCAGGCGTACATAGGCTACCGATACTGCTTACCATCAGGCAGGCCGTATGCTTGTTTGCCATCGACGTAGTATAAAAAAAAACCACGGACCGAAAGGAACTAGTTCATCTTAAGAGACTGTCAATACCTAAAGCGCGCACACTGTCTATTTGTATCGGAGTAAATGAGATAGCACTGTCGCATGTTACTGGGCCTGGGCAAGGGAATAATAAGGAAAATATTTAAATAAAAAAAAGTGGATTATTAGTGTAATATTTTAATCAATAGCGGTTTAGATATAAATGTTTTGAAATTGTGGTTTTAATTGCAGACCCATAAGTCAAAACAATAAAGACATAGAACCGTTTAATTGTGATTTTAAGACCAATCTTTGCAATTATTTTCTATCGAGCCGATTTCGTTCAATCATGTGTCGAGTACGACCACGGTCTTTGAAATATAATTAATATGAACATATATTTTTCTTACTTGACTAAAACAAATAGTCTTTCTTAAAAAACTGTTTAAGTAACATCAATTTCAAGGATATTGGGTGTTGACAGCCTCTTAAGCGCTCTCAATCGGTCTCGGTCAGATTTATGATTTGACATTACATATTTTCTGTTTCAGTGGCGGCTCCCTTCACATCGCAAGAGCAGAACATTCGTTGCGTCAAGTTACTAGCGCTCGAAGGCAGATGCGCGCTCAGTACTAGCTTCGCGATCTTCAAATACATGGCTCTCTATTCGCTCATACAGTTCTTCTCTATTCTCATATTATATAACGTAAGTATCCATTCAAATGTTTACCTTTATACAAAGAGAATAATAGTATTTTATGCAACCGTTCTATAAGAAGGGTCAAAAAATGTTAGATGTTTTGAGTGAATAGTTTTTGAAATCACAAATTTTATTTGCTTAAAACATGGTCATTACAAAGGTATTATAACAGCTGTTTTAAGTTTCACGTGCTTTGCCAGTAGAGACATGCAAATATATAAACTTATTCTAAACTATTATTACCAAACCATTGTTAATTTATTAATTACTTAATAGTTTAAAGATTTTTTATTACTCATAAAGAACAAAAGTTCGCTTACAATGCGCTTAAACTACAATCACATCCAGCCAGTCGATGATACTTAATATACATTATCACTGATATATTTCTTCAACTTGGTTTTGAACATTTTTAATGATTTGCAATTAATAGCTACGGGAAATGTCAACTCTCCCCAAGAATTCGATTAAAAAGTAAAAACATTCCTCTAGCACTCATTGTGAAAGTTTCCTTTTCAGTTCCCTTAAGGACAAGTTTTTGAAACTATTCGGAAAAGCATTAAATAATCTGAGGGTCATCGGATAGCAACGGTTTTAAAAAAAAAATGTTTTTATCCTAGGCAAGTACAAGTTATCTGGGTAACGGTTTTTGAAACTCCACACATCACTCACTTTTTCAAATAGGTTTGGATATGCCTTTACTAAATCACACATTTCAAATATATAGAGTGATGGCACTGTTAAAAGTTTAAGTTCTTTGAATATAGGTTTACAAGATACATGTTGTCACAGATACTGCGTATGCATTGTTTTTGAACGATAAAAAGTCTATTTATATGCACCGAGTTACCCCATATCAAAATCCCGTATCTAAGTACCGAGCAAACGTAGCTATGATAAGCTTCAATAGCAGTTTGTCTATCCGTTACTTTTGTCAAACGCCAAAAAACATAGACAAAGCTGTTTGTTTTTAGGTTTACAAGATACATGTTGTCACAGATACTGCGTATGCATTGTTTTTGAACAATAAAAAGTCTATTACCCCATATCAAAATCCCGTATCTAAGTACCGAGCAAACGTAGCCATGATAAGCTTGAATAGCAGTTTTTCTATCCGTTACTTTTGTCTAACGCCAAAAGGCATAGGCAAACCTGTTTGCTTTCCCATATACTTTATCGATGTGCGATTTCTAAGAGCACTTATCATCTAAAAGTATTCCAAGAAATGATACTTGATTGCTTTCTACTAAAGTTTTACCGTCATACCTATTCAACTTTTAGGTCCTGTTTAACCTACAATATGCAACCTACCTACAACTAACTTACAACCTGTTTGACCTACTTATAAAACAATACTTTTCCTACGAGTCAACAAAAATAATACTTTAAACTAGTAGAATCATATAGGTAAACAAACCAAAACTATACAGCTAAGATACGCGAGCATACCTTCTTACACGCCCGGCCCGGCTGGTCAACGATACTTTCTCGTAACTCATGAGGCCCTGGTACTTGCTCTTTGCTATATTAAATTTTTGGACAGTTTTCCCTATTTTGGCACAGTAGCTTATGGAGACTAACAAGCAACGCTAAGCGGTCTTCGTAGTCTGTGGGTGTTGCTATAGTAATATAGTACGGGTGTCACATGCGTGTTTCTGACTTATGAAGCAATTGTATCTAGTATGAAATCAAATGAATATTTTTAAGTTGGCAGCAACGCACTTAGTTTGAAACTGTATAAATTTGGTTTTTTTAGGTTGGTAGCCATTAATCGCATATAGCGATTTTAAAGCACAATACACAAATATGAGGAATAGACAATATAGACTTCCCTTCAAACCTTTTATGTATGTTTTTATATTGGTGTTCATGAATGTATAAATGACATAGAACAATAAAGGAGCAGGAAAAGTCCATATCCCAATCGCAAGAGCTGAATGTTTGCTGCGTCAAATTACTAGCGCTGGACGGCAGATGGATACAGTTTTTCTCTATTGTTATTCTGTATAACGTACGTATATTACAGATAGTTTGTATTTTAATCTGTTCTAATATCGACTTAAAATAAAATAAAGACGAAAAGACGTATCACCTGATGGTAAGCAATATCGTCGCCCGTAGACACCTGCAACACCAGAGTGGTTACAAGTGCGTTGCCTAATCTGTTCTAATATCGACTTAAAAGAGAATAAAGAAGAAAAGACGTATCACCTGATGATAAGCAATATCGTCGCCCGTAGACACCTGCAACACAGAGTGGTTACAGGTGCGTTGCCGTCCTTTAAGATACGCTTTAAGTAAGCTCTTTTCCTAAAGGTATGAAATTCGTCGGTCCGGAAATATCGCAGGCGATAGTTCATTCCACAGTTTAGCTGTATGAGGTAGGAAGTTTCTGAAAAATGCACAGTTGAAGACTGCCATCTATCTGTAGGGTTGCCATACCACCGTTTTTAAGTGTCGCGTCCCGTATTGTAAACCCGTCCCGTTTTTATCCCGTAAATTCAATACCACTGTAGAATACGTAAACTCGGGGGGGTTGTCTGCTAGTCTTGCCAGCCCAACTCCTCGAGGAATGCCATCAAACCTTTAATATTCAGTAGGACCTCGGGGATCCGAGATGTTTTGCCCTGTATGGTTGTCACTCCGCTGCATTCCAGTACCACGTGAGAGGCTGTTTCTTCTGTCTCCATGCATCCTCGGCACAGGGGACTGTCTGTGACACCTGTTATAAAAAGATATTTGTTAAATAGTCCATAACTTGTTATGACACTGGTTACCATACTCAGTCGGACCTTCCCTAGTTGAAACAGAGCCCTTGTGAGCTTTCCGTTGATGCCAGGCATGGCTCGTTTGGCCTGTCTGCATCCAGTCTGGTTTATCCAGTGTTCTGTGTGTAGTTTCCCTTGCCAGCCGCATTAAGCGCTCTTCTATATTCGAGTGCTTTCGGCGTATTTCCTGTTTTTACTAACTAGGTCTACTAAGCATTCTGGATGCGTAACGGATTTAACAGTTGTGTTATTTTCCAGTACTTCTCAATCCTGGGCAACTACCAGTTCCTGTACATCGACCTGGTGCTGACGACGCTGCTGGCGCTGTCGCTGGGCCGCGCGGCGCCGGGGCCCGTGCTGGCGCCGCGCTCGCCGCCCGTCTCGCTCGTCGCGCTCGCCAGCATCCTGCCTCTAGTGGCACAGGTACATTGTTAGTACCTCCTGGGGCCCGTGCTGGCGCCGCGCTCGCCGCCCGTCTCGCTCGTCGCGCTCGCCAGCATCCTGCCTCTAGTGGCACAGGTACATTGTTAGTACCTCCTGGGGCCCGTGCTGGCGCCGCGCTCGCCGCCCGTCTCGCTCGTCGCGCTCGCCAGCATCCTGCCTCTAGTGGCACAGGTACATTGTTAGTACCTCCTGGGGCCCGTGCTGGCGCCGCGCTCGCCGCCCGTCTCGCTCGTCGCGCTCGCCAGCATCCTGCCTCTAGTGGCACAGGTACATGCGCAGGGAGAGTTGCCAAAAATGACCAGGTGTGACAAGGAGGAAGGGAGGGGTAAAAAATCATGTAATTCGTGAGACAACAAATAGAGACATATTATTATATTGAGAACCTCTTTCGAAATCTTGAAATCTTTTCAAAAGTTCCGAACGAATTGCTTAAAGCTATTGCGCTTACGGTTGTCTTGACAAAGAAAGGGAATTTCCAAGCCTTTTTTAACCGACTTCAAAATTTCAAAAGAGGAGGTTTTCAATTCGGTTGTATGTTTTTTTTTGTTTCTTTTTTTAATGTTTGTTACTCCATAACTCCGTCATTTCTGAACCGATTTTGAAAATTATTTTTTTGTTTGAATTTATATATATACAGATTGGTCCCGTTTTTGTCAAAACTCAGTTCTGATGATGGAATCCATGAGGAATCGAGGGAACTCTTCAAATGTGAAAGGCATACTTATAATGATTTTTGTATTTTCTGTAACAAATCAAGCATTTACATTTAAAAAAGTGACATTTGATGAAGTGGAACTGCTTATGATGATCAGAATGGAACTCTTCAACGACGCATAGTACATGTTTGGCGATTTCTCCTCTTCGCTGTGTTTGTTAAGTAAATTAGATTTTGAAAACAAATTTTTGTCAAGTTCGAGTTCTGACGATGGGGTCCATGAGGAATCGAGGGAACTCTTCAAATATGAAAGGCAGACATATAGTGATTTTTGTATTTTCTTTGACAAATCAAGCATTAACATTTTAAAAAGTGACATTTGATGAAGTGGAACTGCTGATGATGATCAGAATGGTACTCTTCAACGACGCATTGTACACGTTTGGCGATTTGTCCTCTTCGCTGTGTTTGTTAAGCAAATTAAATTTTGAAAACAAATTTTTGTCAAGTTCGAGTTCTGACGATGGGGTACATGAGGAATCGAGGGAACTCTTCAAATATGAAAGGCATACATATAGTGATTTTTGTATTTTCTTTGACAAATCAAGCATTTACATTTAAAAAAGTGACATTTGATGAAGTGGAACTGCTGATGATGATCAGAATGGAACTCTTCAACGACGCATAGTACACGTTTAGCGATTTCTCCTCTTCCCTGTGTTTGTTAAGTAAATTAGATTTTGAAAACAAATTTTTGTCAAGTTCGAGTTCTGACGATGGGGTCCATGAGGAATCGAGGGAACTCTTCAAATATGAAAGGCATACATATAGTGATTTTTGTATTTTCTTTGACAAATCAAGCATTTACATTTTAAAAAGTGACATTTGATGAAGTGGAACTGCTGATGATGATCAGAATGGTACTCTTCAACGACGCATTGTACACGTTTGGCGATTTGTCCTCTTCGCTGTGTTTGTTAAGCAAATTAGATTTTCAAGACAAATTTTTGTCAAGTTCTAGTTCTGACGATGGGGTCCATGAGGACTCGAGGGAACTCCTCAAATGTTAAAGGCATATATATAGTGATCTTAGTATTTTCATTAGCAAATCAAGTATTTACATTTGTAGAAGTGACATTTGATGAAGTGGAACTGCTGATGATGAACAGAACGAAACTCTTCGATGATGCATAGTTCACGTTTGGCAATTTGTTCTCTTTACCAAGCAGTTAGGTTTTCAAGGCACATTTTTATATTTCTATCCTATTTAGTTTTTTTAATAATTATCTGGTGCTTTATTTCATGCATGGTGTGAAATAATTGATCTTAAATACAGTCGAATACCCTATTGCGGGTATCTTACCAGTCAACCATAGGGCAAATCTGAAATGTGTCAAGGTGGGTGCAGTGGCAAAAATAACATGTTACTTTCTTTTCTACATAATTAGGCGTAGGACGCTGTCTTTTTAATTTCATTATAAAATCTAAAATCAACAATAATCGTTCTTTCACCGGTCTCCCTCATTGAAGTCGGTTTTTTTTTCTTAAAATTTTTTTCATAACCCCTCCAACCTTTCAAAAAGCTAATCACTTCTCAAATTAAAAATTCTAAATACTATTACATATCAGTATTTGCGACTTTTTCAACCTAAAGGTACCACATTATCAGTAGTCGATAAGGTTAATTTCAAACTGAAGCTATAAGGAAATAGCGCTTTATGACAACCGACAATAAATACCATTTTGGTTGAGAATGGCTCATTTATTTATTAATTATTTTTTTTAATTAGGTGGCGCTGGTGCTTCTCCTTCAACTCGCCGCTCTGTACTTGTTGCGAGCGCAGGACTGGTGAGTACTACCATGACCTTGTCTTGATAACCGAAATATCTTATTAAAACAAATATACATGCATTATGCCCCGAGTTCGACTTTTTCGCAAGCGTGTGGGATCACTACTCAGGCGAGTGCATGGCAACAGCAACGGCCTCCTCAGAGTATTAGACCGCAAGCCAGGAACAATTTCTATGACCAATCGCCTCCCGGCTGAAAACTCGTGTAGTGGTGAACGGCTAGATATGATGAACCCTCGTGGACGTCAGCTGCCGCTCCGTTGGTGAGTCGAGGAATGGCAGCCACCGAAACACGTAAAACTAAAAAAAATGTCATCGCCTCCCGTTTGATACTTTGTCAAATGACAGTTCAGATGCTCTTATTAATCAAAAAAATCGTCAGCCGGTTATGTCACATGAACATGTAAAAAATAAGGGCTATATATACCTTTTATGATAGCAAAAACAAATCATGAAACGTTGCATGTAGCATTTCATCAGGCGTAATCGCCTGAAAAGCCATCAACGGATTACGCAATTTACACATTACGCATACTTTGCCGCACATAAAGTGGTAGGCGCATATTTCTTACATGTTCATTTTACAGCTGACGGTCATTCCACCGCGATAGCAGAAAACAGCATCTAAACTATCATCTGACAAAGTATCAGCCGGGAGGCGATGACTGACGAAATATGCTCCTGGCCCGCGGTCTATATTGTCAGAGAGTCTTGATTGCCGTGTGACTAAATATTGGGTCGAAGTGGCCATCGGAAGGGCCAAATAGGTTGAGACTTCTTGTAAGTATGTATTTTTGTATATTTTCTACCCCTACTAACTTAGTTATTAAGTCCAAATTGTTACTAACATCCATAAATCATTGATCTGCGAAAAATGATTTTTATTTTATTTTTATACTTATACCCCGTTTAACCTATGGAGAGTAGAAGTAAGGTAAGAAAAACAAGCGATGTCCACCAAAAAACCTTAAATAGGTGGCGCCACAATACATCACGAACAGATTTTTGACTTTGATAAAAAAATCACTGACGGCGCACTTCACTCCGTCAATAACGTCTAAGTTCATGTCATGTCCTTGTGCTACCCCAGCGTCACCGGAGAGATTTCGAACTATTATTTTCAACTGGCAGCTAGACACTTAAGAGGCTGTCAACACCCAATGTCCTTGAAATTGATGTTACTTAAACAGTTTTTTAAGAAAGACTATTTGTTTTAGTCAAGTAAGAAAAATATATGTTAATATTAATTATATTTCAAAGACCGTGGTTGTACTCGATACATGATTGAACGAAATCGGCTCGATAGAAAATAATTGCAAAGATTGGTCTTTAAATCACAATTAAACGGTTCTATGTCTTTATTGTTTTGACTTATGGGTCTGCAATTAAAATCACAATTTCAAAACATTTATATCTAAACCGCTATTGAGTAAAATATTACACTAATAATCCACTTTTTTTATTTAAATATTTTTCTTATTATTCCCTTGCCCAGGCCCAGTAACATGCGACAGTGCTATCTCATTTACTCCGATATAAAAAGACAGTGTGCGCGCTCTAGGTATTGACAGCCTCTTAAGCAACAGTTCCCCCACAACAGATTGTTCTCCTTACCTCTACCCTCCACAGTTTAAATACTTGTTATAATACAATTGGAAACAATATCCATATACTCAGGTTCCATCAAGTGGAAGGCAACCCAGAACTGGAAGTGGTCCTTTGCTGGGAAAACACTGTGATCTTCATCGTCTCCTCGTTCCAGTACTTAGTCATGGCGTGCGTCTACGCCAAAGGCTGGCCCTTCCGGGAACCGTTTTGTGCCAATTGTAAGTAGCTTTGTAATAAAGTTATTATTTAACTAACCCACAACCTTCGTTTTTCAGAAGTCAACGCTCTTACAACTGAGCTATGTAGCATTTTTCCATTATAAGTCACGAAATTTCAATCTCATCAATTTGAACTGAACTATTCTACTGAAGCACTATATACGCCTCGATCGGAAATTGCCTGCCTTGCGTTACTAAACGCCCTCGCTTCGCTCGCCCGTTTGTTTCACAATCGACCGGAAATCCTTTATTTCGACACTTTTCAATTATTTAATATTTCTAGTTCTATTACCGTAACTTTTTTTTTCAGATTACATGGTGCTGACTCTAGTCACGCAGTCGGTGTTCGTGGTTCTGCTGCTGTTCTGTCCGTGGCAGGAGCTTGCTGACCTCATGGAGGTGAAGGCGTTCAAGGTATGCACTAAAATAATTTAAAATACGTAATGAATGTAGGGCAATATTCTTTGACTTTAAAAAGGCGTTTGACACTGTTTATCATCCATTTTGATTCAAAAGATTGATATCATAAGTGTTTTAGGGGTATAATACTTTTGGATTTATACCATATGGAGGCTACCTATATAAAAGATTTCTAAAAATGTAAGTTGGTAGTCGTATCAGCCAAGAGTCGCAAATTTCTTTCGGAGTGCCCCAGGGTAGCGTGTTTGGTCCTGCCTTATTTCTAGCGATAATTTATGGTTATAATAAACATTTATATGTAAGTGCCAACCTACAAAAGTGCTGAATAAGCATTAGGTTTTTAAGAAGAGAACCAGATTTTTGGCCTAATTAACGATAATAATTTTAATTTGTTTAATTTTTGATACAGTGGGAAGCTCAGGAGGAGAACATTTTCCGCATCTACCTGCTCTTGGTGCCGGCGCTACATCTCATCCTAGCTATCGCCATTGAGGTGAGTTTTCTCTAAATGTATTGAGCATGTACAGTTAGCTGCAGAGATATTTGACCCCCCTGCATACAAACAGTCCAAGTAGGAGGGTCAATTATGTATCTGTAGCGGCTGTACAATGTTGTGGCTCACTAATTCAGAAATATCAATAAGGGAGAAGGAAGATTCGTAAACGAACCTTGTGGAATGCCTCATAGAGCTCGTTTAAGACTCAAAGCTAACTTTGCAACGATTAGGCAAGAGTATGGTAACGCCACCATAAACATGGAATTCCTATTAAAGTTGGTGCCATTTATAGTGGACATGCCACTCGACAAGTAGGTGCAGTTTTTTTATACTACGTCAATGGCAAATAAGCATACGGCCCGCCTGATAGTAAGCAGTCTCCGCAGCCTATGTACACCTGCAAGTTACATACGCGTGGCCGACTCTAACACTCCGCGCCCTTGAGCTCTGGCAACTTTACTCATCGGCAGGAACACAACACTATGAATCTAGTGTTATTTGACTGCGGTTTTCTGTTAGGTGGAGTTATCTGAAGCGGACCTTAGGTATCTTCTCACAAAACATGACTTAAAGTAAGCTAAAGTTGTTACAAAATTAACTGACCTCTTTCCTTCCAGGCGACCCTATCCGACCCGCACAGGTTCCACGACATGTTCCGCGGCCGGAGGCGCTGCGACAAGCCGCGCGGCGCCGGCGACGCCGCGCACGTGTGCTGACGCCACACACGCACACGCGCTGTACACACACACGTCGTCACACCAGGCGAGATGTACCTCTGTTTCTTTACCGTCGCTGGGTTATGCGGGAACTTGTGTTTATTTTTAACTCCTGTGAAGTTCGCTTGCAAACACGCAGCGTCAGATATCTCTGTTTCACTAGGCAAGATGTATCTCTGTTTTATTACTGTAGCCGGGAGGCGGAGCGCTGTGTTCTGCGGGAATTTATGTTTATTTTTAACGGCTGTGACGTTCGCTTGCAACCACGTTGCGGCAGATATTTCAGTTTCACTAGGTGAGATGTATTTATATTTATCTCTACGCGCTGCGGAATTCTTAGTTAATAAATGTTTTTCAGCGGCTGCGAAATCCGCAAGCGGTCACGCAGCGTTAAGTATCTCTGTCCTTAACCAGGGGTCTGCAAACTACGAACCAAGAGTCTGCCAATATGGCCCGCGAAAAGAGTCAAATTTGAATCAATTCGACCCGCGAAATAGTAGAGGCGTGGCTTTTGGGTCAACTAGTTTGAAGACACCAAGCAATAATCATTTGTCTATATTTTTGGCAAAAGTTTTGACGTTTGTACGCAGATACGCAGCATTTAATGTCTGTGCTATTCTAGCGCTTAAATACTTCGTTTCTTTTTGTAACACTATTAAAGAAATACAGAATTATCTTTTGAAAACATACTCATGTTCGCCTAGTCTAACTGGCGAAGTGCTAATGACGTCACACATGCTTATTGCAAATAATTGGAGCATGTTTCATTACCATATTAAATATGTATTTGTACTAGGCACACATAAACAGCGACAATTCGGTATATTTAATTTGAACCCTACCAAAAAGCCATTTTTCGATGTTCGCTGCTCGCCTAGTATTTTAGAATCACTAGATTTTGTATTATATTTCAAGGTCGAATTATGTAGACCTGACTTTAGTTCCTTTTACGGGTTAAAAAGTCTTATTTCAATGTTCGCGTTCAGTTGCTGACCTGAAATCATCGCGGGCGTCCGCGATATCATACACTTTGTATGAAAATATACATACAATCTGTTTTCAAAAGAAGCTAATAAAATATTATCAAATGATGATGAAGCTAATCAAATTTATGTATGGTCGACCGGGATAAATGCAACTATGGGATTATGGCGTCTATTTCATTATTTCTCGAATACGATTGTTCGGAACGGCATCTATGTTTCGTTTTATTACCAAGTAGGCTTTCATTGACGGGAGCTTTTGTACAGTCGAGATCATAAATATGTATACATTTTTTCACCTTATTGCAATGGATTAAGGTGAAGAAATGTATACATATTTATAAACTCGGCTGTAATTCACGTTGTTTAACACGTTCACTGTCCCAAACTGAACTGTCAGCCTTACGGCTTTGTAGTAGAGGCTTGTCGCTACCCATATACGGGGCACGGACAGTGAATGTGTTAAAAAAGATTTTAAATCGACGCAATAACCCCATAGTGGCATTTATCCCTGTCGACCTTATATTAAGTCAATATATCCGTCGCGCTCTCGTAAATGGGGCCGCATATTAGCGCAATAAGGACAACTGTGGAGCCCACATCTATCCAAAATACAATCATACGTATTCTCTGTTAAAACAGAAACATTATCTGCATTAGTTTTATTAGTAAAAATTAATAAATATGTGTCAAATTCTATGTAATTACCAAGTATATAATATACTTGGCTCTGTTTCGTAAAACCAGACCATATAATCTATACTAGTAGTGACAGTAATTATATTACCACGAATATGTTGAAGAGCGCATTTTCTGCGTAAGATTGGGAGTTTGCGTTTTAAACTATAACCCCCTTATTCATAAACGTGTCCTAAAGTTACGATGCCGCTAATCATCGTTTGTCCCTTTCCATCATACCGATACGTCGGAAAGGGACAAACGATGATTACCGGCATCGTAACTTTAGTACACGTTTATGAATAAGGGGGTTTGTGTCGGACAATAAGAAGTCCAGCAATAGTTTGACTAATTTATTACGAAGTTAGGCCTGAGTGGACGCTTGAAGCGGAGCGTTCGGCGGGGCGTGCAGCGTGGCGATTTTACACATCTTACTCAATCATTGTATATTTGCTTGTAGAGAACACCATGGGGCATTATGTCCGCCTTATGTACATTTCTGTATTTTGAGCAATAAACTTTCAAGAAAATAAACCGGCGTGGATATAATGAAATTTTGATAAACTAGCGAATGCTGGTTATTTAAAAAAAATCTTCACAGAATTTGCGCTCTTAATCAAACAATTCCGTCTAAAGGAAAAGGGTTCTTAACTCAAACACATTAAAGTTGATTTCAGTCAGACTCGTTAATAAAAATAACAAGCATTTCAAACACATTTAAAGTAACGGTAGAGTTAGACCAAGCTAAGTTGGCAGCGATTTTAACAGCAAAGACTGTATTTTTTTTATTTATACGTCATAATTTCATAGAAGTTTGACGTTTAAAATAAAACTTGTGCAGTCTGTGCTATCAGAGAGAGAGAGAGAATTTGAAATAGAGGGGCATTGTCAAAGAAAACTTTGTAGCCACGTAAATTTACTGCCATCTTTCGACACATGATTAAAACTTTTAGAACGCCATTTGACTTTCCTCGGCGCCACTTTTTGATATTTAACAAATTTAACACACATCATTGAAAGAATAAGGATCAAAGTCAAATGGCATTCAAAAAGTTTTGATCATGTTTCAAAAAATAGCAGTCAATTTACTGTAACTACAAAGTTTTCTTTGACAATCTTTGCTGCCAACTTAGCTTGGTCTAACTATATTAAGATCCCTTTTCCCACGGCATCGCCGACGGCTTAGGAATCCGTGATTAGACAGCGTTTGCTATTTTGTTTTAAAAGTAGTTACACCCTGTCCTGACCTGGCCGCGGCATTTGTTATATCGTTATAGATAATTTCTCTGTTGAGATATATATGGGCGTTTTCTGAAATAAATATTGAAAATCTGATTACAAATCTTTTTTGGGCTTATTCTACTCAGAATCGTTAGAATACTCCATCTTACCATTAAAATAAATGTCCCAAAATGTCCGTTCCATTACGTCACGATTTAGTGTGGGAAAAATTTTCACTTATAAATTATAATAAATAAATATTATAGGACATTATTACACAAATTGACTAAGCCCCACAGTAAACTCAATAAGGCTTGTGTTGTAGGTACCTAGACAACGATATATATAATATATTATAATTATAAATACTTAAATACATACAAACACCCATGACTCAGAAACAAATATCCGTGTTAATCACACAAATATATGCTCTTACCAGGATTTGAACCCGGGACCATCAGCTTCATAGGCAGGGTCACTACCCACTAGGCCAGACCGGTCGTCAACTTGTATGAGCGTGACGAGCTACAATTTCCATACAAATGTTTGTGACATTTTGTTATCATCAATATTGAATACGCTAATGATTCTGAGTTGAAAGAATCTAAAAACACCAGGATCTGTAAGAATCAGGGCTTCAATATATTTTTTAGAAACGGCTCTTAATTCATAGGGCCTACCGCGAACATCGAATTCTGCCTCTCTATCGCTCTTGTATCGAGAGAGGCAGATAGATGCCTTCGATGTTCGAGGCAGGCCCTCAGTTACGTTTACCGTTTGGATTAGGTCGTTGATAGGATGGTTTGATTTCATACTTTAACTTTATTGATATAAAGGTTCTGTAAAAAGTACTTAATTATTATATTAGGGAAGCTTGTTCTTACGTTTACTATACAAACCCATTAAAGCTGTATCTTAAACCAGTTTAACCTAGTTCTTACCAAAGAGAATTGATTGTAATAGATAGGTAAAGTCTAAGAAAAAAACGTGCCCCTTAGTTTGACATCCAAAACAGATGGCGCTGTACTGCGCCGTATGTTTTACGGTCACTGAATTGGTAAACGTCAACTTTTGACAATCAAAGTTAGCGCAAAATATATGGAACCGTACAGCGCCATCTCGTTTACCTGTCAAATTCTAAGAACGAAATTTTCTTAGATTTTACACATCTTACTCGATCAATGTATCTTTGACCTGTGTCGCAATAAAAGCTAGAAAACAATAAATATTTTTAATATATTTAACACACATCATTGAAAGAATAAGGATCAAAGTCAAATGGCATTCTAAAAGTTTTGATCATGTTTCAAAAAATAGCAGTCAATTTACTGTAACTAATTTTTGGCTAAAAAGTCAAACCAAATGTCATCGACCTACTCCGTATATTATTCTGTAGTTTACTTAATATTATACATATATATTATTTCAATTTATGTATTAGCATTCGTAAATTATTATTCCGTCTAACAGACGTTAATTTTTAGAGAATGTTTATTTTATAAATAGTTGTAGCCAAATGAAATTAAAAGTCAATTTCAATTCATGCAGCTGCCTAAGCTGTTTTAGATTATTGGATAACTTTTTCGCCGACAAGTAAAGATTCATTGATAATAGCTAAGCGTTTTCAGAAAAAAGTGTACCATTTACTTTTGCAGAAAAAAGTGTACCATTTTTTTTCGAATAACCATCAACTAAAGGTTATTATTAGTCAAAATCACGAGGACTATCGATTAAAAAGGAAAAAAATTGATCCGGAAAATTTGTAAATTTAATGACGACTTTTCACATACATTTTGTATGGACCGTCACCCAAAATTTGTATGAAAAAATGGTGCTGTCTTTTTTCTTTGTTTTAATCAATAATTCTTGATTCTGGGTATAACCCCAAAAGTTGTTAGTATTTAGAAATAAATGGTACTTACACTTTTTTTTCTGAAAATCCGCTACTATCTAATTCGCGCGTTTCGAGACATTCGAATGTTTCTTGGACTTTATACATCTCATAAAGTCAATGCATCTTTGGCGCTACGTTTAGTACAGTTAAGTTCAAAAATATGGGTGCACGCAACTTACTCAAAAATATGTCCCATAACTCTTAATACGCCGATGTAAGAGCTATGGGACATGTTTTTGATCAACTTGTGTGCACCCATATTTTTACACTTGACCGTACCAAAGTATTCGAATACAATTCATTATTGTCATGTAATGACAACTACAGTTAATTTTCGAGTCCATTGAGTATAGATTTGAAGAACTCGTTTGTATGCGACTCTGCGCTTAAAAAAAACTTCAGAGTGAAAAGGTTATCCAATCGAAATGAAATGTTGGGTAAATCGCCTTTTAACTGGTCCCTGCCTTAATAACCACGAAGTATGTAAAACAAACATACAAGACATAAAATTGTCTTTTATTTATATTTATAACATGAAATAAATTAAAAGCCATATAATGCTAATTTGAACTTCTAAAGTGATAAGTTGGCAGCAATTTTAATGCAATAGACTGTACAAGTCTGATTTATACGTCATAATTTCATTGAAGTTTGACGTTTAAAATAACACTTTCACAGTCTCTGCTATAAAAATTCTTGCCAACTTATCTTGGTTTGAATCTATGAAGTAAGTACCGCCGTGATCCGGGTGGCCGAATGGTTATGGCGTCTGCTGTGAATACAGAAGACGCTCGTTCGACTCCATCCGTGGCACTGGAGGCCTTGGGCCCTTTTTCATTTCTATATAACATTTATTTTACTTTACTGTGAAGGCGCTCAATTTATCCGTTTGATTCGGGACTTTTAGGACGATTTACCCCATGAACTAAAAACTAGTAAATTTTCATTTATCATTGTCATCAAACACGACAGTTACCTCATTACTACTTGAATGTTAGCTGTATTGGGCAATATCTTAATTTTAAAGTACTTACGATTTTAAGCGAAATCCTATTTAGTTAATTTTATTGTAAATAGAGGCTGAATTTATGGTTCAAATTTCTTTTCGTTGTCTTGTTTTTTGTTCCCAAAAAATGTGACAGAGTAGAGCTTTTTGTATGAGATGAAATTTTATTATTAATTTTTCTCATGTAATATATAATCTACAGCTAGAAAGACATTGAATAGCACTCGACTTCTATTATTTATTTGACAGAAAACATACATGCAAGCGTGACAGAGTGGTCAGAAATCAACGAAAAGAATTTTGATCCTTATAGGAAAGTAGTATTTTAATCGATTTTCTAAATCGTTGCTTTGCATTTTCACGTTTTGTCGCTCAGTGAAACGGGTGCTTAATGTAAATAACTTTTTTAACCTAATGTAATTATTTGACTGTATGCAAAGATACATTGACTGTATGTGTATAATATGTGTAAATCTAAGACAAAATTCTGCTTCTAATTTGACAGCTGATGTATACGGCGCTGTACAGTTCCCATGCATTATTCAGTAACTTTGTTTCGCCATTTATTTCAGTAATCAAACTATACTTAGTTCGTTTTTTAGTATCAGAAAATAGGTAAACAATTTTGACGTGGCTTTTCAATGAAAACGCTTAACACATTCACTGCCGGGAACCCACCTGGTGGGCGCTCGTGAACTCTGTTCAGATGCCGGACAACCCGCTGGGCGGGTTGTTTTGTACGCGGCTATAGACCACCGGTTTCTGGGGTAGTGCACCGTTTTTTGTCTGGCATTGAATGTGTTAAAAAAACGAGTTTGTATTACTTTTGAAAGTATATCAATAAATAAATAAATAAAACAATGTAAATCATCGTACATGATTTATAATTGTTTCATATTTGCTGTGACTTATTTTTCAAAAGCGATTTAAAAAAAACACGTCAGTATCACTTATCTTCTTTTTAATGCTATAAGAACGAACACGAGGCACGGTTTTATCTTAGATTTTACATCTCTTCTATAATTTTATCAATAACTCTAACCAATGTAAATTCCCAATAGCAAAGACAAAAATATCTATACACCGTGTTTTTATTAAATTCCGTTAACTTCGGGGTATGGGTAAGTACGTTAAGGTAACTAAACGGCATAGTTAATTTAAAAAAAAATACATTTTGTTTTTTTATTTTATTTAACATCATTAAATATTCCATATAACGTTTTTGTAACATGGGCATAAGATTTAACTCAACCAAACAATTGAAAACTGTGACATATCAATGTCATTTCGAACATCAATCGTCCGACATAGTACTTACAAATGCATAAACTCGTACTTAACACTAATCAATATGTAAACAGGCCCTAAGGCAAGTGTACACGCTCGGAGGGGCCTTATCAGATAAAAAATAATTATTGATTATCTCCGAAATGGAGTCAATTAGAATACCGGTGTCTTTCAGAATGTAACTTAATGGTATGCAACCTTGAAATTAACGAAAAAAAAAAAACACCGTGTATAGACTATAGGTACATATTGAATGTAACAATCCTATATCATTCTGAACGATACGATAAGAATGGGAATGGAAATATTATTAAAACCTAAATTTTACTGCAATGAAATATATAACTTCCTATTGTGGTCACCGAATGAAAAAAATTAACCGACATTGTAATTTGTTATGAAATATCGTAAAATTGTCGTAACCCCTAACCCATATATGCCCAGCCCAGATCAAGGTAGTTTCTGTTCTGAACACCTTCAAGTTACACTCCTCCAACTAATTTTAATGAGTGTGTGTTTTACCAGTGAGTTGAAGAGGATTCGGTGGGCATGTATGGGCTAAGCCTGAATTGATGTTTATTAGATATATCATGGGTAAATAATTAGGTACCATGTCCTGATCAGTCTTGAAACCTAGACACTGTGCTATGTATTGTACCATAATTTGTAAAATTTGACGTAAAATGAGCTATTGGCTATGTGTGTAGTGCGGCATAAAAGCTATGACAGCGCACGTTATTGCCAAAATGTTAACTTTCGCGGGCATTTTAATATTATTCAACGTATATCAAATGACTTTTGCACGTGCACATATAGCTAATTACATGATTGTTTATGATGTGAAAGCGAAAAACGCAATATCAAAGTGTTATTGTAAAAAAAAAACAACATTGTAAGTACATTTACATTAGGTCAAAAATGTTATATGTTACTATCGTATTTTTAATTAGCTGGTTTAAAATGGCAGGCGTTATTACTTCATTATACAAACAAGATAAGTAGTTAAAATTTTTCGGGCTCCCCTCGTGTTACAACATGTATATCTAGTAAATTATATATATTCAATTGACTCGCCATTCTTGTTAAAATCTAATTTAGGTATCAGTATAGGATTTTCCAAGCCCAAAATACGCTGATGCACCGAAAATTAAGCTGTCGCAAGAAATTACATATCGTTCTTATGAACGCGACCATACTGGTCGGCAGTTAAGGGGGTCCCTAACGCCAATGACCTTCGATCTTAACAGCAACGGCTGCACTATAGTACACCATATTTACTTCAAAGTTCACTGTCTTCGAGATATTTGGCATCGAAGTTGAACAATTTTAGGCCAAAAAACTGGTTTACTGGCCATAACTTTTATGTTAATTAGTTTAAAATTAAAATCTCTGACCAGTTTTTAGAGACGTCAAAGACGAACCCAAATGTGTAGATTTCGTACATGTAAAATCCTTCACAGCAATCTAGTAAAAAGTGTTTTTTAGACAATGTTTAAAAAAAAGTGTTCGTTTCTTTCAAAATCCGGCAGACCAGAATGGAGATAAAATATTGAAGAACCGATAGCCGTTTGTCTTATAATTCTATCTATGGTGCAAATGTTCGTAACGACTCAAAAATAGTCAAAAATCGATGAAAACCACGGGGAGCTCCTTAAAAACATCGTGTCGCGTCACTGCGTTTACCCTGCGTCAGCGTATTTTAAGAGGAACGGGGATGACCGCTTCTCCATTCAAACGTTTACATTTTCCTCTTTAGATATGAATATTATAGAAAGTATGTTTTCTCAAACTTATAATGAAATGTTGACACGACTTAATTCAAATTAGGTCCGGAAATACTACGTATCCGGTGCGATGAGTGAGTGACACAACGTCATGGCATTCAACAATCAAATAGTAGTAGATTCGTAATTTGTTTTTAGCTGTGTAAACCTACAAATAAGACAAATTGACTTGTTGTTGATTGAAATTTTTTAGTTTTTTTCATTGCAAGTTTGAGAAAAGCACTATACAAATCTTGGCAAGAAATGGGGTTGCCAGCTGCGTATCCCTATTCGATCTCGCTGCGCTCGGCCGTCTATATCTACTTAGCCTGCAACACTTCGTTGCCCGGCCTCTAGTAATGCACTATTACACAATTTGATATATATTGACCATAGCGGTGCCCCTTCGTTAGACTTTTTTGGATTATTATAATCGGTATTACCATGGTTGACATGCATGAAATTGTGTCAAAATATTTTTAATAACATTAATATCCAGAGAGAAAAATGGGGACTACGTTTGTATGGAAAGGCGGTTTCGGGGCGGTCGTCCACTTTCCTCTCAAGCAGTGGTATGGTCGATATTGTGTACTTGGGAGAATCAACTTTTTAGCGTCACTCGTTGCCATGGTTACGATTAGTTGTCCAGGGGACAAAAGTTCATTGAAATACTGATTTTATGGTACTTAAATGTATCAAACTTGCGTTTTTGTGGTCGTTATAACCAATGTCCATAATGGGCCCCCTACTAAGCATGTTAATAGAACGGCATACAACGTCTCTTCAAACAAGGTGAGTAAGGTTGCCAGAGCTCATCGAGGGGGGGCGGGTTTAGGGTCGGCAACGCGCATGTAACTCCTCTGGAGTTGCAGGCGTACATAGGCTACGGAGACTGCTTACCATCAGGCGGGCCGTGTGCTTGTTTGCCGCCGACGTAGTGAAAAAACTGTGCCACTGTTGTCCCTTGGACAACGGGACAGGATAACAAAACAAAAAAAGTTGATTCACCCACTTCTATCTTTTTTGCCTAGCTAATTAAAATTACGACTGTAGTTCCAAAATAAAACGCTTGTTATAGACGTTATAGTTCAGTTATTTGGTTGATATTTGTGTGATACTAAATAGGAATAAAGTGAAACTATTCGAATAGCACAAACATTTTTGTTATTTTATTATACCTTATCCCCCTTATTCATAAACGTGTACTAAAGTTGAAAAGCCGCCAATAATCGTTTGTCCCTTGCCGACGTAAGGTAGAAGTACTAGTGCTCGACGCTGCACTAGTCACCGACACGGGCACTTTATTTCATGGAAATATAGGTTAAATTCGAACAACGAAGATTTATTTTATTAGTACACGTTTATGAATACGTGTACTAAAGTTGAAAAGCCGCCAATAATCGTTTGTCCCTTGCCGACGTAAGGTAGAAGTACTAGTGCTCGACGCTGCACTAGTCACCGACATGGGCACTTTATTTCATGGAAATATAGGTCAAATTCGAACAACGAAGATTTTTCTGTATTCGAACTTAATCCTTGTCACTTTGACATAAAGTGCCCATGTCGAGTACTAGTGCAGCGTCGACCACTAGTACTTCTATTTTATTATATATGAATAAGGGGGTATATGTGTACATACCTATTGTATCTATTATCTTTTAGACACTGAAATATCAGATCTACTAGAGTACGTCAAGCTATCTCTGTACCGACTGTGACGTGAGTGTGGAAATACCACAATAAACGTCATATTTTATTGAAATTCTCTTACACTTTGTCATTGGAAAGTCGGTGCAAAGTTAAGCCATATTTAGACGGTTCAAGAATTTGCATTCAACATTCGACACATTGCTAAGTCAGACCAAGCTAACTTGGCAACGATTTTGATAGCCCAGTCTGTGCAAGTGTTAAGTAAACATCATAATTTCATAGAAGTTTGACGTTTAAAATAACACTTGCACTAGTCTGGGCTGTCAAAATCGCTGCCAACTTATCTTGGTCAGACTCTAACAATGCTAACTACAGTACGCCTTGCACAGGATTGGTACGATAGAGTACCCGTCCCTTTCTAATTAATACAGTTAGAAAAAAATGGGTAGTCTAGATACTGTCGCGCTGCTCCTGTGCTACTAAAACAGATACGCTTTCCCTTCATTTCATGCTCCCTGTTAACCTTTTGAACGCCAAGAACACCTAAAGGAGTCCTTATTCGTGCCCACGGCGCCAAGCACATTGTCAGTTTTTTTTTTATCCAAAAAAAAGTTGGTACAATATACATTTGCATAATATTTCGCCAAACATAACGTTTATCGGCGAATGTTGCACTCACTTACAGTTTTTGTGTACCCGATCTTATCTTATGAACTATTTATTTATCTAACAAGGAAGGGTACCGTAAAACCACCCAACTATAGTCCAATACTGCAACTATGGTCCACAAGTTTAAAAGGAAATTAAGTATCTATACCAATGTTCCATTTGGTTTACTCCTAGTTTTACCTTCCATTTATAAAAATACTTTGCCTTAGAACTACAAAAATATAGTAAAATACACACCTGAACGAAAAAATTTAGTTTATTTGTGGACCATAGTTGGGAGCTTTGGACTATAGTTGGGTGGTTTTACGGTACCCAACTGTCCGTCTCCGATTTGATTTATTTTGATATATGTTATAGAGTAGTCTAAAATAACGGACACGTATTTTTTTTAGCTGCCCAAACTCAACTTATTGGGAGAAATTGTCCTCCAAAGTACTACAAAGTTACTAAATCTTCTAACTCCTATAGAAAGTGATGCTCAAGCAACTTGCTAGGTAATGGCTGGTTTGAGTATTATTTGGCAGTTTTTGTCAGGGACCGGCCCGCTATCCCTTACTGCTTACTACCCTTACCGCTATTACTTACGGGGTAGTACTTATTAAGTACCTTTGCCCGGCGAAACCCTTTCATTTTGCTTTTAAAGCCCTTATATTAAAGCTTACCCTTTTGAGGTATCGGTATCCTAATACCCTTACAAAACCCTTATCATCCGCTCACCAATACCTTGCATATCGCTTATAAGGGTTAGCCTTATAAAGGGCTTCCCTTTCAGCATATAAGCGTGCTAATTTAAATCATCTACCTTGTTCATAAAGCACACATTACTGTAAATCCAATAGTAAGCGATTGTTGTTGGCGGCGGTGTTCTTTGATGTTCGCGCGCTTCCGAATGATCGAAGCCGCTGTAGATTAAATACAGTTCAATTTTCAATGGCAAAGAGTTGTGATTGTCTGTTGCTTTGCGCGGATCGAGCGCATCGTCACGGCGCTATTTTCTTCAGTCTTAGACACGTGCCAATGTTATCATTAGCTCCCGTTGCAAATAATATACTTACTCGCAAGGCTCCGAAACCGGTTAAATTTACAAACCATTATCATGTACTTGGCGCGAAACCTTTAAATTTCAGTTTGGTTTGAAAAACCGTTATTTTTAAACCGGTTATTTAGAGAAAATTTTCATAAAGTTATTGTCAGATTAACCGGTTAAGAACAATAAAATCCAGTTTATTCCATGCGCGGTGTCTTTGTTTACGGGCCGATCTCTAGTTTCGTACCGATTTATCGTTTTTTTCGTAGAACGTTTTTTGTCCTCTAAAGTTATTTGTGTTTATTTTGATATTTATGTATTTATTCATTATGTGCTTATAAATATGTGTTTATTCATTATATATGTATTGTTTTTTTAATACTATGGCGGCGACAAACACACAAACGGTCCGCCTAATGTTAAGCAGCCACGTAGCCTATGGACGCCTGCAACTCCAGAGGTGCTAGCTCTTGAACTGTGTAATGAAATATACTAGTACTACTATTACTTTTAAGGAACATGTAAGGAATGTAATGAAGGCATAGGCGGAAATGTAAAACCGAGGGAAGGTAATAAATCATGTATGAAAGGGAATGAAATTAGATTATATGTAAATGAACTTTATTGGATAGAAATTAAAGGGATGATATTTTAAAATATTGAACCATAAACTACTTGAATTAAACCAAGACACAAACAAGGGAGTATATCGACGTTTGTAAATACGAGGTGTAACAAAAACAGTGGGGATCCGTTCGACCAAGTTCTAATTCTCAGATCAGAAGCTCCAGGTTTTCGGCCTCGATTTTTACGATACTTGGGCATTGATTTTTGTCCGAGAATTGCTTCACTGAAGTTCAGCCTTTGACCTAGTGGCTTTGGCAGTGGTAGCTGACTTTTCGTTTATTATTTAAGCTTTATTCAATTATTCTCTCAAATATAAAATATATTTGTGTCCAATATTTGCCATTAAGATCTAAACTACCTATGTATCTATCTATTATTATTATTTTACATAAAAACCCATTTTCTAATAAGATATTTATCTTTTCTTTCAAACTGAAAATATTAGAAGGAATGGGCAGAAACGGATTAGAATGGAATGAAGTTTCAAAGATTTTTTTTTCCATCATCTATCTAGCTAGAAGGCAATCAAGTGAAACGAATAAAGATATACCTACCCAATATATACTACATGTGATTTATTTGCATTAGATAGTATCATATCACTATATTACTACCTTTTTTTTAATACCACGACGGTGGCAAACAAGCATGCGGCCCGCCTGATGGTAAGCAGTCACCGTAGCCTATGGACGCATGCAACACCAGCGGTATCAGATGCGCGTTGCCGGCCCTTTAAAAACCTGTACACTCCTTTTTGAAGAGCCCCATACTGTAGCCCCTCGGGAAAACCTCAGCAGGAAGCTCATTTCACAGCCGAAGCGTTCGCGGCAGGAAATTCCTCTTAAACCGCACAGTACGCGACCAATTAGGTTCTAGGGTGTGAGGATGAACACCCTGCGAGCGAGCGGTGCGGTGATAGAAAGCGGCCATTGGTAGAACACACACAAGGAGGCAAAGTCTCTCCTTAGACTTAAAGGTTCAGTACCGCCTCTGAGTTTGAGATCGTCGACGATTCGTACGTACAACGCGCCTTTGGACTGAGTCGAATGGTCCAAGCTAGCATGCAGGTACTCCTGCCCAAAGGTGACAGCAATACTCCATATGGGGACTGCAATTTATATAGCAGCAGTTGTAAAGTATCGTCTCGCTTTATTGAGCACACCGAGTTTTTTGGATGCCAGGTGGCTACGGAATTGGACATCACTGGAAATGTCGACACCGAGGATCCCAATACTCCCTGACATGGTAAGGGCTGAGCCTTGGAACTGTGGGACCACAGTAAATGGGGTTTTCTTAGCGGTAAACGCGCAAACTTGTGTCTTGGTGGGGTTAATCGGACTAGATTGTCCCAACCCTACACCGAAACTGGATAGAGTGCTTTCAATGTCCGACACAAGCTTTTCACGACTCTCCAGCACCACAGAACGAGGGATGTTGGCACGGCCTGTGTAATAGGCATCCCCTACTGTCGTCTGCATTGCATAGCAATGAATGTCGTCGTTAGACAACATATGTCATTGATGTGCAGCAAAAACAGCGTTGGGGATAGCACAGAACCTTGCGGAACGCCAGCGTTAATGTCCATGCTATCGGAGCAGCTTCCGTCTACTACGGCTCGTATGCGTCTGCCGGAAAAAAAAGCTAGCGATCCATTTGCATAGTCCCTGCAGCAGTCCATAAGATGGTAACTTCGATAGGAGACCCCTACGCCAGACCCTATCGAACGCATTCGCTATATCTAGGCTAACTGCCAATGCCTCACCTTGACTCTCAATGGCCTAAGCTCAGCGGTGTGTGAGATACAATAGAAGATCACCAGTCGAGCGACCGTGACGGAAACCATACTGGCGGTCGCTGATCAGGTCGTGTTCTTCTAGGTATCTCAGCAGCTTTGCGTTAATTATACGCACCATGACCTTTGAGAGAAGAAAGGTAATAGCGATAGGCCTGTATCTCGATGGGTCCGATCTGACGCCCTTTTTAAGCAAAGGGTGCACAAGGGCCGTCTTCCACGAAGATGGAACATGCCGTTTCTTGCTAGAGAGTGTGAAAAGGCGCGCCATCACGGGACACAACTAAGGAGCACATTGCTTAAGCACAATCGCTGGTATGCCGTCTGGCCCGCTCGACTTATGAGCGTCGGCGATAGCAACTCCCGCCGAATATCCCTCTGCGTGAATGAGATCTCTGGCATGGAATATACGCACCGTGGGATGGTGGGCGGCACGGCGCAACCGTCGTCGGTTAGGGTCGAGTTTGAGGCAAAAATAGTAGCAAACCAAGAAGATTGGCCTTCTCCTTTGCACTGTGGGCCAGATGACCATCAGCTTTTCGCAGTGGTGGTAAGGACGACTGACAAAAATTTCCCTCGGCAGCTTTGGCAAGCGACCAGAACGCGCGACTCCCAGTGGGGTAGCTCGCTAGTTTCTCACCAATTCTGTCGACGAAAACATATTTAGCCCTGGCAATGGCCCTCTTATGACCATATACCTATGAGTACTTAACCGTGACAAAGTGGATTTCCGATGAAGAAAAATTTATTTTGCCGTACTTAAACCATGAGCGCGAAACCTTCTTCATTGACGTTTTACAGATACTTAGGCTCTCCGCATACGGAGCGTAAGCGTAAGAAACGCGTAAGCGTATCGTAATACGCGCGTAGAACGAGAGCGCTGCGAGCGCGAACAACTTCAAACAAGTCTTTTCTGTCGTCATTACGACAGACGTAGCGTAATATGGGCGCAAAAAACAAAACTTCAGCCTTATCAAACAATAAAAAATCTTCTTTATCTGACGAGAAAGTAAGATCGTTGATACATCCGCCGAAGACATCTGACGCCAGCGACAGCATGATTTCAGCTAGATTCCACTTATTAAACGATTACGCTTACGCGTCTCGTACTCGTAACGTTTTTACGATACGTTTACGCGACGCTTACGCTCCGTGTGCTGAGGATCTAAGGCGGTGAAAAAGAAAATACCTATTCTTAAACAATTGTGCGTTTAGACTTGGTATAAGTCACAATTTTTCAGACGGAAAATGAAGTTGTTCATGTGATAAAATTAAAATCTGCGTTCTCTCTAGGATAATTTTACTGTAACTGGGCTTACTGTGTTCTAATATAATATAAATTATGCACTTCTTTATAAAAATGCACTTATTCACAAATAGTAGTTTTTTTAATAACCTACTCAATGCCAAGCTATTTTAGGTAGGAGGGAAATGAGTTTTTACTTGTTTTTTTATTTAAGTTATATGGTTTAGTTTATCAAATTTTAATGTTTACGTAAACATACTTTAAAAAAATAACCACCTGTATAAAATAGTAATGTTATTAACTTGATTCGGGCTCGGACACCAAATCGGCACGAAACGAGAGAATGCTATGCCCTATGCGGCACACGGCCGTCTCATCGCTCCCCCAATAAAACGGTTTATTAAGGTTACAATAAAGTTCTTAAAATGTTCGCGTTCTTCTGAAATTTCGGAGTAAAACCGAAATAAACCGGTTTTAACCGGTATCTTTTAAACCGTTTCCGAGTTTTCTTACTCGGACAGAAGTGACCCTAATTGTTATTATTGTTGTTTACGCCGTTGCTACTACCTATTAGAAATATGCAGTCAAGCGTGAGTCGGACTTACTTGTGTACTATTCTGTTAAACTTTAGAGAAAAGTCATATTTAATTAAATATATATGACTTGTAGACCTTGTTTTATTTTAATCAGTTCACACTGGTCAGCCAGTAGGTACAATTAGGTGTAAAAAGTCGCCTAGTTTCGTAAGTGCAATCGGACTCATCACTCAGCTAATACGATGCACGGCAACGGGTACTATACTAGTAATTGTAGTCGTACTAGTATATAGTAGATGATAAGCGAACAAAATTATTTAAAAAACCCTTCCCTAGGAACGTATTTTCTTTCCTTTTCATACACTAGCGTAGATATATACTAATTCTGCCTCTTTCACGCAACGCTCAACTACGACATTACTAAAGGGAAAGCTTTATAAAAAGCGCTTAATGATAAGGGTAACCCTTATTAAGGGATTGCAAGGCATATAGGATAGCAGTAAGCAATTGCAAAGGGCTAGCTTTATTTTTTGCTAAGTTTCTCGGTAAGGGCTAGTCAAATATATGGGCTTGCAGTTCAAACTGGACAGTCTTTCAATGTGTTAGCCATGTTTATGGGACGCCCATTGAAAGGCTTTTATCGCGGAAAGGGTTGTCGGGGCCCTGGTTTTTGTTAGGTGGGTCGGAGCTCAGTCAACTTTGGGAACCACTCTAAACGGTACTTTCGCTTGGTCGAACTACTATAATAGTCAATTAGTCACCCTGATAAGATCGCCATATGGCGCCCAACAATTATAAACATATGGCAGCATCAAATTACATGTTAATAGTTGATATGTGACTCAATCTGATCGATTTTATATAAGTTTCTCCCACTCGCCGCCTCTATTGTCAAGGCGTTAGAGTGCGTGTTCGGATATTTTTGAGCACATCGGCCGCTCCGATGTATGTGATGGCGACTCTACGACATTGGATAAATGGTTCGGTATTTTTTTTTAACGCATTCACTGCCACCGACGCATATATGCGTTCACCGTCATACAAGTTTGTTCCTAGGCCACGCCCCCTGGCAGTGAATGCGTTAATTCGTGCCGTAAGGTACGTGAATTCGGTTAATTCCGACTATTTGAAAATGTCGAGTTTTTCAGAAAAACACCCATATTTTTTTCTGTATGTTTACCTATATGACGTCGGTAAGTAGTTAAAAATACGTGGAACGCTGTGGAAAACATAGTAATGGTGAACGAATTATATTATTCTATAATGTATGATTCCCACCGGCCGGCTGGAGCCGGGCCGCGCCGGAGCGCATTTTCAATGTGGCGTACATTACGAGTAAGCGAAAGATTCTATAATTGAATCAAGAAAGAAGCGAGTGATTCTAAGTTAGAATCTTGAGCGTAGCGAGGGACTCAAAAACACGAGATGTAAAATAACTTTGCTCTCATGTGACGCATACGACTTTTCACCTCAGTAGTGAAAACATATTAAAGGTTAAAAAAATTCAACATCAAGTAAAGTTAACCACATTTATTTACATTCATGAATGAAAGGCATCATCATCGAGTAAGCTTGTTAGCGCATTCACTGCCAGGGGGCGTGGCCTAGGAACAAACTTGTATGACGGTGAACGCATATATGCGTCGGTGGCAGTGAATGCGTTATAGGTGCTCGTATTTGATTTTGATTTTTGTAGTAGGTAATTCTCCTTTTGCAATTAGTGAAATTTGTTTGTCACCTGACGATATTTACTTATCCAAAGAAGCTAAGTCCAAGAAAGTAAAGTAATTATATGTCCTCGTGCTGGCCAGTAGGGATCGTGTCATTCACGAAGACGCGTGCCTTGATGTATTGTTACTAAAGGTTAGATTTGACAAATCTGCACGTCATCGTGGGTGACACGGGTACGAACTATACTAAGATTAAAATAAAACAAAGCAAGTTTAATTATGATAGTATTAAAAGCAAGGCAGGTTAGAAATTAAGACTAGTTCTAAACCTAAGGTAAGAAAGTGGTGTAACCAGGTGGCGGTGAATATTGGGGTGGCTGGTCCTTGCTCTTCACAAGGAGTGGGCGCGCGCTGCGAGGGGCTGGCGGTTGCTTCCACCTGTAATATCGACAAAAGTGTTTTTTATTCAGCCTTGCCGGACAGTCACCACGACACTGTATGCTCTTATGGCTCTGGGCCACCATGTCGGCCCATGCCCAATTGCAACTGCACCAGAGGGGTTAATGGGCGACGATAATTGCTTACCATCAGGCGATTGGTCTTCTCGTTTGCCTGCCATATAAAAAAGCAAGCTGAGGAACAGTATCTTACCATGGCACTTTAATGTAAGATCGGTACCGCGGCTTCGGGCGAGCGAAGCGGTCCGCCTGCTCGCGTTTCAGTGTGTCTCTGTCTCGCATGGCCGCACACCGAGCTCATAGGGAGCGTGCATGAACTGTAGGAGGCAGCACAGGAGCCGTCAGATTTTTGGCGCGAGGCGTAAATGTGATATTTATTGTTCCGATGTAGCCCACAAGATGGCAGAACCTACTATGCACAAGAAAACACGTGACGTGTAAATATACATGTTTATGGTTCCAATTCAGGCCACAAGATGGCAGACCCTCTAACGCGCACGGTCCCTATAGTGTCAAGAAGTAGATTAGTTCAACCCCAAACAGCAAGCCAAGGAAAGAATTCTTACCATGGCACTAGGCTAAGATCGTATGGCGGTTTCCGGCGAGCAAGATGCTCCCCTTCAGAGTGTCTCTGTCTCTCAGAACTGCACATTGGTGTGCTCGTAGTGTTGTGAATAAGTAGATCAGTTCAACTCCAGACAGCAAACCAAGGAAAAGGATCTTACCATTGCACTAGGCTAAGATCGTATGGCGGTTTCCGGCGAGCAAGATGCTCCCCTTCAGAGTGTCTCTGTCTCTCACAACTGCACATTGGTGTGCTCGTAGTGTTGTGAATAAGTAGATCAGTTCAACTCCAGACAGCAAACCAAGGAAAAGGATCTTACCATTGCACTAGGCTAAGATCGTATGGCGGTTTCCGGCGAGCAAGATGCTCCCCTTCAGAGTGTCTCTGTCTCTCACAACTGCACATTGGTGTGCTCGTAGTGTTGTGAATAAGTAGATCAGTTCAACTCCAGACAGCAAACCAAGGAAAAGGATCTTACCATTGCACTAGGCTAAGATCGTATGGCGGTTTCCGGCGAGCAAGATGCTCCCCTTCAGAGTGTCTCTGTCTCTCACAACTGCACATTGGTGTGCTCGTAGTGTTGTGAATAAGTAGATCAGTTCAACTCCAGACAGCAAACCAAGGAAAAGGATCTTACCATTGCACTAGGCTAAGGTCGTACGGTGGCTTCGGGCGAGCGAGTCGCTCCTCCCGCTCGCCATTCAGTGTGTCTCTGTCTCTCATGGCCGCGCACCAAGCCCGTAGAATTAATACGTAAACCAGTTCAACTCCAGGCAGCAAACCTATGAAAAGGATCTTACCATGGCACTAGGCTAAGGTCGTACGGTAGCTTCGGGCGAGGGAGTCGCTCCGCCCGCTCGCGTTTCAGTGTCTCTGTCTCTCATGGCCGCGCACCAAGCCCGTAGAGTGAATAAATAGACCAGTTCAACCCCAGACAGCAAACCAAGGAAAAGTATCTTACCATGGCACTAGGCTAAGGTCGTACGGTGGCTTCGGGCGAGCGAGTCGCTCCGCCCGCTCGCGTTTCAGAGTGTCTCTGTCTCTCACTGCTGCACACCAAGCGCGTAAAGTAAAGAAGTAGATCAGTTCAACCCCAGACAGCAGAGAGAAGCCGAGGAAGAGACCGGCGATGCCGCCGAACGATACTAAACAATAAGAAGTAGGTACTTTACGTACGTAGGTACTGTGCTACTTCTTGAGATTACTTGTATACATATAGTAAGTACTTAATCTCACGAATTAACACCCAACCTGGACAAAATAATAATTGGGTAAATATATTTCAACTATCTAAAAAGCACAATAATTAATCGTAACAATAAATTTCTGGACGCAGTTTATTGTAGTCAGGCTGCAAAATGTGTTGTTTAAGCCATGTTTGATTTTGTTGTGATCTTCCTAGCGTTATTCTAGCTTTTGTTTTCTACGGCACACTAAGTATAAGGCCTGAGTGGACGCTCGAAGCGGAGCGTTCGGCGGGACGTGCAGCGTGGCGTCGGGCTCACAAGTGATTTGAGCAGCGTGCACTATGGCCGGTCCAATGCCTCCAATACGTTTGCATTTGTTTAACATGCACGCCGCACGCCCCGCCCCGTTGCACGGCCAACTCGAGCGTCCACTCAGGCCTTACCCTAAGAGCGTGGGGTCAAGTTGGCAATGTAACTCCAAGAAGTGGGATATGCATTTTATGTAATAATGAAATTATGTTTGCGGCTTCCTAGCAAGTACTTATATTTGATTTTGGTACGTACCCAACAAGTCGACCCAGCCGAACAGCACCTCACGTTTGTACCTCACCATGGGCCAAGATACGAATTCCGTTTCTAACGACGTTGTTGACATCGGGCCTTTGCTCGTACTAAAATAAAAAACTTAAATTATTACAACGACACTTGTATCCACGTGCTATCTTGTACCACTTGGACTCTCAAAATGAACAATCTTAGGTTTCTTAAACATTACATTTCTAACTTTCAATTTAATATTTAGATACTCCGACATCAGACAAACCCTAAACGATATGGCTAGCCCAGTTCGCAGGGGCACCAGGACACGTCTATGATGGAAGCAGCGTGGTTCGCGGTGTACTCTAACTAGACTATACAGTGTATAAGTGTATTGTTAGCTAAAACTTATTCGACTTCGGTCAGTTTCTCCACTTTATACACCGTGTGCAAGCAGTCAACTCGCAGGAGCACCAGGACACATCTGTGATGGAAGCGGCGTGATTCACGATGCACTCCAACTGCACTGTACAGTGTATAAATGTACTGTTAGTTAACTTACTCGACTTCGGTCAGTTTCTCCACTTCATACACTGTGTGTGAGCAGCCCAGCTCGCAGGAGCACCAGGATACATCTGTGATGGAGGCCATGTGATTCGCGATGCACTCTAGCTCTAGTACTGTACAGTGTCGGTAGCCCGCTGCAAATTATAAAAGGCATTCAACATTTAAGGCCTGTGCATATCGAATGCGTGTGTGTAAAAGTGCTGTGCGTTGTAATATACAGATCCTTATGAGAGACGGCACACTGCTTGCGTGATGTGTGCGTGCGCAGCTCCAACATTTCAGCGTACGCGCACGTGCTCCCCTACGCACACGCAACCTGTATGCTCTGGCCATTAAGAACAGTTGAGTCTGTGTTAGAATCCATAGGCTGCGTTATTTCGTTTAGCTGAGCGATGCGTAGTGAGGATGTAGAACGTTGTGAATGTTTCCACCAGAGATGTGCGAGGTAGTGTTCCTAAACTGACACTAAGTGAGAAGATTCTCTTTTCCAATCAAAAGTAGGACAAGTTGAGAGATATTCTTACGTATTTTAGGGTAGAAATGGGGCACACACTTGCATGCGGCTCTGCTCCGCTGCATGCGGCACTGCCGCATACAGGCGGAATAAGTGTATATATCAGAGGTCTCCAGAGCCTGCTCGTCGGCGAAAACGCAGCGCCTCTGCCGTATCGACAGCTGACGTGCGTCCTCCGTCGTATACGTGTGTTTCACGGAGAAGGAAACTTTTTCTACGCGACGGTCCCAGGAATGTTGGGCGCTTTGCTCTAGGCCCGCCATCTCTTCGGTTGCGTGGATATAAATCTGAAATGGAGGCTTATTTAAAGTTGTATACCAGAACGATGGCAAACAGTACAGCCTGACTGCATGATGTTGACGCGATGTAAGCGGTGATCGTAGCTTATGGATGCTTTGCAATTCAATGTATTTATAGGTAGGTAGGCGTGTTCATTCCATAAATCCTGTACTTACACACATTTTTAATCCCCATACTGTAGTAGGTAGGTATGTAGAGGAAACCTGCAGGAAGTTCATTCCACAGCCGGAGAATTTACAAAAATAAATTCCTCCAGTTTAGTTCCAGCTTAACCTTTCATGTGTGGCCAAAGATCAATGACAAATGCAAAAAGATGACCAAAAAATTGATCAGAATATTTATCATCAGGGCTCGAACAAATGCGGATGACGCTAGTGACGTAATTTTGTACATATGATGATGTTTGTATTTAAACCACCGTGTGACATGTCGCACTAACAAAATAATCGTAAATAATTCCATGGAATTTAGGTGACAGGGTGATGTCTTGAATAAAATAATCTCACGAAACTTGTTACTGTAAGACATAGAGGTATAACCAAGCTTAGAGTGCTCACTCCATGGGCGTTTCTCACAGCGTTTCAACCGCTGACAGTCCCCTGCCCACATTTATGATGAAGTTCTAGAAGATCGGTGGGTCAGTTTTGTTTATTTTAAATAAGAAAGGTACCTACTAGTTTACCGTAACCATAAATCGTATACCAATCTTGGAGAACTCCAACATAAACAGGAGACTGTCAGCGGTTGGAACGCTCTGAGAAACACCTATGAAAAATAAAAATACTATTTGAAATCATCCTATGAGTGGCTTGACGTCATCGGCATGATTTGTTCGAGCCCTGTTTATCATACACAGATGATGAATGCACTGCCAATGATACCTACACAATTGGCTACTTGACTGTTTTTTGTAAATAATGTCAAACGATCTTGATTTTCCTGAGGATCAAATGTCTATATAGGACTCATGGTATTTAAGCAACACAAAGATCAGAAATGAGAGTTAAAGTCTGACGCTCGCACTCGACGATTGAAACGCCTCTAATAAAATGATAAGGTGATGTGACGTCACATCATATAAGTCTGTCCTAAATGTATGGAAGATCAAGGAAATTGCCATTTTGACCCTGAAATATTGCGTTTATGTGTATAGTTGTAATACAATTTATTTTTCAATAAAATGTAAGGAATCGAATGGTACCATTTTCTTTTCTATTTTTGAAAGACAAAAAGAAAAAAATTCTGAGATTTCGGTGCCTTGTATTTTTTATAATATCAATTTTTTTTTTTAATTCCGCCTTTTTATAATGGATGGCTCATTTTCTATCCATTTAACTAAACTTTGTTATAATATTCAACATGTGTCAAGTACCCAATTGGATGGTAGAAAACATCACGACCTTCTGCTCTTCTAAAGTCTTTTGCAGTGCACTGAAGATCATGTTATATTAATTGTTGGCGGCCATGTCATATGAACATTTAATAAAAACAACAGAGCAATCTTACGTCAATTATGGTGTCATTGCGATATGAGTTGAAAAGGAAGGACCATTTGGCGTCTGTCTCGTGAATAAACGCCTCTGCGAAGGGTTCCGACTCGGTTTGAGATTGCCTGTAATTTAATTAGAGTATGAGTGCTCAGGTAATGCACTTTTCATTTGGCATCCATTTATACGGTGTATTATCATAATTCTCATAACAGGTAGAGTTTAAAAGTCGAAAGTTAAGGACTTTGAAAAATTACGGAACAGTACTTTGATGGAGTACACCATTAACGCATGAATTTTGGTTGTGTATAGATCGCTAATCAAGGATGAATTCTTTAAGATCCATGTGTTAATTGATATCAATTGTTTAAGCTTTTTTGATACTGAACAAAAATACTGAACAAAATAAAGTTTGTAAGTTTCTAGGTCCACTTATTTATTGTTTCCTATAAACCAATAGCCGGTTGATTAACATTATAGTCCAACATGAACTTTATTCGGCTCAGAATGGATTTGGATAAATAAATTGCCATGCTAATTATGTAAGAGTTTTTGTACCAACTAAATAATACTAACCCAGGCGTAATAACATTTAAAGCCACAGTGTTTACTTTTGTAATATTTAATGATATAACGAAATTTTATTAACAAAATAGAGTTTTAATTCTAAGTTCATTAATTACAACTAAATTTACACGCTACAAAGTTTAGAAAAATAATTTTTGAACTGTCCAGGTGGCTCTCATTTCGACTTACAATGTATACGTAATTCTTAATAATGCTAAGTCGACTTAGAATAAAATACCAGCTACAAAAGTACATAATTAACCTTACAGATATCAATTTCACAGTCAAAGTTTATCATCATAGTTTAATTACTGCGATAACTCGACAATTCTCACTATATCGCAATAATAGTTTGGGACTAGTGTGACTCACTGTTGTTGATAGAAGCTTATGAGCTGTCATCAGATAATCCACCGGCTATAGAATTTACATAAGCTGCGTCATTGAATCTAAGGAGCTGCATCATCTTTAAATCCCGCGCTTTGAAGGCTATTCTGTAAGCAGTTTCGTAATTGTAGTTGACTGCTTCTTTCTGGATACTAGACCGCCTGCAGAGCCACTCAGCAAGTGGATAATTATGAGTTTTGACCGCAATGTGCAGCAAAGTATTGCCTGTCCTCAGCTCCCTGACTTTCAGATCTTCACCATTCAGCCCGAGGGCTTCTAGTTTGTTGACAGCATTCTCCTGGTCTTGGATCGCCACAGTATGGATGAATTTTCGTCCGAATTCGTCGTAAGTATCAGTGATAGCTATGACATCACCTCCCATTGCAATTTTCACGTCCACGACTGAATAAAACCAGATTGTTACTGGCTATTTTTAACTTCGTCGATCGAGCTGACAATCTCAAAGTCCGATTCTGAAATAGAATTACAGACTAAATTGCATGAAATATGTAACGATCACGAAGCGCTTACGTGAACATATTTTTCCAAATAAAATGTAAGGTATTGTTACTACGCCTACATGATACCAAGGTTCACAATGTCAATCTTAATGGATGTTGTTGCGCTTCGTCCGGGATCAAAAGAGTGCACTGTTTACATAAGCACTTTATAATAACAACGATTCCACATGTTCGCTGATAAAACTTGGCACACTTTCTCTGGTTTACGTAAGTTGTTAACGTAAATTCATTCAGCCCTTAATGAGTCAAGGTTACTACGTGTGATATTAGGCCATTGACTCGCTCGTACCTTATCTTGTTTACGCCAAATGAATGTTTCTCTACTTAATTGGCTCTGATAACAGCTGAAAAATTGTGTAACTGACCTATCCAATTAGCAATGAACCAATGACCTACAATTGTTTGCCGAAAAAGGCGATTGACGTCAATATAATTTATAGATTGTGCGCAGTAAGACTAAGGTGAATACACTGCAGTCCTCAGACGGTGGTTGAAGGTCAGAATTCACTGTGTTTGTTGACTAAAGACTAATCGATTTTATTGAAATTTGTAGTAAATCTTGGAACATGTGTCACACCTCCCCTTCAGCATTTTAGAGAAAAACTTCTAGAGACTGCTTCCATGTAAAAAAACTATTTTCGTATCTAATCTCTGTTGGCCGTTTATTTTGACCCCATGTTCGAATCACGATAAGTATGCGTGCTGGAAAATAAACAATAAATTCTCTATAAAACAGAACCAGACTGGCTCTATCAAATCATTGGACAGATTCATTTGTGCACTTCTGGTCGCTCTTTAATTTAGAAAAAAACTGCAATGCGTGTCGAAGTGTAAGTGTATTACTCAGGAATTAATTTAGTGGTTTTAGTATCAAAAAATTGATTCAGGTGTTGTTACAGAGTCGACGTTGAACCAGAGCAAACGAGTAATGGGCCTCTCTGTTCGAATTCATCGGCTTCTTCGGCTGGGCTGATAATGATCGTTATCATGCTCATGCTGATTTTTGTATTAAGTTGTGCTTACATAAGCTTGTACATAGCGCAGTACTTTGTATCATGTTTACAGAGCATTCTTATTATATTAGATAACTTAGTACCAGATTACTTGTAAGCTAAAGTATTAAATTTTAAGCATTTACAAATGGTTTTTACTTCTTTCTATTAATAGAAACGTAAACATATTTCCTGTTTGCGAACCACGCCTCGACGAAGTTATGACGTTGGCCAACCCTTAGTACAAACACCTACGAGTTTACTGGAAGCTCGAAATGTCGCCAGTTTGTCTGGGGCAATCGTGCTACCTCGTCGGGTAAAATGGAGGTACATTACGCTGAAATTCTCTATGTAGAATTGAAACCCAACGTTCTAATTCCCAACGAATGGCCAATTCAAGGAATAGAAAGTCTTGTGCTTTGTTTGGCGGAGAAAATTATAATGGACCCGCGAGGCTTGACGTACATCCTACAGATCAACGATATACCTGCTAAGCTTATCCAACGTCCAACGGAAAGCGGCTGTGTCTATGTGTTCCAAAAAGTGCCTTACGAGTAAGTTATTGTGACAATTGTGATTTTCTAGATAGAAGACAGATAAGCATTTGGATTTCATTTCAGAGAGGTAGTAGACGCTCACCTGTGCGACGTCGGGTTGCCCATAGACGATCGCAGTGTCACGATCAAAATTGTCAGCAGAGAAAATCAATCCAGTGGATCCTGGCCGAATTATTGTGCAACTGGTTCGCTGAGAGACGACGAAATGTCTTATCACATAACGCCTTCGTGTTTTAAGTAAGTTGCTGTTTGTTTTAATTGACGTCAAATGCAAATATGTTTTTCCAGATGCAGTGAAAAATATTTTGCTTTCAGAAAAGAGCATCGCAATACCGGTGCCAATGACCCGAAACTACGCCACATACTACGATGCTTTAAGAGGTTAGTACAACCTAGCTATTGCGAAATATTTACATGCTGACAAAATGTATTATCACTTACATTTTCCAATACGCTAATGTGAGAAATTTGAACTTTGGTCTCTCTAATCATAAAACCTTTCTATTGATAGGCCACTTTTATCTCATTAACACACGAAATCTATTTCTAACAGTCGGTTATTTGTTCCAGGTTATCGTCAAGTTACATTATTATACTTTTAACCTTAATTTCGATCTCTTTGTTGGTGTTTCTATTATCAATTTGAACCTGACCATTTAGAGATTATTTAATCTACTTTGTAACATGTAATCTTATGTTTAGAGTATAAGGTCGAGAAATAAAACAAATTGTTAACATTGTTTGCTTTCTATTAACAAGTCAACATACCTCAAGTGATAAAGACGTCATAGACGTCTAGACAAACACCCATTACACCGAATACCTGTTTCTAGTCCCACGGCCAAAGTTCGTTGATCAATAATTGCCGAAGTTGCATATACTTAGACTCTAAACTTAATATATAAAAAACTAATTAACATAATATTTACTATCACATTTGGAACTAGACGCACTGGCTGGTTTTTCTTAGTTACAGCCGGTTCTCTAAAGGACAAATCGATATGACCTAGACTCTCCTGTATAGTCTTAGGTCGTTACACTTCTAACAATTACTCTTACAATCTTAATCATGTCACTCTAAATTACCACCCAGTCTTATTCAAAATTACATCATCAAATCTATCCCACAAATAGGACAGACTTCAATACCTGAATTTATTTCTTCTTCATTGATCACACTTCTGCTGAGATTTTTCGACTCGCAGAAATCCATTTCAAATACAAAGTATTGATATAGGTTCGGTTTAGAGTTGTGGTCATTAATCTTCTTAAACCACACATGATAGTCGACCATGGTAAATTCTGCTGTAACGCCGTTGAACTGTCCCTTCAGGCCTTGCGTAGATCCGTAGGTAGCCTGCCAAATTGCCATGATATGAGCCAATTCCTTGTGGAGCGTCATTGGCGATATAACTTTCCATTCCTTTGGCACTATTAACTCCAAGGACATGATGCACAATCAGAACTTGGAGACACTTAACTTAAAAATTAACCAAGTCTTAGGACAGAACTGAAATTTTGAATATTAATTATGAAACGTCCGTGGGGTACAGCTACGCAATTTATTATGAATGATTCGGACGGAACCAACGCAATAATGTGATAACTCGAGAGCTGTTTTACTGAGAATTGGAGTTTTGCAACTCTAACAGGAAAACGGTATACCACAAAATTATCGATAAAAATTTTGATGTTTGAACATAGAAACTGTGTTAATAATGATAATAAATATTTCTAATTATTTTGTCTATTATTAGTAATAGAAGAGAGGAAATATATATATTATTATATATAGATATATATCCCCTCAATTGTATCTAATAAAAGATAAAAATTTTCATAAAAATCAAGCAAAAACTTTCATGAAGTTACAGAAATTTGACGCCAATTGTTATCAGCTTGTTTCAGTGCTGCTATCTCTGTCTACGGGGGGCAATTAGTATTCAGTGGTCAGTATATGACTCTGAAGTTATCTGTAGTCCTGCGCACATGGCTTTAGGGTCATATACGTACTGTAAGAGCCATGCAGTGCAAAAATGAACTTAAGTAACTCGCAGGAATGCATTAGCAACTTTAACATAAAAAATAATTTTTTAAATTTATTCTTTTATTAGATATCATTGAGGGGATATATATATCTATATATAATAATGTATATATCTCCTCTCTGTTATTACTAATAATATACAATACTTTTAAAAACAATTATTTTCATGAGCAAGCTTTTGTCATCACAAAATGGTGGCCATGATAAGCTTGATGATGATATGGCAGTTTTGTAATCTCTTAATAAGTGGGTGGACATCACCACCATTTTTTCAAGCTTATCATGGCCGCTATTTTGTGATGATGAGTGATTATATATTGGTGAGTCAATTTATCATGCAATATTCTGACTACAGATGGCCTTAGAGCCAGCCATTTTTATTTAAGATGTTTTCTGTGAGAATCGTTGTCTAATTTTCATCAAACAGAGTCTAGTAAGTAAAACAATTAAGCCCGTGATGAATTGTTTGGGCCAGATACTGGAAATAATGGATCAGTCTGCGATCTTGGCTGACATTGGAGATTAGTCTAGACTCTGACATTGCTAAAGGTGCAGTTGGGTTAAGGGACGAATGGATGGAATGTCATCTTAACCTTGATGTCTTCTAGACATTAGGGATCGAAAACGGTATATAAAGCCCGGAGCTTCGCAGTAGCATCATTTGTTATCTAAAGCTCACCAAGATCGCTCGATTACCGTTAGAATTCCAGAATGCGGCAATTTATAATATTTATCGCGATTTCGGTTATAACCATAACCATGGTATGGACTGAATCAGCAACAAAGTCAATGGATTGGCTTCCTGAGTGGAGCGAAGTGAGTATATCAAATAACGGTCGTCTTGTTTCAATAACTTTTATTTAATGAGCATATTTTTCAGTGTGGACTGTCGTCAAAGCCGTGCTGTCCCAAAAACTTTGGAAACAGAAGTTCCTTAGTGATAAAACGATACTGCGATTATCTGGGAAGGAGAGTTTGTTCTCTTCCGGACAAGATGCATCGGTATGAAGATTCACGGCTGATTGGGAAATTGAAGCATGATGAAAGTTTTAACAGTGACTACAATAATTATGTCAAGTCTCTAGATAAAATTCAAAGTCACCTAGATTTAAAGTATTTCATGGACAGGATGTTTTCTCGATAAGTTTAACATTTCCATTGAGTACAAATGCGCTTTTAATACTTCGTAACATACTCATTGTAAAATGTCTAAATTTATATAATCGTAAGCTTTTGAATTATATAAACTTGTGCTTAATTTTAGTGATTAACTTGCAATTAACTTCTTCCAAACATAATGCCTTGACAGTATAAAGACTGGCAAGGGCCGAAGGGAAAATTATTCATATATTAAATTTTTTACAGTTCTAAATTCTATGATGTAAAGACAGGTTAGATTCAAGAATTTACCTCAGTTTAACCAATAAACAAATTGATGCGCATACAAAAACTGGATCAGATAAACTGTTGCACTGAAAAATTACCAATTAGTGTAACGAGTAAACAAAACTTCATTACGTTAGGTGATATCAGTGAAACAGAGAGTTTTGAGTTAAGTAACTGTGAACTTGGTAAAACAAACCATTTAAAACGTCAAACAATGACATTTGGTATCTGTGAAAGCAGTAACTAAACGGCAGTCAAGTATAACCCTACTTGTGTAAATTGTAAGGCTTTATTATCCTTCATTCTTTCACGTAATCATTCCTATTATTATCACAAATAAACTGCTTTTTTATCGTTGTAGTATTTGTTTTAATTCTCAAAGCACACACTATAGTATATTCTGTAGAATCAGATTATTTCTTCGCTTTGAGCAGCAAGTTTAGGGAAGATAGGCGATACATGTAACGTCATAAATTCTTCCGCAAAAAGTAAATTACGTAAGTCGTTTTTTTGTAAGTACATTTTTACGCGAATAAAGTGCCAAGTGTTTTCTAAATTCCTACTTGAAGAGCTCTCCTTGATATGGGAATAAGTGTGTGTAATACCTACGGCGGCGGCGGCGGTTTCGTAGAGCGGGGAAAAATGTCAAACCATTTAAGCCATTATTATTTTTAACCCCCAACGCAAAAAGAGGGATGTTATGTTTGACACCAATGTCTGTGGCATTGTAGCTCTCCAACGGATCAACCGATTTCGATGCGGTTTACATGAAAGCGAGTTTCCTTGCAGTGGTTCGTAGCCATGTTTGATAGAAATCGATCCAGCAGTTTAAAGAGTAGTAGTTTTCCAAAGGCCTTTTTTGCATAAAATGTTTTTTGTTTCTGGCATAATATAGCGTGGGGGTTTTTTTTAAATTTAATACTGGATAGTTATAGGCTAACCTGTCGAATATAAGCATAGCAATAATCTCCACTATTTAGCATTTTTAGAAGTACCTATTGACAAAGTAAGGTTCGTAAGCGACTCTACTAATAGTAGTTTATATGACTGCTACATAATGAACAGCATTAAAATACGAGTTTGGGTTTATGAAACGAGCTGAAAGCACATAGAGGGTTTATGATATGTCTTTGTCTTCTTCTTCTCCCTAACGTTTGTCCCGGCTTATTGCCACGGCTCATGTGAGCCTGGGGTCCGCTTGGCAAACATTCCCGAGAATCGGGGTAGGCACTAATTTTTACAAAAGCGACTGCCATCTGACCTTTCAACCCAGAGGGGAAACTAGGCCTTATTGGGGTTAGTCCGGTTTCCTCACGATGTTTTCCTTCACCGAAAAGCGAATGGTAAGTATCAAATGATATATCGTGCATAAGTTCCGAAAAACTCATTGGTAGGTACAAGCCGGGTTTTGAACCCATTAATTTCATTCATTCAATAAATTTAAATAGAGAAATTGCTATTGTCTTGCCATGGCCAAGAAGTGTCGGCGTGCCGCGAATTGAAGGCATAACAGAATCCCATCTCGGTGAAGACCGGCGCTAGCAGATCATAGCATTCCTCAGAATCACCCTTCCATTCACACTCGTAGAACAGAGAATCAGGATGACGAACAATCTGGAAGGAAAACATGTGCTATACAATTATAGTATTGTAAGCCTACTGGTGATGGAGGAAGATGCTGCAGATTCCTTGGACTGTTTTTCGCACAAATAGGTCGATCTTTCGCGAACTCAATATCAAAACCAGACTCTCAACTATCTGTCCACGCAGGATACTGGAGTTTCTCAGTCACATAGCCAGGAAAGAAAGGCACAATCTTGAACAACTCATCGTTACTGGCACAGTTGATGGCAAACGACCTAGCCCAACAAGCCGCAGCCCAATAAGGTGGGCAGATCAAGTACAGAACGGACCCTCGCGCTTTCGGACACCTGGGATTTCACGACCCTCAGCAATGAGGAACGCGACGCGAGGAAGAGGACACCTATATTTGTATATATGTAAGTAATATGTACATATGTTGATTGTATGTATATGTATTATTGTTGTGGATTTAAGTTTAAAAAGGTAGGTATTTTCTGTACTGCTCTTTATTTTCCAATTTCGTTTTTTGTAACTCCTAATTAGTTCAATTAATATTATCATTCCTCCACTATGTAAAGGTTGCCTGGAAGAGATCGCTTATTAGCGATAATGCCGCCTGTTGTTAAGCCTCTGTTGTATTACGAGTATGTGGGTTTCTTTGTAAATTTATTTTTGATGTTGTGCATGTGTATCCCCATGTTGTCAATACTCACGCTATACACAGCCTTCTTCGGGTCCGCGGCTGGTGAGGACATCACCTCGGAGCCTCGGCCGACGAGCTCCGGGTCGATCGCGAACTCTTTAGCGCGCTCCACTATCGTGTGGTAGCTGAGGGTCGCGAGCCAGCGGAGCATCTCTGCCGCGTGTGAGGGTGGAGTGTCTCCCCATGTCCTACACACGTTTAAAGTGAATTTAAACCTACATATAAGTAGGAGTAGCGAAAATAATAAGCGCTGGTGGCCTAGCGGTAAGAGCGTGCGACTTGCAATCCGGAGGTCGCGGGTTCAAACCCTGGCTCGTACCAATGCGTTTTTCGGAACTTACGTACGAAATATCATTTGATATTTACCAGTCGCTTTTCGGTGAAGGAAAACATCGTGAGGAAACCGGACTAATTCCAACAAGGCCTAATTTACCCTTCTGGGTTGGAAGGTCAGATGGCATTCGCTTTCGTAAAAACTAGTGCCTACGCCAAATCTTGGGATTAGTTGTCAAGCGGACCCCAGGCTCCCATGAGCCGTGGCAAAATGCCGAGACAACGCGAGGAAGAAGAAGAAGAAGAGGAGTAGCGAAAATAATGGAAAAAATCTTCAAGATTTTGATTTGTGTTTTCTGTTTGGGTTGTCAGTATAAAAACTTTACTTCGCTCTTGAATTAAGAGAAAAAACGTTAGTCCTGGGAAAAATACCAATATAGGCCATTGAAATATTTGGAATAGTAAAAAAACTGCCGTAAATCCTGCTCGCTCGGTAGGGTGCCCAGATGGCTGGCCGCATTGCCCGACTGGATAATATTGCTGGTCCGCTGAGCGAAATATAGGCTAGCCCTCTGGTCACCAGAAGCCTCTATAAGACGTTTTGGCAACTCCTCATAGGGTTTCAACCCCAAACGCGTCAATAGTATTTTGTAATTCGTTCATGTATGAGTATTTCCATACCTACTGTTGGACTTTTTTGTATATTTTGACATGCGATCTCATTGTACACAGTTATGACAGCAAAATTATCTAATCTTATCTTATACTTTTAGCTTGAGGTCTACCTGTACCTACTCCAAAACAAAGCAAAGATGAATCAAAACTTTTGAGTGTTTTCGAAACCCATTTGTCTACTGGCAATTCTTACATAACGCTTACTTAATCTTACAATGTTTTATTTTTTTTACCCGGTTCTGCTGTTACAATCGATTAACTAAGCATTATTTAATTGTCATCAAATAGATATCGCAACGTGATTGTTCCGTTAATCTGTTACAGTGCTAATTACACACCCACTCAAATAGTGACAAACACCATTAAGTTCTTACGTGTTAATGTATTGTTGCAGTAATTCTTCGTCAACCGGATTAAGATCGCAAATTGTGACCGCTGGGAAAGGCACTTCCCAATTGTGAAAATCCGTGTCCAAACCTGCAAAAGATTGTCATTGACTTAAGTAAGTTTAGATTGGGGTAAGATAAACATTCTAGCAAGGGAAACACTTGTAGAATCCTCATAATGTCTCCTGCCCGACCAAAATAAGTAAACTATTTTCTACCCCACAAGACCTTATTACGTCTAGAACTGGACTCAGATTTATATGAGCACTTGGCGTACAAACAGCGCAGACGGAACCTACACAGGACTTCTGAACGTTTAACGACTGAAATTTGAACCTACAGAGAAGGGAATAGAGTCGATTTTTTTTTTTTTGAAAATTGAACGAAACAAAACAAATTTCATCGAAATGGATAATTACTAATAATTAATACATAGTAATAGGACCTTAGGCCTTAGGAGGATATAGGACTCGAGTACCGTTACGTTAGGTACGTTTCAAAAACTCGAAAAGTAACTCAACTTGACTTGAGAGTCGAATAATAATTCTAATTATTATATACTATGTAGAAAGTGCACTTAGAATAGCATACGATGCACCTGTTATCGTCGGGTTAGTCTGGAATTTCTCCCATAAACTGACAATGATTATGCAAGTGGTCACCGCTCCTACCGCGCAGAAACTGAACCACATAAATCTGTAAAAAAACGGTGTTTATTTTTCCAAGCGTTTCCAAATATATCAAGCATCAAAAAAAATCCCTAATTAGGTGATTAATTAAATAGAAACAAACTATAACTCAAGCTTTACTTACTTTTCACAAAATGGTCGATCCTTCTCAGCAATATACCGGACGCCATGAAGAGAAGAATTGTTGAAAAATTCCGTAGTCTGGTGCCGTAAGCTCGTTGCAAAGAGAGAAATACCGTTGTCATGTTTCTCCTTCTCAGTTTTTGATCCATTCCTCTGATAGACGCCAGGGTACACCTTCATTGTTTACATTTTTCACTAGAATAGGTCATGTATCACAAAATTAACCCCACTGTCACAAACATACAAAGTTACTGAACAAAATGAGGCATGACAAGATATGATCTATTTTATCGATCGCAGTTGCGTGACAAATTATTTTCTAATCGGAGTACCTAAGTTGTCGGTATTATGCAATTAATAAATGAATGTTTAACGATTATTGAAGCATGACAACGTTTCGTATCTGATCTGGATTACATGTTCCCATTTTATAATAACAGGTTTGCCGGCGACTATGTCCGCGAGGGATATTTGATCAGGGATGGATTTCCTGGTTTGAGCCTTGGTTTAGATGTTTCAATCGTGAAAAGTCATAATTGTCATGCAAACAGACAAAGCGTTGCTTTTACATTTATGAAAATACAAAACAACAACTTGAAAATACAAAAAAAAGTTTATCATAATACCATTAGGTAATACGTTTGTGATAAAATCGAATTCAAGTTGGTAAGTGCATTTGAGCTGCGGACGTATCTACGGTCAACCAATTTGCTTCCTAGGCCACTATAGAACCATGTCATAATGACTTCTACGACAGTGCTTATTGAGTGATGCATGTCAATGACATGATGTCATGTATGGAGTAGTTAAAGCGACAATGTTCTATAGTGGCCTAGGATTCAAATTGGTTGACTGTGGTCGCGATTATCGATGTGATTACACAATCATAGTATTTGCCCCTTTCAATCGATAGTTGTTAACAAGTGACACTTGTCTTGCTTTCAATCCTTTCTCATGGAACCGCGTCCATCATTCGCCCGCTGGGAATGGGAATGCCAAGAGGTCTCTGTCGATAGTAATGCATACATTTTCATTTATTTATTTAATCTGTATTGCACATCAAAAACATACTGTACAAAAGGCGAACTTAATGTCATAAGGCATTCTCTACCAGTCAACCTTTAGGCATAGCAGATAAGTTATAGGCGTTGCAAAAACATGAGGTATAGATGATAGAATTAGGTACCTGTATGAACACAATACAATCATAAGAAATACATAAACATAAACATCCATATATATAAATTATATTGATATAAATACATATACTTACATATGTGTCGCTTAACTTCAAACTCACAAGGAAGGCTACCCAACTGTCCGACTCCGATTTGATTCATTTTGATATATGTTAAAGAGTAGTCTAAAATAACGGACACGTATTTTTTTTAGCTGCCCAAACTCAATCTGTTAGGAGAAAATGGCCTTCAAAGTACTAAAAAGTTACTAAATCTTCTAATTCCTATAGAAAGTGATGCTCAAGCAACTTGCTAGTTAATGGCTGGTTTGAGTATATGTTTGAAAGCAGCAAAAAATAATGAGCACGTGTTTTGTTATATCTGCTTAAACTCAAGTTTTCCTAAAAAAAATACCTGTCTTTATGTGTACCAAACTTTAGCGATAAGATATTTAAAACTTCGAATATCGATTTTTTTTACTTTGAAGTACTTTGAAGGCCATTTTCTCCTAACAGGTTGAGTTTGGGCAGCTAAAAAAAAATACGTGTCCGTTATTTTAGACTACTCTATAACATATATCAAAATGAATCAAATCGGAGTCGGACAGTTGGGTACCCTTCCTTGTCAGATAAATCCATTCGACCCTCTCAGCAAATATCTACCTTATTACCTTTTCATAATACCAAAATCGCATAATCTGACAGATGGATTTACCTGAGTTTGAAGCTAAGCTACTCATATACATACATATATATGAAATCAGATGAACTTAAAAAGCAGAAACACTAAGATTTTCCAGTACTGTCAGCCAACCAGTATCAGTTCATTAACCAGTTGCTGAAGGTATAACGATAATGACCGTTTAAACTTAATATTTTTCCAAAAATTCAAGCATTTTTTTAACCATAATACGTTTATTAATAAGCAGGCTCACTAGCCTGCTAACCACCAAACTTGTACAGTTTTATTACGATATTTCTGTATCTCTAGAACTAGTAACGACACACGGTTTAATCATTAGAACGCTATACGCCATATAACAAAACCGTCACGATAACAAATACTCGTTGGTGATGTCGAGGACTTTGTCCTAATTTACAGAGCACTCATAGGTTTAGGTTTTGGAGGCGGTGGAGGCGAAGGCAACTCCGCTTCTGGAGGTGCCAGAGGTTCAATCTGAACATCGAGGTCTTGCAACGCATCGTCTAGAATCTTGATCTTGCCTAAGATTTTCTCGGCTTGTAGATTGTAGCCTGGCTCTAGCATTTTGCCGATCGGATTTTGCTTGAATAGATATTCTGCCTATAAAAGAAGGATACAGAATTTAACAAATAAAGACGAAGCTAATACCCAACGGTGTGCATTGCGCGGTACGGTGGAGGCGCGGCGTGAAATTTTATATCACAGTGTAGGTAATCCGCCTAGGCCGTATGACGCCGCGCCTCCGTCGTACCGCGTGGTGCAGCGGTGCTTAACGGTGACAAAGCGTGGAAATGGCTCTATACATTTCAGAGGAAATTCACTTTTATGGTGGCTCTCAGTGTATTTAGTTGCGCCCCAAACTTGCCTCGAGCATTGATTACATCACACCATGCCGTTTCCGTGATTTGGTAAGGTGTTGTGACCGCTGTGAGAGCCGGTATGCTCCGCCGATTATTCATCAGAAAATCGATATCTGCATTAGAAGGGCTATGGCCAAAAGCTATAAAATAAGGGTAATCAAAGAGCCTTCCGAGAATATCGAAAATCACAATTTCATTATCTACCTCTCTATCATTCTCGCATATTCAAAATAAATATCGATTTTCTGGCTAGTTCAGGTAGCGTTTTAGGTATTATTGGATCGCTGACTATAACACCCTATTCACTGGCTCGGGGCTCAGTAACGTACCTACCAATACTAATAGAGACAGACCACGATAAGTTGGCAGCAATTTTGGCAGGCAGTGTAAGTGTTATTTTAACTGTCAAACTTCTATGAAATTATGACGTTTACTTAACACTTGTATAGGCTGGGCTATCAAAATAGCTACCAACTTATCTGGGTCTGACTCTCGCTAACTACATACCTAGTCATCGATTAATTTATGGAACTATCCCGCTTCAATATGGAAAAAGGCTTCATAAAAGGTCAACGGCTATTTCCTGTTAGGGCTTGTGCACAAATCATGCGAGGTTTTTTCGGCTACTTTTTTGACTCCCCTCTCCCTTGGTGACATTTAGTGAGGTTCTTGGCCCACATAACCTCACGTGTATTTTTATTTTATTTTTTCATTCGACATAATTTTAAGATAAATAGTTTTTTATAGAGCAAATCTTGTTTATACTCGCTGTTCTGAAGTGCCAAGTGAAGATGTATGTTTAACGAAACGAGAAAAAGTATGTTGTAGATATTTTTTCTTAATTTCGTTCACTATAGAAAAATACACGTGAGGTCTCCTTACCTTATACCGCCCTCCCCCAACGTGATCTGTCGTGATATTTTTGGTGACCCCCTTCCCCCTATCGAACCTCGCGTGATTACAACAAGCCCTTATATTGATCAGATTGTTGGTCAGCTTGTCAGAAGAAGGAGAAGTTTTGTGGGTAATTGAGTTTATACTTACCAGGAAATCGATAGGGTCAGCAGGTCTCAGCCTAGCGACTTCGAGCAATGCTGGAGTGAGGGTGGGAAAGATGTGGTGCACTAAATAGTTGCGCATCGGCTCGCCGGCCGCCGCTAACGCTTGTTGCTCCTCTTCGCGCATCGCAGCGTATAGTTCAGACTGAAATCAGATAAAATGTTTAATCAAATATATATGATTCAGCTACCCGCGGAAACCCATAATGTGATACCCAATGGAGTTGCAGGCGTCCAGGCGGGACGTAAGCTTCTTTGCCACCAACTCGGTATAAAAAAAGAAATACTGGTGTAATATGAAAAGATAACGTACCCAGTATTCCATTTTGTCCTCACGATCTTTCCTCATTTTTTCCTCTAGTTCTTTCTGCGCCTTAGCTTCTTCATGTCGCTGCCTGGCTTTGTCTTCTTTTGCTTTCTTTTCAGCAGCCTCAATCATAGCTAAGATATGCGAAAACGTTACTTACAAACAAGTATAGGTACAAGAGGAATTGTGTAATTGCGTAGTTCAATGATCGAAAAAGAAAATTGAAATAACATTGAATGATTCACGGTTAGTTTCACTAGAATAAATCGACCGGGATATAACCAACCGGACCGACCGGATACTGCGTCGAAATATCGGTAGCTCAAAAAAATATAAAAGGTAATCACGGTTTATATCCCGGTCGATTTAAGTCTAGTGAAAATTGAAATAATTTAGAAATTCGAACTACAAACAAAAATGACTGAATCAAACACAATTTTCATTTTTTAGACAAGAGTGGAGTTTTTCGGGTCTTTTTGAAGACTCGATTAAATGAAGATGAAGGCAATTTGTGTGTGTCGTCTTGTCATTTAATTTGATCACAAATTAAATGACAAGACAACTCGTGGGAAGCAAGTTTTGCAAAAATTCACATTACTTCACATTATTTAGGGCAGCACATCAGATATACCGAGTTAATCAATTGTGATTCTCTATTGCTTACCAAGTAATTTAGAATATCTGCAAGGCCGGCCCATCCGCAAAGCAACAGCCGCATACGGCCCCTTCATGGCATAATCTGAATGCTCCTTCACAGGCACTATGAGAGGGTGTATGTCCAGCTCATCAAAGAAATTTAGCGGAGTGACGTCACGGGCGTCGTTGGCTCGGAACTCGTAGAGACGGTTGAGGACAACTTCTTCGTCTAGTCGGGAGTCACCCTCTGGTAGTTTCATAGCTTTATCGCAAATGAAGTCGTCGGTTGCCTCAAGGCTTACTACGATATCTGTGAAGAAAAAAATATAAAGAACTCAGTGGTGGTTGAAATTGATTCAGCGGAAATTGGTCCTCCAGTGCCAAATCCTTAAACCTGATCGAGGTAGCAATATTCTTAAATGATTGAGTATTGAGTATCGCTTACTCCCTCTAACATATAACTGCATCCAGTATATTGGCCTACATTATCGCGTGTAATGGGCATGATGCAATGTTCGGTTGATATCAGATTTTATGGTTAATATTCTTTAAAAAAAAACCTTTGAAATATAAACTCGAAAAGTACTCGAACCTTCGTTCAAAGGCTACTAAATACTTGAATCATAATAATTATAGCAACATATAGTTGGGGATATTTTACGTACCAGGCAGAATTTTCTTTAAAACATTGCTGTACAAATCAGCATCTTCGTCAAACTTGTCTTCTTCATTTTCCTCTTCGGCGTCAGAATCTTGTTCTTCTCCTCTGTCAAACACTGCGGTAATTATAATAGTTTAGTTTTGGTATTAAACATGTCAGATTTAATTTTATTCACGTCAGGAAATGAGCTACGGAGATGAAACTCCGGCTTCGTAACAAAGTTTTTTTTGGAAATTACTTATATAGAAATGACGATCTATGTTTGCCAGTCACTTTTAGGTAACGAGCACATGACGAGAAGTATCGTGAGGCAACCTGACTAATCCAAATGAGGCCTAGATTCCCGTCTGGGTTGGAAAGTCAGAATTCAGAATATGCCCATTCATGGAATTAGGTTCCCAAGCGAATCCCAGCGTCCCTTTGTGACCTGTGGCAAAAATACCAGGAAAACACCGGGGTAACTGTCAAAATCCCCAGGCACAAGTGAGTTGGACGAAGCGGCTCTACTATTAAATAATGTTTTATTCAAATGTACTCACGCGCGGTACATTGCGGTATGGTGTTCGGAAACCCATCCAGGACCCAGCCTCTGTTGAGAGCTTCTCGGCAGAGCAGCCTTTTTCGCATATATCTAAGATAAAAAATATGGCATTTTTAGTACGGATACTATGATATGGATGTTCTACGTACACTAATTACTTTGAATCTAGTCTCGCTCCTTTTTCCGTTATTATTTTTCGTAGCCATTCGCTGCGCCGGTCCTTTCTTGTTACAAGATTTTTTTTAAATACATGTATACGTTTCCCTACCCAAAACTTGGGTGTTTATAAATTTGATATTTACTGATACATATATTAAAGCGCTGCTTAGGATAGTTGCACCACTTCGACGATCTCGTTAGGCCGCCTTATAAGGGTCACTGGGAGCTATTGAATGCGGTCTGCACCTAAGGCACTTTGTATCGGTCGATGAGGAAGTTCTGTCCTACAGTGTACTCTTGTATAGCCTTATGCATAATGCCTTGTCAGACTATAGTGTCAGTATCAGTATCTACCCGGACTGTATCACAGACAGTGCTTGCCTTGACGCCTAATCCTCAGAGTTATACTCCTTAACATATCTTTTTTAAAACAGTTACCCTCACCACTATAATACTTTCGTCGCTGGCCGCAGGCCCGGCCTGCATCACAGCCAGCCTCACCTTAACCACCTTGGCCTCGTCGACCTCGACGTCAGCGTAGTCCTTCTCATTAACCTCCACTACTTCAGAAGGTGTAATTTCTACTACTACTACTATATTTCGAAGAAGTTCTTCAGAAGAAGTGCTTAGAAAAGCACGTCGCTCGTCCTCAACGTTAATCCTCTTCAATAATCCTCACTATTTTACGTTGTAATGATTAAAACAAGTGGTACAGTCGCCATCAGTGATATCGGAGCGGCCATGATGGTAAAAAATATCTGAATGCACTTTAATGTCTTAATAATAAGTAGAGGCTTTGTTCAGATATTTGTAAACATCTGGGCTGCTCCGATATATCTGATAGCGACATTAGCGACCGTATTATACTTACCCCATAATATGTTCCTCAATGACGGCCAGCCCGGCCTACATCAAAGCCAGCGCTTGCCTCGTTGCCTCGCGTGTCTCGTGTTAAACGTTATCCTCCTCATTCATCCCTACTTCTGAGGACATTCCCCACAACATCTTATAGATCGTTACACGTACCCCATAATATCTTCCTCGCTGACTGCCAGCCCAGCTTACATCACAGCCAAATGCCTGCCTGGCCGCCTCCCGCGCCTCGTCAGGAACGTTGTCCTCCTTATCAATATACCCACCACTACTTTTTATGATTATACGCCTCATTACTTATGTATGCCCCACCACTTCTTCTTAGAATAGTTAGATTTTACCTCATATTTATAAAATCGCAGCACGTACCCAATAATATCTTCCTCGCTGACGGCCAGCCAAAACGCCTGCCTGGCTGCTACGCGCGCCTTCTTTGGAGCGTTGTGCTCCTAATTCATCTCTACTTCTGAGGACATATCCCACAACATCTACAAGCCTGTAGCGCATACCCCATAATCTCTTCCTCGCTGACTGCCAGCCCAGCTTGCATCACAGCCAATGCCTGCCTGGCTGCCTCACGCGCCTCCTCGTCCTCAGCAGCATTGTCCTCCTCATCATCCATCCCCACAACTTCCTCTTCGGGGGATGGTTGGGGCAACGCGGATGTTTCACCCTCATCCCAGTGAGCAACACGGCGTGCCTATCACCAAATATATCTCGTTCACATGCTTTCTACATGACATGATGTTCTACGTTGAGAAATTCACTCGGGCATTCCGTCTGGGGCACTGGATCTAGTTGCCCTATATGCTCTAAGCAACTATTTTACGGCGAAAACTGGTTCGACACTATTGAAACTTTTCATCAGTTCCTTTTTGGTTTACAAATATTAGGAAATATGTAGTAACATCTATGGTAAGATAGCCTTACGACATCGACACTGATGTCCTAACAGGTAAATAGGTGAAAACACCTCTATCTCTGATTTTACTGAAGTTTATATCCATCAATTTAAAAATATTTACCAAATCCTCCATAACATCTTTAGCAGCAGTTTCAGGTGATATGTAAACAAGACCGTAATTCTCACAGATTTGCTTCGCCAGACTCGTTTTTCCAACTATAGGAGGACCGTAAACAATGATCTGAAAAATGTTATCGGAATTATAGGTAAGTTCGGTAAAATATACCACAACGATAACATTACGTCATGTATGTTTGTGGCCGATCGTAAAATCAGGCAGATCAGAGCATGAAAGTTCTAGACATATCGTGAAACGTGAAAAATCATTGTCTCGTACTTTGAGTCGAGCGGGGCTCCTTTTTCTGGACAGTTTGAACTTAGCGAACCTATTCTACCTATTGGTTTAATTCGACTATAGTCAAAACATTAAACAGGGAATTTAGGTATATCAAGGTAAATTGACAGTCTTCTCACTTTAAACGGCTTCAGTCCTCGTAGTTTCTTGAACTCCTTCATGAGGAACGGTGCATATTCGGCAAACGTAAGCTCAGTGGTCCACTGGAGAGCCATGGTCTCCACTATAAACCCTGGTTCCATGCTCAGGTTCAGAGTCATAAGGTCGAAAATCCTTTGCTGTGAAATGGACAGAACCTCAGAAACTTTTTGCATGAATTTAAACCACAGATTGCGTTCTGTGTTCTATGATTTCCATTTCAATTTGTTAAAGATAAAAACCTATACCATCGACTGCTAGTACTAGGTCAATGTGGGGAAGACGAAGAAAAGTTGTTTTGGACAAAGTTCCACAAAACTACATTAAGTAGGAATAATGCATACAATTCCCTATTCTAAGTCCCATATTTGACGTAGGTAGGACATGAAAACTTAGCGTGGTCCGACTCTAGTTATTGTGTAAGGTTAATAGAAAAGTTTCGAAACTAAATAATTGCACTGCGACATAGATTTAGATGTGTTGTGTACATGCCAATCGGCCTTGTCTTTAGTTCGAGACGGGAAAATTAGGGAAAGTTTGTGAACTTTCGTGGGCTCAAAATTTTAATAATAATTTACATATTCATAGATAATAACTTAAAAGGGCACGTTACATCGATATCCGGAATCAAGAAGGCATCTTCCTGTGGAATGCATTTGAACATCCCTGTCCCAGCGCAGCGACCAAGGGGTTTCACTATCTGAAGAAAAAATCAATGTTTGAATTCAATCAGGGGAAAATAGAAAGTAAGTGGGTTTAGTTGAAAAGCGAGAGAAAATAAATCCATTTTTGGTAATTATTCATACAAGCTTTTATCGCTGACTGTACTTTTCTTTCCATGGGCAACTAATACTCATCGAAAAAATTCTAACGATCGCAAACACAATTAGTTTGCGTTGTTTCTAGGGGTCACAAAACCGCTAGTATTTTTGAAAACCGGTTTTTCGGTTTTTGTACATTACAAAACCGGGTTTTCCGGTTTTTCGGTGATTTTTCGGTTTTACATATAAAAAGTGAAAAAACTGCATTTTATGAATTTAAACTTTAATATTCAGTCATTTAACAATGGATATAAAACCTTTTTTATATCTTAAAATTATTAGGAACAAAAATTAAAAACAAAATAACTAAAATAATCCGGAGGTCGTGGGTTCAAATCCTGGGTCGTACCAATGAGTTTTTCGGAACTTATGTACGAAATATCATTTGATATTTACCACTAGCTTTTCGGTGAAGGAAAACATCATGAGGAAACCTGCATACATCTGCGAAGAAATTCAAAAGTGTATGTGAAGTCCCCAATCCGCATTGGGCTAGCGTGGGGACTATAGCCCGAGCCCTCTCGCGCATGAGAGGAGGCCTGTGCCCAGCAGTGGGACGTATATAGGCTGAATTATTATTATTATTATTATTAATAACCTCCATGCACTTCTGGAACGCAAAATTAACTACAAATAGTTATCATTATAACACAAAACACAAAACATCGTATATTCCTTTTACGAAAGTAAATACTTATTAAATACACTTAACATTTGAGATCAATATTAATTTCTTTCATAGGTTAAGTTACTAAATTGGAGATCAGTGAAAAAAATAATGTAATTATAATCCCTCTTCTCGCCTTCTTTCAGCCAGGCAATTAAGAATAAATCATTATAATAACCCACATATAGAGATATTCGTTGAGTGATTGAAGTGAATGATATGTTCTAGGATTACAGATTAGGCAAGTAACACTCCGATCATGGTTGCCATTTTGATGTGATTGTGTTGCAATTGTTAAAAAATATCTCGTTCGGTATGTTTATTTTAAACCCGCACACACTTTGTTTTAAAATAATCTTTTGTCATGTTAATTAACTTACAGATATTGTTCTTTATTTTTATTTACCGTGTATTCATTTGGTGTATGTTACATGCCGTGGTTTCACTGAAATGATTCCAAGTTTCCAACGGAAGACCAGAAATGTTGTATTGAAAAACAAACTATACGTAGGGTAGGGCAATTAGCTAATATTTATTAATTCAATTATATGTTCTATTCTATATTTACTGATAAACTAAAAAGTAGAAATTACAAATAGAAAAGGAAGTTAAAAGTAGTAATAAACTGATAATCAAAGTAATACTTACAACTATCAAGTATTTAAGTGTAAAACCGAAAAACTCGAAAAACCGGTTTTTTTAAAGTTTAAAGCCGGTTTTCTCAATCGACGAAAAACCCGGTTATTCCGGTTTTTTCGGTTTCGGTGAAACCGGTTTTGTGACCCCTGTTTCCATGGCCATCACAGAGTTCCCATGGCTACCTCCTGTTTCCATCATCAGATCAGCTCCATGTCATCATAATATTGCATCGTTATCCGATTTACATATGTATGCAAAATTTCAGGTTAATCGGAAATCGGGAAGTGGGTCAAATACTATGAAACAAAAGCTTGTAAAATACTCTAAGGTAACTCGTGTATCTAAATGTTGTTCCATAGTTAAAGCAAGACGTAACCTCTCTTTGCTTCGTTACGTTTTGTTCAACAGCCAACATAAATAATTTCTTCGGGAAATCCGTCACCAAATTGTAGACGATTCTGAAACCGTGAAAGTCTCGTTTAGAAGCGTGATTTGTGCACAAGCCCTTACAAAATTTGATTGAACATAACAGCTACCGCGAAAATTGAATGCAAATATGTATAGGTAGTACCTACGTATATATCTCCATATCTACGTATATATATCGCTCTTGATAAATTCAAGTGACTGAGTTAGACAATTTTCAAATGCATGCCGACATGCAAGCATAGTAGCTTTAGTCAATTATTTCATTTCGGGTAGCGCTGATAACTCGTATGCTGTGAACAGTTGTGATGAAACCTCGTGAATGTCAGACACATCTCCTAGTCATCAGGCACTTACTGTGCTAAATCCAGAACGTTGATAAGTGGAACAACGTTCGCGCCTCTTCCAAGGATCGGCAGCAGGGGTTCACACTCCCAAGCCTTCTGGAACCAGTAGTACAGTACGTCTTCTCGCCCGCCATACGTCATTCCGGCGCACACCACTAAAGCACTGTAAACGGGACATTAAATTTTATAAACGCGGAATTCTCTTTTCAACTACATTTGATGACATAATCCTTCGGTCTCTTGCCACCATTAATGTGCCTGCTCTTCTTGAGCCGATTGGCATAATCAGGGATGATGGGAAGAGGCCTGATGGGGTGTCTTTGGTTCCTTGGAGCCTGGGATGGATGTTAGTGTGGGATGCTACCTGCGTAGTCACCCTAGTCTCAGCTCCAACGGACTAATGTAAAAGCGGGCGCAGCGGCGGAAAACGCCGAAATTTTGAATCGTAATAAATATAAGAGCCTCGGTAGAGTACTCTCTAAATGGTACTCCAATTTTTACCATTTGGCGTTGATGCAATGAGGAGCGTAAACATTTTGTTAGAGATACCGGCTCTAGTACCCTCAATGGATTGAGCACATTAGAGAGTGCTCTATCGTGGCATAAAAACCGCCTTTTTGCGTTATCTATTGTTTTTTAGCAAAAAATATTTCTTAAATAAATACATATGTACTTACGTATTGCAATTCATTTCCTTCCGACATCCGATCGAGCAATGTGAAAACGCTCTGGCTGGGCATCACCCAAATTATAAGTTATCGAAAACGTACCTAATACTTAATTACTTATAGATTTTGTTCGGTAACTCGGTTTAAACTTAAACCACGCACGACGTCAGAACGTAATGCTTAGATAAGACCATAAGTGAGTCACGGCCATATCCACGCGTCACTACTCATAGAACAATAGATCAGTATTACACTCAAAAGCCACACGATTGTAGCTATTAACCTGTATATTGTGAACTCGAGATCCGTAATAATTACGCGACATCAAGGGTCATTCTTATATTGGTTTTTGACTAAAACAAACGCCTAGTAAGCTTAATATCTACCGGCAGACATACTCCTAAGGTTTTTTGTTGCCCCAAGCATATTGCATCAGTAATTATAATAATGACTTACCCGATTTGTCTTCGATACTTTCTCGCAATGCCTATGACTTCGTTTTCGGCGTCGTAGTGTATTTTGTAGTTGAGGTGAGGTTTTCTTTTGCGGAAATCTGTTTCGATGAACGGCATTTCTGGGTTGTCCTGGGCAAAAGTTGAGAGAATTTGTTTATTATTTGGGAAGACATTACTTCCACACTTTGTGCCTAATTGGGCTCAACTGACACATGTTTGATATAAGCTTTTATCGCTACTTTTCTTTTCACAGGCAAGTGATAGTCATCAAGACAATTCTAACAACCCCTAACACAGGTTGTGTTATTTTATCACAGAGTTCCTATGGCCACCTACTGTCGCCAACATCATCAGATCAGATCAGCTCGATGCTAATTATAATTTTACATTTTCACCAACTTGTTAGACCAAGATAACTCTTATTATGCGTAATAATTTCATAGACATTTGTCGTTTAAAATAACACTTGCACAGGTCAGTGACTTGCACAGTGCGTGCTATCAAAATCGCTGCAGAGCAGACATATATTAGATCTATGCTGCAGAGTAATCCTTATCTAACTCTACCTACATATGTATGTGAAGTTTTAGGTCAATCGGAAAATGGGAAGTGGGTCTAATTTAGCGTGCAAGATTTGACACAAACAAATAAACCAACATTTGAAGTTAAATAAAAGCTTGTAATTCAGTCATCATCCACATTTCAATAGTACAGGTAGGTACTTGCCCTGCACAGTGAAAAATAATAAGAATGCGGCACAGCACAATGAACAGGATGTCGCAAAAAAAGGAAACAATGTTTCCGGCGTCCTTAACGTGGAAGCATTGATTCAATTTGGTAACAAATAATCAATCGGTATTAAAAAAAGTTTTCTTTCACAAAACGGAAATATAATTGTGTCATATGAACTGTAAATAACTCTTGGCACAATAAATAAGTAAGGACAGTTCACAAAATATTGTTAGTATGTATTGCCAATTTTGCCATCAAACAATTACAGAATAATTTATTTTCAACTTTTGATTATGTATTTTAAAAGATTCGATGCCGCCAAATGCCATTAACAGGAAAACCCGCTAGGACCAACGGCATTGGCTTTCTATAGGTCGACAGACAATTCGTGGAAACATACCGGATCCAAAGTTTTGGTGGTGGCCCAGGTCATAACACTATTGGAGATGAGGACCAGGTATCGCTTGTTAAAGTAGTCTACACTGCAAGCATTGAGCCACAGCCGACTAGGCCATAAGACGATTCGGGGAAACTTACCGGATCCAAAGGTTTAGTGGCGGCCCAGATCATAACAGTGGAGATGAGGACCAGTCGCTTGTTAAAGTCATCTACATTGCAAGCATTGAGCCACAGCCGACTAGGCCATAAGACGATTCGGGGAAACTTACCGGATCCAAAGGTTTAGTGGCGGCCCAGGTCATAACAGTGGAGATGAGTACCAGGTAACGCTTGTTAGAGTCGCCCGCGCCTACTTCATCGTCGGGCTCCGAAGCGGCAGTCGCTGGTCCGTGCTTCTCCAGCAAATCTTTCAGCACTGCAAGTCATATTTGAAATCTAAGGCAATAAAGCCCATATACAAACCTACATATTTCTCATGTTTGCTAGATCACACCCAGGTCAATAAGTTTTCAACCGCTTTACATATACCTACATTTTAAAAAATGCGCATCTAGGAAAGAAATTCTTTTTATGCAGGTTGCAGGCCATGTTGGTTCTAAAAGTAACCCTTCCAAGTTACTTTTCAGGTAGGTATGACCAATTTACATAGGTATTACCCAGAGGTGGCGTTAGGCGTGGGCTACGTGGGCCATTGTCTGCGGCCTCGTAGTCCGAGGTGCCTCGCGTCTGAAATAACTATATCTATGAAACAACCACCCACATAAAATGTTTGTCTTTCCCCGCCACTGGTAGTACCTAATATTCAATAACAGTACGTTTACACAATTATGATACCTTCTGATCTATCTTAATGCCTCTTAACTACGACTACTACAATTCTGTTTCAATGATCTGAGAGAAATGTCGAATTAAAATAAATAGATTTCTAATTTATTTAATGAGTGTTTAAAAGAGTGACGTAAGTGCCGTGGGTAGTGCGTGGTTATGATTTGTTTTCCTATTTTGACTCATTTAAACCAAAATGCTTAACCGTGTCGTGTGTGGTCAGTTTTTGTCATCGGTAAATACCACCGATCTAGAATGACACACTTACGGTGCCGTGCAAAAGATCCCTATGGGTCGAAGTGTATCCGCAAGGGCCCCCGGTTATTAGAAGATACGGTGCCGTGCGTTCAGCACAGTTTTTGAAGAATCATAGCGCTTTTTTAGATTCATATAATACGGTTGTCCAAAAATATGAATTGCAATCTTTAGGTTTTTCTTGTAACTTCATTGATTGGAATCCTGATTAAACAAGGTAAGGGCATGTATTCGTGTGATGAGCATGGATATTTGTTCCTGAGTCATGGGTGTTTTCTATGTATTTAAGTATTTATAAATATTTATATATTATATATATCGTTGTCTAAGTACCCTCAACACAAGCCTTATTGAGCTTACCGTGGGACTTAGTCAATTTGTGTAATAATGTCCTATAATAATATTTATATTTATTTATATAAAAAATCACGAACATAGAATGTTGTTGAGGAACATCCTCAGAATGTTGTTGAGGCTGCCGAGACATTGGAGTGCATCCCGTATGTTTGCAGAGGCGCGTACAGATGACTTTTTCCCCATCAGGCGAAAAAGAGTTGGATCACTGCTGAAACGTATGCGGGGTAGCAGCAACGACCTTCTGAGAGAGTTGGCGGAGCGCCTCGACTCTCCTCTTACTCGCTACTGGGTTGAAGTGGTGATTGGCAGGGCCAAGTAGAGCAGATTGTTTGCCTTGCTTGCCCCTGTCAATTTACAACATAGTACTATATCGTGTTATATATTAAGTTTTAATTGTTTTTCTATTATTATATTTTCTATTTTTTGTATTGTTCAACTAACATAGTTATTAAGATCCTCTTTGTAAATAACAAGCTATGGATCAACTTGGTCTGAAATAAATGATTTTATTATTATTATAGGACTAAAATGCACTATTAAAAATTTATAATAATGTTTGCGCTCAAAATTAAAATATGAAAATTTCTTCGAAAATGCGCAATTTTATATTTGATCGAAATCATTACTTTTTTTGTTAATACCTACTAACTAAAAAATAACTGTTCACAACAATTTTATATTCGCGATTCCGGGCACGTAGAGCCATCTCGCTTATGCTCCAGAGGAGTTACATACGCGAGTACGATTTATCGATCACAACGCGCCAATAGAATTTCAACTTTACCATTCTGATTTAAGGTTCAAATTAATTGCGATTTCAGGAAACTTGTCTTTGATCAGATTAGATTAGATTAGATGATTTATTTCATGAAAGACAATTATATAATAAATTTGCATTGATGTCAAAAATATAAGAATTTCTATCATGATCGTCAAAATAAAATAAAAATAATAACAATAGTAATGAAATAAAATTATAGCTCCAATAAGGATTGTCAATACAATTAGAATAACAGTAAGTAGGTAGGTAGGTAGGGTCTCGCTCTGTGTGGTAGGGCACAGCACAGCGGATGTCATTCCAGATCTAGAGCAGAGCCCAACTGGGGAAGTACCTCCACCTTACAGAAAATCGCAGCCAAATAACACTAGACCCTACTCATAGTGTTGTGTTCCTGCCGGTGAGTAAGGTTGCCAGAGCTCAACGAGGGGTGGGAGGGTGTTAGGATCGGCAACGCGCATGTAACTCCTCTGGAGTTGCAGGCGTACATAGGCTACGGATACTGCTTACCATCAGGCAGGCCGTATGCTTGTTTGCCACCGACGTAGTATAAAAGGTAAGTCAAAGCTGGATGAATTTGAATACTTATATGTATTTGGATTTTTTGGCAAAAACCTTGTATTCCCATCTCAAAGGCCGGCAACGCACCTAGCTTACCATCAAGCGATTCTGCTCAATTGCCTCCTATATGAAAAAAAAATTGAACCGCCTGGAAAAGAGTCAAAAGGTCAAAATCGGAACTTGAAACTGACGCTTAATGTAATCCATGGCGATTCTCAATTCTTCCCGATCGTAGCTGATGTCCAGAACGACCGTGCCGCATGTGAGCATGTCTGCCAGAACCTGATCCTTCGGAACTATCCGCGCTACGTTGTCCAGTGATTTTGTCTTCGGTTCAGAGACGGTTCCTAGGGAATTCATGATAATCAGATATTAATTTAAACCCAAGGAAAATGTTAAAAACTAAGGACGTCAGAGAGGTATGCGTATATAATGCGATGATTTAAAGTATAGTTTGAACTGAACTGGGTGCCTAGCTAAGGTGACAATCAGTTGCGCTCCGATAACGAAACGCTTTGTCTTGTGTCTCTCTATCACTCTTCCATATTAGTGCGACAGTGATAGTTGCGTTTCGTTCGCTACGTAGCGTAAACGACTGGCATGTTGGCTACGTAATGTACCCAAAGTTCCTAGCAGTATACGCTACTCGCGTCAGGGCTATAACCGTGAAAATCGAACTTCGTCAATTGCGGGCATTTTTCTCTGTCACTCTGATTACGTCTTAGTGAGAGTAAAAGGGAAAGATCCCCGCAATTTGCGAACTTCAGTTTTCGCGGTAGGCCCCCAGTTAATCTGCTCGAGACGCAGGGGACGACTGGTTGTCTATTGACATTATAGAAAATATTGTTATAAAATTATAGTCCGTTTTTTAGCACAAGAAAGAAGATAAGCAATTTTGTCGTGTCTTTTTATTGAAAAACAGTTTTGATAAACGAGTAAAAAGTAAAAAAAAATTACATGTCAAGATTGTTTTCCTTTTTTTTAATGCAAAAAAAAACGAACTATAGTTTGCTTATTAACTATAAGTAGCTATCTATGCCCTTCGTTTGTTTTTTTTTTTTTCATTTTTAAGAGTTTTTATTATTATATTATAATAAGAAGCGAGAAACAAATTCCATACTTAATTCTAAAAGCTCCTCTATTATTCTTATAATTAAAAAATCTGAAAAAATCAAACGAAAGGGTATAGCTAGTCGGCAATATACATTTACATTGGCAACGGGCGACCCCCGCGCGCATCGCAATCGCAATCGCAATCCAGCGCGGGAACGCTGCCTGCGTGATGGGCACCCTACCAAGGGCGCAAAATTTTGATAGGTATTTTTATTTTTTAGCTTTAGTTATTTTAATTGTAGTTACATTTAGTTTATTATTCATGTTGTGAAATTTTTGTATTTTAATAATATATTATAAATAAATTGTTTACATAATTGTATAAAAATATTTTATATAACGTCACATACCCACTACCCAGGGAGGAAAATGATTACTACGTTTGCATGGAGAAGCGATCATCTTACGAGTACCTAACTGAAAAATATTTATTGACAATAACAATACCCATAATGGATATAGCAGGTATATCCTTGAGGCATTTGAGACCAAGGATGCTGGCGGCATTTCCTCGTTGTATCGCAATACTGATACGTTGTGCGAGGAAGCCGCCAGCTCTTCGGTCACCAGTTACGTCAACCAGACGTTTCGCGATTTCTCCAAAAAACTTGTGCGCGCTGGGACCCCATGGACCGAGAGTTTCAACGCCAAATGGTACCTAGTCTCTACCGAGGCTCTTATATTTATTACGTTTCAAAATTTCGGCTCTTTCCGCCGCTGCGCCCGCTTTTACATTAGTCCGTTGGAGGTAGGAAGGTGCCAGTGTGTCTACGCAGGTAGCATCCCACACTAACATCCGTCCCAAGCTCCAAGGAACCAAGGACACCCCATCAGGCCTTTTGCCATCATCCCTGATAATGCCAGTTGACTCAAGAAGAGCAGGCACATTGATGGTGGCAAGAGATCGACGGATTATGTTATTAAGCGACGCATGTCTTGAAAAACGACCTGCACTTTTTTGACAAGATAATCCATGGTGTCCCAGTCGGTCCACGTCCGTACCACAAGAGCATATATGTGGCGTACATACCGAAACCCCGAGTCGCAAACCAGTCGCCAGTCTTAGTAACTTACCTATAATTTCGTACGGTATCTCAGGCGGCGGCGGAGGGGAAGGCTCCGCATCCTCGGCCACCATTACCGCGGAAGGCACCTTCGTTTGTTCCGCATTCCTTTCCAGTATCTTTGACATAAGCTCCAGTATTCGCTCGCCATGGTACGAGTCCAGATTGTTGATGAAATAGCGCTTATATGAGAACTGATTGTCGAGCTCTGAAGATGAGTTTGACGATAATATATCGCGTGATTTACTCATTTTGCGAAGTTTAAGCTCAAGCCTTAATATAGATAATTAAGTTTTAGTGACAATGACATTTGACAAGTATTTTTTCTCTTTATTTTAAGTTTGTCTGTAAAGGTTTGTTTTATAAAAACTTGCAAGGTGTGCACAATTTCAGGTACTCGATTGAGCTGAAGTTTTGCATAGCGACCATGTGTATGGCAATACCATCTTTACCATAAGGGCACACAGGGTCCGTGCCCATAAGGGCCCCCATCCGCAGGGGGGCCGAAGGACAGACAGTATCAGTATTTTAGATTACCCACAATAAATAGAAGATCATTAGTAGAAAAATGCTACTTTAATTCGCTTTCTTTACTTTCCAAAAGGACCCCAATTTCTTATTTTCCCAAGGGCCCCAGCATAGTTTAAGACGGCCCTGGTGTATGAAGGATCTGCCATCTAGTGACCCGAATAGAAAGCGAAAACAATTGATGCTTCTAAACAGGTGCTGCCCCCTACACTTCACGCTGGCTCTATTTCGTATTGAGAGTCTGTGCGCAAGATTAGTAGAATGTATGGATTCGCTAACATTCCACGACTCTTCCCTTTCCGCACAGACTTAGTAGGGGTCTGCCTACTAAGTCTGTGCGGAAAGTGGCTTAAATCTAGAAGTGGAAACTTGACATAATGCTCCGTGCCAATGTATATGATAGGGGCTACTGTGCTACCGTCCACAGTTCATGCACTCTCTCCCTAGTTGACTCCGGTGACAATGCAGTATTGTGGTAGCATTAAGCTGATCTGTTTATGGAGACCGAAGGTGAACATAGGAAGTCAGTAGTAACACCGAACAACACCTTTGTTGTATGAAAATTAGGGCCACAACAGTTAAAATTGCGCTGAAAGAGGGGGCCCACTGGTGTTGCGTTACGTTGGGTCGCACGCGTCGTTTTAGGTACATACAATATTTTATACGGTATGTCACGCTAGCTAATATAGACCTTATTTCAAAGCATGAAGGTTACTTTGACAGCGTCCAAACGTAATATTTATAAGCGATCTTGACGTTGTTAGTACCGCGCATTTAAGATTCCCATTCGTGTTCCGTGCGCCACTGTGGGCATCCATGGGTAAAAACAGGTTCTAAACTAAACAATTAAAACTGCATATTATAATAGAAAGAAGCATAATATATTTATGTCCAGCATGTAAAACAAACACATAATGATTTATCCTTTATACCATAACAATTAATAAGTATATAAGATGTCATTGAATAAAATAATAAGTACTCAAATATTAAGTGAGAACTAAAACAGTTAAGTACATTTATAAAATAGAAGGAGATATTAAAAATATTCGATTAAAATTAGTCTTATTTAAAATTGCTTAACTTATTTATAATTACTCAATAATTGTTCCCATGCACCTTGATAAAAAAATACCAATGTTTATTGGCACTATTAATTTGTAATAAATATATTGACATATATATTTGAGAAAATAAACACAGCACCCGTATTATGCCGCCTTAGAGAACACACAGTTTGGTTACTCAAATTTCGAGGGCCTACCGCGAAAATCGAAGTTCGTCAATTGCGGGCGTTTTTTTTTCCGTAACTCTAATTACTTCTTTGTGAAAGTAAAAGAGAAAGGTCCCCGCAATTTGCGAATTTCGGTTTTCGCGGTAGGCCCCCAGTTAATCTGCTCGAGACGCAGGGGACGACTGGTTGTCTATTGACATTATAGATAAACCAGTGTAGGTGACCTTCGGTGTTTGCGGTAGGCCCCCTGAGGCCTACCGCAAACACCGAAGTTTGCAAATTGCGGGGATCTATCCCTTTACTACAATTTAGAGTTGAATGTGACCTGTTCTAATTTTTTTCACTGAGTAGTTATAGTTATTGACACATTGGACCGAATAACAATAAATCAACTATCTGTACGTAGTTACTGTATTTTCCATAAGGCAGCAGCGTTATTCACGATAGTTATTTAAGATATAAATGCGGAAAGTAGGAAATTCGCAACGAGTCGCGATAAATTAAAACACGACCGAAGGGAGTTTTTTAAATCGACCCGAGTTGCGAATTACCTATTCGGACGTGTACCTTACAACGTTTTACAGTACATATTGTCCTTTACACTTTCGACATAGGCAAGGAAAGTGTTCATTTCCGCACTAGTGTACTTACTGTAAATATTATTATATGTATATGTCATGTTTAAGTACATAATTCAGTAATTACTAATTGTTCCGTACGAGACCCACCGCGACATCTTTGGGCGGAGCGATACAATTGCGTATGTCGCGTCACACATATCGCGGCCAATACGGAGCCCGATATACGTCTTCGTCACCCTACGTCACGACATATTGTCCCCCTCTACCCCAATTCCTTAAAACATGTACACGTAGATTAAGCATTTAGAATTACAAGAATAAGCACGTTAAATTTCGGATTTTTTATTTCGCCATCCAAGAAAGTCGAATTTCTCCAGCAAGCTACGCCTGATCACGAACATATTGGTCCTTCTTCGCCAAATATATCAACGACTTCTTCGCCAATCGCCGAGTACGAGTTGAGAGGTTATTGAGAAGCAGCACCTTTGGAAGAGAAATCGCACATCGACATTTCTTCTTGGACGGAAGGCGCGTATGCAGCAAGAAGACACCCAAGGATGCGCTAATTTGGAAACTGCGGTTACCAGTAGGACGAGAACTGGATATCCAACGATTTTAAACGCGCATATTTCGGTACGGACATCCAGCCACCCTATACCTAACCCTTTGTCTTCAGTTGCTTAATGCCGTGCTTAATCAATTCCAGTGAGCCTGTGACGAGTTATCATTGCGTGACCGGTACCCAAGGACACCTTTTCGCCGCTACACAACGCGGAGTTGCATCAGGGTCCAAAGTCCACACGTGAGTACTCCAGCTTTCTATACTAAACCTAACCAAAATGGGACCAGGTGATATCGTAGTACCAAACAAATCACGCGAGAAATCGCCGGCTAGGGCTATCTGTGATGCCACAATTGAACCGCATGTTCGCGAATTGGTTAAAAAACGTGGCATTATAAAGGCTAGACTGACGAAGTTCGCAACCCACATTCAAAACTGTAGCGATAACTTAGACGCTTTAACTGAGCCTTGTAGAATAAATTTAAAACTACGCGTGCAAGGAGCAGAGAGCCTGTACACTGAATTTAACGATCTTCAAACTCAAATCGAAGCGAATGTGTTCGAATCGAATCTCGAAGACCAGTTAACGCAACGAGAACAGTTTGAGGATGGTTATTTCAGTGCGCAAGCCCTCGCCGAGTCTATTCTAAGTAAATTTAATAGTACAGAAAGCAAAAGTCCCACTGTTTCGCAAAACACAACAATGAAGGCAATTAAACTGCCAGTGTTATCACTCCCCTCTTTCGACGGCACGTATGAAAACTGGCTCGCATTTAGGGATATTTATTTATCATTAGTTCACAATTCGAAGGATCTCTGTGACATCCAAAGGTTCCACTACCTAAAATCATCACTGACTGGTAGTGCTTTGTTAGTTATAGAAGCGCTCGAACTAACGACAAGTAACTACGCGGTGGCATGGGAGCTCCTTCTTGATCGCTACAATAACAATAGGTTATTGATTCACAATCACGTCAAGGCACTATTTTCGCTTCAGTCACTGCCTAAAGAATCGCACATACTTCTACGAAAGTTAATTGACACAACATTAAAGAATTTACGCGCTCTTAAGGTCCTAGGCGAACCTGTATCGTCATGGGATACTTTAATTATTTACATCTTAGTGTCAAAGCTCGATAAAACCACTGAACGCGAGTGGGAACAACATAAAAGTAGTCTTACGAGCGGCGACACTCAGATGAAGATTAAATTGGATGATTTATTGCAGTTTTTAAGAAACCGTGCAGATATGTTAGAAACATTGCAGGCATCACATCCACAAAGTACGAGTACGAGTGTACGCGATAAGCACGAAGTAAGCAAAAAATATAACACTCCTAGCTCCACTCATAGTTACAATAACAACAAAGTACACTGCAATGTTTCTACCAACAGCAAACCACAAAAATCACAACACAAATCAAAATTCGCGTGTCCCATGTGTAAATTAAGTCATCCACTTTATTCTTGTGTCAAATTTCTTGATACTAATTACGAATCTAAACTTAAGTTTGTTGCCGACAACAAGTTATGCACTAACTGCCTACGAGCGGGTCATTCCGTGGAGTCATGCGTATTCGGCCCGTGTCGCAAATGTAATAACAAACACAATTCGATTATCCATCCTCCTAGTGATGAGTGCACTCGCGTCCCTGCCCCCGCTGACGTCACGGCCCCCGCTACACCTACTTCGGCCGCTGCTGCATCCAGTTCGGCCGCCGCCGTGTCGGTCAATGCGCATTGTCAGCGAATTCCTTCGCAGCGCCCGGCTTTGAGGCCGGTCTTGTTGTCAACCGCTCTTATCGACGTGATTGATAAAAATAATAAACCGCATACTGTCGTCGCTCTACTTGACGACGGCGCGCAACGATGTTTTATAAAAGAATCCTTACGTGATTTATTAGGCGCACCATTAGTACAGTCCACTCACGAAATAAGCGGTGTAGGGCGTACCGTGACGCAGTGTACGCAAACCTGCAATGTCCAAATAAAATCGCGCATTAACGCCTACACTACAAATTTACATTGTTTTGTTTTACCGCAAATAAATACATCAATGCCAGTGGTATATGAACATTGTGCAAAATTCGATATTCCAGATAATATACAACTGGCAGATCCGCAATTTTTAGATTACAAAGATTTCGATATCTTAATAGGTGGTGATAAGTTTTGGGATTTGTTTACGATGGAAAAAATAAAACTACGTAACGGTCCTTACTTATTAAATACCGAATTTGGATGGGTAGTAGCAGGTCCTATCAATCTAAACGCACGCATTGAAGGCCATATCCAATGTAACTTTACGCAAACAACAGATTCGTTATTACGGCGGTTCTGGGAGATTGAGGAGGTACCTACCATTCGGGACGCATTGTCTGATGAGGAGAAGGCTTGCGAGGAGCATTTCGTTCGCACCACTACGCGCGACAGCGAAGGAAGGTTCTGTGTTAGCATGCCACTCAAGCAGCCACCCGAAATGCTAGGAGAAACGTATCCTCAAGCTGAACGTCGTTTGCTGGCGCTGGAAAAACGATTACAGCGTTCAGAAACGTTCAAAAAATTATATACAGACTTTATGCACGAATACCTCGATTTAGGGCACATGAGTAAAGTTTCTTCATATAACTCACCACATTTCTTTCTGCCACATCATGGAATTTTTCGTGAATCTACAACAACACGATTAAGGGCAGTTTTTGATGCTAGTGCGGCATCTAGTTCTGGTACATCTCTGAACGACCTTCAAATGGTAGGTCCCGCAATCCAGGGCGACCTTCTGTCGATTCTTTTACGCTTTAGGCAGCATCGTTACGTGGCATGCGCGGACGTAGCCAAAATGTATCGTCAGGTATTAGTGGCAGAAAATCAACGTGACCTTCAGCTGATCCTTTGGCGCGACAGCCCCGACGAACCGATACAAATTTATCGTTTAAATCGTGTCACTTACGGTATGGCGTCGGCAGCTTTCTTAAGTGTCCGTTGTTTAAAACAGTTAGCCACTGAATGCACCGATCCCGACGTTAAAAGAATAATTAACAAGGATTTTTACGTAGATGACATGATAACTGGGTCACAGGGTAAACTTGAATTACTGCGATTATGCAATGAAACCGCGCGAACATTGCAATCGGGTTGTTTCCCGTTACGAAAGTGGGTATTCAACTTTAGCGAGCCGTCGTTAGAGTCTAATTTCGCACTGCTGTCTGACGCGCAAACTAAACTAACGTTCGATAAAGACTGCAATTCAAAGACATTGGGCATAGGATGGAATAATTACTATGATCAATTTTATTTTAACTCGCAACTTGATTTGATGAAAACCAATGATAAAGTAACTAAACGCATTATTTTATCACATATCTCGCAAATTTATGATCCCTTAGGTTTATTGAGTCCGACAATTATGCTCGCCAAGGTCTTACTCAAGCGTTTATGGCTTCTCAAACTTGATTGGGACGACGAAGTCCCTTCTGACGTCATGCGCACCTGGAATGATTTTACTAGAGCGTTATCAGCTACTCTAAGTACAATCCGTGTGCCGCGTTATGTAATGGGTAGCAGTAATTATACGCGCATAGAAATGCATATCTTTACAGACGCGTCACAGGTTGCTTATGGCACTTGCATTTATATTCGCACAATAAATGATAAAATGGAAGTATGCTCACGATTGTTATGTTCAAAGGGGAAATTAAGTCCAATTAAAGTCCTAAGTACGCCCCGATTAGAACTTTGCAGCGCACTTCTAGGTGCTAAATTATATGACAAGGTCATACGTAGTATTAATTGCCAATTTGATGACGTCATATTTTATTCCGATTCTACTTGCGTGTTAGGGTGGTTGCGCATGTCACCTAATTTATTAAAAACTTTTGTGCAGAATCGGGTCACTGAGATCCATGAACTGACCAAAGCGCTTCCATGGCGCCACGTCAGCGGTAAAGTTAACCCAGCTGACTTAGTTTCGAGAGGCGTCCGATTAGAAGACCTAGCTGGATCCAGTTTATGGTGGGAAGGACCTGAATTTCTGCAGGATGTTAATTTTGACCCTAAAAACATTCCAAAACTACCGAATTCGGACGATTCACACGATATACTGCCAGAGGTTAAATCTAACGTAGACTTAGCGCTTACCGCTACTACAGAAGCGGCATTATTTCCCTTCAAGCGGTTTTCTCAGTTCTCGCGCATGATACACGCCACTTCTTACGTTTTACGTTTTATTCACAACGCGCGCAATAAGAATAATAAGCGTACGGGCCGTATCAGCGTCGAGGAACTGCGGGAATCAACAAATTTATTGGTCAGGCTGTCTCAACTGGAATCATTCCCAGATGAGTACAAGCTATTGACTAATAAACAAATAATTAAAACAAAGCATAACTTAAGTAAGTTAAATTTGTTTATCGATGAAAATCGTGTCATGCGAGTCGGCGGTCGTATCGGTTATTCGCAATACTTTGCTTACGAAAAAAGGCATCCGATATTAATAACAAGCAAACATCACTTAACGCTTTTATTATTCCGCCACGAACATAAAAAACTTTTACATGCCGCGCCTCAAGCCCTTCTTTTTGAACTGCACGATGCTTGGTGGCCGCTAGGTGGTAGGAACCTCGCGCGAAAGATTTTTTATGATTGTGTTATTTGTAAGCGATTAAGAGGGAAAACCCTTACTCCTTTCATGGGAAACCTACCCGAGGAGAGAATTACGCCTACATATCCCTTTTTAACTTGTGGCGTGGACTATGCAGGGCCAGTTTTCATATTGAACCGCAAAGGCAGAGGTGCTCAAACTGTTAAAGCATATATTTGCTTGTTCGTTTGTTTTGTTACGCGAGCCATCCACTTAGAGCTTGTCAGCGATCTGACTACCGACGCTTACCTCCTAGCTCTCAAACGCTTTATAGCTAGACGCGGCAAGCCTAACGAAATATTTTCGGATAATGGTAGGAACTTTGTGGGTTTAATGCATGATTTTGCCAAGTTTTTGTCGCAATGTAGTCCTGACATCATAGATTACGCTACTAGTAGTAATATTAAATTTCATTTTATTCCACCTTACGCGCCCCATTTTGGTTCCCTATGGGAAGCTGGAGTAAAATCATGTAAATTTCATATACGCCGTGTTATTGGAAACGCTCATCTCACATTCGAAGAATTTAGCACGGCGTTAAGCCAAATTGAAGCCGTCCTGAACTCCCGTCCTTTATACGCCATGTCATCGGATCCGCACGACTTTCTTCCTCTGAGCCCTGCGCACTTTCTCGTCGGTCGTACTTTGACGTCGCCCGCCTCAGAGGACCTTCAGCACGCGCCTGCTCATCGACTCAACCGATACCAGATGGTGGAGAAGATTAGGCAGCATTTCTGGGCCCGCTGGTCCAAAGAGTACGTCTCCGAATTACAGACGCGATCCAAGTGGAGGAGCCACTGTGAAATCCTCAAGCCAGACACACTGGTACTTATAAAGGACGATAATCTGCCTCCACTAAAATGGCAGTTGGGACGCATCGTGAAGACTATCCCTGGCAGAGACGGTGTGTCAAGAGTGGCAGACATCCGTACCGCATCCGGCATCATAAGACGCGCTTACACCAAAATCTGCCCCTTGGTGTCTCAGCCAGATGAAGAGAGGAGAGAAGCTCAAGAATCCTCTTGAAAGCCAGATCTTTCAAGGCCGGGGGCATGTTCCGTACGAGACCCACCGCGACATCTTTGGGCGGAGCGATACAATTGCGTATGTCGCGTCACACATATCGCGGCCAATACGGAGCCCGATATACGTCTTCGTCACCCTACGTCACGACATATTGTCCCCCTCTACCCCAATTCCTTAAAACATGTACACGTAGATTAAGCATTTAGAATTACAAGAATAAGCACGTTAAATTTCGGATTTTTTATTTCGCCATCCAAGAAAGTCGAATTTCTCCAGCAAGCTACGCCTGATCACGAACACTAATTAATGACAAATCATAAATAGATAGCAATTTGAAATCATTTATCATAACAAAATTTGTAATTCGCTCATATTTCATTATAAGTTTATCGCATTAGTCATAACAAAATTAAAATTTATTATAATTAAATAAGTTTACATTTATTAATCATTCGGTTATATTTTATTATGATAGTTCACTGCGAGAGGTGAGAAAATTATGGCACCCCTGATTACAGAAAATCGACGGTTACATTTGTTAATACTGACATTCACTTGTACTAAATTCTATTGTTATTGTTAATAACACAAACAATGTATAAGAACATGCTTCAATAGGACGGTAAAATTCCATTTATATCACAATATTAAATAGCTACGGAATGTTGTCATCATTTTAAAACTCTTTCAGTCTTAATGAAACTACTGCATTTTAGATAACACATTGTAAATCCGAATTATTTAATTCGACATTCGATTAAATTATCAGTCTCGCTTTGGGTTTCCTTCGAAACTTAAAAAGCGAAATGATTATCTTTGTACCAAGATGGTACTAGCTTATACTTATTTGATGTAATTTTAACATATAATTAATAGGGGGCTTGTCATAAGTACATATTTAACCAAAACTGTTATTCATTATTTTTAAGGCACAATAATAATACTCTGCTTAACAACAAATACTTCAAAATACTGAAATCAACAGATTTCATTCTGAATAGGCGCATCCACACTGAGCGAGCATAACGGCCAGTGTAGACGTGCCTTGGCTGAGGCCGCGTGCGCGTTTTCCTCGCCTGAGCGCACCGCCTCGGCCAAGGCACGTGTACACTGGCTGTTTTGTGCGCAAGAAAATTGCCTCGCACGTATGTTCGCTCTGTGTGCACCAGCCTGGTTATATATTACCATTTTATTATTTATATAGTACGGTAGTAGTAAAATGTAACTATAACTGTGTAGTGATTACGGACTTACGGTGGATTATAGTGATTTCCTTTTCACCAATCCCGGACGGAGAACTAGGTTCTGATGTCACTAGCCAGGGTGATAGTGATGATATCGGTTGAACCTTAGGAGTGACTTCCTCTTTCCTCGGAGCTGGCTTCGGAGATGCTACCTTAGCTTGAGACTGAGGTGGCTCCACAACAACAATTGACACATACTGAGAAGACTGAGCAAGAGGCTCATTCAAAATCTTGGGGGATGGCGATGACTGCACAGATAAGTTAATATTCGTTGTTTCATTTATAATTTTTACTTCATTCTCACGAGCTTTCAGTATGTTATTGCATTTAAGCTGTCCTGGTGGCAGAGCCTTCGTAGATGTCAGATAACATTTAGCTTGGTTGTTAAACTCTTTGTCACCCACTGAGTCTAACTGATCTCTCTTCACTTCGTTTTTAGAATCATCATTATTCAGTTTCTCCTTCACCAAACTCATTAGGAGATCATTAAGAGGATTAGAGTCTGACACAGGTGTAGCTGGAGAGCAGTTGCAAGTTGGTTTATTGATAACCAGTTGGGTAAGATTATTCTTCTTTTCCTCTATCACAGGTTTCTCTACCTTGAACAAAACTTTGTTGCTTATAGAATCTTCTTTCGAGCCCAGGACTTCTTTCGGTGGCTCTTCATCCATGAGATTCTTAGTTGATGGCTCTCCAACTTCTGCTAGTTTTATATCCGTATCAAGAATAGAAGACTTCTGTGACTTTGCACTATTCTTCCTAGAAAGTGTGCCCTGGCTAGAATCAGGAAGTAAGCTTGCTAATTCAGTAGACACACTGGGTACTTCATCTGTTCCTTCATTGGAAACTGAGGCCTCTGTTTTTGGAGTGGTCTGTTTTTCTCTTTCCCTAAGAACATGACTTTGCCTTCGAGCAAACCTTTGACTGGGCCGTCTCTCGAACTGAACAGTGCGACGAGCGCGATTCTGCTGAGTTGTTTGATACTCTGTTTTCCCAGAGTACTGGAAACGCGATCCCATTCTAAAGAAGTTCTGTCGCGCCGATGGGCCTTTTACAGGTGCTCGTAAGCGGAAGAATGTGTGGTGCTCGACTGCACACTTCCACAGGTGTTTACAAGCTTTTTCATTATGGAGGCGGAACACGAAAGTATGCTCCTGTTCGCGACCTTGGTCATCATCCTCAACTACAACAAGGGTGAGCTTCTTTTTCTTGAAATCTAGTTTACTTATTTTAGGCCAGAAAAACAGACCAATTTTCTGAGGGCCTTCAAAGACAAGAATTCCAGTTGGGGTGAGACCAAGGTGATATTCACACCCGTCTTTACCAAGGACTATATGCATGTCGACACCATACATTTCTAGCCACTTGGCTTTGTTCAGATAGTTGACTTCTGCTTGTGCTGGAGTCAGGCCTTTACATTTTTTATATTCTTCTAATATTTCGATCTCCATCTCTTCCGTTTGATTGGGTACAAACCTGAATTCTGAGACAGTGGCAGGGGTGTGCAGTGCTTCATCAAAGTCCCCGAGCTCTGATTGCAGAGCCAAAGCTGCCAATTCTACAGCCGTTGAGTGAGGGCATTCTAGTTTACTCTCCAGGATATCCTTCTTCAGTTGTAAAAAGAACTGATACCTAGTAAGTTCCTCTCTCAAGTTATTTGGCTCTGATGAATAGAACTTAACCTTAAGCCTTAAGGTGTATGGTGGGCCAATTTTAACTTGCTTCTTTATGGTTTTCGTTGGATCCAGCCAGTGCTTTACATTGTTTGTGTCAGTAAATTGCAAACCAAAGTAATCTTTTTCAATTAAGTCAAGTGAATAAAATACTTGTTCATATAAATCCACAGCACTGGCTTTCTTGGACAAATTAATAGACAAGTCAGTATCATCTAGTAACATTACTTTACATTGTATCAAGTTTTTATTTGTAGGTGTTTTCTGACCTTGTTTGTTTCTGTTCTGGCTTGATGAGCGGCCTCTCCGGCTGAGGAAGCGCAGCATTTTGGCTTCTGCTGCAAAACCTATAAGAAAAACACTGAAATATTGACATTTGCTAACCATCTGTGCCATTAACCAAAGTTAAATAGGTGACACATGGTAATAATATTTACCTACTATCAAAACAATCTAATATTGCGATACACTTTCGACACAAAAAGTCGCTCGCGACATTTAAATTATCCTTACAGTTTCTATGCAATCTATACTGTCTCGCACAAAACAGGTTTTTAGAAATAGCATGTAAAGTTCATTCGTCATGGATTTGTGCTGCGAAAATTGTCGTGACCTCCCTCTATAAGCCGTCGTAAGCTGTTTATTCCCTTCACAACACTTCTACGTGCAGGCCTAAATTCATTCCTGAGCCTCTTTAATTTAATTATAAGACGTAAACTTGCAAAATGTACAAGACACTTAACTGATAACATTTCTCGTTCCAAATGTCATTAGTGTATCGATTGTGCAAACGTGTAATAATTCACTAAGATATCAGAAAAACTACACTGTCGTCTACAGTATTAAGAGAATAACATAATTACCAGATTAAAAGGCAGAGCTCCTTTCAAAACACGCTGGGATTCATTTAAATCATTTGAAGCACAAATCCACAACACCCTTTCGAGAAGCTTACAACATAGACTAAATATATCTATACTATACATACATACATCTACAAACGTTATTGAGGTTGACGTCAACAAAGCGCAAAAAATATTTAAGTCAGCGGGTTAAACCTTGCCTTAAACATTTTGTCATCCTTTTTGTCCATATGGCAACCCTATTTCATTCGCGAATTGACAGTTTTCATTCGTTCAATCGGTCAATGTCACTGATTTGGTTTCGTTTCCTTCATGCACCCTTTTTGTTGCTGATGTGTTGTGTGTGGATTCTAACCCTAAAACTCAAATATAATTCCTGATATATTGTTACTTTGGCAAACAATTCAATCGTAAGTACATGATACGCATTTCTAATGGTTGCAATATTATACATTTTATAACTAAAGTTGGTAAGGTTAAGCCGCCGTTGAATAAGTCATACATGTATAACAAGTTGTTCAGTAATCTTGTCGACTGATAAAATTTTAAGACTTAAACTGTATAATCTAACCCAAAAGGGATTCATAATGCTGTTGCTATATCGTCACAACTATTATTCATTTCGATATGACTGCAACAACCTAAAAACTGCATGAAAGTTCGCTGGTTAGCATAGTTTGAGGGATAAATCTACTTTGTACTCTACTTACATGTTATTACACCAGCACAAATCCTTGCGTAATGCGATTTTATTGTTTGAAATATTTTATACATGGTCATTTTGCTAGATGAGGGACGAAATCCAGTCATCATGGGCCGACGAGGTCGAGATAGACCAGGGAGCCCTGCCACCGCCATCAGAAGTTGTGGAGAATGGACTCAAGATAGTCACAGAATACAAATATGATAATGACAATAAAAAAGTCAAGATTGTTCGCACATACAAAATTGAGAAGCGTGTAGTATCCAAGGTAAAGTGCACTTATATCTGCTTATTTATATTGATCTTTATAATTTTATATAGGTATAGTGCTATTCCAACATGTGTAATACAAAATTAGAATTGGGGACCTTTTACATCTCCAAATGTTATTTTTATTAACCATAGATATAACAGAGGCTGTTATACTGTAGTAATTATTTATTTTAAGATTGTTATAATTTAGTGTTTACCCAGGTATTGGCTGTTATCTTAAGTGTAAACTCCATATAATGTCACTTGATATAAAAATTCACTCCCTATAATGTCAATGTTGTTCGCTATAGTTGCTTACCTATAATATTAATTTTACTCTATATAATGAAAACTCTCTATAGCATCAAAAAACATCCAGTCTCTTGTTTGTCGCTATTTATAGAGTACTGTATTACTAATGGTGAGATGTATTTTTCGTGTCAGTATATTATGTCACTGTAAATGTTGTATTGACTTGTTAAAGAGCCCTTGAGCTCTACTTATAGAATAAATATTTGAATGAGTAACTAACAACAGTTTTGGCCGAACATTCATTAGAATTGACCATATGGAAAATGAAGCATTACAAATTGAACCGTAAACCATAACGGATGGTCATAGTTTACAGTTTAATTTGTAATGGTGAATTTTCAATATGGTCAATTCTAATTCACGTTCCGCCAACACTGACTAACAAATTATGAACTAATTAATTCAGTACCCTTTTTTCTTAATTTCAATCCAATACTCTTCTCATTACAGAGCATTGCTAAACGCAAGACTTGGACCAAATTCGGTGACTCTGCCAGCGACAAGCCAGGACCGAACCCAGCCACCACCAATGTTGCTGAGGATGTGTTCATGCAGTTCATCACCAGCAAGGAGGAGGCTCAGCGGCCTGATGATGGACAACTTGATGGTTTGAAGGTATATGAGGTCCATTTTATTTGTATAACATTTGTCTGTATAAAAAGACCTTCTGTAATGAGAGTCAAAGAATACTTGCCTGCTGCCTGAATTATTATTTGGAACTGCACATTACAGGTCTTATTTGGACTTGTATAACTTTTAAAATGTTTTAACTAGCACTATCATTTATAAAATGTAAAAAAGATGTCTTTAATAATTTTTCTCTCCATTATTAATTCTCGAGTAACTGTGAAAAATTCTCCATGACATTTATGCCCTAATTCATATGCTATTGAATGATAATTTTTTTTCATGTGTAACAGTTAAATGGACAGATAATGGTACATTGTTGGGCGCCATAAAACTATGAAGGGGTGCATTTTTAAAATTAATAAAAAAACAGGTATGGGGGGTTATTTGTCGATAAATATAGAATAAGCAGGCAGGTAGTTATGACAATGACAACTGATATGACCTGTATCCAGTAATCATAAAGATAGTTATCATGAACAAGTAGTAGATATAATATGCTTGTCTAATTTTTTAAACTAGTTCACATTTTATGCTGAAACCATGTCTTCTGGGCGTTTGTTCCAAGCCCTCACTACTTGGTTGCTCAGAAAGTGTTTGGGTTACTGTGAGACCTATGCCTATCAAGCTTTAAGTGATGACCTCTCAGATGGTTACTATATAGGTCCGAAATAATTTGTGCCCTGAAATAAACCTGGTCTTAAGATAACATTTACAATTGTAATATTGGCAGCCTCCGACCAGCAGCGTGATCTTCAAGTGCCGCACGTGCCAGGGCGAGCACTGGACCCTCAGCTGTCCGTTCAAGAACACGCAGATGGCGCAGAACAAGGTCGGAGAGGCGGCCAAAGCTGCAGGTGGGTGTTAGTGGCAGTCATAGCCAAATGTCCAGTGACATTGTACAGTGAGCAAGCAGAGAAAGGAGGTGGTTACGAAAAAGACAACATTCCTGTCCTTTGCTGAGATTGGGTTAACCCATGACTGCCTTGTGGTGTCATAAGGTACCACTTGTATGGGAAAATTAAATGTTGATTAAATTTTTAAACTACCTAAAATGATTTCAGAAATAGTATACTTAACAGCTTTTATTCACGGTTAATTTCATTAGACTTATATTGATCGTGATTACCTTTTGTATTGTTTTCGAGCTCCCGATATTAACGCACGTCTAAACTGGCCGTTTTGTGCGCAAGGAAATTGTCTCGCGCATGTGCTCGCTCTGTGTGGACCGGTATATTTAGGATTTATTTATTTTTCATCACACTTGCTTGAAAAAGATCTTATTTCATGCAAGTGTGCTGAAGGACAAAGACCTATTTTGTTATGGATTGTGAAAAAAAAATCTATAACTCCCTAGGGAGTTATGGCTTTATTGAAAATTATGTCACTTATTCATATAAACCAAGTAGCATAAATGAGTTATACTTTTAAAATACTGCCGTTTATAATTTAATATTTTTGTTTATGTTTAAAATTATTTAATTTGATTAATTTAACAGCCGATTAAAATATTTTTACATAATTTTCATTCGTGGCTGAATGCCGAATAGGTCTGTGCCTTCGATGCCTCACCTGCCAAGAAATTACAAAATGGCGGACGAATGTTTGATATGTCACCGTATTTAAGAATTATTTCGCTTAAAATTTAGTTCTTTCTTCGCAAGTGTGATGAAAAACATTGTGTGTAACAAATCCGGGGGTAAGAATATTGAAAACTCGGGTCTTTAATCGTGAACCTTGTCGGTAAGCATGAAGGTTGATATTGGGCTGTAGCCGCGCGCGTCATATGACGTCTTTGGCAGTCAAAAGGTTAATTACCACCCTCGTATCTAAAATTTCACTTACCCCCCCTCGTTGCACAATGTACTAATAGTCGCTTTTTTTTTGACGGAGTGGGAATGCATTTACGCACGGTGTGTGGGACTCGCCGCTCCTTTCCCCTCTCCTGGCAAGGGGGGGGGGGAGAATGTGAAACACTAAACCCACTCCGGCGTTTCACCCTCATTGCCGTTTGTGAGGGCGCACCGGGATCGGGAGCCTAACGAGTAGGAGCGGTTGTCGGCAGACGCGAAGCCGGGCGGCGCGGGCGCGGGCGCGAGCAACAAGTACGTGGCGCCCTACCTGCGCGAGGGCGCCGCGCGCGCGCCGGGCCGCGGGCCGCCCGACGCGCGCCGCGACGACGTGGCCGCCATCCGCATCTCCAACCTCAGCAACTTCGCCGTCGAGGCCGACCTCGAGGACCTCGTCAAGGGCTTCGGCCCCGTGCAGAAGCTCTACCTCGCCAAGGAGAAGGTCAGCTCTTACTAGTTCAATAGGTTCCTTGGAGTGAGGATCGCAGATCACGCCGGACGCAAGCCAAGATAGCGTCGCCAACCTCATATCCATTGAAATTGAAATCTTTATTGTCATATAGTGAGTTACAATGATCTTAAAATTATGTTAGGGTAGAATCATCACAATCAACCGCGATGCGGCGTACAATGTTAATACTGAAACTAATCTTACAGCTAAATAATTATACAAATATTACATGTGATGCGAATAAAATTATTGGTACTGTGTCAATAGGTAAATTAACAAATAATATGTCATACTAACTCGACGGCATAAAGTGGTCACTTATCTTATAGTAAGCTTTGTCTAAGCACCATTTATAAAGTTTACGTCCGAATTCAGGTAGTTCAAGTATTTTAATTTCATTAGGCAAGTGGTTAAATGTGTGAATAGACATATAAAATACACTCTTTCTAAAGTAAGCTGTTTTGTGATCAATGGAATAGCACAAATTAAAACCATGGAGTTTGGACGTTATTCTCGATTTTGATATTGGCCTGTAGCCGCGCGCGTCATACGACGTCTTTGGCGGTCAAAAGGTTAACCCTTTTAACATATTAGCAAATTTAAAAAAAAGTTGTAAGTCAAGCTTCGATTGCGCCTGATGGAGCAAAATTGCTCTTGGAAAAAATACAATGAGAGGGTGTAAATTATGTACTTAAATGATAAATTAAATTAAATGATATGTACATATCATTTGTTATCCCGAAACGTGATTCCGTGCAGTAATGATTTACTTACGCTGGTCCCAGTTCTAGCATTATGAAATTTTTATATCGGACATCTAATTTACGAGTTTTTTTGTCAAAAAAAAAAATCGTTTTTGAGACAAGCTTTGATTGCTGATTTAACTTTTCTTTCAACAGGCAACTAAAATAGTTATTGAGACAACTCTAAGAAACTCAAACAATTAGGTTGCATTGTTTTACTACAGAGTTCCTACAGCCACCTCCTTTGTCCATCATCAGATCAGCTTTATGGTACCATAATATTGTATTGTCATTGTCACCTAACTTACGTATGTATGGGAATTCGGTCTAATTTAGCTTGCACAAAAATTGCCATTAAGAGTGAAGTATTGGCCATGTATGTGGCCATACAAAGAGACAAAAAATCTCAATTTCAAATTTTTTTCTATTCTCCATGATTTTTTGTATTTTATTGACACAATGAAAAACTAGGTTTATTATAGGTTTTCCTTTTTTTTTTCGACTTCGAATACATTTTTTTTTCTAAAAAGCGAAATCTACAGACCTAAAATATATTATGCTGAAGCGATCAAAATCAAAATGATTTGTTAAGATTTAGAAACCGTTTATTTTTTATATACCACGACGGTGGCAAACAAGCATACGGCCCGCCTGATGGTAAGCAGTCACCGCTGCCTATGGACGCCTGCAACTCCAGAGGTATTACAAGCGCGTTGCCGACCCTTTAAAAACCTGTACACTTCTTTTTTGAAGGACCCCATACTGTAGACCAGGGATTGGAAACCGGTATTTTTTGTATGGGAACGAAAACTTTTTTTTTCGTTCTTTGTTAATTACTTCATTTCTAATTAGGCAATCTAATAATACGAAGTCGTTATCTGAAAACACAACTGAGTCCTACATTTAGAGTATAAAATAAACCGAAATATATGGTTATTTCGATGTTTTTGCAAAAAACCGGTTCCGATCCCTGCTGTAGACCCTCGGGAAAACCTCGAAATCTTCTCTCTCTTCACCAATGTCTGTCTGTCTTGAGTATCGGCTTTCGGGTTTTCTCCCGAAATGGAATGAATAGAATTTCATAGAAAAAGTAGTGTTTATTTCTTTGGATCGCAAAACAATTCTTTCCTCTTAAGCGTATTGTTATTTTTTTTTAATTCTAATATGAAATGCGTATTACAGAGCACTGGTCACTGCAAAGGCTTCGCGTACGTCCACTTCAAGTTCCGCGCCGACGCCGCCAAAGCCATCCAGACCCTCAACGGCCACGGATACGACCATCTCATCCTCAACGTGGAATGGTCCAAGCCTCCGCAGAACAATTAATTTTGTATTATCAGCATTATCGTTCCATTATTCACAAAATATATTATATAAAATGTATGGTTGTCTTTTATTTTACCATACTATGCCATTAGGCGGGTCCACACTGGGCGAGCATACACGCGAGGCAATTGCTCGCTCTGGAGTCCACGCAGAGCCTGCCTTTGACGATAAATATTCACGAGTTCCGTGACAGAGAAACGATGCTACGAAGCCGGTACACATAAACCTCCTTATTTATAAACGTGTACTAAAGTTACGATGCCGCTAATCATCGTCTGTCCCTTTCCATCATACCAATACGTCGGAAAGGGACAAACAATGATTAGCGGCATCGTAACTTTAGTACACGTTTATGAATAAGGGGGAAAGAGCTTACAGTATGTGTAAAAACGATTACGCTAACGCAACGTTTGGTGCCCAGAACTCTACGCGTCTCGTACTCGTAACTTCATTAACGATTCGCTAACGCTCCGTGTAGAGGGCCTTAGTAATGTCTTCTTTAAGAGGGTTAAGGGTAGATGGCGTTGTTGCCTTTATTATGGTTTCATTAGCTTTCATCAAATAGCAGTCTCTCAATTTACGAATTCTACTTTATAAATACTGATATGGCTTACAAGGCCGTGGAATTTAATTTACCTGTTGTGCTAATTAGCTGTTGGAATTATTGTAGGTGCACAGTTTTCAGACATTGAATAAACGATTTGAATCTTCTTGCTTAGATAACATGGTTGCTATTAAAATGGGTAATTTACTAAAAAGAGTCTTATTAGGTATGTATATTTTTGTAGTCTATTTCTTGCTTTTTCTATTTGCAGTTTTGATCTTTTCGACGTTGATTTTCCTTTTTTTTTTTTTTTTATGTAATAGGCTGCAAACGAGCAGATGAGCCGCCTGATGGGAAGCAGTCATCGCCGCCCATGGACATAAGCAACATCGGAGGAGCCACTTATGCGTTGCCAACCGTTATGCAAATGAAACAAATGTATTATTTTAATTATAATTTAAACAATTTTTATTGAAGCATGTTTGACAAAAATCTTAAAATAATATTATACCTACTATAGGGCCAATTACACACACATTCGCTATCAGTCCCGACGTCGGGCCCAAGCAAGAGTACTTTTCCGTTTCACGGAATATCAGCACATCTTAAACAATATTTGACATGTGAAAAATACTTTGTCTCTAATTGCCAAAAATGTTAAATAGTTGATATTTTTGCATATGAACCATTTTCTTACATTTCAAATATTGTTGATGATGTGCTGATATTTGGTGAAATGGAAAAATGCTCTTGCTCAGCTCCGACGTCGGAACTGACATTGGGCCTGATAGCGAGTGTGCATGTAATTGGCCCTTATGATAAATCTTCACTTTGTACAGCAGCTACAAAAAATAAATCCATGTCTTGATACTATATTTCTTATAGTTTAGGGCTTAGAATTATAACAAAAAATTAAATACAATAACAAACAAGCACAAGTATTCGGGAAAGACTAGAATTCTTATGACTTCAAACCAAAATTATAATATATGAATTAATATTAACAGAAACATTAAACAACGTCAAGCACATTCATAATTTATTACATCTATTCCAATACCTCCAAACATTGGTGAAAAAGCTTACTACTTTATAATTAGAAGTGAATGAATGCTTTGATGATACAAATTAATTGTGCAACACTTAGGAAATACCCAAAATGCCAAAGTTATTCTTATGGCAAAATCTTAATCTAACTTAGTGCACACAAACTTAGACTGAAGTGAAATCAGCTGTCAAAATAACTGATTACTCATCTAGACCAGAGAATTTGAAAAGAGGTGGATTGTCAAAGAAAACTTTGTAGCCATAGTAAATTTACTGCCATCTTTTGACACATGATTGAAACGTTTAGAACGCCATTTGTCCTTGATCTTTATTCTTTCTGTGTTCAATTTGTGAAATATCAAAAAGTGGCACCGTCTAATATTTAGATCATCAAAGGTGTGGCGGCATCATTTTGAGCAATGTTGTCTTGGATTTGGCCTATGCCTGGTAAAATGGCGCCACTTTTTGATATTTAACAAATTCACATATCAGTGAAAAATTAAGGATCAAACTCAAACGGCATTTTAAAAGTTTCGTTCCAATCATGTGTCAAAGATGGCAGTAAATTTACTGTGGCTACAAAGTTTTCTTTGACAATCCACCTCTATTTCAAATTCTCTATGTCTAGACGAAAATAAAGAAAGGACACTTACCATGAGGAATTGTGTACATTAACTCACTTGCACGCATGTAATTATATTGCTGTCTCGCCCATGTTCAATGACATTGTGCAAGCGGGACAGTGATATAATTATGTGTATGCGATAGAGTAAGGAACAAGTGGGTCAATGTATTAAATTCCTGAAGCTCAGCATCCTTTTTTAGCTGCTTTGCTTCAATCGTCTTGACATCTGAATTTACTGCTCAACCCAGACACTATTTACATCATTTATACATTGACACAGATGAATTCACTTCTTAGATATCAATGTCATATTTCTCGTCATCACTATTAGGGCTGTACACTTCATCAGGAAGGTGCACCTCCCCGCAGAACATTAGCTCTACATAGTGGAAGTAGTCAAGTGCAATATTAGTTAGCATTGCTCCTGTGGTCACTCCGAGAAAAGTGCCGATTACCGGCCTTTGTCCAACTGAGCTCCTCAGTATAGCCCACAAGAATATTGAGCCGAGAGGCCAGAGGCACCCCCCGAGGAATGCCCAGGAGAATCTTCTTGCTGGCACTGCCGCTGCCATGTGGGGACGGGCCCAGAGCCAAAGCCCTGCTCCACCACCAGCTGATAGGAACAAGAGGTCAGTGACATCTCGCCGTGGAAATAACCTGTAAATAATTATCATCATAACTATCCAGTATAGGTAAAGTTTGAAATATTGTCAAAAGGTACAAAAAAATTGTGTAACTTACTCACCTGACCATTAAATGAGGATTCATCACAGATATTGATAGCGTTGTGTAACTGACCAGACCTTGCATTGGTAAATAGTAGTACAACACATTGTCCCTTGTGAATGGTGGTATTTTCACTTTTTGCACTGACTTATTAACATAATCCACAGCTTTAGGCACTGTAGCCGGCAGGTTGCAAAGCTGCCCCCGAATGTTGCGATAAATTCTTTCTAGGATATCCATTTTCAGAGGAAATGTAATTTTTCAATTATAATGCACTCTAGACTATTGCGCTGTTAAGGTTACGCTCATAGACATAATTTGGCAAGTGCAATGGTTTGTAATGTTATTTTTAATGCAATACTCTATTTTTTCAGTACAATGCACTCCGATACAATTCAATGCATTCATTCACTCACCGCCTGTCATCATACGTCAAACCGTGTGACCACTTGGCTATATGCGCTTCGTTGTTAGATTTGGAACTGTGAATGAATGAATATGTAAGGTACAGGTAGAAATAAAAATAATTCATTTTCTTATTATAAAGTAGTCTTACTGGTTAAATAATATAATAAATTGTACTGCTCATCTCACTTAGTATACTTTCTTATTATATTACCACACTTGAAGTGTTAGTTTTATGACTTTATGTAAATACCTGTTTGTCTATGCTCAACAATTTCACTCTACGCGACATGCGCGCCTTTTTTATGAATTCTAATTTATTTCTTACTAGGATTGTAGTGATTATACCTATGCTCTTTGACTAGGATTAACTTTTTTCTTTCTAGTTGATTGAGATTAATGTTAGGTATTGTGATTTGTCAGGGTGTATGTATGGTCTGTGTATGAAACTGGGCTAATATAAACATAACATAAACCCAAAAGCAAATAAAAACAAAGTAATTGATTATAATCCAATTTTTATTTTCATTAGTTTTGTAGGTATTTTTGCATTAACAACTTCATCTATTAAACTTTCTCCTAAAGGACTAGAAGCTTCAATATCTAATTTACTTATATCTGTTGTTATATCTATACCTCTCCTCCACTTTTCTATGCCATTCCATGCTATCATAACACCATTATCTGTACACAGTTTTGGTAAGGGTCTATAAATCTTGTAATCTGATTCACCACATAAATAAGTTAATGCATTGAATATATAGTTATTACATGCAACACCACCAGACACAACTAGCTGTTTATTATCTTTTGGTATTAGGTTATTTTGTTCACAAAACTCCATAGCTCTCTGAGTTCTATGAACCAAGTGTCTTGAGACGGCCATCAAAAGTGCAGCACACAAGTCATTCACTTCAGGAATCAATTTATCAGCTACAATGTTATGTTCTTTTTCTTTTTTGTATAGCTGAGATATGACAGAGGTCTTCAAACCGTTGAAACTAAAATTACAATCCCTGTACTCGGCTAGAGAAAGTGGGAGTTTAAATACATGAGGATTAGTTGCTTTTGATGCTGCTAATTCTATGGCTTGGCCTCCACATATTTTTGAATATTCTGCTACATTTCGTAACTTCATTCTCCTAGCAACTTTGTCAAACACTTCACCAGGCGCTATATCCATACTTTGTCCGAGCAACTGAAAATGATTTACATCTTGAGCAACCGCCAGCAAACAGTGTCCTCCTGATATTAACAAGACTAGGAATGGGAAAGATATGTTGTGATGCATTCTTGCTGCTAAAGCATGAGCTTCCATGTGATGTATAGGAATTATAGGTTTCCTATGAAGTCTTGATAAATATTTTGCATATTTCATACCAACAACTAAGCTCAGAGCTAACCCAGGTCTTAAAGTGACTGCTATGGCAGATATATCTTGCATTGATAACTTCGCTTTCTGTAAAGTATCATTTACTGTAGGTTCAATATACTTTTTATGCAAGTCTTGAGCTACATCAGGTATAATGCCTCCATTCCGAAGATGCATAAGATTCTGTGAGTGCAAACTTTCTGATAATAACTTTCCGCCGTGGCTTATGATGGCGCAACCTGTATCGTCGCAAGATGTCTCGATTCCAAGAATAGCACTTCCAGAATAATTTCTACGGTTATTGAGAAATTTTGTTTGCCTTTGCTGTATAAGTTTTTGAGTCACATATTTGTACAATGATCGGGTAAAGTTCATCATGTTTGATTTAGGAAATTCGCTAGTTTAAGTATCTTATGGTGAAATTCGATATTGTACCAATATTTACATGTGAATAGGTTATGTTTTTTAATAGCAAGAGATGTTTTCTCATAACATTTGATCGATTACTTGAATAAATATTTTTAAATATCTGTATAACACACGAAGCCTGGTCAACTGGTTAATCGGCGTAATAACTGGCGAGGTCTGTAATTTTAATTCAAAACGCTCGTTAAAATTCTTTATCGTAACTAAATAATCAGCAGAATCAGCTGCTTGTTAGCAGATTTGTTGACAATATTGACATTGACAGAATAGAAGTGACGTTTGAGTGAAATCAATGTCAAATTTGACAAACGGCAAAGGTGCGTTCCATTATTCTGAGGTGCGTTCCGTAGCGTTCAGAGGCCTTACCGCGAAAATCGAAATCCGAAATTTCATCGATCTGCTTCTCTATCAATAGAATATGTAAGAGCACATAGATTTTCGGTTTCGATTAGCTAGACAAAGCTAAAATAGTTCGATAATAATAACTAATAACATTTAAATGTTGCGATCAGTGGCGTAATGGCGTAGCATGAACTAATAAAGGCGTGGGCAAAGTCGCATCTGCGAGGCCTTTTTCTTTCGATATGTATTCCCAATATAATAAAAAGAGTGGCATCTTGCGGGTCCTCCTAAAGTGCGAGGCCGAAGGCGAGGGGCCGTTTCGCCCACGCCTAGCTACGCCATCGGCACTGGTTACGATTCATATCATATGATATGTAATGTAGTAGTAAAACTGGTTGGAGTAGGCATAAGGTAAAATGTGTATAATCTGCTGCCGTAAAGTCCTCCAAAATAGGATCACGTAGGTCAGATAAACTAAACATACGTCTTACTTTCACCCCTATGCCCTAAAGAAACTTCCTCTGAGTTACGAAAATAACATTTTTCCGTTATTATTACATACATTTTTATCGGGCCAAGCTGTGATTTCGTATTTATCCCGCTCAAAATTTGTCAAGATTTCATTGGCATCATGTACCATTTTCCGGGGCTAGCTCTTCCTCTTTTGGAAGAATCACGTAAACAACCAAAGAATAGGTGTGCCCTTTTATTTAAATTTGTTGAAACACTTAGCTTTCTGGTAAACCAGCTGATGTGGTTGGTCACCGACTTCACGCATCGTCTCTCTTGGTCTCTGGATACTTACAACTAGGTACTTACAACTCGAACACAAATGGCTGTTTGCGACTACGGTATTCAACTCTTTACGAGTAGGTAGATAGACCACTTTAATCTTTGCGACACGATCAGATCCGACTTCATTTGGTATCGGATAATTAGTCGCAACAAAATTTGTACACTACACTTTTTTCAGATTTGCGAATTTTTACGATATTTCTACTCAGTAGGTACCATGAGCACCTTTGGCTTTGGACCGATTAGGTGACCAAGTTTATGAAAAATGGTAACGGAATGAAAATAAAAATCTTGGGACAACTTTTTTCCTCTATTCGCTCGCGATTCTGAGTAGGTAGAAAGAACGTAAAAAATCCTAAATCTAAAAAAACGCTAAAAATAAAGAAATATAATAGTTTTATTTCTTTTAATATGAACTGTAGTGTACAACATAACGAAATAGTCCAGATGCCTACATTATACAAATCAGACCCTGTTCTGGTTCAATACATATTTATCTGCATATTAAAATCAAGGGGCCAGAGGGCATACCGTGAAAAACAAAAATCGACTTTTTGTTATCTGCCTCTATCGCTCTTGTATATTCGAGCGAGGTAGATAAAGAAATTTCGATTTTACTTTTTCGTGGCATGGCCTCAGTTTTTGTTCTTTATTTGCAATGCGCATCTTATTTCGAACGCATGATATTGTAATATGAACCTCAGTATCAGCCTGCGTGTCGTGTTTACAGCTTGTTCTATTTTATTTAGAAAACAAATACTTTTTACAAGTAAAAATGTACAAGATATCCTCAACGGTAATAAAAAGACTTGAAATAGTTAGTGTTGCTTGTGTAAAGTTAAGTTCAACGGCCGAGCGGGTAGTGCAAGAACATGTTATAAAAATAAAACCGTTCGAGGATATACCTGGGCCTAAGAGCTATCCTGTTATTGGGACACTACATAAATATCTGCCTTTACTTGGTAAGTAAATATATAATGAAAAATATATGGTTGAACTGTTTGTATATTCGGCATTTTTAAAATTAATGATCAGTGTTAACGTTTTGTTATAGTGTTAGACCTTAGGTAATAGAAGGTAAAAAAAAAAAAAAAAATGAAAAATATATGGTTGAACTGTTAGTATATTCGGCATTTTTAAAATTAATGATCAGTGTTAACGTTTTGTTATAGTGTTAGACCTTAGGTAATAGAAGGTATGCCCTAGGTAAGTAGGTAGGTTAGGTGATATAGGCATTGATTTAATAATTATGGACAGTCCTTAAGAACCGTGAGATTGAAGACCTAGTGGCTGAACCTAACATCATGGGAGAAAGTAAAGCCCACAGACTCCGTTGGTTAGGCCACCTTGAGAGAATGGACGAAGATCGGAACGTAAAAAGAGCGTACCTGGGTCGCCTAGCAGGAGGACGTCCTATCGGACGCCCTAGGTATCGCTGGAGCGACATGGTGGAGGCGGATCTGCGCGAGCTTCGAGTCGACAATTGGCGAGAGGTCGCACAGGACCGAGAAAAGTGGCGCTGTCTTGTGTCGGAGGCCAAGTCTCATTTTGGGTCGCTGAGCCAACGGAGTAAGTAAGTAAGTTATTTAACATGCCCTGTTAGCTTGTTAGTGTGGATCAAATCTTGGAAACTAGATTTGGCCCACCCCCAATTTCCGATTTCCGAGTGAGCTGAAGATTTTTTAAAGTCGAAAGAAAAGAATGCGAACATTTTCATAAATGTGGTTTTTAATTCATGAATTAACTAGAACTCGGTAGGTAGTCTAAATATAAATACCAGAAAAGTGACAGTCAAAATTATCATGTACGGTCGAGGAAATTGATTCTTTAGCAGTTTATGGTTCACTTTACATTGGACAGCTCTTAGCATAAGTATGTGCAACCAAATTTACTTGAACCACAAATTACTATGGACCCGGGTATGTCCTTAAACTACGTCCACAAGAGAGGTATGGGCATTGTGAATGTCATCTCGCTTTGTGTGGAAGGGCACAGCACAGCGGATGTCATTCCAGATCTAGAGCAGAGCCCAACTGGGGAAGTACCTCCACCTTACAGAAAACCGCAGCCAAATAACACTAGACCCTACTCATAGTGTTGTGTTCCTGCCGATGAGTAAGGTCGCCAGAGCTCAACGAGGGGCGGGAGGGGGTTACAATTATATCAATTAACATCCGTGCTCGTAGTTAGGTACACAAATAAAAAACAAACAAATTAAATTCATGTAAATCGGCTCAGAGGTTTAAGCGTGAAGAGGTAACAGACAGACAGACCGATGCACAGACAGACAAGAGTAATTTTTGCATTTATATTATTAGTAGGTATTTGTTTCTTCCTTCTCCGGTAGAATTCTAGAAGACTCGCGATGAGTAGGTACATGATTTCATTAATTAGCCTTTACGTCTTTGAGGCTTTACGAGTTTGGAACTTCATGTGCTTAATACCTACAGCGTTTGTGCTGCTTAGGCACTAAAAACCTGCACCGTATCATTATTGACTAATAGTTAAACTTGGCTATTTATTTTCGATTTTCTTATTTCTTCATTCACTCCTTATTTTTTTATTCTAACGAAATGTGTAATGAAACGAACATTCCTACAAAAAAATTCCAGGTGACTACAACGCCAACACCCTAGACAAGAACGCTTGGCTCAACTACCGTCGGTACGGCGACCTCGTCCGCGAGCGTCCGGGCGTCCGGCTGCTCCACGTGTACGATCCGGACGACATCGAGGCCGTGTTCCGGCAGGACGACCGGCACCCGGCGCGGAGGAGCCATGTCGCGATGCTGCACTATAGGCTCGGCAAGCCGGAGGTTTATAGCACTGGCGGGTTGCTTTCTACGTAAGATCTTTTACAACATCCGAGGCAGTACTTCGAACGATTATGATTAAGACCCTGATCTTCAATAGCTATTTATTTTAGTTGCTTTCCAGTTTATTATATTTATTGGTGTCACTGGTAACGCATCGTGTGTAGGATTGGATGTATAAAATTACGAAATGTATCTTTTATGGGAAAACCGACTTAACGACGGAAAGTGTCTCTTAAGAGTATTCCATTCCAGACAACCAGGTAGTGAAAAACTATAGGTCTACTTTTTTTATACTACGTCGGTGGTTGTCGGTGGAGACTGCTTACTATCACGCCCGTCTGGTGGTAAGCAGTCTCCATAGCCTATGGACGCCTGTAACTCCAGACGTGTCATGGAGGTGTTACAGATTCAGATTTATTTATTTCTCAATAGCAATACACAATTTTCATTAATACAAACAAAAATATGCACACATAATGAGATCGTCAAAGTAGGTACAGTCAGCATCAAAAGTAGCGGATGAAACAACGCGCCAAAAGTATCTGATAATCCGGATAACTTCTCCAAATATAGAAAAAATTCTAAAATTCGCGCTCAAAAGTATTGATCCGCTACTTTTGATGCTGACTGTACACTAGGTACACATTTTAAACTAACATTTACATTATTTTACAAATTTGAAAATAACAAAATAAAAAATAATATATATAATACAATCACATTTACACATACAATTTGAATAATAATTCGTCAATTATCCGTAGTCTATTTATACATTGATAATTATCATTTAAGTATTCTTTAACGCTATACTTGTATAGTATTAAAATAAAAAGCCTTTTATTTCCTGCAAACTAAGACTATACATTTTGCCATAGCTAAAAAAAAAAACATTTAATCTAGATTTATGAATAACACTAACTTTACTTTTTTTTTTAGACTAATAGTATTTAAAGTGTATAGTATTAACCACTGTTAACTCAGGTCGTTGAAAACTCAGAGAACTCGCTCTTCGTTAACTCCTTGTTGTAACTTGTAGGTAAAAATAAGATTTTTGTTTCGTTTCAGAAATGGCCCAGACTGGTGGAGGCTTAGGAGTGCGTTTCAGAAGAACTTCACAAGCCCTCAAAGCGTCAAGGGCCATGTTGTTGATACAGATGACATTGTGAGGGAATTTGTGCAATGGGTCAGTACAGAGAACGTGACGTCTAACGATGACTTCTTGGGGTATCTGAATAGACTGAATTTGGAAGGTAATTAACATGTTTAAATTTAGAGCCAAGTGAATGCAGTGGAAATGAGAGCGTTGAGAAGTGTGTGTGGTGTGAGATTACGAGATAGAATTCGGAACAGTGTGATAAGTGAAAAGTGTGGACTAAACGAAGATGTAGTGCCGAAAATTTAGAACGGTATGTTGAGATTGTTTGGACACATTTCTTTAAGATGAGATTTGGAAATAGCAAATGATCGAGCGCGTCTTAACTCTTAAGAGTCTCAGACAAGCTCGGCCCAATTTTACCTTCGCATCCAAAGGAGTTTCGTTCTCATTTTAATACTACGTGTTGGATTGTAATGAGCTTTGCACATACAATGATATAAGGTACTTATATCTAGGGCTGAAAGTTGAAAACAAACTAAATAGAGTAAAAAGTTTTGTATGAAAATCTTTAATTCGCTGTATGTTTGTTTCTGCTTGTTTTTTTAACTATGATATGAGGCTACATAAACTAATTACAGCCTTAAATATAACTTATCCTATTGTAAGTACAAAGATTCAGAGCTAAAAACGGAATGAAAATAAAAATAAAAATCTTGGGACAACTTTTTTCCTCTATTCGCTTGCGATTCTGAGTAGGTAGAAAGAACGTAAAAAATCCTAAATCTAAAAAAACTAAACTAAGCTTGTATGGAACGAGCTTGCTTAAACTCTTAATTCGACAAGAAGAGAGTTCTATACCCGAACAGCCCGAAAAGCGAACCTACCTAGTACCTACGTAAAGTGATTGATTACGTTTCAGTAATCGGCAAGGTAGCCTTCAACGAGCGCTTCAACAGTTTCTCAGAGGAAGAGCAAGATCGTCGCTCTCGAAGCAGTATGACGATCAAAGCTGCATTCGGCTCCAACGCGGGAATTATGAAACTAGACAAAGGCTTCCTTTGGAGGAAATTTAAGACGCCCCTGTACAGGAAACTGGCTAATTCTCAAGAATACTTGGAGAAGTAAGGATATCCTTTTATCTTCATTCGAATTACGCGCTTACCATTGTAGTGCAATAGGGTTGTTTCTAATTTTTTGAAACGCTTGTATTACGTTCTATATTAACTAAAAGTTGCCCTAAAATTCAACTTTTATACTTGAAATATCTTAAATTAACAAAATATATTTTGACAGATGCTTTCGCGCCCAAAACGCTCTTTGAAAATTGTGTGACGTCACAGTTTACGGTTTGACACATAACTACATACACACGTAGAAGATACGAACTGTCAACTGACATTTGTCATTTGTTGTTTATCGCCTAACTGTCAACAGTGTCAATCCGAGAGTTGTGACGTCATCTGAATCTTCAATGACGTTTCGAGTTTGGTCACGTGACGTGTGCCAAAAGATATTTTAAATTCAATATTTACAAAAATATGGTCATTACAGGTCCCGTAAAAGTAATTTAACATGTTCTTATAATCCAAAAGAATTTAATGGGATACAATTCTTAGTACTTTAAGGCTATTTGTAATCTTCTTTTGATTCAAATAAATTAAAAAAAAAAAAGCGCCACTTGGTAACGTAATCCTAACTACATGGGTGCGTAGACAAGATGCCAATCATTCTACGCTCCGTAGCGTAGTCATTCCTCTCTTTACCTTTACCACTCTTCCATATTAGTGCTACAGAGAAAGTTGCGTTTCGTTTGCTACGGAGCGTTAACGAACGATTGGCATCTTGTGTACACACCCAGAAGTCTCCTCGGCATGTTTCCAAACTTGCAAAATTGTCGCTTAGAAAATTTTTAGATACTCATATCTTATATAGAAATCAAAATTTTCATTTCTAAAAATGAAATTTCGTGTATCCTGTGGAATATTAAAGAAATTTCTGAGAACTTTTCACTTTTGCGAAAGAAATTACATTGTGATTTTACAAACACAGAAAACTAATTAACTGTTGGTTGACTGGTAGAGAATGCCTTAAGGTATTAAGTCCGCCATTTGTACCTTCATGTATTGTGCAATAAAGATTAAATAAATAAATAAATAAAACTAAGTATTGTTGGGCTATGTTTTGGTTGGTCACGATGTTCTTCTTTATCGAAGAATTTAATTAAGTATATATTTTTGTTGCTTAAATATAAGTTAATGTATAAAATTGCAAGTTTAAATTTAAATATACTTAAGTATTAGGTACTTAACTAATATTAATTTTGTCTTAGGTACCTACTATAGTGATGGCAACCAATATGATAACATCACCTCGGCCAAAAAATCATTGCTTCGGTTTTTCTATTGTTTGACTTAAAAAAAAAATAGAAATGTAATTTTAATTATTTTGCAGGGTAGCGGATAGAATACTTTGCTCAAAATTTCGTTTCTTTTCAATAGATCCTCTGAACCACTCACTTTTAGCGTCTTTTCTACAGCAAAGCAACGTAAATTTGAAAGACATTTTAGGAATGATGGTCGATATTCTAATGGCTTCTATTGATACGGTAAGTTTTAAATAATAAGAGAGCACTTTGTATTGTAAGTTTCAGCGACAAATTATGAACGTAAATGTCAGGTATTATAAAATAAAGTATCTTAGGCCTTTCCTATAGGCCTCATAGACTTTATAATACCAAACAATTTTCAAGTAAAAAAATATTTTCATTGCGATATCTTTATCTACGTATAATTTAATAATTATTTATTTTGTACACAGACGGCGTATTCAACAAGCTTTGCCTTATATCATCTTGCCACCAACCCAGAATGTCAAGCAGAACTGTTCCAAGAGGCCCTTACAATCCTCCCAAGTAAAGATTCTCCGCTGACTCCAGAAGCGTTGTCAAAAGCACATTATCTACGAAGCTGCGTTAAGGAAAGTTTGAGACTAAATCCAGTGTCCATAGGTGTGGGCAGATTGCTTCAAAAAGATATTGTTTTGAAAGGATATCATATACCTAAGGACGTAAGTAACATTATGATATCTAAAAACTCCTAAGTGCTAATTCAAAACGGTAGACGTAATATAGTTTTCCCTGCAGCAGTGAATCCGACTAAATTTCGCAGGTTGGTATTGGTATGCTGTCAGAAATGATAAAACATGTTTAAATTTCGTCACATTGCCTATGTTCTGGCCCTCACGGGCGCAAGCATGTGGCAACTCTATAGATTCTCTACTTGCTTAGAGCCAACCTTAGTTCATAAACTGTATATGTATATTTGTAGTATATTATTGTGTATTCCAGACTGTAATTGTAACCCAGAACATGGTGGCCAGCCGCTTGCCCCAATACGTTCGAGACCCCCTAAAGTTCATCCCGGACCGTTGGTCTCGCAACTCGCCTAACTACGAGAATTTGCATCCGTTCGTCAGCCTACCGTTCGGCTTTGGGCCTCGGTCTTGCATTGCTAGGAGATTGGCTGAGCAGAATATGTGCATTACTTTGATTAGGGTAAGTATCCGTTATCGCCAGAGTTAAAAATTAATTAGTAAACCTTGCTGAAAATATGGTGTATGTAGGTAATGTAGGTCTAGATTAGTTAGCTGTCGGAACTGACCGCTCTACGAGGGCTTGCATACGTTCCTCAGCCTGCCAATGCCGTTCAGATTTTGGCCTCGGTTTTGCATCGCTAGGAGACTGACTGTGCAGAATATGTGCAATATAGTTAGTCAGTTAGTTAATATTATGTACCGTACCGGAGTCCATAGGGGTATGGCAGGGTGAATAGGGATAAAAATCGGAAATGATATTTGACCTGATAATTTCTTAAAAACTTCACACACAAATTGTATGATGTGATTGAAAAGGTGCGAGAGAATAGATTTTATGTATTATAATTTTTGTGGGTTTTTTGTAAGCAATAATCAGGTACTCTTGGTTTTTATTGGAGAACTTTCATAAGGCATTACTAGGAATATACATAACTACAAAGATAATTATCTGATGCGTAGTGATCGCAATGAACAACATTACTGTGCATTTTATAGTTATTTAGATGAATCTGTGTACGTACACAAAGTCATCAGATTTGAATGAATAAATTGTCTTAAAAAAATTGACGGTTGATACACAGGTCTAACTAGATGTAAAAATGAATCAAGCAAGGTAATTAAATTAACTTTATTAGTGTTTGCATTGCACTTCCATTTGTATCCTATAGCCCGTTTTGTAATTAAAATAATTACCACAAGTGTAGTTATCAATTATTTATTTAATTAATTACATTTTTAAGGAACGATGGTAGGAACTATTTTACAACATTAGTCGCTTAATTTTTTTTTCTTTTACAGATGGTACGTGAATTCCAGCTCCAATGGGCAGGCAAAGAGCTTGGAATAAAAACACTGCTCATCAACAAACCGGACCAACCGATAATGTTGGATTTCAAAAATAGAACCACGTAACACATTTTTGAGAATAATAAAGTTTTATCCAAAAAAAGTCTTTTTTTTTAAATTTCCTACAAAACTGGGAATATCTACGAACACGGCAAAAATGACGCAGGTTTGATTTCGACATTCTCCATAGGTCTAAAATTTTTGGAAAACATATTTGGCATCACATGTTGCATTACTAAATTATACACGCACGGCGTAGATCCAATTGGCTGGCTGGGAACCAAAATGTTTTGCGGTTCCTTGGCTTTTTCATTATAAATTGTAACATAGTTCGGGAAGAGCTTTTCGTAAAACGGGTAAGGCATAACGGCTGGTGCACATGGCTCCTCGAATGCTACTTTGACTGGAAGTTCTGGCATCTTTATCTCCGATAGTGCTGGTGGTTGAGGAATGATGATTGGCTCTGGCGCTTTTTCTTCAGTCAGCCAAGGCTCAGGTTGGGAAATCATTACTGGTGGTGAAGGTATTTCAATACGAGCAGGAAGCTCGGGCAGGCTTGCTGGAGGTAACTCAGGTGCCGCTGGTAAAGGTGCTAGAGGTTGAATATACTCCGAGGCTACAATAGGCGCTGACAAGTCTTCAGGGCAAGGCTCTACGGGTGCGGGCACATCTGCTACATAAACCGGCATCGCTGACATCACATAAGGGGGCAATTCTGGAGCTTGCGGGATCGGCATCGGTTCATAATCCACCATGTTGTACTCGGGCATAGGTTGCTGAAGGGCTGCGATAGGTATAAAAGGCATCGGCGCAATTTCAGGCTTGGATGATTCTGGTTCTGGTACATGAATGGGGAGTTCTGGCATTACGAATGCTGGTAATTCCGGGGCAGCGGGTAGTGGAGCTAGCGGGATCGATGCTGAAATATCATCTTCTAGGCACGGCGCAGCTGGCTTGGGTACTTCTAGTTCTACCATTTGAATTGCAGGGAGTTCCGGCATTATGAAAGTTGGTAACTCTGGAGCGGCTGGAACAGGTGCGATTGGCTCGACGTAAGCGGGGATCGGCGCTAGAATTGGCTCATCTAGGCTCGGTGCAGCAGGCATTGGTGCTGGTTCTGCCACTTGAATTGTGGGAAACTCTGGCATTACGAAAGCTGGTAATTCTGGGGCAGCAGGTACAGGTCCTAGTGGTTCCACGTAAGCGGGGATTGGCGCTGGAATTGGCTCATCTTCTAGGCATGGTGCAACAGGCTTGGGCAGTTCTGGTTCTACCATTTGAATTGCGGGGAGTTCTGGCATTATGAAAACTGGCAATTCTGGAGCTGCAGGCATGGGTGCCAGAGGCTCAATGAACGCCGTGGTGAGGGCTGGAATTGGCTCATCTTCCAGGGAAGGTGCAGCAGGAAGCTCTGGCATTACGAAAACGGGTAATTCTGGAGCGGCTGGCAGAGGAGCTAGAGACTCAATATACCCCGGGATCGGTGCTGGGACTATAGATGAGCCATCTAGGCACGGCGTGGCGGGCTTTGCTGCTACCACATGAATGGGAATCTCTGGCATTACGAAAGCGGGTAATTCGGGAGGCTGTGGCACCGAAATAGATTCTAATTCAATAGTATTTGAATTTATTTCAACAATCTCTTCGGGTGCAGGTTTCTCTTCTACCTGAGATTCATGTATTTCCATAGGTGGTAGGACCGGAGCTGCAGGAATATTTACAGGCATTACGGGAATGTCTGCATATTCATCAGATTCAGGAACGGGTGCTGGTGATTCCTCAATAATTACGGGAACGGGAAACTTCGGGATCGTCATTGGTGGAAGCACAGGCGGCTCAGGGATCACTACAGGTTTGAACTCTTCAATCGGAGCTGGCAATTCATCCATTTGCAACTGCGGTCTATCGCATTTTTCAACTATCAGTGGTGCGATGTATGTCGTAGGCGCAATAAGCTGTGGCTTGAATTGTGAGAGTGCTGGCTGCATAAACTTGCAAATTATTGGAGCTAGTTCGGGGCCGGATGGGCAGCCATTAGATTTGAAGGCTATGCCCATGTGAGGAAAAAATTGAGCCGATGCTAATGTTGCTCCAAACAGGAACAGTATTGCCGCTTTCGTGATCTGAAATAATTAAGTATTAATAATGATAAAGATAAAGATAGTAGGCATATTACAATGCGCGTATGAACGTCAAATAAAGCTGCACCGGCTCTAACCCTACACATCTGACCCGAGAAGATTTAAATTCCCCTTCAATTGGAGGAGGCCATGAAATATTAGGTAGGTACCTAACATCGTTGACAATGAACTGACTGTGAACTAATGACAATTCATGTCTATGCAATATTGTCTAATATTGTGAATACTTATATGGCGTTATGCATTAAGCGCGATACAAGCCTCAATATTAATATTTTGGATTAATCTGTAGTGTTGACTTATGTATTTGTAAGAAAGGGATAAAATATTAATAAAGTACTTTAACCTTGTAATACTTTATGAATAAAGGATAAGGGCCACTAATTGAGTGTTACTGTTAGAGTTAACTAATTAAAATGATGGTCTTTAGCTGAAAGTTGATATACGTAATTAATTTGTAATCAACATGGGCCTTTTTAGATATCTTAAGCAGGTATTTAAATTTTTGTAAATTATTTATTATTTTTTTTACAAAATATCTAAGTACTTACCATGATCCCGAAGTTTGTTCTAAGACAATTAGTTTGGAAATGATGTTAAATAAAAAATGTTTCTTCAATTTATACTATGATCGACAAGTTGACGAGTCGATTAAAATTAGTATGTTTCTGAACCAGTCGCTTAATTAGCAAGAAAATAAATACGGGTTGAAGCTGCTACTAGGCATAAAATAATATTTTTGAGGAGGGTTCCGTTACAGCTTGTAATTTGTTGTAATTCTGTTATTAATATTAGGTACGTTTTATGTAAATAATTACAAAATGAGTAATAAAGCAGCCGGCAAAAAACTTTAACTTTAATTAGAAATTGTTGAATTCGAAAATATAGGTATAGACTAGTAATAAATCAGACGTGTACAGTTAACTAAGCTCATTTTAATTGTAATGTTTGTTTGGAGACATGGCAGGAAGATATTAAATGAGGTGGGAATTAAAGTCAAATAAGGTCAAAGGGAAGGGAAAACCATCTTTGGGCTAGAACTCGTTTTTAGGGTTCCGTAGCCAAATGGCAAAAAACGGAACCCTTATAGATTCGTCATGTCCGTTTGTCTGTCCGATTATGTCACAGCCACTTTTTTCCGAAACTATAAGAGCTATACTGTTCAAACTTGGTAAGTAGATGTATTCTACGAACCGCATTAAGATTTTTACTCAAAATTAAAATAGAAAAAAAAAAAAACAATAAATTTTGGGGGTTCCCCATACTTAGAACTGAAACTCAAAAAATCTTTTTTCATCAAACCCATGCGTGTGGGGTATTTATGGATAGGTCTTTAAAAATGATATTTAGGTTTCTAATATCATTTTTTTCTAAACTTAATAGTTTGCGCGAGAGACACTTCCAAAGTAAAAAAATGTGTGCCCCCCCCCCCCCGTAACTTCTAAAATAACAGAATGAAAAATCAAAAAAAAATATATGATATACATTACTATGCAAACTTCCACCGGATATTGGTTTGAACGAGATCTAGTAAGTAGTTTTTTTTAAATACGTCATAATTGGTACGGAACCCTTCATGGGCGAGTCCGACTCGCACTTGGCTGCTTTTTGTATACGTAAGTCGCTCAGAAATAGTCAGAAAGCAAGAGTTTCACTTCTGCTCTACCGACATTCGGTAAGGGAAGTATACAACAATACAATACTCTTTATTGCACACCTCACAAAATGAATAGAATCAGGCGTTACTTTGTGGAAATCCATATTAATTAATACAAAAAATATTACTTTGTCAATCCGCGGAAAAAAATTTTTTTCACGGATTAGCAAAGTAATATTTTTTGTAATAATTATTAACACCTCATATAGTTTACAATAAATGTACAGACACGTATACAAAGTCAATTGGATAGAGGTAATAACAGGCGGCCTTAACAGCGATCTCTTCCAGACAACCTTTGGGTATCGGAGACAATAAAAATAGAATATACGGTAGGTGGCGCAATAGATGTGTTGGTAGCGGGTGGAGTATGTGTCCAAACGCAAGAGTTCAAAGCGACGAAAGTGCTTGTAGACAAAAAAGTGAGTGAAGAAGTGAGAGAGAGCTGAACGCGGGTGCGGATTGTTAGTCGCCAACACGCTTGTAACATCTCTGGGGTTGCAGGCGTCCATAAGCTACGGATACTGCTTACCATCAGGCGGGCGGGATGCTTGTTTGCCACCGACGTCGTATAAAGAAAGACAGTCTTATCCACATTGACCTTAATAAGTACCTTTAAACGCCCTTTTAAACATTGTCTATGATATTTGGAATACTCTGTTGACTCGATATGTTATTTTTTAAGCTCTCGGAAAAAATCTAATCACATAACGCAGACGTCAGGTTTGTGCCGTCAGGAAACGGTTGGCCTATACGTTTTCAAGATAAAATGGGAATATGGAAACATGAATTTATTCTTATACCCGGGCTGGGCTTATGGGTACAGCCGCCACCGGATATATATATATGAACACGCTTCTATTGTCAAGGAGTGCGTGTTCAGATATTTTTGAGCATCTCGGCCGCTCAAATATATCTGATGGCGACTGTACTCAAGTCAGACCAAGCTAACCCTCAAAGGCCTCAAATAATGCTATGGTATTTACAATCACAAAGCGTGGAAATGTCGTCATTAATGTCACGTTTATTTATTTAATCTCTTTAGCACAATACATGATAGTACAAATGGCGGTCTTAATGCCTTAAGGCATTCTCTACTAGTCAACCAATGGGCTAACCAGAAAGATTCAGTATTATGATTTCTTTTTTTTTCTATGAAAATATGACTTTTAATGACACTCCCTCCACTTGTTCTGTTTAAGTTGCTGCAAAGTTAATTTAGTCGAATACTATATGCTATTAAACTAACATAGAGTTTAAAGGGTTCCGGTTTCATTTTTAGTAAGTGAGGAACCCTAATGAAGTCAATAATTAGGTGAAGAAATAGTAGTCTTGTCTAATTAACAAATAATATGTATATTATTTGAGGGTTAGAAAGCAATTATGACTAATAACTTATTTAGCGGATATATCAAATTACAACCGAGAGCAAGTAAAACGGATCATTTTGTGTGGAAATTCATTACAAAATAACTATTTCTCATTGCTATTGAGTGTAAACTTAAAAAATGACCTTTGTAATGCCTTCTGGGTTAAGCAATGACATGTTTTACAAGGAAGTAATTAGCGAAGGGCTGGTATTCTGTACATCGTGTCATTCGGAAAAATCGCGTTAATAGTTTCAACTGCGGTACTGTGTGGCTGTGAATCCTATACACTGTATCTACAGTACTTTGTCTATGGGAGTTACAGTGTATTGCATTTACAGGGTACCACGTCTACTCTACATACAGCAGTTTATCTTTAAAGAAGGATAACCAATTATGTAGTTTCTACTTCTACAGGGGTTTTTAAAATAAAATGAACTACGCGGCCCGTTTCTATGTATTTGAGTTTATTAAATAAGCAAAAATAAAATAGGTCGGCGGTCCGGATCGGGGACCGCCATTTGGTGACCCCTGGGTTAGAGGCTCTTATATCATGGACATATTTCTTTCTTTACTAGAAAAAGTGCGGTCAAGTGGACCTTTTTACATTCACACGTGGGACGTGGGGCAGGCACTGACATATCGCTTATCGAGCAATGCATGAAGTTTATGGGTCACCCCACAGCGTCTCTTGAGCGTCGGTGCGCAGTTGCGTCAACATTGCGTCGAGCAGCAGCCATAGAGTTGACTAGACTCCGACGCTCGGGAGATGCTATACTTGCCGCAAAACTAACTGGCCACTGAGATCATAATGCTATCTCCTTTACCCTTGTTAAGACCAACCAAGAGTGAAAGAAATGGCATTATGACCTGACCGGCCAGATAGTTTTATAGTGTGGGGTGGCTGTGAAACGGCGCAGCAACGCAGAAATTTAGGGTATTATGTGAAACTCAATATAGGTTTCTCATTTATTTAAATTTCTTAATATACCAAAATAGTCTTTTATGAGTAATTACGGAACTCTTGAAAAATATTATTAAGGCCCGCAATAAAATAAACATTTTGACAGTAATAACAGATTTTAATTGTTTTTAACTTAAGAGTTACAAATAACAATATTTGGTACCGTCACAACAGGAGGATATTTTTAATTAGTGAAAATAATCGCTAGGGTCAGAATATCCTAAAGATATAAGAAATTGTCTAGTTTACTCGATAGTAGGCTAAAACTAAAATTAAATCTTTATTAGTTACAGCACGTTACAGCTCTTTTCACAGACTTTCCAGAAGTTCTAAGGACTCACTATGCAATCCCCTATTATGATCAAATGCCGTAATGTCCTCGAGTTGTAGCTCACATCGTTCTATCATCAATGAGCTTGTGGTCGAAAGTAGATCTACATTAAATTTTTTTTTTTCAAATTTTTTTAAATGTATAGGTTCGCCATGTGTATACTTTACTACATAGGCTAGTTTTTACGTATAAGCTATTATAAAGGGTTTGATAGGATTCCTCGAGGAGCTGGGCTGGCAGGACTAGCCCACCCCCACATGTCACGCAAAAAAGGCGCCAGTCGTCGAGTTGCGGAAAATCGCCCGTATACAATACAATACAAAAGCCCTAAAACGATTTTTCATACTTTCTAATATTTTATCTTCTTACTAATTTCAAGTCCCTGCTCAAATCGGCCCAATTACAAACTCTTAACCCTTTTAGTCCCTTAATCCCTTAGGGGACGAATTTCCAAAAACGCTGAAACTACTTTTGTTCTAATATAATTTCCACAAAGTTCCTAACTCAAAATAAAACTTGAATGCTTTACAACAGTTCAACCCCTTTTTAACCTCCTCAGGAATTGAATTTTTCAAAATTGCTTCTTATCTCTTATACACTTTATAGATGTAACCTCGTGTGCAAATTTCTTCTGCAAAGACCATTAGCTTCGTAGGCAGGGTCACTACCCACTAGGTTAAACCGGTCGTCAAACTAAATATTTTTACACAATTTGATGTATTTTAATCATATCTATATACGGTCGGGCCGTTTGATTTATTCTCGATTTTTTAATTATTATTATTTTTACTCATAGTGTTGTGTTCCTGCCGGTGAGTAAGGTTGCCAGAGCTCAACGAGGGGGGTGGGGTTAGGGTCGGCAACGCGCATGTAACTCCTCTGGAGTTGCAGGTGTACATAGGCTACGGAGACTGCTTACCATCAGGCAGGCCGTATGCTTGTTTGCCACCGACGTAGTATAAAAAAAAATTATAAGTGTTAGGAGCGAAAAACAGGTTTCATACAATTTTTTAAAAGTTCCTAACTCTTATAAAAAAGTTAAAATCGATAATAATCTAACGGTCGGGCATAGCTATGATTGAAATACATCAAATTGTGTAAAATATTTTCCATAATGTCAATATTCAGGGAGGAAAATGAGGATTACGTTTGTATGGAGAATCGATCGTCCCCTATCCTCTTAAGCTTAAATTCTTATAATTTCTGTGATACAAGTTTAACGATTAACGTACTCACCGTTCGCTCATCTTTCTCTGTCACTCTAATTACGTCTTGATTGGAGTAAAAGAGAAAGAAGCCCGCAATTTGCGAATTTCAATTTTCGCCGTTGTAAGCCTGTACTGAGGCGAAAAATTGCCTAATTTATTTTATTTGATATTTTTGACTAACTTTGTTGTGACTTATTTTTTATATTTATAATTGTTCATTTTAATTTTTGAATTAGGTTTAGGATTAAAGAACTTTATTCTTATAAAGAATTATATAATTCACTTACATGAGAAAATTCACATGTTAAAACTAAGTCTAAGCATACATTTGTCTTTTGTAGAAGTCGCCGAATTCCTTTAGTGGTTAAATTTACTATATTTTTTTGTGAAAATGCTTTTTCTCTAACTAGCTAAAACTATTTTTTCGTATTGCCTCGATAAAAACGCATTTTCACTAGATAAAACTTCAAGTTTTCAGTAAGGCCTCGATGGAAACTATAGTTTTAACACTTTCGGTGCCGGGTTCCCTGTTTCTACTAAAGAATAAACACACGTACGTGTTCTTGGCAGTGAATGTGTTGAATAGCTTTTTCAGTGAAAAAATATTTTAAAGAAAACTAATTTAGACTAGACGATACACATGACACCAAAAATCTCTTTTTTCTAAGGTTACATTATAAAATGCATACCTCCGCACCCATCTCCGCTTCGCTGCTTCGCGCGTTGTAAGTTGTCATACAATATGTGGTTCAAAGTAAAGGTAGGAAGGGAAATCAAAACAAGAAGGATTTCACTTTACAATTTATTAATTTCAAACTGGGACCTTTCTTAAATACGATGCATGTACGGATTGTACGGTAATGATGAAAGCACAACATTTCGGTTCACGAAGATATTGTGAGCAGGGAACAAGACCGGCCCAGTCGCTGGTGCAGGGAAGGCGTGCATCGAGATTGCTGGACGTACAGGCAATTTCACCACTGGTGCTATCACAGGCTCGCAAGGGTCAGCAACTATGGTTGGTTCAGGGATAGGAACGATCGGCATTGGCACAAGTTCTGGTAGTGGCATAGGAACAATCGGCATTGGTACAGGTTTAGGAACTACGTCAGTAATGCAAGGTTCTTCAATGACCATTGGTGCAGGGATTTCTACGCGGACAGGAATTTCTGGGAAGGGCGCTGGGGGAAGCAGAGGGGCAGGCGGGATGGTTAACGGCTTAATAATTGACCCAGGAATAGCCTCAGGAAATACAACCGCCGGAGCTTCAGGGACCAGCATAGCTTGATAGTCAATCCCATTCACCACCGTCTCTGATATATCAGCTCCATGAAACTCGACAATTTCAGGCAAAGCTGGCATCTCTAGCGGCGGCAACACAGGTGCAACAGGAACGCTCACAGCTGACGAAATCGCGACTGGAGCAGGTTCACAGGGCTCCACAATAGGCATCGGTGGTATAGGCTCTGGGATCACAGGTACCGGGAATTTCGGGACCGTGATTGGTGGCAGTATAGGCGCTTCTGGGATCACTATAGGCTCACGTGCTGGCAATTTGATTTCCAATTCAGGCTTGTCGCATTTCTCGACGATTAGCGGTGGGATGTAAGTTGAAGGCTTGATCAGTTGTGGCTTGAAGAGTCCCAAGTTTGGCTGCATGAATTGGCAGATGACGGGCGCTAAAGCAGGGCCGGAGGGACAACCACTTGTGCGGAGATATGGCATTAGGGACATATCGTCGGGCGTGGGTCTTAGCAGTCTTGGCACGAATTGGGCTGACGCTATGGTCGCTCCAAAGACAAACAGCAATACTGTTCTTGAAATCTGAAAGAAATAATAATAATCTTAGTGTAGGATATGACGACACCAATGTGTGAAAATTTTAATCTGTTAAATTGTAATATGCCTAGGACCTAATAGCTGTTTGTTATTTTCCTGGGTTTTTTACGGTTCCGTAGTCAACTAGGAACCCTTATAGTTTCGCCATGTCCGTCTGTCTGTCTGTCTGTCTGTCCGAGGCTTTGCTCCGTGGTCGTTAGTGCTAGAAAGCTGAAATTTGGCATGGATATATAAATCAATAAAGCCGACAAAGTCGTACAATAAAATGTAAAAAAAATTTTTTTGGGTACCTCCCCTACACGTAAAGCGGGGATGAACATTTTTTTTGCTTCAACCCTACAGTGTGGGATATCGTTGGAAAGGTCTTTCAAAACTAAGAGGGGTCTTCAACAAACATTTCTTGATAAAGTAAATATATTCGGAGATAATTGCTCCGAAAGAAAAAAAGAATGGGTCCCCCCCTCTAACTTTTGAACCATAGGTCCAAAAAATATGAAAAAAATCTTGGAAGTAGAGCTTAAGAAAGACATTAAATGAAAACTATAGCGGATATGATCGATTTAGCTGTTTTTGAGTTATCGCAAAAAGTTCCCCTTCATAGTAAAAAGACGTACACCCACAGTTCATCCCTTGGTTAACAATCTACCATACTTTAATCGCCAGTTTAGCTTATTGTGACGGAAGAGTAACTACGGAACCCTACTCTGAGCATGGCCCGACATGCACTTGGCCGGTTTTTTCTTTGTAATGTTAGTACATTAGTCTGTCGTGGCATCACCGAATGGGCTCTACGGCAGACCAGAGCTACAGCGCTATAGAATTGGGTCCATTTCGTGATGCGCACTTTATGTTCTGTTCTTCTGTCTTTGTTGCCTGTACACGATTGTACTTGTTTGTGACTATCTCGAAAAAATGTTTTTTTTTTTTTTATATCTTTGACACAGTAAGGTTTTTTTCAATTAAAAAAGGGAACTTACCATGATCACAGTAGTTTGATGACGGACGGCAATAACTAAGTAACGATTGAAAGTAAAAGTACCCTAATTTATATCTGCATTACTTTTAGTAGTTCCCGTTTCTTGAGAAATTTTGGCTAGCACGTCAAACCTGTGCGCTAATTATTCTTCTATAGTTTTGCGTTAATCACTTTTGAATACGTACCTTCCCCGTTATTTGTTTAAAATAAAAGATATGCGATTAATTACTAAGGTACTTAACAAGTATATTAACGTATTATACTAGCTCTTGAATATTATATACGTTCGTGGAAAAAGGGCTCCGTACATGAAACATATTCAAGTAAAATGAACGGTATAAAATTCAAATATTCAAAATAAATAAAAAAATCTGTATCAAGGCAAAGGCTGTTTCACAAGTCAATACAACATTTACAGTTACATTAACATCATCCAGTGAAATTAAAAATACATGTCGCGACATTCACACATACAACAGCCGTCTACAACTTGACATTGGCAGAATCCATGTTGTTAAAATTGGCGAGGAGTTAAAGCCATTCAGGAAAAAAACCTACAACAGCTAATGCGTGGTTAAACACTACATTATAATAATCTTAAAATAACTAATTACTACAATATAACAGAAATGTATAAGTCTCCATGGCTAATATAATAACACGTAACATTTGGGGATGTAAATAATGTTTTCATCTATAAAATAATAATGTGCGATTAAATAGATATAATGAGTTGACATGTAAAATAACTATATTTTATCAATAAAGTTTTGATTGATTGATTGATGTAAAAGGTCCTAATAAGATTTGGAGGTGTAAAGGCTCTCCGAGCGTTAATATGAAATTATATGAAATAAATATATTAAAAAGCGCTGGTGGCCTAGCGGTAAGAGCGTGGGACTTGCAATCCGGAGGTCGCGGGTTCAAACCCCGGCTCGTACCAATGAGTTTTTAGGAACTTATGTACGAAATATCATTTGTTATTTACCAGTCGCTTTTCGGTGAAGGAAAACATCATGAGGAAACCGGACTATTCCTAACAAGGCCTAGTTTACCCTCTGGGTTGGAAGGTCAGATGGCAGTCGCTTTCGTAAAAACTGGTGCCTACGCCAAATCTTGGGATTAGTTGTCAAGCGGACCCCAGGCTCCCATGAGCCGTAGCAAAATGCCGGGACAACGCGAGGAAGAAGAAGATGAAATAAATATATTAAGCAATCATAAAAATAAAATAAATAAAATATTTACAATGCTAAATACAATATTATATTCAAAAAGATCTGTGCAAGCTGTACCGGGTGTAAAGGTGCCCATCACGCTTTCCGCTTTTTATACTTAATCTACTAATACCTAATGGGAATTCGCAAGTTGAATAAAGTAGGTATTTTGGGAATTACGCACCTACTATGTTTAATTTCTTAAAAAATTTAGATACTTATAAATCGACTTAATTTGCATGCGCATACATGCAAAAATTATAAAAACAAAGATACACTTAGGGTACAAGGTAACTTCATGGAACCCTAATTTCAAGTAATTGTTTCAAATCAGTATAATAACCTTTACATCAATGCGGATGTTTAGGTGGAAGTATGAGTATCGTAATTAGCAGATTATGACACAGTTTTGTATTTAAGCTGACGCTTACATTGTATTTGACAGCAGTCGGCTTTCGAGTTAACTGATCCATCAACATGAATACCGTAAGTACTCTTTATTGATATGATTAGATCTCTATGAGGATAAAAAACAAATCCCGAACGCTTTGTACTAGAGACGAATTCTAAACCTTTGAAAAATGCATTAATCGTTGAGTTTTAGTGTCTCACGTTCATAATTTATTTTTATTTAATTTAACATCGCATCCGCCAAAGGAGCAAAGGTCATCCTCACTTCTTAGATACATGGCACACCAAGAATAAGCGGGCATCTCGCTCGTTTCTTCCTAGAACGTGCGGAATGTGGAATGAATTGCCTCCTGAGGTATTTCCTTTGCGCTACGATATCGACATGGGATTCTTCAAGAAGCGGGTATTTAGGGTTCTCAAGGGTCGGCAACGCTTAAGTGGCTCCTGATGTTGCTTATGTCCATGGGCAACGATGACCGCTTCCCATCAGGCGGCTCGTCTGCTCGTTTGCTGACTATACAACCTTAATTGTGTAATAATACCCTTATTAAATACGTGACAAAGAGAAACTATACCTAACGTGAGAGTTTCGTATATTTTAGCTTAATTTAGATACAATTTATATATCGCCTATTTAATATTCTATATTTAAAATGTTGTCCTCTATATTTTACAGTTCATCATCTTGTCATGCTTAGTCGCCGTCTCCCTAGCCATGGGAGTCCCTCGTAGCCCCCTCGAGGCAGCAGCGGCCCGTCGTGCGCTCCCCGCGCTCCAGCACGAGGAAATCCACGACGAATTCGGGCAGTACGCGCTCCGTTACGTCACGGCCGAGGGCACCGTGGTGTCCGAGCGAGGTCGCCTGATCCCTTCCCCCAGTGGCGGACATGTCCTCGTCACCGAGGGAGAGACCTCGTACATCGGCGACGACGGCAAGACCCACATCACCAAATACAGCGCTGGTCTTGATGGATACAAAGTTGAGGAGTTGACCGCTTGATTTTGCTTTTCAAATTCAGAGCCATCTAAATCACAAACTTATAGTTTACGGTTTTGGACTATGAAATGTAGGCTGGTACAGTGAATAAATGTGTACAGTTCCCAAATGTATTTATTCCTATTGAAATTCCTTATCCTTTCTGCTGTCGCTTAAATATTTTAGCTTACTTACATAATTACAAAAGCGCTGGTGGCCTAGCGGTAAGAGCGTGCGACTTTCTATCCGGAGGTCGCGGGTTCAAACCCCGGCTCGTACCATTGAGTTTTTCGGAATATAAGTACGAAATATCATTTGATATTTACCAGTCGCTTTTCGGCAAAGGAAAACATCTTGAGGAAACCGGACTAATCCCAACAAGTCCTAGTTTTACCCTCTGGGTTGGAAGGTTAGATGGCAGTCGATTTCGTAAAATGTAGTGCCCACGCCAATTTTTGGGATTAGTTGTCAAGCGGACCCCAGGTTCCGATGAGCTGTGGCAATATGCCTGGAAAACGCTAGGAAGAAGACTTACATAATTACAAAAATATACCTAGCTGGTTGACCGGTACACAATGCCTTAAGACATGATGCGTTGTGCAAATGTATGAATAAATATATACCTACCTAATATTATTACAGGAAAGAGGCTACAGGTATTAATGAAAACTAGAACCCATTAAGTACATGACGACATTGATTAATTATTGGTTACTTAGCTACTATGTAAAATTAGCGGCAAGTATAAGTTAAATGTCACTTTTCTACAAATTCATTGCATATTCATCGGCACCCACGTTAAGGTAATGTCTCAAGGAATACTTGTAATTTCGTCATGATCATGATATTTTTCACTACACCAGTTGTTAAAGGCTCTCTTGATTATTCGAAAACTGATGAGAAAGTTGCATTTTATCCACACGTGGGGCAAAGTAAGCTGATGCAAATTTTGAGTAGTTTCCTTAAGTTGGCTGGTAGAATTGACTTTTAAATGATATATATAAAAGTTCTTTTGGATGTAACTTGGTTCGATTTTGTTTGATATTTTACGGTTAGTATTTTCATTGCGTCGGTGTCGTGAAAAATGTTGTGTTTCATTCGGTGGCAAAATTTGTGTGACTCTCGTGCCTTAAAACCCTCGCAACGCTCAAGATTTCAAGATTTTGGAAACTTTCGCTTGCTCGGGTATCAATATTAGCATGAGCGGTTAAATAACAACGTTTCCCAGTTGTCAATCAATCAAATCATTTATTTGTTAGAATACAGTCAAGTGGATGTTATCAAATACATTTCAAAGATCAGTGTATTCAGCCAGCTAACGGACATACAAATCTTATATTCATAAATAAGATTAATCTAATGTATACTACATTATACTAAATTTAATAACTATGCGGAATATGGTTAAAATATCCATTTAAAGAGTAAAAAGCATTTTGTACTAAAAAGTCCAATAAATGTTTCCTAAATACAGGCATTTCAGATTCTCTTATTGAATTGGGTAATTTATTATACAATTTGGGTGTCAGTTTAAAATTACATACCATTTACTTTTTTCAGATGTTACTCTTAACTCTGTGTCTTTTTGGAATTGCAATGGCGGCTCCAATCATTTCGGAAGAACTAGCAACAGCAGAGTCCCGTATAACAGTACCTCCATACATCTCCATAGCATACCCAGCTAAATTCATTCCTGTCACTATGGATATAACGACCATAGCTAAAGAAAATATAGAATTGGTGCCAGAAGCAAAAGAAACAAATGTCGACTCAAAATCTACGAAACTGATTGCTGTCTGTCAAAGAAATCGCGGCATCTCCGATTGGTTCTCTTTTTTACCTTCATTACCATCCTTATCCTCCTTTTTGCCCTCATTACCATCCTTACCATCCATGTCATCGTTATCTTCCATGTTGCCATCGACGTCTTCATTACCCTCCATCTCATTGCCCAATATAACACTTCCTCCTTTAATAAACAACTTGAATTTCTTCCCTTCTTTCACTTATAATAATCCTAAGAATCCTAAAAGTGTGTATAGATCATATTATACAAGTTATCCAGGTGGTGTAATTTTTCAGGTTCCTAGACCGTAATACATACATACATACATACATACATACATATAATCACGCCTATTTCCCGAAGGGGTAGGCAGAGACCACGGATTTCCAATTGCTACGATCCTGACATACCTCTTTCGCTTCCTTCACTTTCATGACATTCCTCATACACGCTCGTGGGTTTAGGGTGCTCTTTACCTGGCCTTTCTTCAGGATTTCCCCGATTTGATCAGAGAAAGACCGTAATAAATAGATATATTTACAATTAGGTAAATTATGTGTTTTGTAAATTGTATTTGTATAAGTATTTATAGTTGGTTTGAATAGTTATGAAATAAAATTCATGCTAGTTCAATACAGAGTTCTTCCTAGTTTATTGTAGTTTTATTTTTGAATTTAATGTAGTATGTGCGTTACCACAAACCTAAAGGTACTTAATGTTTATTTTGAGAAACCCCTATCATAACTTTTGCCAGTCTCGCATTTGCCTATCGGCCTGATTCGAATTTTAAGATACGTCAAATATTACGTCTAGATACGATATGGATCGGATATGTCAGTGTCAAAAGTGACGTTCGTTGAAACAAAAAGTAATATTTGACATAATTATCTTAAAGTTCGAATCGGGCAGTATATATTATGAATTTTGTGTTAATTTTAGCAAAAAGTGGATAAATCAGAAACGTGATCATTTGATCAACAAGAATGTCACTGTCGATACTACTTTCCGACGTATTTCAAACTTTGGTTACCTTCAAGGCAATACAAAATTGATTAAAAATATTTTCACCTCAGCAGCTCGTTCAAAGCCTACTTTCGTCACTCCAAGTGACCTTTTTAGCGCAAAAGCTAAAACAAGCCGGTGCTGACACAACTTAAGCTCAGCAGTTGCAAAGCAAATGGGTACGTTGATACGGGTTTATGGCAGGGTTCCCTTTCTCAAAATATCCTTATTGGGTTTCTTCCCTTAAACAAATGAAAGTAAAATAGAGATGAGATATACTCAGACTCACCCACTTTATTATTTATTTATTTATTTAATCTTTATTGCACAATACATGAAGGTACAAATGGCGGACTTAATGCTTAATCTGGTCAAGTTTAAAAGCCTTGTAAAAAAACACTTACTTGAATTACAAATGCAAATATAAAACAGCGATATATATATATACACTCACACATATTCAAATCCCGTACATCACCAGCTACCTTAATGCACCCAACCACAGTAACAACAGCACAGCAGATGACACATGTAAACAGTTACAATCACACGATACGCTAACCACTTGACTGTAATATTGTAATACAAATAGTTCTTTACGCATTACTGTTGTTTCATAACTGCTCATCATTTTACATAAGTTTTGTTTTCGTTGTAAGTAAAAATGCTTAACGGCTCAGAAAAGATCAACATTTAAATACTTTGTCAGACCTCTACAAAAAGGGGCCAAACTGAAAACCAGCGCTGGACGCCAGTCTAGCATATGCTGAGCTTGGTACCCACAGCCAACATGTCTTGCTAATTTTGATTACCATTTAGTTTAGACAATAAGTTAGTACTTAACCTAGAATAATTTAGTACATACTTAACCTAGACTTTATGTATTGTTTGTATTGTTTTTCTTTGTATCATCATGTTTTGGCAATAAAGTGTTTTTGATTTGATTTGTTTTTGATTTAATGCCACTTTGTCAGTAGAAAAAGGCAAAAGTTCAAATTTTGTATGGGAAGTAAACTCATCAAGCCTGCATTTTTTAAATTTGCCGCCATTTTCTACAGACAAAGCGAGTGTGCCAGAGTATAATTTGTTGTAAACACGCGACAAGCTTTAAATGTCAATTGTTTAGAGGCAAGCTCAACCTTATAATTCAAATACAACCTACTTAATCTTTCCGGTATAACATTGGTTAACTGGTAGAGAATGCCACCCCTTACCGCATGTAATAAAAAATATTTCTAGAAATTTGAACTTTAATAGTTGGCACTAGAGTTGAATATCATATCCGCCATATATGGCTTCGTATGCGGTAAGGGGTTAAGGCATAAAGTCCGCCATTTGTACATTCATGTATTGTGCAATAAAGATTAAAATAAATAAAACCTAAAAAAACTATGCCCCTCGTTTACCGAAGGACCAAGAAATTTGGTAAAGAGCAATATTTAAGAGGATACGAGAGCTGAGATAATATTTTAGGTGAATATATCCGTCTCGATAACGAAAGCGGCTCCTAATACTAGTGCGATAAGGACAACGCCAGGTTAGGCGAAAAATCCTGCATAAAAATCTCATAAACCGATGTTTCGTACTCGACTGTTTCCTCCTCCAAAACTTAACCAAATGTAACGAACTTCTGGGATGTGAATAGTAATGAAATGATCTGTCTGAGACTGTTTTGCTTTTAAGGTTAATTGATGTCAGTTTTGAATCCCATGCTTCTCTTTGCGGCCTAGTAAATTAGGCCTAATTTTTGCAAATATTTGAAGTGCACTAGCGCCTCAAGAAACAAAAATATTAAAAAAGGTAAAACAGTCCAAAACAGATATTAATAATACGCTGTGTTGAAAAAATCATTGCTCTAGCTTCAAAAACCACGGAGGAAACAGTCGAGTAGGTACGTTTGTATGGAGAAATTACCATTCCTGTTGCATCTTAAGAAGCAGAATGCAAAAAAAAATAATAATAATAGGTATCTGGAGCACGATCCGCCATGTTCCTTGGATCATTCGAAAGTGCTGCATGGAATTTGCAGTGAAAAAGTGTGGCATTTTCAAATTTCTATAAAACTATGACGTTTATCACCCCTTCACGTTTTTCTGTTCAAATCGTTGCAAAGTTAGCTTAGACATGCTTAATAATCATAATGATTATCGTTTATTTATTCGTAAGATATAGTTGAAGTAATTTGGTCTTATAATTAAACATATTGTAGAACACTATGTTTTGCCGGTAAACGTACGATTATTATATAATCTTTATCATGCATAATTGTAGAATATAATTAATACAGAATAAAATCATCGAAATACAAGAATTTCGTGCAAATATTAAGCGCTTAACTGGAAAAGAATGACTAAGTCAAAAAAATTGTTAAAATAAACGCTATGCTTATATGGACTCTATAGGGACCGTGCATGAACTATAGGAGCCTGTGGGCTGAAATTCGGCTTTCATTGACATAGAAACCGAAGTTGTTATTTTTACGTTTTTTTGATTAAAATAGGTTATGCCCAGCATTGTTATGGTAACCTATGAATTTTAGACGATTTGGAATGAAAATTGTGGAGTTACGATTTTTTTTCAAAATAAATGTATGGAGCAGGAACAAGAAATCATCATTACTCAAGAACCGCAAAACAAACCGTAATATCCTCGCAGGTGGTTATACTACGAATTATTTGTGTTTTTTTGGCATACTACATATATCCGCCACGGGTGCGGTTTTTTTTTAAAAATCATTAATTATTTTTATGGAAAAAGCACAAAAACCAAATTCAACATTTTAAGATTTTTTTTATTGAAATGGATTTTGCTCAGTGTGTTTATGCTAAGTTATAAGTTTCACACGATTTGAGTTGAAAATGGTAGAGTTATGATTTTTTTTCAAAAAAAATGTATGGAGCCGGAACAAAATATCAAAATATCTCAAGAACCACAACAAATACGGTAATATCCTCGCAGATAGTTATGCTACGAATTATTTGTGATTTTTTGGCATACTACATATATCCGCCACGGGTGCGGTTTTAAAAAAAAAATCATTAATTGTTTTTATGGAAAAAGCACAAAAACCAAATTCAACTATCTGCGAGGATATTACTGTATTTGTTGTGGTTCTTGAGATATTTTGATATTTTGTTCCGGCTCCATACATTTTTTTTGAAAAAAAAATCATAACTCTATCATTTTCAACTCAAATCGTGTGAAACTTATAACTTAGCATAAACACACTGAGCAAAACCCATTTCAATCAAAAAAATCTTAAAATGTTGAATTTGGTTTTTGTGCTTTTTCCATAGAAACAATTAATGATTTAAAAAAAAAACCGCACCCGTGGCGGATATATGTAGTATGCCAAAAAATCACAAATAATTCGTAGTATAACCACCTGCGAGGATATTACGGTTTGTTTTGCGGTTCTTGAGTAATGATGATTTCTTGTTCCTGCTCCATACATTTATTTAAAAAAAAATCGTAACTCCACAATTTTTCATTCCAAATCGTCTAAAATTCATAGGTTACCATAACAATGCTGGGCAAAACCTATTTTAATCAAAAAAACGTAAAAATAACAACTTCGGTTTCTATGTCAATGAAAGCCGAATTTCAGCTCACAGTGAGCCGTCAGATTTTTGGCGCGAGGCGTAAATGTGATGTTTTTAGTTCCGATGTAGCCCACAAGATGGCAGAACGTACTATGCACAAGAAAACACTTGACGTGTAAATGTACATGTTTATGGTTCCGATTCAGGCCACAAGATGGCAGACCCTCCAACGCGCACGGTCCCTATCTAGGTATATTTTGAAAACTGACTGCCAATTATCGCTATTTTTTTACACAAAACGATGCTACGCTTATCCTTTGTTGTGATCTTCTAAGTTTTCCCCTGAATTTAGTTTTTTTTTGCTAGACCTATACTGATAGGTACCTTCTTAAAGTTGCCTGGATGTATACGGAACTTTCTGAGCATAAAAACGACTCGCACTTAGCACGTTGTATTAATATAAATTAATAAGTAATCTCTAATAAGCTATTAATAGTTGCAGCTATCCAAATTTCATTAATCCTAATGAATTAATATGAGTTGTAATGTATCGTGCCTTTAACCGCAAACCTATGAAATCAAATTACAAACTGTTAGTTTTTATTCATTTCGAATGGGTTTAATAATTATACCTACCAATTTTATCTGTATATAAGATGGGTTTTTCTCAGTAACTTCATTACAGTTTCTACTGTACCAAAGTCAAGGTAAGATCTAAAAAATAAATACTAATTATAAAAATAATATTTAAATACACCAACGTGAGGAATATACTAACTGTTAAACATTACAAATAAATTCAAATAAACGTTATTAAATATTTATCATGCAAAATGATCACCTAAAAGTCAATTCTATCAGCCAACATGAGCACACAACTCAAAATTAGCACCAGATTACTTTGCCACACATGTGGATAAACAACAAACACAACATACAACATGTGGATGTGTGTGTAACTTATCCGTTTTTGAATTACAAAGAGAGACATTACGATCTGTGATCGAAAAAATATTTCCCTTTCATTGCACAATTTCAACTCAAAAATAAAGCAAAACAGTAAAAGTAACATCTTAAAAGTAGAGGTAAATGAACGGCCGATTATCGCTAAAAAGAGATCTCTTCCAGACAACTTTAGGGTAGCGGAAACTATTGTACTCGTAATAAACATCTTGTCTTATTAGGTTCAAATATATAAAACATATTTTCTTTTCAGATGTTTCTCCTAGTAGCCCTATGTCTAGTCGCAACCACGCTGGCTGCTCCAGCCATCCCTGATGCACCATTGCTTCCAGCGAAGACGCACATTAAAACAGTTCTGGCCTCCCCATACATCACTTACCCGGACCCATCACGTTTCATGATGATGAAAACCCTGGACATGAGGATCGAACCGGAGCCTAAAGAGGAGTACACTGAGCCAGAGCCGTATGAAGAGCCAAAAGAAGAGCTCCCTGAGCCGATTGAAGAGCCGAAGGAAGAACTCCCTGAACCGTATGAAGAGCCGAAGGAAGAACTCCCTGAACCGTATGAAGAGCCGAAGGAAGAATTCACTGAGATTGAAGAGCCGAAGGAAGAACTCCCTGAGATTATAGAATCAAAGGAAGAATTACTAGAAGAACCAAAAGAGCCCCTATCTGAGCCCCCAAAAAACCCAGAACTCCCCAAACTTGAGACCAAGCCTGAGCCCGTCCTGATCAACCTAGAAGTCCCCAAGCCTCCTTCTTTCGTCTCCAACTTCATCAACGCCTTCCCTAGCTTCAGCAGCATTCCGTCTTACATAAGCAACTGGTTCAGTTCTAGCCCCAAGTCTTCTAAAATTTTGTATTCTCCTATGTACTATACTGGGTACCCGGGTGCTGTGATCGTTGAGGCACCTAATCTTTAACTTTCATGTACCGATCTTGTCATTAGCTGTGCAATAAAATGAATGAACTTTAGTACAAATGACTGTCTTATTTTTTAACGTGTTCTATGTAGAAAGAAAACTAGACGAGCAATAAAAACGAGTCAATAAAGCAAATAAACTTTGAAAAGCATTTCCGTATACGTACAATGTGATCCGTTTGTTTTCGCGTGAGTGTATGAGTAAATACTTACTTAAAATTACACGACCTAGCATATTTTAACCTATAAAAGTATAAAGATTTGCACTATAAAATAATAATCAAATAGTGATTTGAGTACACTATTAAATGGTAATTTAAAATCAATTATGGATACGAATTTAGATTGTGGTGAGAATCGGTACGCTGCAGGATGATACTAAAATTACTAAAAGATAATGTACGGTGGGAGCCAATACCCTGAATTTTTTTAACTACGAATTCCTAATGGTGTGATGATATTACAAATAAACTTAAGACATAAGGGGTTTCGATGTACAAACAGCAACACTCTTGCCTCTATGCCTTTTGTAATAAGGTCCACCGATGGACAGTTAACAGTCTGGGCGATGGTATTTACATTGTTAGTCGTGGTAATTCCTATAACGGTTGCAAATTTTAGGTATCTACGTCAAACGGTCTCTGAGAAAAACGTATATAACCGATTTGCAATACCGAAGTGCTCCTACAAGTGCTCTGTCAACAAAGTTTTGTACCGAGCCCTAAAAAGCACATGGACACATGTCTGATTTAATGGAACAAAAAAATGAACATAATTTTTTTAGGAACATTAAAACTAACCCTCTAGAGCTTGATATTAGTTTAAACAATACGACTGTCGCATTTGTCTATGAAACTAAATTTTTAGGGATATAGGTAGATGAAAATTTAAGTTGGAATAAGCATGTTGATTCTCTTTGTCACAAGCTTAGCAGCTTCGCTAATGCACTTCGAGGACTGGTATGAATTTTCAGTCATCATTTTTGGATTCGCAATTTGGCGAAACTGTGTAGATATACAAAGATTGTTCGTATTGCAAAAAAGGTGCGTCCGTATTTTGAGTGAAATTATGTCTAATCGTGAGACGTGTAGAGAATTATTTAAGCAATTAGGTTTACCCACTCTGTCAGCGTTGTATATTATGGATCTCTGTAAGCTTGTACGGGCGATACCCTGATATATATCGCCGAAAACCATTTAATAGGCTCAATAAAATATTTGCTCATGACGTCCAGGCTCCTGTTGGTAAAACAGCAATGTTTTTGAGATGCCATAGGCACGTTGCGGCAAAAATTTACAACACCTTACCGACCCAAATTAATGTCTTTCGCCTACTGAATTCTTACCTATCTGGTAAAATTGTATTGAGACCAAACAAAATGTTATAAAACTGTAGTAAACTGTAGTAAATTTATGAAATGAAAATGAAATTACTTTCACTTGCTTTTTATACCCTACGCCTTTTAGGTCACGTAATAACTATTGACAAAAAAGAATGAGCGAATATTTTTAGATTGACAAAGATGAGTTGCTTGGACATTTTAGTGAATGTTTAGTTTTAGAAAATTAGGGTGATTTGTAAACTACTTAAGTGATTTTCGTCTACATATTATGGTTAAAGTCATTTGGGTATTTGAGCCCACACTGTATTACTGTTCCACAGCACCTACCCGCACTGTTATTATAATATTCGTAAAATATAATAATATGTAGAGCAGCCTGAAAAATTATACCTTCCGCGTTAAATTGTAACTAGTAGATATTAGGTAAGAGTAATTATTTATATTATTGTCACATTTTTTTAATGAAATATATTTGAATTTATATTTGTAAAAACCCCTTTGTTACGGTCTTAAACTCTTAATGAGCTTACTGTGCTGTGGGACTTAGTCAATTTGCGTAATAATGGCCTATAATACATATTTATTTTCACCAAACCAACTGGTAAAGGTCCTCTTGATTGTTAAACAACTGATGAGAAATTTGCATTTTCAACACACTCGCTCAAAACGACGTTTAACCTTCTACATGACGGCATAGCGAAGCATGATGAAGTCTGGCTCGATGACTTAAAGCAGAAAAGACTTCGGACTGCACAGGAACCATCAACAGATTCGCGCTTCACCTGCGATCTTTGTGGCAGGAAGTGCCGAGCTGCGATTGGGCTTTACAGTCACAGGAAAAGATGTTCCGCACCTCCGATCTCCGACGGCGCACGGACCTCTTCTTCTTCTTCTTAATAACCTGTCGCTGCAACAATCATCTGTCAAGATGCTGTGGCCAATGATGATGATGATAACACCAAAGAGCATATAATCACTACGTTTTAGATAACACTCGTGCTTTTTCGTTATATTATCCGACTGAGTTAAGAAGGTAACTGATTACTAATAATATGCATGGAAACGGAGCCTTCTTAATTTGGTCGAGTAACACATTTTTTTTTTAGGTTTTCAAATGTTAGTTCAAAGAGGTTTAATCACACCAAACATAATTTATAAAAAAGAAATTATCTCGTAAATTACATTAATGACAAAACATAACATTTTATCGATTTGATCTCCATCCATCGAATAGAAATACGAAAATATTAGCTTTTTACATTTTTTTAATTGGCTGTTTGTCGATTTCGTTCGCGCCTTTGCCTTGCGCGCGCATTGAAATCGTGCGTAAAAAAAAAATAACGCGCCAGACATTTTTCGTTTTTAAAACGCCCAGTTTTTATTGGAAAACGTGTTGGTAGCTTACTTCAATGAACTGGTGAATAAGTGCCTACAAGCCCAGCACGCTTTGGTGAATTATTCGATGATAAAACTGTAAGCCAACATTTTGAAAATTTTACTTATACTGTTTTGACAAGGAAGAATCTAATTAATAAGTTTTGTTTTTTCCTCGCAGGTGTGCTGAAAAACGTCGTATGAAACGTGTGTGCATTGGTCATTACCCACATCGGCTTTCTTATTGCGCGCTCGCTTACAGCTCGCGCGCACAATATCGCCTCGTGTGTAATGACCAACTTACCACATTTGTATCATATTGTACTATTTATCCAAAGTGGGGCAAAGTAATCAGATACAAATTCGAGTTTTTTTTTATTACGTTCATTTAGATTTAATAGGTGGTACCTATAATAGGTGGTGGGTTAAGACCCCAAATGACATGGGAAAAGGCTAGGCAAAGAAGAACGTTCATTTAGATTTAATAGGTGGTACCTATAATAGGTGGTGGGTTAAGACCCCAAATGACATGGGAAAAGGCTAGGCAAAGAAGAACGTTCATTTAGATTTAATAGGTGGTACCTATAATAGGTGGTGGGTTAAGACCCCAAATGACATGGGAAAAGGCTAGGCAAAGAAGAACGTTCATTTAGATTTAATTTCGTTAGATTTTTTTGGTATTTCATAGACACTGACATATAAAGTCTGTGTGGAAAGAGAAGAATCGTGGAATGTATGGGGCCCAATACATTCCACGACTCTTCTCTTTCCGAACAGACTCTATGTACTAAGGTCTGTTTTTTATTCCGTAGACTAAAATAACGTTTCATATGTAAGACAGGACATTTCTTAGTACCACATGAAATGTAATTTTAGTCTACGGAATAAAAAAACAGAATACAGACAGGCCAAAGAGTAAAGAAGTATATAGGTAAAGAAGCTCTTGAAGCATTTTGTGGAAACTCATTTGAAAGCGCCATCTCTGCTTCCTTCCCCAACCTAAATATACACAACTATGTATATGCACAACTACATATGCATCCGTACGTGTACTTTCGTCCTACATACCTAATATTAGGTTTACTTGGGCGGTTTAGAATTATTTTTTTTGTTTGGTTTCTTGTAACAAAATTGGTTACAAGAAACCGAACAAAATATTTACTTGTAAACAAAGCGTAGCTACTACGATATTAAAATGTAGGAGTATATTTATTTATTTAAACTTTATTGCACAAAATATATACAACAATGTACAAATGGCGGACTTAATGCCAAATGACAGTCTCTACCAGTCCACCATAGGGCCAAACAGAGATACCTAGAATTGGATTTGGTGATTAAACTCTTTCTATTTAACTTGTATGTAATTTCATGATTTCTATAGTAATCTAAATGTTTATTTATTTATTATTTAATGCATTTCTGTGGAGTATATACCTATATGAGTATATATGTCCTTTACTGAACTTTACAAAACGAGATTACAATTTAGATTACGTAAGTATTTACCATATACGGCCCAATTCGAAGAATAATTAAGACACGTACGAATAATTAAGACAAGTTCTTGCAAATATCTTTAAAAGATAGATATATGGAAGGTAGAGGCAAGGAACAGCATCTCCTTAGGCAGAACTGTTGCAAAAGTGTCCAACTGTCAGCTATAAATAATAGTTTCTTATCTCTCTAGAGTAGCTAAGAACCTAGGCGTTATTGACGGAGTGAAGTGCGCTGTCTATGATATTCTAGGTATTGTGGCGCCACCTATTTATGGTTTTTTGTCGGACACTTTTTGGTATATGGAGATTCTGATCCTTGCCTCTACCTTCCATAGATCGATAGCTAAAGACATGTCAAAAAATTGACGTTTATTTCGATTCCGCTGCGATCCCAATAAAATCTATCTACGATATTTCTAACGTCACAGTTACATTGGTTGCCCGAATCATGCTGCTTCTGTCAATTATACGACAAACAAACGATATCTAAATGAGAACTTATCTAAACCAGAACTTATCGTTATCGTATTTCATTCTTCGAATCGGGCCGATAATCTCGAGACCATGGGGTCCCGGACCTTTGGGAGGCATGCGTGGGGCCGAAGCCAACATCGCAGATGCTCTTTAAGAGAAAGAAATTGTTGAATCTAACGAACGACGGTAATTTTTCTATGAAATTCTATTTCGGGAGAAAGCGATGACTGACGATGTATGCTCCTGCCCCTCGAGCTATACGACCTATTTATTTTTATAAAATGGGGCTTAAACGGATTGTACGTCATTTTATTATTGTTTGTAGTATAAATATAAAAGATGGTTCTTACAGAATGTTATTCCTCCATTGTAAAACAAACACCTACTAGTTTATTTACTTTGAGATTAATATTTAATCTCGAAAATACACCTTAATAATTAAAGCAATCTAAATCTCATCATGTTGCGGTTATGTCATCAGAAAAGATGTTAAATATATAAATATCTTTTACCGCAAAATAAGAAAGCTAGATTTTACTAATTTCATATTTATTGTTTTATAATTATTTTTTACTGATTTTGTCTGTATATAAGGTGTATCTTTCTCAAGATAGTCATAGCAGATTCAGCTGTACAAAAGTCAAGGTAAGGAAAAAAAAAACTATTTATATTAAAAATAACGTTGCATTATCATCATCGCATCGGGCATAATGGATAGGCCTTCCAGGTCCCTGTCTGCACTGCAAATAATTTGATTGATTTATGCTTGTAAGATTAGAGTTTAAAAATTATTCCTCTTTTTCAGATGTTTCTCCTAGCTCTGTGCCTCGTTGGAACCGCTTTGGCTGCCCCAGCCATCCCGGAAGAACCAATCATTCCAGCGGAGTCCCATGTTCTGATGTCTCCTTACATGGCTTACTCGTCGCCAATTCTTCCTCTGAGAACCCTGATGATTGAAACGGAACTTAAGGAAGAGAAAACTGAGCCAAAGGAATTACTTGAAGAGCCCAAAGGACTACCAGAAGCCCCTGAACTCCCTAAACTTGAGGACACTAAGCCGGTTGTGGTCAAACTTGATACCAGCAAGCCTCTCTCGTATTTCACCAACTGGATCAACTCTTTACCTAGCTTCAATCTCCCGTTCATAAGCGGTTTCTTCCCTTCCTCGAATGGTAAAGTTTTGGTGCCATCATACTACCCTGGGTACACTCCATTGATCGTCGAGCCAGCTAAGCTTTAAAGATTTCCACCGATTTATAATAATGTGGTATAATAATTGGAATAAAATTGCAGCTTTTACATGACTATGTTTTTTTAATTTAAAATGTTTTCCTTACTTTTCAAGTCGCCTTAACTAGCATTAAATCATAGCCGCTATAAGTAAAATTGTCTCATGAGATTCATGGGTGCATTCATCATTTAGGAAATGGAATACATTTTAGTATACATTTCATAAAAAAAAGGGTCTCTATTGTTTCCCATTAAGTTTTGAGTCATAATGTATTGTTTGTCCGCATTTTCGTTAGCCATAATTTGTTTTTTCTCAGAAACCCGTAACTTTTCAGTATTGCCATAAAACAAACCTAACCTAACCTAACTTATCGGCAAATGTGACTTTTCTTCAAATTAATCATCAAAGCTGGAATAATTGGAATATACTTGTATTTTTTGAGAACACCTTGCAGATTGGTGCGGCCTGGAAATGAGTTCGACGTGTTGCCTCTCTGTCGCACTTGTAAATTCGTACGTAAGTATGACAGGGAGGCAACACCTCGAACGTGGTTCGCGGTAGGCCCACTGATCCTATTTATGAAGAACGTCGAAAAACTGTAGAATTCTTTATCTCTATCGCTCTTGACATAATATTTGGGCATTTGAGTCAGACCAAGCTAAGACAAAGTGTGGCAATACCATCATTAATATCAAATTTCTATGCAAGTACCTCTGATGTTTGTAATGACACTCCCTCACTTTGTTCTGTTCAAGTCGTTGAAGTTAGCTCGGACGGACTCTAGACTTTGTTTATCGACAATCGGTGTTCAAACTTAGCCCCTCATATTTGGGGGTTTTCTTAAATAAATATTGAAGATCTGATTCTCACAGATCCTGGGGTGGATTCTTAACTTAGAACCACTGAGGTGAAGGGGCGAAGTGCACCTGCCGATTAAGTGCGCCTACCCTTATATATATCTATATTAAAAGTCGGTTCGTAGGCCCCCTCACCTACGAAGTGCCCTTGCCGTCTAAGCGCGTCTACCTTTATTCTATCCTGATGCTAAAAAAATTGTCCCAAAATTTTTTACGAAAATTCTAGTTCACACTATGTCACGTAAGTACATACAAATGAAAAAAAAAATCCTTAGCTCAACGAGGGTGAGTGTTAGGATCGGCAACGCGCATGTAGCTCTTCTGGAATTGCAGGCGTACATAGGCTACGGAGATTGCTTACCATAAGGCGTGCCGTATGCTTGTTTGCCACTGACGTCGTATAAGAACACTAACGTAATGGGACGGACATTTTGGGACATCGTTTTTAATGGTAGGCTGGAGAATGCTGTCGATTCTGAATTCTGAGTAGAATGCGCCCAAAAATGTCCAGATTTGTAAGAATCAGCGATTTAAGTTTTTTTGAAAATGACCAATGAATGATGAAAACAAACACCATGAATTAAAAAAAAATGTTACATGTAAAAATAGTACAACGAATCCATTTCAAAACGATAAGGCTAGTATAGTTACAACGAAATTTTCAATAAATGAGATTTTAACTCCAAAAGAAATTAAGACGCAATTGAAGTATCAGTCGTTTATTAATTTGTTTTTAATGCACATCATTAAGCCAAATCAGCTGGTTTAGAAACCGTCATACCACGGGGACAGGGTGGGCACAGGTGGAGGCGGCATACGACTGGGCGCTGCCGTCGGAACGTTGATGGGGGTCGTAGTTGGGGCTTGAGTTGTCACATCATTCCAGTTGAATCTATGGTTCCCTCTAGGGCTGTGTCGCATAGGTGCCCTTGGAGCAAACGTCGGTGCAAACGTTGGTGCAAAGGTCATCGGCTCAACTGTTGAAGAAAAGCTTTGTACAGAACGACTGCGCATCTCAGGTTCGTGCCATTGGGCTGGCTCCTCCGTAACCACGATCGGCTGCCTGTATTGGTGTTCGTAATTATTTGGTTTGTTAGCCAAGTTGTCCCAATGGGGGAAGGCAGGAGGTGCAGGCACGTTCTTCCAGTTTGAGACTGGTCCGTCATATTTGGGGGCATTTAGCACTGCATTCCACTGCTCTGCGGTGTAAGGGATAGGGTTCTCTGGACGCATTGGGCTCATATCTCCGTTATCGATAGGTACGGGGGTGGTACTAGTCGTTCTAGGTCTGTTCATGTACTTGTGAATGTTTTCTTCCCTCATCTCGACTTGCGCGGGTTGGTCCCTTCTTATTTGCTGGAAGTTGAACACCAGGTTGGTGTCCGGTCCGACTGGATGGTAGCCTGTATTGTCAATCGGGAACGCATTTGTAGCGAATGCCGTTTTGGCCACCAACAGGCAGATTGTTAGACGCAACATTTTGCAGGCAGTCTGGAAAAAAAAGTTACTATGTCAGTTTTAGCACAGACTACATAAAAGTAACTGTTAAGAGTCACACACGAACCCGCCGCAAAAGCCGCTCCCACACAATCTAAGTTACTTCAATTACATGAAACTTGACGTGTTACATGAACGTAACATGTATCTATGTCTGGTAGTTTTCGTTGCTAAAATTTGTTATACAAAGAAAATAGAGAAATTAAAATTGTTGCATGTTAAACGAAAACAAGTAGGTAGCAGACATAGATATGTTATTTGAATGTTCATCTCAAAGTTCATGTTATTTTAGAATGTTATATGTTATTTCGAATTGGCGGCACCTAGGTTCGTGTGTGCAAAATTTACGCTCTCAATTTAAAAAGACTAGCTAGACTGGTCTGTAACTTTGTACTTTCTGTGTTTGACATATGCAGTATGTCTGTAATTAGTTTATGTAGCTTCAGATGCCATAGTTAAAAAATACAGCGAATAAACTTATTACATACATAGATATACCTTATGTTATTGTATGTGCAAAGTTTCATTACAATCCAACAAGTAGTTTTAAAATGAGGACGAAACTTCTTTTGTATGGGAAGGTGAAATTCGGTCGAGATTGCTCCGTACCCCTAGTGTAACTTTGATCGACATCATAACGTGACGAACGCGTTTGCGTTAAGTCTCATTTTGTATAGGATTTTGAGTTTCCAAAACGTCCCGCTTGGCGCGCTCTTTCTAAATCCAATACAAAATGAGACTAAACGCAAACGCGTACGTCACGTTTCGAAATTTACACTAGGGGTACAGAACTCATAATTGGACTCAAAAAGTTATAAAGATAAAGATAGTTTATTATTCAAGTAGGCATATTACAATGCGCTTATGAACGTCAAATAAAGCTACGTCTGCTCGAACCCTACATCTTTGACCCGAGAAGATTGAAATCTCCCCTCAATTATAAAACTGAATCTACTTTTTTCTCTATTTTATTTAGTAAATGACACTACCGTACCTTATCCGCAGCTGCAACAACTGTTCCAGATCACAAATTGATATTGTCTATAAATAGTCTATCACTGTCAAAATAAAACTTGAATTGATCACGTTTGCTTTTTCGTATGCTAATGATAATTATGAATGTTATTTCTTTTTAATTACTGCAGACGAATTGCGAAACTCGTTTATGGAAGCAAGTATCCGTATGCAAAAAAAATATATTTAGAAATATTATGAAAATGTTGCGAACAATATGTTTTAAGTAATAACTTATCATTATTGCGAACGAAATGCGCAAGCTATGAATAACATTGGTACCTGCATTCCATTCGTAATACCTATGTAGGTAGATGCAGCCTTAAAATGCAATTTGCCCTATTTGGTGTGTGCATGGTAGTGGCTACCGCCGTGAAATATTTGTCAAATAAGCTAACGAATGGACGGCTAAAGATGTTTTGTTTGTGGAGATGTAAGTCGACGGATTTGCGGGTATCATGCGGAAGCGGTGGGCCTCTTTACTTAGCCGCTGGCAGGGGAGCGCTAACATTATCATGATAGCGTTTTTGGACGGTGGGACTCCCCTCTGCTGCAGCGGTGGACAAAACTCCATACTGTAGCAAAATAAATAAGTAGGTTAAAATTAGTTTGTAATTCTACTAAGTCTATTTGATAAGTTAAATGTAACAACTAACAACTATGGATTTATATCCGAAATAAAATCCATCGCCGATCAGATTATAAAAAAACAAAAAAAGCTAAACGTCCTAAAACGACGGAGTGGCCAGAGTCGCCGACTTTCTGACCTACCGAGGCGCTGAACGACGAGGCGTCAACAAGGTCTGCCCTCTACCAACCACAACGGAGGAGTCTGATGTCTTGGAAGAAGCTGCAAGTCCTTCCAAGGGCGGGGAGGATGTCAAGGACCGGTCCTACCACGTGAGGCGACAGAGGGGAACGCAGGGCGCGGGGGACGACTCCGGGCCAGAGCCTATACAACCACCATCGCGATCGCGCGCGCGCATCCCTAAAAAATAATCAAATAATAACGTCAGCATGTAACTTTCCGAATAAAATGTTATAAAGAAGAATCTGCATTTTTCCATCACCAACAAAAGTGGCGACCGTGACAGGACGTGCTTGACATGCTAATGCTCAATAGATGCCACCCTGCTATACATGTAGATGTGATAGATATTGACAAGGATTTAAGTTTAAAGATGACAACGGGGACAGAGACGAGCACTCGGACTTTAATTGACCGAGAATGAGCGAAGATCTCCGTTCAGCTAGGGCACAAATGTTGCCTTCTACAGGGTGGGCATACTAAGCAAGACAGCAAAGATGCAAATCATTTGTGCCGTAATTAACGAAACGCTAATGTCTTTCTGTCTGACTAACATTGAGGAGTGATGCAGAGACATTATCATTTCGTTCGCTACGGCGCAAACAATTGGTATCTTGGCTTTCTGGTCAAATCTCTCAATCGATTCTCGTGATTTTTAAAGGCCATAATTAGGTGTTTTTTGTCGATTCAGTTTATATATTTAAGCGCTTTATTGAAGCGCTGGTGGCCTAGCGGCAAGAGCGTGCGACGTGCAATACGGAGGTCGCGGGTTCAAACCCTGGCTCATACCAATGAGTTTTTCGGAACTTATGTACGAAATACCATTTGATATTCACCAGTCGCTTTTCGGTGAAGGAAAACATCGTGAGGAAACCGGACTAATCCCAATAAGGCATAGTTTACCCTCTGGGTTGAAAGGTCAGATGGCAGTCGCTTTCGTAAAAACTAGTGCCTACGTCAATTCTCGGGATTAGTTGCCAAGCGGACCCCAGGCTCCCATGAGCCGTGGCAAAATGCCGGGACAACGCAAGGAAGAAGGAAGGAGTTTATATATTTTTTTCATAATGGCGTAGCGATAGGAGTTTGCGAGGTCTATAGCTAGTGGGGCGACACTCCTCCTTTCGGTTTTCCCGGCACCGTTCGGCTCAGCATTGCTCCGAGCAATTATTAAGGTTGGCACAACTTGACGTCCCTATACGTGCAAGACCACAGATAAGATAACGACTTGAATTTTGACAACCCTAAATGGCCGAAAGTGAAGTGCCATACATTAGAAACGGGCAGCATAATTCGTACCTGAATCGCTGTCAAACTTCGGTTTATTTTTTCTGTATGGTAGTACTATTATATATTCTGTGCTACAGCTCACATTGCCACTATTATTATATGAATGCACATTACAATTAAGTAATCGTTCTTTGGAAATCCTTACTGTGCACTTCGCATTTACCTAGCCAAATAATATATGCTGCTAAACAGGTAGGGAATGTTCCTAATACTGATTTTGTATAACAAGGACTGGGAATTACCGATCCCGGTACTGTTACCAATATTACCATGACGGAAAGGCCACAGGTCCAAAATTCATTCTTGCTTGGCAGTAATTTAGATTCGGAATGTAAATTTAATAGCATAAACATAGAGAAATAAGAATGCATAGAGTGCTGACACCATACATCAGTTTTCTTACAAAAACGCTTATTATTTTCGTTGTCGCCATCTAGCGTCAAGAAGGTGATTTATCAGTACCGCTACTTTGATACTAGATGTCACGTGTTACGAAGAGTATATTGCTCAATTCATATTACAAGCAGGAGATGAAAATAGAGTTCCGGTAAATCGGGTAAATAAAATAAATAAGCTGAAAATTGTTGAGCATTACGGCCCGATTCGAAGAATGAGATACGATAACGATACGTTCTGGTTTAGATAAGTTCTCATTTAGATATCGTTTGTATATCGTATATTTGACAGAAGCAGCTCGATTTGGGCAACCAATGTCACTTTGACGTTAGAAATATCGTAGATATATCATAATGGGATCACAGCGGAATCGAAATAAACGTCAATTTTGACATGTCGTTTAGTTATCGATCTTTTAAAGATCTTTCCAAGGTCTTAAACGTGTCTTAATCATTCTTCGAATCGGGCCGTTAGACTACTATTGTCGCGACATCTATTGTCAAATAGCAGTACTGATGAATCCGCTACTTGACACTAGATGTTGACTACGAAAATAATAAGCGTTTTGGTAAGAAAACTGATGTATGGAGTGAGCAGTTGAGCACTCAATATTTATTTATTTCTCTGTAGCATAAAAATCAAGTTAACGATATGAGGGCTAGCAGAAATGAAACAGATACCTCGTAATTATAATTGTGTAATACTTTTCCATTTTAACAAAAACAATTAGTGACAAACAAATTGCTATTTAATTGGTTAGAATAAATTACATATTCGAGAGCACAGAATCTATGACATGGTAATGTAAATTACTCATATAAGATACTAAAAAAAGTTTTACTGTGCTTTTTTTTTTGCACACGAACACTAGTCAGTAGGTATAAATTAATTCCCGTGTAGTCGCGGCAACAAGTCGCCATTTTGTCTCATCGAGGCCCAATTTGACTCAAGAAAGTAACAGAGGTTTACCATACTTTTGCGATGTCACCGCCTGTCATATTTTGCAATTCAAATTGTTGTCTTATGATACCTAGTTATGTCATCTCCTGATACAATCTTGAGTCAAATAAGTCCTTGACAATTTTCATGGTGTAATGAAGAATTATTGGCCGCGACATAAGACTTGCACCAACATAAATCTAAGTTAATGTGGAGCATCTACAGCCAATATTAAAATTACAGTATTAATTATAGGGGCTTATTATATATTATCTTTTCCATTTTGTGACTGTTTCTATAGGTATTTTCTAGACCTTAATCTTAAAAGAATAAGCTGGAGTTGTGGTTTAATACATTTATAGATTTCACTTACAAATGTTTTTGGATGGATCATGTACTTAACCTTTTGAAAGCCAAGAATACCTAGTCGTCGTTACTAGTCGTGCCCACAGCGCCAAGGACAACTATAGGTGTTATGGCGGACGCTGTCAAAGCAACCTTCACACTTTCGAGTAAGTTCATTAGCTCCCTTGTGCCCGGGAGCTTGGCGTTTAGTGATGTTTGTGTTTATGATATAAAATTTCACTGCTTAAAATTATTAAAATAACTAACTGCATTTTAAATTCTGTATCCTCAGGTCTTGAAATCTTGTTTAGCAGCAAGCTACAATTGAGTGAACATTTATAAACAGTGGTTAAATTAAGTGCGTTTTTTATCTGGATCACTTTTTTAGTCTGAATACATTAACTACCTACACTCGTCCTTTTACAGACAAAATCACCACACATGAGTTCATTGACCTTCACCTTGAGGCGTGGGCATATTCAACGGATAGTCACAATGTCCTTATTTGACTGTTTTATTATCAAGTTAACGGTATTTTTTTTTGTAAATTTTACATAATCCGAAAGAATACTTTTGGAATCGCTGCATTGTTCTCGTTTATCTTATTACTAGGTACTATGTGATTTTCAATAAAATAAATATAGTAGGTACAATGTTTGTGATGGCACTTGCTTGATCTAAATATATTATAAATATTTTGATCAATTATTAACTGTCCATTGAACATACATATATATATCTAAACAATATTTATATTTACACAATTAAGAATATTAAGCGTGCAGTTTCACAATTGAAATGTTATTCTGGATTTTATAATAATCATGTTCATAAAACATAAATTTATATAATTCGTTACACTCATTTTACAAACATATAAGTTATGCTTTAAATAACTTAATTTATGAGCATCATTTTTTTTACATTTTTAAAAACTTAATTATACTTACAAGTAAGATTAATGGCTAAGTGTTCGCGTCGTTCGATAATCGTTTTGTCTCCTTTCATTAGTTACATGTGAACAATACTGATTCATAGTTAATAATTTAATTAGGTAACTATATTTCACTTACAAAGTTTTTTAAGCACACTAATTTATTTTAATGGCCTCGGGTCGTAAGGCGTGGCATCATGGCCGACATATCTATTGTTCTTGCGTACTTGGAACCCTTGCCCCGGCGAGGTGTTGTAGTATATGACTCTGCGGATACCGAACGGGTCTACGTAGCCGAAGCTGCCCGTGCGTTCGTCGGAACCATCGGTTTCCTCCTCATGGTACTGTTTCGGTAGATAATACCGGAACCCGTTTCTCCTAAATGCTACGCCGTCGTAGCCAGGGAATTGAGGAGTGTAGCCATCGCCGACCTGAGCTCCGGCTCTCTGCCTTTGGAGCCAGGCATCCGCGTGTCTATAAGAATTCGGATTGTATATGTCGACTCTTCTGTATGGTGTGCTGTCGCTGGCGTAGTAGCCATCATCGATGCTGTTAGTGTCATATGGGTTTGGAGGTGAGGCTCCGCTTGCGGTTATCGGTGGGACGGTAGGTCTGAAGTCGTAGTGCGGGGTTGTGGTATCGAAAGAGTTTGGCGATACGTGGACGCGAGGTGTTGACGTCGGAAGACGAGCTGTGATTGATACTTCCGAGGGGAAGGGTGGGGCGAATGATGAAGATGGCACTGGGGCTTGGGTGGTGGTGCTGAAGCGAGGGGTGCCTCGATTCACTGGCACCTGTCGGTGGGCTGGTGCAGGTGTTACGCCGAAGCCAGAGTCTGTTGGTGCGGTTTTTGCTATTTTCAGTGATTCCTGAAAGAAACGAAATTATCAGTATAAGTAGTAGTAGTAAACTCTTTTTTTACAAAAATACATTTTAAAAATAACATACAATTAGTAAGAAGTACAAAGGCGGACTTATCCCTTTGAGGGATCTCATCCAGTTAAACTTTCAGAAGATGAGAGGAGGGAGTGAAAAGAGGGTGACAAATGCAGCAAAATGTACATCAACGACAAAGGAAAAAAAAAGATAAAAAATCTCCGGTTGTTTTTTTTATTTCAGGCAGGGAATTTGTATTTTGCTACAGCATTCGTTATGAAAAAATAATTAGTATGGTTAGTTATGATAAATAAAATTAATAATGTGTTAATGGAATTATGTAACATCATACCCCAATTGGTCGGTTTTGTCCAACAAAAACAGTCTTAGATTTATATATTCTGTAGCCTTCATTGTCAGCTATGTAGTCTTGCAGCCTTAGGTAGCCATCTGCACCGACCCATCCAGTCGTACCTGTATGACACAAAACAAAATAAATCCATGCTCCAAATAAGTAGCAAGTCCATAAAAAATAATTGCGTTGTGGGCGTGGTAAGTAAATGTCTCAAAACGAGATCATAGTTTACCATGTGGCCACCCACACTATGTGGTCTTTTCGTCTGTTTTTTTAGTGTTATCACGTGTGATACATTTAAAGACATAGGAAGTGAAGTAGCATACAAATATTATTCAGTTTTAATTGCGTCTTTACTAATTGTTTGAGAGTGGCTGTTCTTGGGCTTACATATGTTAGAATTTAACATTTTAAAGAAATAACCTTATTTTTAGATATTATGTAGATGAAGTGAGAAGAACAAGCTTTATATAATATTATATGCTGGATCAATTGTTGGAATGTCTGTTTGAGTGTATGTGACATCTAAGCCATATCACAACCATATTGGGTTGTCTAAACCCATTGCCTAATACGGCTCTATGATCTCATGTCAGAGAGACGTGACTGGAATTGGTAATTGTATAACGTGTCATTTTTGTCAGATTGTTCTGTGATGATAAAAACAAAGTTCCTATCCCATCGAAAACGGCCAAGCCACATATTTTGACCAAGGTGTAAACTTTGTGAAGTTAGGGCTTGTAGAGTTAGAAGCTTGGCTCTACAAGAGATCTGACAACTTTTTGACAGTGCGAGCCTTATGTTTTATTCTTGGCAACATTTTACATGAAAATGTTTATGATGGGATTCCACTTCTTTTTGTAAGTTGCTTATGACAATCTTCCATCCCTTAATTTAAAGGTTTGGGGGTCTTTTCCTATTAAAAATCCTGAAATAGGTATCTGGCGGATCTATTATAAAATCTGCTTTTTACTGATTCCTCATACAAACTTCAACCACCTTTTCCTCCCCATTTTCGCCTTTACGGGTTATTTTGAGGTTGAAAACTACTTTATATCCTTCCCCATAACAAAAACTATCTACATACCAAAAACTAAATCGATTCAGCGGTTATTGATTCCCGATACAAAATTCAACCTCCCTTTTCACATATAAAGCCTCCCTTTAAAAATATAAAGTTTTTGTTTTTTTTTTTGTTATCTGTGTAGGTACTGATACTACCCTACACACCAAATTTCAGCTTCCTAGGACTTCAGGAGGTACCCTAAGGATTTTGATGATCATCAGTGAGTGAGTGAGTCAGTGACGAAATCGGTTTTTTTTTTAAATTATGGATATAATCGAAATAAAGTATAAGAGCTATGCAATTGAAATTTTTTATGCTTAATAAATCCACTATTGACATTGTATCCCGAGAAGTTTGTTTATCTAGTATAATCCAAACCCAAGTTATGAGGGTTCAAAACAACGACGAAGTGCTTCGAGAATACGTAGGTAGTGCCTTTGCGTTTGGTTTTGCTCATCTTGGCGGGGGCACTACCGTGGCCCCTGCTATATTATTAACTAGAACCAGCCCTTAACCTGCTGAAGTAGCGCTCGTCGACCTCGTATGTATATGTTGATCTGTACTCACCGACAACTGATCCATCTTTCAGCCTGCGCTCCTTCCTGTACTGCCCGTTGTGGGTCTGATAAACGAAGTAGCGCTCGTCTGTATATGTTGATCTGTACTCACCGACAACTGATCCATCTTTCAGCCTGCCCTCCTTCCTGTACTGTCCGTTGTGGATCTGATAAACGAAGTAGCGCTCGTCTGTATATGTTGATCTGTACTCACCGACAACTGATCCATCTTTCAGCCAGCGCTCCTTCCTGTACTGCCCGTTGTGGGTCTGGTAAAGGAAGTAGCGCTCGTCTGTATATGTTGATCTGTACTCACCGACAACTGATCCATCTTTCAGCCTGCGCTCCTTCCTGTACTGTCCGTTGTGGGTCTGGTAAAGGAAGTAGCGCTCGTCATCCTCGTCGGTCTGTATGTGGAACTGGTCCGGATCCTGCTGCGGGCTGTAGCCGTCGAGCGCGGCCAGCGCGCCGCACGCGCATATCTGGAATAAATGAGAATAATAGTTAGTGGTTGTGCAAGGGGGCAAAGTTGTTGCTTAAATCCTCGTGCTAATATCCGTATAGCTGATTCAAAAATTTCAGTGCCAAGGTCTCGTATTCTATAGGTACAAAATGAATCCACCTAGCAGGTTCTTCGCAGCGAATGTGACATGACTTATTTGAATATGTATATATGTCGGCGGCTGATAGTAAGATCAGGCAGATCGTAATGTTCGTGTGTAATATTTTGATGGTAGTCTCATTAAACCAATAGATTGAAGAAGTTTTTACATTCCTTCAGATGCCCGAGGTCTAGGTACGAGGTCCAGGAATAGGCCGTCGACTCCGGGAACGATACAAATACACGTTAACGATATGCCTAGGAAAATGATTATGATTATTACTCCCTGAACAAGATCTCTCTTAGTACTAATAAATGTCAGTGCATAACCTTCACTCGCCGAATCACACCAATAAAATTTTCATATAAACTTAGAGGTACCGTGGTGGAAAGAGTCGAAGTAGTTCGTGATCTGGGAGTAATACTCGACACCAAGATGTCAATGAGGGAACATGTCGACCATATAGTCAACAAAGCGTATCGTAATCTCGGCTTTATGATGAGAACGTGTAAACCATTCTCAGATGTTCTAAGTTTGAAGATAGTATACTATGCATACGTTAGAAGTATTTTAGAATATGCCTCTCCCATATGGTCAGTCAATTACGCCATTCATAAAGATCGTATTGAAAAAATTCAGAGGAAATTTGCGTCACATTTAAATCACAAATTCAAAAAAATTATAGCATCTTCCTCCTACACTGATAAATGTCGACAATATAATCTCTTAACACTAGAAGACAGACGTAAACTTTCAGACATGAGGTTTCTCTTTGATATAATTAATGGTCGCATCGATTGCCCACAACTGTTGTCTGGTCTATCATTTCGAGCCCCAAAGCGTCGCACTAGACATACCGCCCTATTTCATGTTCCTTTTCACGTGACTAAGTATGGTGACAATGCAGTGTTATCTCGAATCCCTCGTTTATATAACATGGAATTCTATTCTGCGGACCCCTTTCTCGGATCTAGGAATAAATATATGAACAATATCTACAAGACACTTTCAGAAAAGTACAAATAAAATTAAAATTAAGATTAAATTATTCACCAGTCTATTTAGCCTGTCCATCGGACACACACAATTATGTATATATAAATATATCATTAAATTTACTTCTATGAGTATTACCATGCAACTCTTCTTTTTTTATTTATGTTTAATATTTCTAATCTACTGATGTAAAGTCATACAATTGTGTAGTATTGACATACCAAAATAAACAATGAACTGCGGATTTATTGAGGCATATGCACTTAAATAAAATGAACAATATCTGTACATACATATAATAACGTCACATCAGATCTTTACGTCTACGAACTTATTGACGTATCCGTCCTGGCTAAAATTTATGTATTTGTATAGAATCATAAACTCATAATTAATGATGAGCATGTTGTGATGAGCACACTGTCTTATTAAAACTGTTTATTATGATAATACTTAGATATGAATTACGTTATTCTAAGTAAAATGTAATTAGTGGATAACTGTCATTGGCCATCTGTTATGTAATCACTCATATGTAAAACTTTTATTTACGGCTGTTGTTGTCCTAAATATCAATAAAAAAAAAAAAAAAATCCCGATCTGCCTGATCTTACGATCGGCCGCCGAAATGTATAAAGACATATTTAGAATTCGTAGAAACCAACAAAATGTAATTCATTTATTTTGATTTTCACTTTGTTGTTTATTTGTTTAAAAGTCTTAGATACCCTTTTATATCCTGAGATAAAGGAAGCCCTTAAATGCCAACTAAGTCATTAATTATCATTATAAAATTTTGATCAATATTAACTCCCCCTCCATACAAATTTGTTTGCTGGGAGGGTTAACTATCTCTGCAGCTGACTGTACGTTAAATATACTTCATAATTTAAGCAGAAGCGACATCTAGAGGCTAATTCTAAACTCTTTAAAATTGCATCTCAATCTGTTATTGATATTTGATTATATCTCGCCCGCCGCTAATAATTGTATTGGCGCGAGATATAAGTACCTTAGTTAACAATACCTTCCCAACAGATAGCCCATTTTCTTACACATCTGTTTTCCAAGTAATATGTACGTTATTGCTACACCGGCCTTCGGGGTTCGGTTAACATCTATTGTTTAGAAGATTACTGATTCCGTCTCTAATTCGTGGCAGCCATTGTTCCTCACAATCCGCCCGAATTTACGGACAACGCGAGCGGACTGAGTAACTGATACATTTTAAACCTTACTGCAAAGAGGTAAGACACACATATGGTCATTTAAGTGTGTTGTTAGCACTGACAAGACATCAGTCTACTCAAGTCTTCTTCAGAGACCTTCGAAGTCTTATTGTTTCCAAGGGACACAGTAAATATATCATTGGTAACGTATAAGGAGCGGTAGTACTGGTTTCATAAATATTAAATATGCAAATTTAAGTAATGTTTATAGCATATTGAGTCACTGCAGTGTTGCAAATGTAGGCTAGATAAATTGACGCAGAATTAATGTTGATTCATTAGTACTTTTGGTTTTGCTCTAGTTTTTGTCCAAACCAAACATTTGGCTAAAATTAAACATGATATTTATGCCGAATCCTAAACTTTGGCTGGACACTACCGAAAATACAGTTTCGGTGCGGTCGAATGGTTCGGTAGTTTCTTGACCGAAATCGAACCTTCAGCTGAAGTATGATTTTTATACCGAATACTTGTAGATAATTATCGAAATGAGGGTCATAATATAGTAAACACCCCTATAATGGAACAGGCACTAGTAATGGGATGGTATAGACAAATCCTGTAAAACCGATGTCGGTGAAATATCGAAAATAGTCCAAGTTTTCCCTTAAATGTCCCATGATTGGTACCGTTCACATAAATAATAATAAATAAATATTTGTGGACAATCAGATCGATCTAGCTGCAAAACAGCAATGGGTACTAGGGGACGATATACATACGTATATAGATATATATATATACATAGAAAATCCCCATAACTCAGGAACAAATGGGGGGAGGGGGCAGCTGAATAGAATAGATATCAAAGTGGTAATAAAAACCAAAACACAAGTTATTCCTAAAAGTTGCTGAGCAAATGTTGGTCAGTTTGTGGAGTACACCCTAGTTTATTTTTAACCGACTTCAAAAAGTATGTATGTTACTCGATATCTCCGAGAATCGTGAACCGATTTTCAAATCTTTTTTTTGAATAGAACGGGTATAACCCCGAGATGGTCCCGTTGGCACCAAGTCGGGGTCTGATGATGGGATCTTGGAGAAATCGAGGGAACTCTTCAAATGTTATAGGTACATGTATGGCGCTTTTGGTAGTTTTTATATGAAGTCGGTTTTATTTTTTGTTAAATAGTTTTTTCATATTGCTCCTGTTACAGGCCACATCAAGTATCAATTATCAATCATACACCAAAGAAAAAGTGACCAAGTCCACCTACCACAAGACAAGCCACCAAAGATCAGCGTAAGCTGAAGTCGCGGGTTCGAACCCCACCTCAGCCACCGGTGGATTTGCGGTGGCAGTGGTGTTAAAACGTAACCAACATGGTGACAGGCAATAAAAATGCTACCGTGCAAAAGTCAGTCGTGCAAGGTCACTTTTTATTTGGTGTATGATATCTATTTCAGTTTATAATTTATATATAGTAGTGACCGAAGAGTTGGAGGCGTCCTCGCACAACCGTATCGGTATTGCGATATAATACAACGAGGAAATGCCGCCAGCATCCTTGGTACAATGCTTCAAGGGCCTATTTTAGATTTAAGCTTATTATAGTAATCCTCCGTATATATCAATGATGTATAAATATGTAAATAAATAAATATTATAGGACATTATTACACAAATTGACTAAGTCCCACAGTAAGCCCAATAAGGCTTGTGTTGAGGGTACTTAAACAACGATATATATAATATATAAATATTTACAAATACTTAAATACATAGAAAACACCCATGACTCAGGAACAAATATCCATGCTCATCACACAAATAAATGTCCTTACACTCCTTACCAGGATTTGAACCCGGGACCATCAGCTTCGTAGGCAGGGACACTATACCCACTAGGCCAAACCGGTCGTCAAATTTAATATTTCTAATCTACTGATGTAAAGTCATACAATTGTGTAGTATTGACATACCAAAATAAACAATGAACTGCGGATTTATTGAGGCATATGCACTTAAATAAAATGAACAATATCTGTACATACATATAATAACGTCACATCAGATCTTTACGTCTACGAACTTATTGACGTATCCGTCCTGGCTAAAATTTATGTATTTGTATAGAATCATAAACTCATAATTAATGATGAGCATGTTGTGATGAGCACACTGTCTTATTAAAACTGTTTATTATGATAATACTTAGATATGAATTACGTTATTCTAAGTAAAATGTAATTAGTGGATAACTGTCATTGGCCATCTGTTATGTAATCACTCATATGTAAAACTTTTATTTACGGCTGTTGTTGTCCTAAATATCAATAAAAAAAAAAAAAAAATCCCGATCTGCCTGATCTTACGATCGGCCGCCGAAATGTATAAAGACATATTTAGAATTCGTAGAAACCAACAAAATGTAATTCATTTATTTTGATTTTCACTTTGTTGTTTATTTGTTTAAAAGTCTTAGATACCCTTTTATATCCTGAGATAAAGGAAGCCCTTAAATGCCAACTAAGTCATTAATTATCATTATAAAATTTTGATCAATATTAACTCCCCCTCCATACAAATTTGTTTGCTGGGAGGGTTAACTATCTCTGCAGCTGACTGTACGTTAAATATACTTCATAATTTAAGCAGAAGCGACATCTAGAGGCTAATTCTAAACTCTTTAAAATTGCATCTCAATCTGTTATTGATATTTGATTATATCTCGCCCGCCGTATATATCAATGATGTATAAATATGTAAATAAATAAATATTATAGGACATTATTACACAAATTGACTAAGTCCCACAGTAAGCCCAATAAGGCTTGTGTTGAGGGTACTTAAACAACGATATATATAATATATAAATATTTACAAATACTTAAATACATAGAAAACACCCATGACTCAGGAACAAATATCCATGCTCATCACACAAATAAATGTCCTTACACTCCTTACCAGGATTTGAACCCGGGACCATCAGCTTCGTAGGCAGGGACACTATACCCACTAGGCCAAACCGGTCGTCAAATTGTTATTGTAAATAAAATATTGATATATAGGTTTCATAAAATAATTTTATTTCTTGGAATTCGCCGTTGCAAAGCAGTGCTGTTCAGTAAGCTTGGTCCGACTAAGTTGGATGTTATTGATGGACTGTTAGTCCTTGGCGCCAACAGTTGTTGCCAACGCTCCCACGAGTCCCACGCCCTGCCCGCGTAGATCTGACACGCTAATCGAGCGCACTAGTGTTGGTATACACTTGAGTCCCTCCAGTCTACCTTTAGGTATCAATTCTGTTTTTAGACTCTGCTTCTTCCTAGCGTTGTCCCGGCACATTGCCGCGGCTCATGGAAGCCTGGGGTCCGCTTGACAACTAATCCCATGATTTGGCGTAGGCACTAGTTTTTACGAAAGCGACGGCCATCTGATCTTCCAACCCAGAGGATAAAACTAGGCCCTGGGATTAGTCTTTAAGTCTGTTTTTAGACTGTTGAGAAAATTGAAACTTGGATTCTTTAATGCGTGTATAGTTGTTAATAGTTATATGAAGTAAGATGCCGCCGCCATACAATCGAAGTTCGAATCGAAGTGGAAAGTTCCATGTGATTTGAGCATATCATTTTAAAATGAGAGGGTAACTTTAGTTAGGCTTTAGGCTTTTTCGATGGCCGGTTCGAGTGACTCGTAAAGATCTCGATTATTAAAAAAAAAATTGAAACATATTGTCATTTTGAGCGCAAATATAAAGACTAGCGCGCGGTTGTTTCATGCGATAAACGCAGCGTTGAACGCATGCGATCACGGAATGTAGGAAAAATGACAATGCGCTTAAACAATATACGGCCATAATAGGCACATTCTTACACAAATTGTATCCATGACTCGGGAACCAATATTTGTGCTCATCAGACAAATAAATGCTCTTACCGGGATTCGAGCCCAGGACTATCGGCTTCATAGGCAGGGTCACTACCCACTAGGACAGATCGGTCGTTAGATTATCGCATTGAAAATTTGTGTGCTGTGCAGCAATCGCGTTTGACGCTGCGTTTATCGCATGAAACAACCGTGGGCTTTAGTTTTTCAATTGCTAGATTTTTATGGCCAATATTTTTGTTGTAGTCTTATTCATTCGTAATTTTATAACTCATTCGTAATTTTATATAATGTATATTTATTTATCCTATGTACCTATCACAACAATTTGTAATGTAAAATCTATCCACGAATGGAAACGATACAAACCCAACAGGGTTTCACGGCACTTTTCTGTTTAGTTCAATGTAAGATGTTTTATAGAATAAATAAATAAAAATATCTTCATGCTACGTGTCCTTTTGTATAAGACGCTCTTCGAAACTCATAGGTACTATGTAGAATAGTAGTAGTAGTATGTACTACTAGTCGAGTCTGCAAATAGACTCGATAAACCTCGCGCAGTTCTCAATGTTCTCATCACTAGCGTCAACCTTGGCTGTGCAATTGTGCTGCAACGGGAACCTTTGTTGCACTAACATTGCACTGCTCTCATTCAATTTGTACCTGTCATTAACTTAATCTCGACCTGTTTGGACACGTTTTATTAATGTTATCTACGAAACATCTTTAGTAAAGAAATCAGTTTTTTAATGCGGTAGAAAAAATGTGATAACTTAATCAAGCGTTATCGATTTTTGAACTTTTTGCCCCGAGCTGTAGGGCTAAGATGGTCGGCGCTATATCATTTGTCACCATGCCTGTCACGTTCTAACAAGTATGTAAGTGCGAAAGTGACGGCCATAGTGAGAAGCGATTAAAATGGAACCATGCTGCCACTGCTGGAAAGTTAAGTAATAAGTGTATATTTTTGATTATTTTTACCTCCTGAGACCCGGAAGCAGTTGTTTTGATATGGTATTTAGAACTATTTGTTATGCAATAAACGTTCAAAATAGATTTTGGAATATGTATGGTCACGTCTAAAAATATCGATACGGACAAAGTGCCAAAAATATGCATACACTACCCTAATATAAGGGTCATAAAGACTTGTATACATATATCTGGCTCTTCGATCGTGTCGATGGTTTAAGACCTACAAATATTTGTACCGGAGGTCTTAGGAGGATAAGTTCCGTTACTTAGAAACTGATAGACAACGCACAGCCTAAATCATATGCTATTTGAACGTTTCTTTTAAAAAATGCCACTTTCATAAATTTTGCATTTTTGTATTAATTTTGTGTTTTTTTCTACTCAGAATCACATTATTCCTATTGTGTTACCATTTCCCCATATACTTTGTATGTCGGTAACAAAAAGGAAAATTTGAATAATGTATGGAAATTTTAGGACACTTTTTCTCTGAAAAGGGCTCGCGATCCTGACTAGAAATAACACAAAAGTGGCAAAAAAGGTCACATATAAAAAAGTGGCAATAAAACGCTCACTTATGCTCCAATCCCTATGGGAGTGAAGATTAGGTTTAAAGTTTTTAGGTCTTTAATTTGAAAACCGCGGGTTCTGTTTATATATAATTAGTAGGAAGCAAACAAAAAAATCAAATTTCGTAATATGCGGCCAGTGTTACAAGAACTGTCAAAAACCAAAAGGATTTGCGTTCCCAGTAATAATCATTTTACGTCATACGTACGTTGCAGTATTACATACATTAAACATGTCGTTTAAGAACAACTTTCAATCACCTAGATTTTAGATTTAAACGACGAAATGTCACACGAATTGGCTAACCTACCTAACAGGTACGCTAAACGATACAGGTGCACTGCTAGATGTACAAAAAATCCTCCAGTAATCTGTGGAAATTAATTGGAACACTTCGAACCAACATAATCTGTGGGTTTTTAATTTCATTGTATGCGAAACTTAATTACTTATTACATTTTGAGTGTATCATGACCTACCAGGTGATTGTTTTTTTTTCTTTTTTTGTTGCTGTACTGTTTGCTTTTTGTATTTATTCTATTAACACTTAGTTTTAAATCTTAAATGTTACTAACCATTATGGACCATTGTCTTTTATTGAAATAAATAAAATTGAAATTGAAATATTTGATATTTATATAATAAATATGTATTTCTTGTAAAGTCTTTATATATCCTAAATTTAAAAAACATTACATGACTATTATTAATATCATCCAAGTCTCAAAATACCTAAATGTCAAAAGTATGTTTCATTAAATGCCGAATTTCCGATGGGACTTCTTCCTTAACATTTTTTTTTTTTTATACTACGTCGGTGGCAAACAAGCATACGGCCCGCCTGATGGTAAGCAGTATCCGTGGCCTATGTACGCCTGCAACTTCAGAGGAGTTACATGCGCGTTGCCGACCCTAAACCCGCCCCCCCTCATTGAGCTCTGGCAACCTTACTCACCGGCAGGAACACAACACTATGAGTAGGGTCTAGTGTTATTTGGCTGCTGTTTTCTGTAAGGTGGAGGTACTTCCCCAGTCGGGCTCTGCTCTAGATCTGGAATGACATCCACTGGCTGTGCCCTACCACACAAAGCGAGATGACATTCACAATGCCCCTACCTCTCTTTTGGACGTAGTTTAAGGACGTACCCGGGTCCCGGGTCATATACTTAACTATGTCTTATGTCTATGTCTTAAGTGCATTGTTACGAGTATAACCTTTGTCTTATTAACAATGATTTTTTTAACAATCTGAATTCCAGACCTTAGCATTGCATAAAATAGCACCCATCAATTTAGGTAACTTGACATATAGTTAATGGCACCACACCGATTTGAAGTTTAGGCATTTCAGGAATGTGGTATTTTGAGAAAAAAAATAGGTATTCTGAGATTCAAGCATTTGGACAACTTTCCTTTTTGAGACCTGGGAATTTTGGTAAACGGGTAAAATGAAAAAAAGGTGCAATGAAACCAAAGTTAAACAAAACTATTAATGTACCAAAAACATATGACGCTGCAGGCGCAATGAAGATTAAATTAGAATTAAATTGGGATTAAATCGGTTGTTGCTGGTACAGTCCCAACACCCATAACCCATAACGAATCATACCTAATGCACTAAAGGCAAATGCATTTTTGATAGCAAATGACTATGTCAAAATATTCTAAGACCCCTATGCCAACCTCTATGTCAATGCGTAAGTTGAGTGGCACTGAAGATATCTGTAACTCCGTATAAGATAAGTGAACTCTAAGGAAAAACTTGCCTCAATAATTCAAGAAAAATGTATGCTCGAATAGATGGCGCTACACCTTTGGCCTGTCCTCGTCTAGATGGCGTCAGTTTGATATTTACAATTTTAAAACATATCAGTGAAAGGACATGGGTCAAAAATAATGTATAAAAAATATATTTATCCATACATACACATATACATTTTCGATATTTTTATACATTTTCATTCTTAGTTTTAATCCTGTGTTAATAGATGGCTGTAAATTTACTGTGACTTCAAAATGTACTGTAACAATAACCCTTTATTCTCTTTGGGGCATGTTAGCATAGATTAGATTGGATTGAATTAGATTATTTTATTTCATGATATAAATTTCTATACAAATTGGCTCAAGCCAAAATTATAAGAATTCACATCACGATCTTCAAAAACTAGAAACTAACATGCATAAATTCCATAAAAAACTATAAAATAATATAATATTTTATCGCCTCAAAAGGATCGTCGTGGTAGAATTAACAAGAAATATAAATATGAAATAGATTAATAAATAAAAAAAATCTTAATTTTAATTAATTAATTTAGTAAATTTTCAAAAAAATATCATAACAAAAATATGACCGTTGTAATAAGGCAGTAAAATTAATAAGCAAAAGCAAAATCCATAAATTCCTTAACAGGGTACATGGGCTTACATCGGTTAAAAGCATCCTATTTTGCCAAACTCTAAGCAACAATACTCGTAATCGACGACACCCACAACGTCCTCTGTAATAGCCAAAGACTATGTTTAAGGAAATGCCCATGTAAATTGATTACGGTTGGTGAATACCTATTGTGCCTTACGGTCTCGTGGAATAACAATGCTCCTCGCTGACGACCTACGGGCTCAGCCTCAGACGTGGGATGGTAACTAAGGCTCTACGCGGAAATATTCTAATTTACCTCGATGTGAAGCCACCAGGAAGATATTTTTTATACCTATTGGAAATCGCTGAAAATATCTATTTAATTTGCCGTTTCTAAACAGAACTGCTACATATTTTGCTTTAACCAATTAGTATTACACGGTGAACTTTGACACAGGTTACCCAATTTTAAACAGGAAGGTACAAGTGCTTGGACTATTTATAAACGTTTCGGAGGTGATCGGAATTAAACATGCTTATAGATAATTATTGGCAACAGATCAGGCATAGCACGCCGAACTTCTTCAAAGATGTAGAGAGTAGACATGTGTCGTTCACGAGTGAGTATTTTAAATGAACTATATCTTTCGATTGAACTCACTCACTAGACCGCGAGCCAGGAACAATTTCCATGACCAATCGCCTCCCGGCTGAAAACTCTTGTTGACGTCAGCTGCCGCTCCGTTGGTGGATTGAGGAATGGCAGCCACCGAAACACGTATAACAAATCATCGCCTCCCGTTTGATATTTTGTCAAATGATAGTTCAGGTGCTGTTGTTCATTAAAAAAATCGTCAGCCGGTTATATCGCGGTGGTAAGAACATCAGCTGGTCGCATGAACATGTAAAAAATAAGCGCTATACCTTTTATGGTAGCAAAAACAAATCATTGAACTTTGCATGTAGCATTTCATCAGGCGTAATCGCCTGAAAAGTCATCAACGGATTACGCAATTTACACATTACGCATACTTTGCCGCACATGAAGTGGTAGGCGCATATTTTTTACATGTTCATTTTAAAACTGACGGTAATTCCACCGCGATAGAACCGGCTGACGGATTTTAAAGTTTAAAACAGCATCTAAACTATCATCTGACAAAGTATCAGCCGGGAGGCGATGACTGACGAAATATGCTCCTGGCCCGCGGTCTACACTCTTCAAATCACTGAAGATTTAACTCGCTCAGTAACTTATCTGTCTCACTCATGAACAATACAGTCTACAGATCCACGGAGCGAAATGAGTGAATGAGTGATAAAAATCTCCGCGAGCGAAAGATATGAATCAATCTTTTCAACTCAGTGAAGCGTTTTTCGCAGCTCTCGTAGAAAGTAATCTGAATTATCTGAAGGATTTTTACAGAGTACGAGTATGTTTGCCGGGTTCTTGGGGTTGGAACCTGCCATAGAAGTCAGAGCGTTTATCAACTAAAGCTGATAAATAATAACAAAATATTTAGATACTTATCATGTTTATTTATATCTATTACGCATAACTTTAAAATTTGAACTAATCGTGATGAACGATTCTACTAAAACGTTAATTGACGTTTTATAGGCACGTGATGTGCGGTCAAATTAGCGAACTAAATGTGTCGAAGTCTAGTCGAAGGTCCCACTCTGTCGCTTACAATAAGGACGAGATTGGCTTGTATTTTTATACGAATAATCAGTCAAACCGTCTTTATGGCAAAGTGGGACTTTTTGCTTGGAAACGACACAAATTCAGGTTAAGGTATAAACTATTAGTAATCTTATTCGGGTATTAAGAGGAAACACTATACGTATAGTCGATATTTACTTACTTATATTACTATTCTACTATTCTGGGAGTCTAAGTAACATGACAATCTTTATATAAAATATCAATGAAAACTTAAATAATGAAATTAATCATAAATTAATTCTGCTGCTACAATATAAAGATGAAGCCATTTTATTCATCGAGTAGGCATAAATTAATACGTAAAAATTGTATAATGCGCTTATGAACGTCAAATAAAGCTACGCTCTAACCTCACACCTCTGACCCGAGAAGATTTAAATCCCTCCTAAATTGTAGGAGGGTATACCAACATGAGACCGGCAAGAAAACGGGGCACACTTTTAAAACATTACATCTTATAACTAACATGTGTAGCTAACATAATTTAAACTTGTGTTTATGTATGTTATGGCTGCAAATACCTAAGGCAAAGGTAAGGTTAAGTGTACATTATGATACATTTAATCATCTTCAAAGAATGCCAGCTAATTAGTATGATATACACGTTTGTGACGCATCGTGATCGTGTCTGTGTGACAAGGCCTTAAAATCGAGCACTTGGTCGTTATGTCACCCACAAGGGCATAGCTAATGTCTGAATTACATTTAAGGTCACCCAGTATGGGGGTAAACAACAGCATATCGAATAATTAGCGATTTGCATAAGAATGAACTGAAGCATTAATCGATTGGTATTAATCTAATGTACTTGCTTGTCTATCTATCTAGGTTAATCATTGGATATTCCAATGCATGTACTTTCTTTGTTGTTTTTTTTTTATTTGTTTGACATTTAGAATTTATTCTAGAAACATTCTAGACTAGTATTTTTTATACATTTTATTTTGTATGACGATATTTTGTGAAATTCTTCGTATTAAATTTGATGTATGAATTCATTAGTATTATATATGGAATAATATTTACATCAATAAATTGCTCTGATAATTAGCTTAAGATAATTATATGCAATACTGTCTTACTATTCATAAGTGCTTGTTGCTAGGTCTACATGAATAAAGTATATTTGAACTGAACTGAATTGTGCTTATCTTGAGAAGAAGCAAATTAATCCCAGATGCCTAACTGCGAAGCTAATAAGCGGTACTTACTACCTTATAAACTATGAAGAGCAGGAGAGCTAAGAATCATTTTATATTGCTTAGGGAAAAATAAACAGTATGAGGAAGACCGATTTCTACCTGACGATGGTGTCTGCCATAGTACAGTCAGCATCAAAAGTAGCGGATCAAATAACGCTTCATAAGTGTCTACCATTCTGTAACAGCTTAACAAAAAGTGATGTTTTTAATATAGAACAACTAAGACTGCAAAATATATACTTTGGAACGTGAATTTTAGAAATTATCTATATTTGGAAAAGTTATCTAAGATGTCAGATGCTTTTGGCGCGTTGTTTCATCAGCTACTATTGCTGCTGACTGTACGTAGTTAATGCTTATATGCTTCATTTATTAGTTTCTTTTGAAATTGATGAGCAATAAATAATATTTGACTTATATGTGTTGTATTGTATTGTATTCTTAACAAGTGTTTTTTCTTGTCCTAGTGTTTTTCGTACCCCACCTGACCTTAGTAAAATAATTATTGAAATAAATTAGTACAATATATATGTAGACTTATAGGTCATGAAACTGTGCACCTTGCAATTCAGCCACTTGTAGTACCAGTCAAATTGATCTTATACTTTGTTTTGTAATTTTCATAGATTAATTTAATATCCTTCGAAATAAAACTTACGTCTTTCACACGTAACATGTGTAAGACGTCATTTGACGGTTTTTTTTTGCGAATACCATTTACGAAGCATTCGTATCGCATTGTGCCTCGCTAGGCATTGAATTATCTGTCATTCAATTGTAAACTTTAATGTAATACGAAATAAGGTCAACAATTGATTGAATTTTCTGATCAAAATTAGTACTAGGTTGAGATTAGTAAGAATCAATGACAGAGGAGACAGAACATTTGCATTCATATGCCTTTTTATGGTCATTAGTTTTGACGGCGTTTCCCTGTTATATATTATCTTTTATGATATAGTTGCCAAACGAACAGACGAATCGCCCGGTGGTAAGCGGTTACCGACGCCCATAGACACCCGAAACAACAGAGGGGTTGTAAGTACGCTCTTTTCTTGAAGGTTTGACGGTCGTATCAGTCCAGAAATACCGAATCCACTTAAAGTTTCAAAACCTTTGAATATCTTTTTTTTAAACTACGTCGGCGGCAAACAAGCATACGGCCCGCCTGATGGTAAGCAGTCTCCGAGGTACCGCTATCTTAATATTTAGTTCCTTTCTCTGTGAACCTTTGGAACCAGCATACATTAAATTTAGAAACCTACGCGTACTGTATACATTAAACTTAGAGGCAGGAAAATTACAGGTTTGTTACAACTATCGGATATTATTGAAACAGAGTAGGCGTCTGCGCAAGGGCAATATGTCAAAATTCATCCGGTGATATTTTTTTATTTTTTATTTTTTTTATTCAGAAACAAAGAGTCTTATACAAAAAGAGTAAATGTAATATTTTAAGTTTAGACCTTAAGTGTCCTTTCGTTATAGAATTTTACAATGAAAAACAGCAAGTAACTAATTAATAAATTACACTAAGGGCCGGTACAGACGGACTGCAACTCGACAGCAACTTGTATGGGAACTGCACGTCGACGTTGCAGTTGGAGTGCAGTCGGCATGCAGTTCCCATACAAGTTGCAGTCGAGTTGCAGTCCGTCTGTACCGGTCCTTAAGGACCATCATTCGACGCAAGAGGCTTAATGAGAGATAATAAGTTACTAATCAAAACATGCAATTCTTGTATTGTAACGATGAAAGTTAATTTCTCATTATGTTAATTGTACCTATTAACGATTTATGTTGTAATTTTGGATTATAGTTGATATTTTGATGATATAAATAGGCATGATTAGCCTAGTCCGACATCAGTCACTTGAGTTGCCTTCAATTGAAGACTTCACCTTTATCCCTCAAAATGAAACTGGTAAGTCACCTTTGAGTATTTGATTGTTATCTTTTGTTTTGAATTCGAATAGGTATTTGCTGCAGCTAACTGCTATGATACATTATTAAATTTCGAGTTAAAAAAAAAAAAATTACATTTGACCATTTTTTTCTATACAATTAGTTAAATGGGTAAATTAAATTCATTATTTATACAGTGCATAGATTAAGTATTAAAATTTTATAATGTTGACTTCAACAAATATGCATTAATAATATAAATTAAATAATAAAATTGTAGATTAATATTAGATATTTTTGAATAAATCATATTTTTTGCGCTTTGTTCGTGGATTCATATTCAGAACCCGTACTCGGAACATAAAGAATAGTTTACCTACTCTGCCCTTACTTATATTGTAGCACACTTATTTTCGTGATTTAATCTGTCTAAAATACGGTTGTTAATCCGAGCAGCTTCGAGTCGGACCAAGATAAACCTGCATGGAATTTTCAATGACAAAGTATGAGCATGTCATCGTTAACGTAAAATTTTCATATGACACTCCCTCACTTTTTTGATTCAAATCGGTGAAACAGACTGACTCTAGCATGGTTTTTACAAACGCGTTAGCGTAGACACATTGTATTTCACTACATTAACTATTAACGAATGCTTTCTCCAGTTCGTAGTAGCCGTCTGCCTGATCGCTGCCGCCGCGGCTGCTCCCGGGAGCCCCGCTGAGACCTCAGCTCGTCGTGCGCTCCCGGCGCTCCAGCACGAGGAGATCCACGACGAGTTCGGGCAGTACGCACTCCGCTACGTCACGGCCGAGGGCACGGTCGTCTCCGAGCGAGGCCGCCTGGTCCCAACTCCTGATGGCAAGGCCTACGTGCTCATCACCGAGGGCGAGACCTCCTTCATCGGTGACGATGGAAAGACCTACGTGACTAAGTATAGCGCCGGCCTGGATGGTACCCGCGTCGAGGGCGCTCACCTCCCTATCCCTGTTGAATCTACCGCATAATAAATTTGCTTGATATTAAAAAATAAGGTTTATTTTCTTCTATCCATGCATTCATTGTAAAAACCACGCGTCTAGAGTATGTAACAATTGCTCTACTCAAGAAAAAGCTATCCTAAATCGTACACATTCTCAATTACTTTTACTAAATATTATAGGAAAGGCAGTCTCAATAAGATGGAAGATGTTTGACGATAGGTAGGCAGTTTTGTTAAATGTTGGCAGTATATTTAGTTCGTATGTAGTAGTGTGTAGGTAACAAACTAAGAAAAAACTGCTTGTACGAGTATATACCTAGTGTGCATCTACATGTGTAGTGGTATTTTGAAACACACGTACTCTGACGGGTGACGACACACAAAGACCAATGCACGATCTACGGTCATATTAATCCAGTATCTCAAAATAACTTTGATTGACATCATCATAAAACTGCTTTTTGCATAAAACCTACACTATGTGCGATAAGGCTTCGGTATATTTTATATTTTAAAGTCTGGCCCAACCAACTATTAAGGAGTGTCAAATTTAGCCAATTATCACTAGACACAAGGTCTTTTCTAGTGATAATTGGCTAAACATGTAAGGCTCAAGCCTAATTTAAGTCATAAATTTTTTCAAAACGTCTTTATTAATCACCTACCTCGGAATGCGGACCACAATGATTACATGCAAATCCATTTAGACATAGCACGTTAATTGACGGCAGTTTTTAATTGATATTTGTTTGAAGTCAGCGTGTGACGAACAAGGTCCTATGAATCATAGCCTTGCCTAGATTTGGTCACCATTTTGTGCATTGTAAAGGTAGTTTTACATGATACATAGAGAAACCTGCTAGCTACTATTGGCAAATTTATGTCACGAACTAACTATCCTATGTTCTTCTCCGGGACTAAATTATCTTTATAGGTATCAAATTTTAACCTAATTGGTTCAGCAGTTTAAGCGCGAGGAAAAATAAAATTTTTTTTTGGTGAGTTCTTAAATTCATCCTTGGGTCCTGGGGACCAATCCTGCCAAAGGAAATGTTTTATTCCTACAACGCCGTATTTCAGGAGCTGCACATTTAGCCACAATCTTGTTTGAGGGAACATATCGATTACTTTTTTTAATAGGGTTGTTTCCAATTTTTTGAAACGCTTGTATTACGTTCTATATTAACTAAAAGTTGCCCTAAAATTCACCTTTTATACTAAAAACGGCTTTAAATATGTTAAATTAACAAAATATATTTTGACAGATGCTTTCGCGCCCAAAACGCTCTTTGAAAATTGTGTGAAGTCACAGTTTACGGTTTGACACATAACTACATACACACGTAGAAGATACGAACTGTCAACTGACATTTGTCATTTGTTGTTTATCGCCTAACGACAGTGTCAATCCGAGAGTTGTGACGTCATCAGAATCTTCAATGACGTGACGTGTGCCAAAACATATTTTAAATTCAATATTTACAAAAATATAGTCATTACAGGTCCCCTAAAAGTAGTTTGACATGTTATTATAATCCAAAATATTTTTTTGGGATACAATTCTGCCCCAAGATTTGTACAACCCTATTTAAACATAAAAATTAAAAAAAAAAACATGACAGCGCACTTCCATCTCGCTCACGCTTACGTTCAGTGGGAGTGAGAGAAAAACACGAACTTACTGGATCTTAACATTACTTTTCACAAGCAGAAGTTAATACGTAACCAAGGTAGTAAATCGTGTAACCTAGTCCTTATACAGAGTTTATGCGCCGCGCCGTGGGCCTTATAAGGAAACGAATTAGGGCTGGCGCAGACGGGTGAATGTGAGCGGCCGATTGGGCGCCGGACGAGCGCCCACGTGTGAATGGGGCTTTACTGTCATGTGACTAACCTCAGGAGTTTGCAAGGTTTTAAAAAGTTTTAAGGACGTCTATATATTTCATTCAAAATATGAGATCGGTTGATATGGTGGTATTTTAGTTTTTGAGTCAGACCAAGATAAGTTAGCAGCGATTATGACAGGCTAGATAGTGCAAGTGTTATTTTAAACGTCAAACTTAATATGGGTAGGCAAACTTAGACGGCAGGCGCACTTCGCCCCCTACGAGTTTTACCTAAGTCAGTAAGGAAGGAAGCAACATGTAAATAAGTTCGGATAAGATGAGTTGAATAAGTAAGTAAATGATTAAGACCTCTAACACTTCATAATAAAAAAATATAGACGGCTGACTTAATACCCTAGCGCATTTTCTACCAGTTAACTATTGGGAAAAACAGAAATAGCGGGTGCTGTGATAAAAAATATATCAGAAAACAGCAACGATTAACAATTCTGATCATTAAGGCGCGGGTAGGGCAAGGCACTCTCCATACAACCTTAGTGCAAGTTTTATTTGTTAGTTTTGACACTATAGCATTTAATTTCATGTTTTGCTTGTATATATTGGATATACGCAGAACTTGAAGGAGAAAATGTTTCGTTATTAAAAAAAAAAAAAGTAAAAAAAAATACATCAAGCCCCTAGCTAACAGAAAAATAAGCATATTTACCAAAAATAATAACTGTAGCGCAAACACAAACGAAGAAAAACGCGCACAAAGTTTGTATGGAAAGAGCTTGCCCTACCCTTCGCCTTAACAACATTATTTACAATGTAAAAAAAATGCAGTCTAACTTGTCTCATCACAGAGAAAGGTCAAGATCAATTTACATGTCTATATTGTAGGATGACTCGTGTGTCTGTCTCTCTGTCTCAGTCAATTTGCTCCGAAACTACTGGACCATTTGTGCTGAAATTTGATAGAAAAAAAGATTAAAAAACTATATCATGTGACACATCAAATGAAAGAGCTTGTTGTGAAGATTAAAAAAAAATATATTAATGAACTAATTTCAAAAATAATAATTTTGAAGTTATTTAAGAAACACAAAATAGAGAGCGAGTCGATCTTAAGAAAAAAAGGAAATTTTGTAAAAAAAATGGCGTGCTTACGGAACCCTTGGGGCGCGAGTCCGACTGGAACTTGGCCGGTTTTTAGGGTCCCGTATCCAAAGGGTAAAACGGGATCCTATTGCGAAGACTCCCACTGTCTGTCTGTCCATCTGTCACCAGGCTGTATCTTATTTCATTTCATTTCATTTCATTTATTCGTTGCAACCATGGTATTACAGATGTTCTTTAAATAGAGTACAATCATGGACCCTACTAGGGCGTAGCAACATTTTTATGTCTAAGTACTTATTTCTAAGGCACTTATGAACCGTGATAGTTGAAATTTACACAGATGATGTATTTCTGTTGCCGCTATAACAAATACTAAAAAGTAATTGTTATAGCGGCAACAAGTGCGAGTCGGACTTGTCCGGTTTTTTTTATAATATCCAACGCTACGCTATTTGATTCAATTAATAAATTTCGATATTCACCAGTGATTGTGTCCGTTCGCCCGGAAAGAAACGAAACTGTAATTAACCGTGAACTTCTCAAATGTAAATGATTGAACTTTGCATTTTTTGCTGACCGTATCAGTAACCTAGAGACACAGCGTGACGTCTTGAACCATCAATTTTTTGCCGCGAATGCATCGGTGTCACTGCCTATTTGGACACAATGGACAAGTCATGTCATTGTTTCTTTTACGGATTCATGTTTTAATCATTTTGATGCGCAATCAAATGAGCGCCTGATATAACTGGAGAACAAATCAAATTATTGTATTAAGAGAATAGTGGATGATAGCTTCTCCGTATAATAAAGAAATATACACCGTGGGCCAATTAAACCCTACAGATATTAAAGGTGTATTCTTGACCGCATTTAGAGACTAAAATGTCATACAAAGTCTCCTGAAATCGATCTCTTTTTAGAGATAATGTTAATTTTTGAGAATTTTTGTTTCTGTTATAACTTAGTGAAAAACGCCTTATTAGCTATGACGCTGCCACTATGTGAATTGGTTTAGACATACCTACTGACAGATATTAAAGTTTTAAAAGGAACTCCCAATTATTATTTTTTATACTACGTCGGTGGCAAACAAGCATACGGCCCGCCTGATGGTAAGCAGTATCCGTAGCCTATGTACGCCTGCAACTCCAGAGGAGTTACATGCGCGTTGCCGACCCTAACCCCCTCCCACCCCTCGTTGGGCTCTGGCAATTTATTCTGTTAATAAAAAAAAAACTTATTCGTCGTAATATTTTTTTCACCAAGGTGTAAAAATAAATAGCGTGTCGTGTGCAGAAATGCAAAAAAAATATTTTCTCGGCAAAAATTTTTTTTTCTGCGAATTTGGCCAAAACGTATATAACATTTTTTGCTTCTTATAACCTCAGGAATGCGTGGTTAAGTTCTGTCCGGTTTAATTGGCCCAACAGGGTGAATATAGATGTCATCCATACATATACTAAAAAAAGTTACCAAACCCTCCGGTGGCAAAGGTCAGTTTATTATGTCAGACGAGCGCCTAATGTTTGTAAATAGCATTAAAAATAAAGCTTCCATGTAGGATTGCTTTTTTCGCACTGGCAACCTTACACCATAAGTCATAACGTATACCACGCATGGCTGCCAATTTACAATGGAAATACACCGATACATAATTATTGTGACAGGAATGCCACGAGCAATGAGATCAGCTGCTTGTTAAGGTACTGATCTAATAACAAATAGCACCGCTTGTCTGATTAGTTTTAATTTATTTTTGGCATCACGAGCCTATAGTATATTGTAAAAACTCATTAGGATATTATAAAAAATATCACGTTTTAATTCGCATAATTTCGTAATTACGTTTAGACTTAGTTTACCAATTACCTACTTTAAATAATTACATGGCTGTTTTTGTTGTTTTAAAGATAAAAAGACTTACCGCTTTATTCATAAAACTTTACGGATCTGATTTAGTTAAATTATGTTTTATCCATTTCTAACAAATACATAAGTCTAAATGACAGATAAGGACAAACGATTCTTAGTTAATTCGGGCCAGTAACGCGTTTATGAGTAAGGCCATAAGACATTATTATGAGTTCTAAAAGCACGCCAGCTTTAACGTTGGGTACTTATTAATGTTTAAAACGTTAGATATGGATTTCTGTAGTACCAAATTAACAAGTAATGTTAAGACGTCAAAGAAAAAATAGAGTTATCAGTACCCCTAGTGTAAATTTTATCGACATCATAACGTGACGAACGCGTTTGCGTTTAGTCTCATTTTGTATAGGATTTTGAGTTTCCAAAACGTCCCGCTTGGCGCGCTCTTTCTAAATCCAATACAAACTGAGACTAAACGCAAACGCGTACGTCACGTTTCAAAATCGAATTTATTTACACTAGGGGTACAGTTTATCTTTACGTAGTAAATCGGTTTCATCATTATTTCCTACAATTCTAAACTTACAATAAGTGTTTTGTAAGAATCTATTTTGAATAAATATATTATGAGTTTGATTATGATTATGATGATGATTCCCGGGAGCAGAATTTGGTAAATATATGGAAATTCCAGGAGCATTCAGAATTATTCTGGAAAATTTTCGGTTATAATGGAAATTTGCTTTTGGAAGGAATTCACTCCTGTAGTAATTCAGACATACTTAGAGACATCATCAGTGATCGGAACTATGGGCGTAAAACTTTAACAAAACTTGTTAAGCGGACATAAAATAGTGCATACAGCCCTAAAAATATTCATGTCCATAGGGATAGGAATAGTATAGTACTTACAGCCATAAAAATATTTACATTCATAGATATTCGAATATTTTTAAGGCTATAAGCACTCTTTTTACGTCCGCTTGATAAGTTTTGTTAAAGTTTTACTCCCATAGTTCCGATCACTGGACATCATGACTTAAGAAGATTAAGTTGCGGAATCCCGGTATATGTTTTGCGTGTTTATCTTTTGTTTTATTTGCCGTGTTGGCAAGTTTTCTTTTCTTAGTCTGGCGGCCTTTTGGCTTTTGGTTAAAATGTTTTTTTTTTTTCTAATAGACTGATAGCCAAATCTGTTGAACAAATTGTAAGTTACTATAGTATGTATCTAAAGGTATTTAAAAGAATATAAACAAATCACAATTAGGTATTTTATTGATCAAATAAATTCTTCAAGTCAATTAATTTAACTCGATGTGCCAAAACTTACAGAATTTTTACTTCGATATATTACTTGCTCAACGTAACAACAGAGATGCTGTAATCCTGCTAGTTTGTTAATAGGAATATATCAGAATAATTTGATTAATCAATAATAATTTAGATGGACACCTCTACCTCGGAGTAGGCTATGATATCATTTTAGATAGGTAGTCATCATTCTCTTAAAGGCGTACGGGATATACCAGTGTTTCATGCAGACGAGCTTTCAAGCAATTGAACCCGGGTATTATTTATTTATTTAATCTTTATTGCACAAAAGAAAAACAATCTTATAGTACAAAAGGCGAACTTAATGCTATAAACATAATACATAACATGGGTATGTCCTTGAACTACGTCCAAAAGAGAGGTATGGGCACTGTGAATGTCATCTCGCTTTGTGTGGTAGGGCACAGCACAGTGGAGGTCATTCCAGATCTAGAGCAGAGCCTAACTGGGGAAGTACATCGACCTTACAGAAAACCGCAGACAAATAACACTAAACCCTACTCATAGTGTTTTGTTCCTGCCGGTGAGAAAGGTTGCCAGAGCTCAACGAGGGTGTGGAGTGTCAGGGTCGGCAACGCGCATGTAACTGCTCTGGAGTTGCCGGCGATCAAAGGCTACGAAGACTGCTTACCATCAGGCGGGCCGTATGCTCGTTTGCCACCGACGTAGTATTAAAAAAAAAACAACAACTACAATAGTTATCGTAGATTCAATACAAAAGATACCTCGGAACTTATCGGATACAGCCGAGTAGGTGACGCCATATCTGTGAACCTATATCTCAATCGAATCGGAATTTGCACTGAAGGTGCTTGCAGCAATGAACTAGGGTCTAAATTCATTACAAAAGACTTTGAACCCTAAAACAATACAAATAAGGCCTACAATGTCAAAGTTTCCGCGTGTCCGGCGACCGTGGGCGCCGCCTACGACCAAGTGGGTGGTAGGGCCGCAAATCCGCATTGCGAGAAATAGGTACCAACCTTGTATGTCATGTTTTAATAGTAATTAATATTCCATAAACAAATAGAAGCTTAATCCATGTAAGGTGCCGAAACACTGTATTCGTGGATGAGCTTCGGTTTTGTCGGACGACGCGAAGCGGAGTCATCGGCAGTTTACTTACGGTATCTCACAGTGGACAGCTGTCAAATGGTATTCAATTTACTTCTAAAAAAAAACCCCATATAATTATAGTATTTTTCAAATTCGATGGATACACTGACAGGAGTGACAGGTGTTATTTTAATACAATTTGCGAGATTTGGCGTTTTTAGGTTATAAATTATATGGAGATGACACCTCTGTCACCATCCATCGAGTTCATAACGTACGTACATTTATACACGGTGTAACACGAGGAACCAGAAAGACTGTAAAGTGCGTGAGCACTTCTGAGTCCATAAGAAGGAAAAAATGTTATATGAGTTAAAGTTAATTTAGCCAAAAAAAATTTTTTTCATACATTTGTATGTATTTGTACATGTACATAAAAAGTTAATGGTAAGGTAAAACTGGCACTGAAAATGATTTTTTTGTAAAACCTAGTTTTTGCAAAGGTTACTTGTAACTTTTTGACATCTACCAATAAGGATATTTAGATTACGCCCTATAATGGCATAATTACCATCAAAAGGCGTTTTGATGTTTTTTTATACGGTATTAACTCTTAAACTAGGCGAAATCCGGAAAAGTTAAAATGACATTTTAGTCTCTAAATGTGATCAAGAATGCACTGTTAAAATCTTTCGGTTTCCTTGAGTTACACCGTGTATGTATTTTTCTCCCAATGCATTTTGCACGTAGCATAATTTCTCAAGTAATAACGTACTTGATATAGCAAATAATTTCGTCAGTTTGTCAAAAATGACTTCCCCCTTTCCCCTGTCCAGCATTGCCAGCTTATTGTTACGTTAAGTGGGTGATTTCATCATAATCTAGGTTAGTGGGTTCTGAAGAGCTTATTATTGGATAACGCGAGTAATGTTGTAATTATTTTACTTGTTGTTAATTAAATTGAGGCAACGTGGGATTATATGATACTTTATCACTGATCGGTCGTATGATGTCATTGAGAATGTTTTGTCGTTTTTTTTTGCGTTTTAATGTGTTGTTAAGTTGTTATGCTATTTTAAGATATTTTTCTTTTTGCTCATCCCCTAGCTAAATGCATACAATTATGAGCATAATAGTTATTATTAATTTTGCATTTCGCACGTCGTGTACTTTACGCAGTTTCTACCTGTGGAAACTTGTTATTGGCTTACTGTTTTTATTTCGAAACCTATTTTGTTACATTAGCTGTATGTTTTCCTAAGAAAAAAAAATACTTGGGTTTTTTAGAGTTTCGTAGTCAACTAGGAACCCTTATAGTTTTGCCATGCCCATCTATGTGTCTGTCTGTCCATCTATCCATCCGAGGCTTTACTCCATGGTTGTTAGTGCTAAAAAGCTACAATTTGGCATGGCATACTTACTACAATGTGATAAAATAGATTAGAGTTCTTTATTTCACGATAAAAATTACACTTTTTTTTTTATACTACGTCGGTAGCAAACAAGCATACGGCCCGCCTGATGGTAAGCAGTTTCCGTAGCCTATGTACGCCTGCAACTCCAGAGGAGTTACATGCGCGTTGCCGACCCTAAACCCCCCCTCCCCCTCGTTGAGCTCTGGCAACCTTAGTCACCGGCAGGAACACAACACTATGAGTAGGGTCTAGTGTTATTTGGCTGCTGTTTTCCGTAAGGTGGAGGTACTTCCCCAGTTCGGCTCTGCTCTAGATCTGGACTGACATCCGCTGTGCTGTGCCCTACCACACAAAGCGAGAGGACATTCACAATGCCTATACCTCTCTTTTGGACGTAGTTTAAGGACGTACCTGGGTACAAAAATTTGCTTCATTCGTCAAAAGTATGTTTATCTTCTCATCATGATCTTACATTACATTATAAATTAAAAATAATAAAATTAAGATTAATTGTGTCTCCCAATAAGGATCGTCATGTGCAAATATGGAAGGTAGAGGCAAGGAACAAAATCTCCGTATACCAAAAAGTGTCCGACAAAAAACCATCAATAGGTGTTGCTACAATACCTGGGCAGAAAGAAAAAAATACTTGAGAAAAAAAATCTAATCATAGACAGCGCACTTCACTCTGCCAATAACGAGATTTGGAACTATTATTTATAGCTGACAGCTGGACACTTTTGCAACAATTCTGCCTAAGGAGTTTCTGTTCCTTGCCTCTACCTTCCATACTCTAGAATATCATTCAGTTGTTTAAATCTTGTACAGTGGCCATCAGATATATCGGAGAGGCCAAGGTGCTCACAAATATCTGAACACGCTTCTATTGTCAAGGCGCTAGAGAGCGTGTTCAGATATTATTGAGCACCTCGAGCGCTCAGATATATCTGATAGCGACTGTACGATTGATTGGTGTTAATAAAATGTCTTGCGGTATGTTTCCTTATATTTTTGATGTCGGATTACATAATTATATGTCAGAGTTTCCGTTTAGAACGGAACTATATGTACGGTCACGTCTGAAAATATCGATACGAAAAAAGTGCCAAAAATATGTATATACGACTTTATTGCCCATATATTAAGGTAGTGTACCTATACATATTTGTGGTAAATTAAACGAAAAACCTTTTTTGTTCTTCAAATACGTTGCAAAATGAACTGGTAATTTTGTAGTTAACTTAATACAGTATTGGAACCTCAATAACATGAAGCTCAAGAATAACGCCAAAAACTTCGTGTTAACGAAGTTTCGTCTTACAGAGGGCACCGACTTAGGGAGGTTCTTTAAGTGTTTCTGTTCATCTTAAAGAGGTTTCGAGTTTATGTATGAAAAATTCGTAAAAGAGAGGTATTTTCGAGTTGCAGAGGTTTGTTAATAAATAAATTCGAGATAGGGGTAACGGTGATAAAACAACACTCCTATCTTATAGAGTTTTAGTGATAACATTAAATTTTTCGTGTTATAGAGGTAAAACTTGTACCGGGTAGTTGTGAAGGGAATTGTTCGTTCCTTCATCTTAATGAGGTTAAATATTTCGAGTTATGGAGATTTTAGGAATGGAAGGAAATGACCATTTATTTCGTGACAGGCGATAAAAACCGGCCAAGTGCGAGTCGGACTCGCGCACCGAGGGTTCCGTACATACCTGTAGGTATATATTATTATATGATGTAACTAACAATTTACGGTTTTCGCAATTTTTCCTTTATCTGTGCTATAAGACGTTGCTTCGTACCAAATTTCAAGATTCTGAGTTCACGGGAAGTACCCTGTAGGTTTTGATTCCCTTGCGAGTGTCGAAAATTTGCGGAAATATGCGGCAGAAACGGCTGTATCTTTTGATTGCGTTGGCTTAGAAGTTTGATTTTTTCACAGCTCCAAGGGACAATAGACCTGAGTAGAGTGATATAAATTCCAGCTTGATTGAAAAGGGTCTTGACAGGCAGACAGACGGTCGGACGGACAACAAAGTGATCCTATAAGGGTTCCGTTTTTTCCTTTCGAGGTACGGAATCCTAAAAATGGAACCATGTTGTGACCACAGGAACGCTTGGATAAAGTCTTTGAGGTTATTAGTGCAATCTTGTATTGGTATGATTTATTTTAGTGCCAATATTTATAAATAAATCTGCAGCGAATCTGCGCCAAATAAGTAAGTACTGTTTCATTCCCATTCCTAGAAAGAAAAATGCCAACTCCTAATAGACATAACTATTTAGTTTTAAACTATGAAATCAATAACGTTAAACAATGTAACAAAGCCTAACTGTTAACGTAGAAAGTTCGCATTGAACTTCAAAGAGTTCACATGTAAAGAAACTCATTAGATCGTTTGGCTAAAGGTATTATGTGCACGCCTCGTACGGTCCTTTGGCATGTCGTTGTTGCGAACGTGCACCATTAAAGATCGTGTCATTTACGAAGACGCGTTCCTTGACTTGTATTGTCATAATAATAAAGGCTAGATTTGATAAATCTGCGCGTTACCGTGGATGACACGAACTACTACTATCAAAGATACATTGATTAACGGCGCGATTCGAACTTGAAAATACGTCAAATATAGGTCTAGATACGATATGGGTCGGATATGTCAGTGTCAAAAGTCACGTTTTTGTTTAAAGAAACGTCACTTTTGACACTGATATATCCGACCCATATAGGGACCGTGCGCGTTGGAGGGTCGGCCATCTTGTGGCCTGAATCGGAATCATAAACATGTACATTTACACATCACGTGTTTTTTTGTGCATAGTAGGTTCTGCCATCTTGTGGGCTACATCGGAACAATAAACATTACATTTACGCCTCGCGCCAAAAATCTGACGGTTCCTGTGCTGCCTCCTACAGTTCATGCACATGCACGCTCCCTATCGTATTTAGGCCTAATAGAATCGGGCCAATTTCGTGCTTACAATTTGGTAAACGAGATGGCGCTGTACAACTCCATAAATTTGCGATGACTCTGCTTGTCAAAAGTTGACTTTTGACAATTGTTACACTTTGAATTGCTGTTGATACCCCAAATAAGTAAAATAAATCAATATCAAAATACGCTTTCAGTTGGTTTTCGTTGAATCCAAAAATCTACCAGGAAAATTGGACTTTCTACGTAGGTAAATCAATCCAATACTTACATAAATCTCTACTCTACACCACATCACAGACTACAATGCTTACATTTTATTGTAATATGCTTATACGTACGCTTGTTTTTGTTTAATAACAACCTGTTTATATTACTTATAATGGTATACGTATAGTAAATTGTCACACTATAAAAATACATGTCAGATACATACAAGTACCTACTTATTTTAAATTGTTTAAGGGCTCCTCTACACGATGGCCCAGCTTAGGCCAGTCTAAGAGACGCAGCTATGCGTTGGAATGAGATAGCAATATCACTTACTCCCTCTAACGCATAAATGCGTCCCTTGGACTGGCCTACGAATGTAAAATAACGATAACAATAAGACTTTCGTGAAGGGAAAGACGAAGACATAAAAGACGTTTCCCTGCTAATTAAATTTCAAGGCAACTATAATTCAAAAGCATTATACATACATAATATATAGTTATCTACTTAAGAGGATATGGGAGTGACCATTTCTCCATACAAACGTACTCGACTCTTTCCTTCGTGGGTTTTGTCTCTAGAGCAATGATTTTTTCAACACAGAGTATTATTATCAATATTTGTGTTGGACTGTATTGCTTTTTCAAATATTTTTGTTATTTGAACCTATAGAGCATTTGAAACATTCACAAAAACCTTCTAATTGACTAGGCCGCAAAGAAAAGCATGGTATTCAATAACTGATATGAATTATACTAAAAAGCAAAACAGTTCGACACACTTAATTTCATTACTATTAAGTTTTTTTTTTTATAATTGGTTATGTTTTGGAGGATTTTTTTTATTTATACATAGAAAACACCCATAACTCAGAGACATCTGTGTCCATCACACAAATAAATGCCCGTACCGGGATTCATAGGCAGGGTCACTGTCCACTAGACTGTGCTCTTTTGAAGAAGCTGCGCCCGTTAGTGCGACGGATTATATTCACATTTAATTCTCAAATCTGAGAAAGGGCTCATATCCTATACCCTCTTAATAATTGCCGAACATGGAAGTTTAATCAAAGTGCAATAAAATAACTTACAATCATGTAAACATACCTATGCAAAATGAAATCAAAATAATTTGCATTTGACACCTTTCACCAATTAACATCAGAAATCATTTATACCTTAGGTCAAGATTTCAAATACAATAAAATCTTATTATACGTCCCACTGCGGGCACAGGCTTCCTCTCATGCGCGAGAGGGCTCGGGCTATAGTCCCCACGCTAGCCCAATGAGGATTGGGGACTTCACCTACACCTTTGAATTTCTTCGCAGATGTATGCAGGTTTCCTCACGATTTTTTCCTTCACCGAAAAGCTAGTGGTAAATATCAAATGATATTTCGCACATCAGTTCCGAAAAACTCATTGGTACGAGCCAGGATTTTTTTTTAAATTTATTTATCAAAAAAATTTGGTACAATATACATTTACATAATATTTCGCCAAACAAAACGTTTATCGGCGAATGTTGCAGTCACTTACAGTTTTTGTGTACCCGATCTTATCTTATGAACTATTTATTTATCTAAGTATTTATGATTATGACTTATTCTAAGTACTATATGTATGTATTTGAATCCGCCAGCTCCGGATTGAAAGTCGGACGTCATATCCACTCGGCTAACACCGCTTCTTCCTTAAAAAAATCTTAGTTCTAATTCGTAAGTAATATTGGTATTAAGTAGACAGTTCTCATGAATCACTTGCCTTACCACTCTAAAAACTATATCTAGGAACGTTTGACATTGATCACATCTAAGGTTGCATTCCCGCACACAGGTATTTGGAATAAAATGTGTATAATTTAAGCGATGACGGAGTTGGAGAAACATTTTCTAATTTCTTAGGTTTAATTTATATTCCTGACACTCTTGGCATTTAAATATTAGTGTCGTTGAGAGCCACTCCTTTAGACCGATGATGTTTTTCCTATATTTATTTAATTTATCTATTTAAGAAGATTTATTAGGATAAACGTGAGTCATCTGTTATGTATTTCATTTGTATTTTTAGTGTCTTTGTTATTGTGATACATAATTGGGTACCCTCTTGTATGAATTCTACAGTGAATTGGTTATTTTATTACTGTCATACTGTGTGATTGATTGAATTAAAAAAATAGGTATCTAAAATATCTAAAAATGTGGTAGATTATTCTAAACCATTTTGTTCGGTTTATGATACGGATCTTGGTCCTAAAATAAAAACGAATATAGGCTAGATATGGCAATGTCAGTCTCAGATGTAACTAATTATTAAATCATACCTAAGGACATTTTCACGTTTAAAATACGAATCTCTATAAATAACTACTTATATAAGAATCAAAGTACACATTTAGGGCTGGTGTTATTGTATTCTTAAAAAAAATACAATTTAAATTCCCGAGTCAAGACGTGATAGAGGTAGGCTATTTGTTCTTCACTCCGATAAGAAGAGGTTCTTGCCTACCTACTTAAGTAAGTTCCTAAGTAGGTTTTTCAGAACTACCGTTCCAAGTTCAAAGAAAGTAAATCAGTGCGAGCTCGGATGTTCCACCGTGTTCCGCCGATAACGAAAGTGACGCACGCGCACAATGTGGTTCTCACGCGACGAAAGCGTCTGACGTAATCGTGCGCATACTCGTGCGCATTGGCCGGGTCCAGTTAGCCAGCGCAACTGTCAAAGCAATATCCGTTTTCAAGGGAATATAATGCAAAACTCTGCGTAGGGGGCGCTACTAGCACAGACTGTCATCAAAGTCATATTTATTCGTAACAAATAATCTGTAAAAATATGTCCAAAAAAAATTACGTCATAGTATATATTCTGCGAAGAAATTCAAAGGTATATTTGAAGTCCCCAATCCGCATTGGGCTAGCGTGGGGACTATAGCCCGAGCCCTCTCGCACATGAGAGGAGGCCTGTGCCCAGCAGTGGGACGTATATAGGCTGAATTATTATTATTTATTATTATAGTATACCTACCTACCTAGACCTACCTATATAGACTTTAGTACCTATATAGACTCAGACCAAGCTAAGTTGGCAGCGATTTTGATAGCCCTGCCTGTGCAAGTGTTAAGTAAACGTCGTTATTTCATAGATGTGTGACGTTTAAAATAACACTTGCACTGTCTAGGCTATCGAAATCGCTGCTAACTTATCCGGGTCTGATTCTAAGCTACTCTATGGCATATGGTTTATGCTAGTGCTGCACTCTGGCGGCAGAACAGTACTCCCCATTGACGACAATTGTGAGGCAGGTCGTTGTTGGGCTGTGTTTATCATGTCTGTAATGTAAGTAGTTATTCGGCCCGATTCGAAGAATGATTTAAGACACGTTTAAGATCTTTAAAAGATCGATAATTAAACGACATGTCAAAATTGACGATTATTTCGATTCCGATGTGATCCCAATAAGATCTACGATATTTCTAACAACAAAGTGACATTGGTAGCCCGAATCGAGGTTATGGAGTGTGGAATTAAGAGGAGTGACATCTCTTATGGTAGAACTGTTGCAAAAGTGTCCAGCTATCAGCTATAAATAGTAGTTCCAAATCTCTCCAGAGTAGCGCTAGAGTAGCTAAGAACCTAGGCGTTATTGACGGAGTGAATTGCGCTGTCTATGATTTGATTTTTTGTTCAAGTACTCTAGGTATTGTAGCGTCACCTATTTAAAGTTTTTTAATGACACTTTTTGGTACATGGAGATTTCGTTCCTTATCTCCACCTTCCGTAATCGAGGTGCTTCTCTCAATTATACGACATATAAACGATATCTAAATGAGAACTTATCTAAACCAGAACTTATCGTTATCGTATCTCATTCTTCGAATCGAGCCGATTGGCTCCTTGTTGTGATTTGAATAACCAACACTGAGTTTAAGATGTATATTATTTAATAAAGAACACCACACGACATTCTCATAACGTAGATGATGTGACAAGAAGAACAAAAGAACAGTACTGTCAACTCTTCAAACAGCTAAAAACTTAAATGAGGTTCATATACTATGAACACATACAAACTCCATGTATTTGCATTGCTGTATTATTCTAACACTCCTGAATGATCATCCAGCGTATTTTGGTCCCAAGTACCTTTTGTGTATTGTGGAGTCAGAGCTCACTTCGCTGGTTTACGCTTATAGTCGTCTGTGCGCGGTAAGCGCCGGTAAGGTTTCGTTACCGTAACTACCATGCGACAATAGAATTAAAATAATGTGAAAATTCAACTTGTTATACGACAAATTGGTGTGGTTTGTGTGCCTTTGGTCTTTGAGATTGTTGTCACTAAAACATAACAAGTAATGGACAATATCTTACTTATTAGCATATTTACTTAAATCTGCGTATAAGTTTAGAAAAATATGACGCTGTGATTTTATAGACAGGTTTTAAGTCTTGAATAAATTTAAAACCACTCGTAGGTCAACATTTATAAAAACTAAATAAAAAAACAAAAGCGAATAACTAGCTATATTAAATAACAAGGTTTTAAAACTGAGTTAAAAAGGGAAGTAGTATTGTCTTCGATTACAGCAATACTTACAATCAGTGCCGGATTAACCATTAAGCAAAATAAGCACTTGCTTAGGGCACCACGTCTAGGGGGGCACCAAAATCGTTGGCAAAAAAAACGAGTAGTTTGTACATGAACCTTTGTGCGTCGTGTATAGGCCACGTAAGCGCGTCTCCAACGCAGGCCCTTGCCCCTACGGAGAGGCCCCATCAGGCTTGCAATATCGTCGTTGCGCTGTCCAAAGCTGATATGTGCTCGATTTTTGATTGACAAATAGTTACCTAGCAACAATAGACATAGGGTATTAATTCATTTAATTAAAATCGCGCACTAATCAGTTTTGGAAAGCGCAACGACGATACTGATTTTTTCCTCATACTTTGCCCATTGGTTCGTGGTTGATTTTTGATTTCCAGTAATTATCCGGCAGTGTTTTCAGATAACTTAGGCCTATTTAATAAGTACAAGGTAGGGTTGCAGCTTACACCAGACGCGAAACCGGTTTTTTTTTTAAGCGCGACCGTTAGCATTTGCACTAAAAGGAAAAGTGGACAAGGAAATAGACCGCTTAGTAAGTCTAAGTGTGTCTATAGCCATCGGTTGTTTCACTAGCGCCCTTCCCGAATATAACATTTTTTTTTCGAGGATCGGTATTTGTCACTCATGCTGCCCGAGCTCTTGCACACCAGATTGATTTGCGACGCACACGGCCAAGCTGCAGAGCCGCGATCATGCGAACTAATTGTCAAAGTTTTATTATAAAAAAACTGATGACGGAATCAAAGGCTAAAGTGCAGGTTTGGGGGCCCACGAAGGTCGAAGCCCAAAAGCATACGGTTTTATTTGAACCAAAGGTAATTAAAAAGTGATGCCACCCAGATTTTTGATTCAGGTTTATTTCAGCTTCGGCGAAGTCGGTCAGTCAGAGGTCAATAACTGTTTAAGTTTAGGTTCTAAGTTACGTTTGGTATCATTTTCGACAAAATCTAAAATGTAGATCATACCAAATTTCATTCAAATAGGTGCAGCGGTTATTGATTCCCCACATAAACTTCCACCCTCCTTTACACATCCTTAGCGATGATTTTTTAGATTAAAACTATCCTGTCCTTTCTTTGGACTAAACTAATTATCTCTATACCAAATTTCAACTAAATTGGTTCAGCGGTTGAAGCGTGAAGAGGAATATTAAAAAAAAATTAAAGTTTACATGTTTCCACTTCGGAATGGTGTCAATGTTAGACCATACTCGTAAATGAGTTCGGCTTTCCCGATTTATACACTACAAAACTTGGTGGCTCCACTTCTTAACTAAATCAACCCTTGGATCCTAACTCCTTGGGGCCAATCCTGCCAAAGGAAATCTTCGGTTCGAAACGCCTATTTCATCGGCTGCAACTAACTCTAATCAAGTCTAATCAAATCCCTTTTGAGCGAGCCAAATGCGGAGCAGCAGGAGTGCCATGATCATATTGGTTCGATTTCGTTAGGTCTTATTCATACTCGGCTTTTTACTTTATGCAAAAGTTAGCCTTAAGCCTCACATAAATTTGGCCATGTGTCCAAATCCAGGCTTTCGTCTCTCGCGGCTGAGCATTATGCCTTGTGTACAATTCGCCATTGGTTTTTTTTTTATAGCGCGCCGCCATCGGACTCTCCGGGCGTCTAACCTTGTGAGGACCTCAGCCTTCGGCCTCATTCACACAATTTGTCAATTCCAAGTTCTGCTTTCTTGCAGCGTGGCCTTTAGCCTCATACGTAAAAGCGCCGATCGGACCGCGCTTTAAGCCTTATGAAGAGCTCAGCTTTCGACTTAGTTTTTTAAGACACTTGGCCATAGATTCTTGCCAGAGCTCGGCCCTGCTGAAGCTCAACCTTAGGCCTCACATGAATGCGCTTCTCAGAAAAACTCTCTTTTCAACCCTGTGTGGTGCTCGACCTTAGTCCTCGCCGCTTACACTGGGTATTTTTTCAGTCACAAAACCCAGCTCTCTCGCAACTCCGCCTTTAGGTCTTGCTCGGAAGCGCCAAGTGGGCACTCCGGATCTTCAACCTTATGAGCATGACCGTTGGATTAGTTTTTTGACTATTGCCACCATTGGTTCAATTCCAAGCACTGCTATCCTGCAATACGGCCTTCGGCCTCGCACGATTGCCCGCCACGGTAGAAACAACTGAGGGTCAACCGCGAACCACGTTCGACGTGTTGTCTCCCTGTCGCACATACGAATGTACAATTGCCTCTGGGCCTCAGTCCTTATGTAACTTTCGGGTTACTTTTGGTCATGTTACTTCTAGGGTTTATTTGTGAAGTGAATCAAAGCAGGTTTTAATCACATAGTTAGCCGGAAAGGCAAGTACACAACAACGTTACTGCTGCAGCACTGTCAATTTCCTTGATAAAATAAGTAATGGATTGAAAATAGAAATTGCAGCAGTAATGCGACCATGGACGTCACTTAGTTTACCAAAAAAAAATCAATGTTGTCAATGTAATCTGGATGAGCCTAGGCAGAGGGGGCACCAAGATCTAGAATGCTTAGGGCATCAAAATTTCTTAATCCGGCACTGCTTACAATCATAAAAGGTTACAGTGGCGGCGCGTCACAAATATTCATAGGGAACCCGGAGCTATTTTTGCTTTCCTTTTCTCCATGAACCGATCGTGAAAGTACTCAACGGGCTGAAATTAGATAAGCCGGTGGGAATCGAGTTCCTTGAACGATCCGCCACTGATAGGTTAATAATCCTATTTCATATGTAGGTAGTTTGCTTAATTGGGTACTTGACACATGTTGAATATTATAACAAAATTTAGCTAAATAGATAAAAAATGAGCCATCCATTATAAAAAACTGGAAATTAAAAAGTCATATTGAGATTATAAAAAAAAAAGTTTTTTTTTTTACTTAAAAAAAAGAAAATAATACCATTCGATTGCTTATATTTTATTGAAAAATAAATTGTATGACAACTATATACATGAACGCAATATTTCAGGGTCAAAATAGCAATATTCTTGATCTTCCATACATTTAGGACAGACTAATGTAATGTGACGTCACATTTTGTTATAGGCGTTTCAATCGTCTAGTGCGAGCGTCAGACTTTAACTCTCATTAGTCATTTCTGACCTTAAATGCCATGAGTCTTATATAGACATTTGATCCTCAGGAAAAATCAAGATCGATTGACATTATTTACAAAAAAAAAAAACTGTTAAGTAGCCAATTATGGACAACTACATGAAGACATTTTTGGCTCTTCCCTTGTCTTTTGAACAGAGATATCAATTATCAATTATTCTTCAAACTAGACAAAAGTAAAGGAAAGCAGAAACGCCAGAAACCGCTACAGTTTATAGATAAAGACTAAACACCTTGTTCAATAGTTTTGACGTTTTTGGGTCAGTAAGTGGACGGCGTCCGGTACAATTCACATAAAGTAGTTTTTGTGCGAACTCGCCTTTCGTTTCATTTCAACTATTGGCTTTACTGCCACACCTACTTTTGTACTATACCTATATAACTACCTGAATTCATATCCTTTTGAATGTTACGTATGAGTTTAACTATTGCTTAAATCGATGTTTTCTAAAATTAGTATTAATTATCATAGCGCTCCTTGCGTGCTAAAATGTGAATCGAAAGCGCTAAAAATGTATGTTTGTTTCTGTTATAGAACGACTGGAGACTGGAGATTTAGTGTTTCGCAATGCACCTGTCAGCTTATCTCTTTACGATGTCAGGTCCGATCGGAAGTCCAATACATTAAGCATGTGGTATACTAGTTACACAACGGTTGTGTAACATGCGACAGTTTGGCATGTGCCGAAAATTTATCCACTTTCTAATTGGAATCTCTGGATAACTCAATAAAACACATCGTTATTCCGTCAGCAATCAGTGTAAAGAGTGATTATTTAACGGTTATTTGTATTCATTACGTCTTAATCACATTAGGTCATCGCCTTATTTTAACGAAGCGCTAAACGTTTGTGAATAAATGCATAGAAAAGTTGACGGTTGAGTGCGCTTAGCTGTCAACTTGTCGTTGCGTCAATGTGTAATCAGGAGCAGTGCACTGCGCAGCATGTGAGCGGATAACATTTTCACCCCGTGTTGAGACAAGTTACCGAATCGGGTCGTGTAAGGGCGACGGAAGGCAGGGTCACTTTCACCCGCGCTGGGAGAGCACGGCCGCCGACGACAACATCGCATTACGTAAACATCGTGACCCGCCTAGAGTTTTTCTTAAAAGGATCCAGTTGTTTGAGCAACGTCCGCGTGGGCTTTCGGCAGTCCTTGCGGATAATGATCATCGAGCACGCATGATTACGAAGCGAATAAAATTTTATAGCACGGCATTTGTAACTTTCAATGCCATACTTTAAACTTTAAACTCTCTTAATAATAACATTAGTTACATTGCAATGGTTATCGCAACATGTTGCTGCTTTCCTGGTTGCTCCAGTTAAATCCATTGCCATAATACAATCAGTGTAGTAAGTGTCCCGAGAGATCGCAACGTCGGGTAATAAATCAAAATGCTTGATGGAGTAATACACCAGGCTATTAGTTTACTAGCGCATTATAGGCATGAATGACAAATGATTATAGTAAGGTCGTTGTTTTGGTTCAACTTCTATCAGTTGCATTATGTTTGAACTAAATACCAAAGATTTTTGAAGCGTTTGAGAAGGAATTTATTGCATTGGTTTCGTTGATCTTCTCCTACATTTACCTTTGTCGTCCTGCAATACCACATGGTACCAAAGACAATTTGATTTCTTTTATACTACGTCGGTGGCAAATAAGCATACGGCCCGCCTGATGATAAGCAGTCTCCGTAGCCTATGTAAGCCTGCAACTACAGAGGAGTAACATGCGCGTTGCCGACTCTAACAACCCTCCCTCCCCTCATTGAGCTTTGGCAACCTTACTCACCGGCAGGAACACAACGTTATGAGTAGGGTCTAGTGTTCTTTGGCTGCGGTTTTCTGTAAGGTGGAGGTACTTTCTCAGTTAGGCTCTGCTCTAGATCTGGAATGACATCCGCTGTGCTGTTCCCTACCACACAAATCAAGATGACATTCACAATACCCACACCTCTCTTGAGGACGTAGTTTAAGGACGTACCCGGGTTCGAAATAGAGGTGGATTGTCAAAGAAAACTTAGTAGCGACCGTAAATTTAATGCCATCTTTCGACACATAATTAAAACATTTAGAACGCAATTTGATTTTGATCCTTATTCTTTCCCTGATTTATGTTAAATTAGTTAAATATCAAAAAGTGGCGCCATCTCATAGAACATAGGCCAAAGGTATGGCGACATCGTTTCGAGCGATGTCTGCATGATGGTACTTACCAATATAACGTGAGTTTAAGATCTGTTAAAGCATATTAAATAACAATAGGTACAATTAAAGTTAAAACAGTTCTGGTATTCTATTAGCTAAACAAAATATGTATGCGAAAATAATGATGAATTGGATTGGAACTACCCAAAAGCCGGATCCTGTTGTTTTGGGTAACACAAAACATGTATTTTACTCATACCAACATGAATGACATAGCACACCTTTTGATACTTCTGACCAGACTTCTCATCATAAAGATGAAACAATACAATGTATAACTAAATACCTTGTCCAGTAATTGGTCACCTTCATTTTAATTACCGGGTTTCTTATCTCGCGGTCATAACTGACATTGGATTGATGTGATATGTGTGTTTATCATTAGTTCTGTATGACATTGATGTAGACATTCTCACTTCGAGAATAAGGCCTTGCATCGCAGATGTGTGGTTTAGGTGTGGTTTGACACTTTATTACCTGTGTTAATCTAGATGACCTTTAGTAAATTTCGCAAATATTAGATACATAGCATTTATTGGTAAAAAATAATATTTTACATGTCATAACTTGACATTGACTTGATTTCTAGTAGCAAAAAAATACATTAATTTTATTTAAAATATTTTAACCGATTACCACAATGATGGGTACAGTACACTTCGGAAAAGTGTTCATTTCTAACGTATAATAATGGCGCTATTAATAACGTTTGTCAAATATAACAAACCGTATATCACTATATCCATTGCCCCTATTCTTCATTTTGATATTTTCTGTTTGTTAGAAAGAGTCAAAATTAAACAAAGGTTGCTAAGTTTTATGAAAACGAAGGGGTTTTAAGCTTTTATTTCAGGTATTTTATATCTTTCGGGATATGGATTTTAATACTAATAGACAAGGAGTTAAAGAGAAACCTCTATTTTAATTTAGTATTTGATTTCAAACCTTACATGTTTAAGTCTAGATCATCATCATCATCTCAGCCATAAGACGTCCACTGCTGGACATAGGCCTCCCCCTTGGACCTCCACATGTACCGGTTGGAAGCGACCCACATCCAGCGTCTTCCGGCGACCTTAATAAGGTCGTCTGTCCATCTTGTGGGGCTGTAAGTCTAGATATTACGTTTATAATATTAAACATGTTGAAAGAAATATTATAACTTGTTTATTCTTATAAACGAAAATATATATTGACATAATCATCACGTAATCAGCGTCTCATGCATGTCAAGTGTCTGACATTTAGGTTGCTTCTGTTCGAACGAGTCGGTGATAGGAAACATGGCTTCTCCCGGACATGGGCAACATTTTAATTATAAGTTAACATACTTAAGATATATTATGGATTGCTCCAAACGTGTCTGTTATCTAACTATTGCTCACTTAATACGGGTGTATTCAAGTGAGCAATCATCGTTAATTACATGGCGATGATTAACTTTGTCGGTATTTATTCGGTTTGTTTTTTGGTAGATTAAGTGAATCATCAATGTATTTAGCACGTGGCAAAAAATGTTAAGCAAGTAGATTATTTATGACCGATTTGTAATCGATTATTTATTTAGAAAAAAATGATTTACCTGTTTCTTTAAAGGAATGTGATTGGGTTGGTATAAAAACCACTGGTTCTCAAAATGACCGGTTCTGCATGAGGACGAGATTGCAAAACGATCACAATTGCAGAAAGCCTGTATCTAAGAGGGCCAGTTGAGTAGTGCTCTTATGACGTAAGTATTGTGTAATGCAATTTTCAATGTCACATTTTTCGCTTGAATTGTTCAAAAAGTGTTTTCTTTCAATGTGTATGAATCACGTTGTTATGCCGTATTGTTATGTATCATATCAGCGTGTAGGTATATTCGGGGGCGCAGCTAAATTACGTCTGTCATGTTTCGATCCAAACGTGGGTACTTCTGGGACCTTGCATACAAAATTAATCCATTGTGAGCGATCCTTGGTTAGGCGTTTGCCAGATATATCAGGTACAGCGAAGGTCGACTATTATTTTACGTACTTAATTTTTTTCCGTGTAAGGTGTTGGGATTTAATTTTAATTAGCCGTGAGCTTTAATCGCGGGGCAAAACATCGGCGCAAAAAAGGTCGTCATATTTAATAATGGTTGGTTAATTGCGTGAGTTTGATGGATTGTTATGGCTGTTGTGTCACTCGCAATTTAGATTCGTTTTTTCCATTGTGTGTATCAAGCGACTGTTTGTTTAAGGGTCGATTTTATAAAGCTACAGTATCTCGACATTTTCGTAAAATATTATAATTACATACGCTGTAATAGGCAAACGTTTGGAATAGCAAAGCCCTCTGGTAAGGGGCTTAAGAGGAAATAGTGGTAATTTTTCCACAGACTCGTTCTCGATAGTTTCCTCTCTGGTTTTTGGATCTAGAAGAATATTTTTTTATATGAGTTCAATATTACCAGTGTCTGTACATTATGCTTTTTAATATTATTGTTTTTTATACAGGGTTACTTCAAACATCGCTAAAAACGTCCAAATAAATGCGCGGTAAACAGACGCCTAGTATACAAAATCGGCAACAATAAACGCAAAAATCAAAACGGCCAGACACAGACGATTTCTTTCTAATTCCGTTCTGAATTAGTTAAGTTTTGTAGGAGGAAATCGAGAACCTCGATTGCTGAGATTTTCACTACAGGATTTTTCGCCTAAGCTGCAGTTGACCTTATTGAACTAATTTGAGGAGCCACCCTCGTCAACGCGACGAAGATATTCACCTAAAATTCTCAAATCTGAGAAGGCGCTCAGCTGATATTTCCTCTTAAAGGGGGGTGTGTCGCAGTGGCGCCTAAGCTATAAGTTTAAATGTTAAACCGGTGACACACTGGTGATCATCATTGTCAAACAAGTTTCACTAGCAACAGTGCTACCTGTTTGCATCACAAAGTATATAAGTTATCGCAATATACTACATTATTTAATGGGTACATATGGTGTTTGAAGTTGCAGGTTTGGATAGAGAGAGAGAGTTGTAGTAGGTGGCGATCACAATAGATCAGGAATGGTCGCAGTGATATTTGGGCTGTAGAGCCTTACATAGCCCCTGACAAAGAAGAAGAAGATGGTGCACTAACGACAGTAATGACTTTAAGTTTTTTAAGTTTTCAGAAAATTATACTTAATCTTCACTTCCACATAGTGACGCGCTGAAAAAAACCGGGCATATGTGCTAGTCGGACTCGCGCACGAAGGGTATTTATAAAAACGGCAAAAAAATATGTTTGTTGTATGGGATATTTATTTTATACTGTTTTTAGTATTTGTTGTTACAGCGGCAACAGAAATACATCATCTGTGAAAATTTCAACTGTCTACCTATCACGGTTCATGAGTTACAGCCTGGTGACAGACGGACGGACAGAGAAGTCTCAGTAATAGGGTCCTGTTTGACCCTTTGGGTACGGAACCCTAAAAATAGCCATGCCAACATAAGTAAGCAATTATGTGAGGTACATAGTGGGAGTCGGTGGGATTTTATCAATATTATTCGGTGATGACTCACACTAGAACGGTATTAGTTCAGACCGGGCGAACTTCGTTTTCTATGATGGCTGATCAGTGATCGCGTGATATTTCTATAGAAAACGACGTATCAGCGTGAGCTAGTTCTGAGGGTCTTAGCGTGAGTCATCCTTAAATATTCTGCTTCTGCCAAAGCACTGAGATCCAAAAGTCATTGTAATTTTAGTAGTTTGAAGTTGCCGGTACTAACTAGATACTTCTGTGCTTCGAAAACCTATGATCTTGTTTGATTATTTCTTGCGTACAAACTAATATAAATTCTTAGGAGTATTCGAAAAAGCTTCCTTCGGTCAACCAGGAAACTGCAAAATGAGAAGTTCATCTTCTATTCTACCTATAACTGCAGTAGCAGCATGATTCCATTTTTATCACTTGTCACTATGCCCCTCACTTTCACGCTTATATATTTGTTAGAACGTGACAGGCATGGTGACAAATGATAAAGAACCGACCATCGTAGTCCTACTGTTCACTTGCAGTGGTAATCCTTTGAGTTACCACATGACTCTACTTTTTAATATCCTCTTTTTTAAATCATACAGCATTTATGTAGACCTGTAGAGGAATGTAGATGCCTTTTTTATTTGATTCTTCCATCTCATTTGAGATTTGCGCCAAAATCTGATGCCTTCGACTTGGCTTTGTATTATTGGACACTAATGGTTCAATGGTTCGCATCTTCGGCGAGTTATATATATATAATAATAATAATTTAGCCCATATACGTCCCACTGCTGGGCACAGGCCTCCTCTCATGCGCGAGAAGGCTCGGGCTATAGTCCCCACGCTAGCCCAATGCGGATTGGGAACTTCACATACACCTTTGAACTTCTTCGCAGATGTATGCAGGTTTCCTTACGATGTTTTCCTTCACCGAAAAGCTAGTGGTAAATATCAGATGATATTTCGTACATAAGTTCCGAAAAACTCATTGGTACGAGCCAGGATTTGAACCCACGACCTCCGGATTGAAAGTCGGACGTCATATCCACTCGGCCACCACCGCGGCGAGTTATATATGACCAAAAACTGGAAAACACAAGTTTGTACTTAGCTCGATAGTCACTCACGATAAATTGTTGGCATTTGCGTAAATAATTTCGGCTAGACATGGCATGACACGCAGTCACGGTGGTGGGATGTCGCGTGTCTCATCAGATGCGCCAGTGCCCACCTTGACTCGTTTTGTAATGCCTTTGTTTAAACACGCAAAGTTATTATTGTGATATACGCAAAGACCTTATATGGCTTGTTGATTATATAATACTAATCAGTTGATTATAGCAGCTGCGTTAACGACATGTATTAGCTAGGTATTGAGGTCAAATTAGAACTTAGATATTGTCATGTTATTCGCCCAAGGTAGTTACTATGCTATGAGGAGTATCATCTTTATTTAAGATGATAATTTTGCTGATGACAATGGGTATGTAGGTAATGTAGATGCATATGTGTACATTGTTTACAATTAATTTAATTTTCTAATTGTCTTTTGTTTAAAAACTACGCACATGAGCTTTGTCATGCGAACGATGCGAGGTGTCGAACTGCGTCCTGCAAATCTATTCCCAGTCCAGTATACCTTGGATCTTTTTAAATCGAGAGTGAATATACATATTTTAGGTAAGCATGCTTCATACTAGACTACACGGCCAAGCCAAATTTTGACTAAGGTGTAGAGTTTGTGAAATTAGGGCTTGTAGAGTTAGAAGCTTGGTTCTATGAGTTCTGATAACTTTTTGACAGTGCGAGCCTTCGTCTTGGTTTCGTCTTGGCAACATATTACGTGAAATATGTTTTGTTGGGATCTCTTTTACTTGAGCTATCAGAGAATGCAAGACTTTTGACGCATGACTACATTCCGACGTTTCGAACCCTTCACAGTGTTCGTGGTCAACGGGTCAACGTGTGAAAGAGGAAAAAATAAAACTACCCACATACAAAAAATAATAAAACATAAAAACTATACATTTTAAGGCTGGTTATATATGCAAAATCGATTCATAACGCTAGTTATACATTATAATTATTTTCGAGCAAAGATAAAGCTACGTTAAAAAGCTACGCCGGCTCTAACCCTACTATATTTACCAAAGTACATTAGAGGTGGTACGGATTGTACCTGTGTGAAGTAGATGGCCTCGGAAACTGCGAGCGAGTCCCAAATTTGTCAAACGTTAGCGTTAGCGCTGATTTGCGAGTGCACGCATAAACATTAATACAGATTGGTCTAAGTCAAAGACGAGGGTTGTCTTACTAATTTTACCTAGGTTGTAGATTTAGTTGCTGTTAAATATGGTAAAATGTATTGTATTGGTGTTATGGAAAATTTACCTGAATTAAAATGACTATGTATGTGGGATGCGTTGAATTGAATGCGTTGAACTTTTTTTTAGCAAGTATTATAATTATTATTTGTGCCACGGTAATGTTAATCTTATTGATAGTGTTTGGCCCTAAAATATCCAAAATTACGTTCGTACGACGACGTACGTTTTAAGAACTCATTCTTAATAATTTAAGAAGTGTGATTAATCTTGTCCACTCATATTTTTAATCTTGTGATAAGGTAATCTTTAGGTTATTCTGTAAACTGTCATACAAATGTACACCAAAATATACAAAAAGGCTTCACTTAAGTTTTCGACCGTATTTTCTCTAGGTGATCGCGTTTATCAACCGACTCTTATGAAATTTGGTGAGCACGTTCGATAATGATATAGATTTTTTGTCAATTCAGTTATTGGATGTCAAAATGGTGGAGTCATTGGCCAGCTCGCGAGGTCTACAGCTCACTGAGCCACTACCAATACACCGTTTACACCGCTCACACCCACGCCTTGCGCCCCGCGGCTCAGATCGCGCGGCCTTGACCGACATTAGCGGTCATAGTCATCGCTTTCAATTTATATAGGGACGCCAACTCGGTTTCAAGTGCAAGTTTAGCCACGGCTGATTGCTCGTGCGTTACCGATGCGGCTGTAGGTTACGTTTGGATGACGACTGCAGAAACGTCCGGCCCTATTAGGTCTAGATACGATCTGTAGGGCTAAGATGGTCAGCTCTTTATCATTTGTCACCATGCCTGTCTCGTTCTAATAAGTATGTAAGCACGAAAGTGACAGGCATAGTGACATGTGATAAAAATGGTACAATGCTGCCACCGCTGGATCGGATATGTCAGTGTCTAATGTGACGTTTCTTCAAACAAAAACTTCACTTGACAGGCAGACCACAGGTTGCTGAGTTTTATGAATATGGGTTAAAGCTTATGTTAAAGAAAAATATATACTTCTGTAAAGGGGCCCAACTGATTACCAGTTCGCCGGACGATATCAGCCTGTCAGGTACTTATTCGCAAAAGTTGACAATCGCAATAACTGACAGGCCGATATCGCCCGGCGAACTGGTAATTGTATGGTAAGCTTTTAAGCTATTTGAGATGCTTTTGACGCGCAGTCTGATTCGTTATTTTTGCTGCTGACCGAAATACCCAATTATAACCTATAGACTTGGATAAGGCCGTAAATGCACATTTATTGCTTAATTTAAATAATTGCCGAGGGAAATGAGATGGTGGGACTTCGACGCGTACTACGGCGAATGGAATGGGAGGCTTTGGTCCAACAGTGGAAGAGTAAATTAGACTGATAAAAAAATATAGCTTATGAGAATCTGATCTCATAAATCAGACTAACAATAATCTAAGCACTGAGGTTCCTAATCTATGATGGCTTCAAGGACTTAAATCGTTGTAATCAATTTTGCCTAAAGGGCTCGAAAAAGGGCTTGACGCATGGCCTAAGATAAATAGAATATACCAAAGATTTTTGAGGGCAGAGCCTTGCTGAATCTAGTCGAATTTTCCTTTCTGAGACTTATAAAATTTAAGATCCTACCGACTGTAAATGTGTTGAAAATGTCTAAATTTGTGAATGGTTAAGGTGCAGAAAGTTTAGCTTGCATAGTTTTTGAAACATCGTAGCTCTTAGGTGTATATATTAACGGTACCAATCATGGAACATTTAAGAGAAAATTTAGAGTATTTTTGATATTTCACCGACACCTGTAAAATTTCTACCGCTTTACGCTTTAAAAGTTGAATATCCAATTCGTCCTTTATGTTTTCTATGTATTTAATGAAAGTTACTGCAATTGGTTTCAATATTATTAAACAATTAAAACTGTGGTTTTTTGCTCCAGTCATGGGATGTATGACGCCATTCGTTTTAAAAATGACAAATATCAATGAAAAATTAGACTTAGGCAGGCTATTTGGCTCTTGTTTTATGGTAAAATATTGCCAGCGATTAAAAACTGATGGTGAATACTTGTTTTACAGGATTTGTCTATACCATCCCATTACTGGTGCCTGTTCCATTATAGGGGTGTTTATTATAACGGACCTTAAAAAATTGTAACAATTATTGTACAAAATATGAAAATAGCTTTCAATAATGCGTAATTTTTATCATGTACAACCATTTTGCACACGCATAGACTATAGTAGGAATGAGAGAAGAACCTGAATTAATGGGGCCTTAACTTTTTTTACAGTACATATGGTGCTACTTTACCGCACTAGTGCGAATATTAGCATATTACGTTACTGTGTCGAACATTTACAGGGCCGTTATTCGCAACTCGTGTCGATTTAAAACACTCCCTTCGGTCGTGTTTTAATTTATCGCCACTCGTTTTGAATTTCCTATTTTTCGCACTTGCATCGTAATGTACTGTTATGTAGTAATAATTATGCATTTTCTAATTATTAATCGGAACGTGCTTTAAAGTGTTACGTTTCTTTATTCTCTGCAATTATTTTTGTCTTTTATGATATGGAAGTTAGAGGCAAGGAACAGAATCTCCATATACTAAAAAGTGTCGGAGAAAAAACCATAAATAGGTGGCGCTACAATACCTAGAATACTTGAGAAAAAAATCTAATCATAAACAGCGCACTTCACTCCGTCAATAACGCCTAGGTTCTTAGCTACTCTAGCGCTACTCTGGAGAGATTTGGAACTATTATTTATAGCTGACAGCTGGACACTTTTGTAACAGTTCTGCCTAAGGAGATTTTGTTCCTTCATATTTTATGACATTGATCATATTCGTAATTTGACAGCAATGTAAAGTTTGCAATCCGCAAACAATGTAAAAACCGAAAGTGGAATTGTTTAACGTATAAGTTTCTTAATTGTTATAAAACATTGCGCGGCCCTGAAATGTAATGCAATTTGGTGCAATGCGCGTTTCACTCGATATTGTTTTTGTATGGAAATTAGCCACGACAGCCATAGGTTTACCTACCTACCTACTTAATCTGTTTTTATTTATTGACCGACCACTTTTGACCACAGTTTGAGCAAAAATGCTTTCCTGTGTCCGGATGTTCTCCTCTGCAGGTCGCATTTCTGAACGAATTCTCGTCAAACTTTGTGAGCAGGTTCACTAGATAGATAGAATTTTTCTGTACTTCGTTTTCAAAAAGTTCAAAATTAGAGTTTGCTCTACGGATCTGAAATATATGGGAAGATCCGCGGATCCAGATCCTGATAATTCCATACATTTCGGATCCGAATTGCATCCCCTACTTACGCCTAATAAAGTCAAACGCTAGCATCAGTTCAATGTCTTTAGTAAAAAACCTAATTGTATCGGGTCGGTTGAGTAAGATAAGAGTACCTGTATCAGCTATTACATCACAAACAGCTTTTGAATCGGCATTTAAGAGAACTCGTTTTTGAACCCAATTCTGATCATATAAGTATCGTAACAAGTAATAAGTATACGGGAAGGTGTAATGGTCTTAGAAATTATATTCCTTACTAGTCGAGACAATATTATATACTTGACTTGACTGAAAAATATTCAAACGTACATTTTTTTTATTGCGAGAGCTAAGTTTTGACACTTACCCTGATGTAATAGTACATTACGATACAAGTGCGAACAATAGGAAATTCGAAACGAGTGGCGATAAATTAAAACACGACCGAAGGGTGTGTTTTAAACCGACACGAGTTGCGAATTACTTGTTCGCACATGTATCGTACGTTTTACAGTACATATGGCCCTTTAAATGTTCGACATAGTAACGTAATATGCTAATTTTTGCACTAGTGCGGTAAAGTAGTACCATATGTACTGTAATAGTATATTAAATCAAGTCCTCACAAAATAAAATTTTCATTCAAAAATACCTAAACAAGAGAGTGAAGGCAATTTTGGTTTATAACATTTTCTCTAAACCAAGAAAACGTTCTAGTATTTTTATTATTATACGTGTAACGTTTTGCCTCCCTGTCGCACTTACGAACGAATTTACAAGTGGGACAGAGAAACAAGACGTCGAACGTGGTTTGCGGTAGGCCCTCTGATCATAAACATCTTGCACAAAAATCGTGATTTTGCAAGTGGGCTGATTTAATAGTTACCCGCGGTAAAATCGAGTTAGAACTAAATTAGTGGGTGGTACTGAGTACCACTGGTCAGCGTGAGAGTGGCGGTTGCACCGAGGAGCCTGCGCTTAGGGTTGTCACTCCTGAGAGGAGGTATTATACTCCGATAAAAATTTGAATTTTTCTAACCTCAAAAGTAGTGGTAACTCTTTCTTCCTAAATGCTAGGGTTCCTAAGATATCTGGTACAATAATATGTAAACGACATTAATGGCCATTTTCAGAAAAAAAGTGTACACCGTATTTTTTTAAACCTAACAAATTTTGGGTTCTACTCAGAATCGCGAGTACCATCGATTTAAGCAATAAAGAAAATGCCCCAAGTTCAAAAACTGTGTAATAAATTTTGTATGGAAAATTAAGAATAATTAAGGCAAAACAGCCACATTTTTTTCTTCTATCCCCCTTATAATTCAGTGCTTAGTTACTCAGATTACAGTTTGGAGGAAAAAGTAGCACTAGTTTTGAGGTACAAAAATTGTAACTTAAAAAAACGGTATAGATATATACAAACGCCGGAAAATTTCAGCTGAGAGGAATAGAAACATTATTATTATTTGTTAGCCTACTGTGTCTCACTGCTGGGCAAAGGCTTCCCTCTCTTTCTTCCACGTAAAGACAAAAACGTGCCGCCATCTCCTTCGTCTGTTGTGACGCCGTACTATCTTTCATCATGGTAGTTTTTTGGCCCACAAGTCGTTTGGCATACGGCAGATGTGTCCAGCCCAATCCCATTTAAGCTGAGCTGCTGTGTGGGCTACATCATCGGCTACTTGCGATTTGACAGAAAAAGCTGTATGTTATTTATCTGTTACTTTTACCAAGCAGATAGCAGCAAAAAAGTATCATGCGACCTGATAAAGCTAATAATAATAACCCCCCATACCTTGAGAAATGGTAGTGTCATCACTCAATCGGTTCTCGATTGCTTCGAGCAGTAATTGTGTGAGAGAGAACATGTCATGCGTTGGGGAAGGACAACATCATCGAAGTGAGAACTATATACATATGTAAATACTACAATATTATCTAGTATGTGGTTTTACGATGAGCTGAATGTAGTCAAAGGATCGGGTCATGAAAAGCGAAACATTGCTGGGAAAGCGCTGAGGAACAATGCCCGAGTTTAGGGTTGGCTGTCGTTTTGATTATCATCAAACAAATATATACAAATACATACAATACAATATAAATAGCGATTGGCATAGATTTCATTGTTTGGATGTTGGAAAAAGAAGATTTTGGATGAAAATCAATAGTAGATTGTTAACCCAGAGATTGCGTTTGAGCCGTTCGAGCGTCAAATTACCTCGACTGAAATGAGTGCCTTTTAATACATGTGTCTTTAAAAAACATGACTAAATATAAACATTTAAAATATCTTTATTTATGGAATGGGGAGTTAAATATCAGAATGGAAATTGTTCAACAAACCCAGTTAAAACCAAGTATTAGTTAATTGCTTATCGTAAATAAAGAGAAAAAAAGTACATAGAAATTAAAATGCCCTAGAGCAGAAAGATATCACTTTCTGCACACTTAATATACCTACATACAACCAATGCACCTTCAGAGTATAAGAAATTAAAAATCTGTTTAATATTAATGTTAATCTTAAATAATATTAACAACGCTGATTTTTCTCCTGACCAATGTAATTTTACAGTGGTATAAATTTACAAATTGTTTTAAACACAATTAGTAACAAAAATATATTTTACAATAAGGATTACAATTTAAAAATAAGTGATACATATGTATTTCCCAAAGGTTGTCTGGAAGAGATCGCTTCTTAGCGATAAGACCGCCTGTTGTTACCTAACTTTTACGTGTTTTTTCATTTCCTGTCTACTTTTAACTGTATGGTGCACAATAAAGAATATTTACTTACTTACTTATTAAGAAAACAACAAATACCATTTTCACCAATGAACTTCAAGGTCGACAGTCAATAATCTTCAATGTAATCGCACGTGCCAGCCCTACGGTGCGGTCGCAAGTTACGCAAGCATTAATAAGTAGCTCTAAACTCGCTCTACATTCGCTCTTTGTCTCGGCAGCGAGAGCCATTGGCATTCCGTCGGTCACAAAACCCTCCAGCACTTTATAAACTGTTAAGCCTATTTTCTTTTACCACTTGGAGAGGGTGATTTTACATATACTCTGTATCTTTAGGTATTTAAACATAATTAAACAAAGTCTACCGTCAAATGGCTCCTTCAGCCAGTTGAGGGTAGATGAAAACATTACATGATCAAATAATGTAGATTAAAATCAGGTCGTTCAGCCACAGATTCAGGCGGTTTTGTATTGGGTTGGTTAAACAAATAATGTCAAACTACCCGAAATTTACAAATTGTTAGATTCATTGTATTTAAATACCTAAAGAGTATAATTTGCATCCAGAATGCGCCCTTCCTGCCTAAATGTGTATTTTATCAACAAAAAGAAATTGGGACCAATAATAATTGTTAATTTTGGCAAAAATACACACATAACATCATGGTTTCTTAAATAAAGAACAAGTCTAGGTACGTAGCTATCTACAAAATTGAAGAAAAAATATGTTATGTGTAAAATTATACCTATTTCTTACTTTTAAAATTGACTACATTTATAGTTGCATTACGTGAGCCACCCACACAGATTTATTGAAATATGAGTTGATTTCCTAATTCATTACCAATAATGCAATCGACACAGAAATCGATACTTAGAGTCAATATTCAACATAACGTTACATAGATAATTTACACATTTTATATTACGTTGATTCAAATTTTGAGTTGAGAGAAAGCTCAAGTAATATAACACAGACAGGTTTCTATATCTTTTTACTAAGACGTATTGGGAGAACTTTGAGGGCGAAATTTTTAAAAATGGAAATTATCTGGTTTTATATCCAGAAGCTCTGATATGACTGATATAACGATATCGGCCTGTCAGTTATTTGCGATTGTCAGCTTTTGCGAATACCTGACAGGCCGATATCGTCCGGCGAACTGGTAATCAGTAGGCTCCTTAACGCTACTGAAACGATTACCAAGGCTTTCTTGGCGTACAAAATTAACGAGATGACTTCAGGAACATTGTTTCTACTCTGTTAAGGAGTATTTGGGCATGTAAATAACTTTAATTCTTATGCTTTCGATGTTCCTAAAAGGGTGTAGCAGGATAGCCTAGGAAAAATTGCCCCCAGCGATTTTGGGCCGAAACTGTAATCAAACGATGCCTTTTGGGGAGGTTATACTCTGCACAAAGTTTCATCCCTCTGTTACCCCCTGGGGGTGAAAAACACCCGATTAACCCCAAAACTGTTTTAATTATTTATTCCTAAACTATGAAAGTGACGAATTTCAAATTTTGTACAAATATTAATAAGACTAAAAGCTATATGCAAAAAAAATATTAACCCCCTAACCATTTAAATTCTTGTAAAAAAAACAAAAATAAAAAAAGAATCAGCATGTATATCAAGTTTGGCTCATGGTACACACACCATTTTTTTTTCGAAAATGAACCAATTTATATTCTACATTATACAAAAGTTTCATGGACCTACTCCAGAAGGAACATTGCGAAATTAAAATAAACGTACTATTTCGTAGCCACTAATCATTATACTCGTATCATGCTTAATACGCATCGTCTCGGTCCCGAAAACAAAATAATTAAAAAAAAACCGGCCAAGAGAATGTCGGGCCACGCTCAGTGTAGGGTTCCGTAGTTACTCTTCCGTCGCAATAAGCTAAACTGGAGCTTAAAGTATAGTAAATTGTTAACCAAGGGGTGAAACGGTACCTTTCACGCGAGTTAAACAAATAGGCAAATTTGCATAATCAGTACCAAATTAAAGTAAGTCTTTTTACTATGAAGGGGAAACTTTTTGCGATAACTCAAAAACAGCTAAACTGATCATGTCCGCTATAGTTTTCATTTAATGTCTTTCTTAAGATCTACTTCCACGATTTTTTTCATATTTTTTGGACCTATGGTTCAAAAGTTAGAGGGGGGGGGGGGGCACTTATTTTTTTTCTTTCGGAGCGATTATGTAATAATATATTCACTTTATCAAAAAATGTTTGTTGAAGACCCCTATTAGTTTTGAAATACCTTTCCAACGATACCCCACAATGTAGGATTGAAGCAAAAAAAAAAAAAGATTCACCCCCACTTTACGTGTAGGGGAGGTACCCTAAAAAAAATTAAATTTTTAGATTTTATTGTACGACTTTGTCGGCTTTATTGATTTATACAACGTGTCCCAAAACTCAACGATAAGCCGGCACCAGAGGATGGAGCTGCTTATGATTAGTCGAGAAAAAATAAGGAAAAAAATATATCTCAATTATTTTAGAAATTACAGAAAAAAAATGAAATTCATCGAAAATCGACATCCCTAATGGTATTTTTAACGACCATGTCACAAATATTCAAATATTACTGTTTTTTTTTTGTTTTTGGAAACTTAAGTAGCCCTGCTATCTAACACAGTTCTTAAAAATACCATAATACATGTAGTTTTTACACAAAAAATAATCAAAATTCATTTTGTCCCTACAATTTTGAGAGATTTTTTCTTACAGTCCACTTTCAATCATCATGGTGTAAAAAAATAGTATCGACACCACTATGGCAATTATTTTCAAAAGTTGACGCAACAAACCAAGATTCCAAAATGGTATAATACTTTAGGAAACCTAGTCACAAAAAAAAACAACGAATTTTTAAACAAGAATCGACATTATTTAATGTTGGCGGTAATCACTTTTACTGTACCCAAAAAAGGATTTTTGTTGTTGAAAAATGTTGAATAAATGCAAAGAAATGGTACAATTTTTTTTCCTTTTTTTTAAATTCATTTACTACATTATTAATACTACAGTAAATGTTCAGGTCAGTACAGTTTGCAGATCACCAGTCCAAAAAGCAAAGCCAAGAGTTGTTAGTATGAGAGCCACATCAATTAATACGGAACGGTGCACAGCGAACAAAGGATCAGAGTGTACTGACTTGAAAATTGTATTAACTACCCACATTTTCCATTGAAATTTTAAAACTTGCAACAACAACCCTTTTCAAAAGTGATTAATATCAACATTTAAAAATGTCGGTTCTTGTTTAAAAATTCGTTGTTTTTTGTTGTGACTAGGTTTCCCAAAGTATTATACCATTTTGGAATCTTGGTTAGTTGCGTCAACTTTTGAAAATAATTGCCATAGTGGTGTCGATACTATTTTTTTACACCATGATGATTGAAAGTGGACTGTAAGAAACAATCTTTCAAAATTGTAGGGACAAAATGAATTTTGATTATTTTTTGTGTAAAAACTACATGTATTTTGGTATTTTTAAGAACTGTGTTAGATAGCAGGGCTACTGAAGTTTCCAAAAACAAAATAAAAAACAGTAATATTTGAATATTTGTAGACATGGTCGTTAAAAATACCATTAGGGATGTCGATTTTCAATGAATTTCATTTTTTTTCTGTAATTTCTAAAATAATTGAAATATATTTTTTTCCTTATTTTTTCTCGACTAATCATAAGCAGCTCCATCCTCTGGTGCCGGCTTATCGTTGAGTTTTGGGACACGTTGTATATCCATGCCGAACTTCAGCTTTCTAGCACTAACGACCACGGAGCAAAGCCTCGGACAGACAGACAGACAGACAGACGGACATGGCGAAACTATAAGGGTTCCTAGTTGACTACGGAACCCTAAAAATGTTTTTATAAATACAAATGAGTTTGATTCATTCTTCTTTATCCCCACCTCTTTCAAATCGGGCACGAGCAGCGGTCCGATCGTAAGCCATTGTTTATTAATAATGCAAGGCTCTTAGTGGGAGTTCAATGAATAGTACGCACCAAAGAGCCAATACATATTAATTTCGCAATGTTCCTTCTGGAGTTGGTCCATGAAACTTTTGTATAATGTAGAATATAAACTGGTTCATTATTAAAAAAAAAATGGTGTGTGTTCCATGAGCCAAACTTGATATACAGGGTGATTCTTTTTTTATTTATGTTTTTTTTACAAGAATTTAAATGGTTAGGGGGTTAATATTTTTTTAGCATATAGCTTTTAGTCTTATCAATATTTGTACAAAATTTGAAATTCGTCACTTTCATAGTTTAGGAAAAAATAATTAAAACAGTTTTGGGGTTAATCGGGTGTTTTTCACCCCCAGGGGGTAACAGAGGGATGAAACTTTGTGCAGAGTATAACCTCCCCAAAAGGCATCGTTTGATTACAGTTTCGGCCCAAAATCGCTGGGGGCAATTTTTCCTAGGCTATCCTACTACACCCTTTGCGTGCCAAATGGTAAAATATTGTTATAGAAATAGTTTATTCATGGCAGTAATATATAGATAGAAAGAGGAACAGAAATAAACTTATACATAACATTGTGAATCGGGCACTCAACGCTTTTATGAGTAGCCAGAAGGTGTCACAAAAAGCACGGTTGGCTGTGCATAGAGGGGTGTTGGTGCCTACACTTATGGTAGCGAAAGTTGGGTATGGCAGAAGAAACATCAGAGTCAAGTGAATGCAGTGGAAATGAGAGCGTTGAGAAGTGTGAATGGTGTGGACTGAACGAAGATGTAGTGACAAAAATTGAGAAAGGTATGTTGAGATGGTTTGGACACGTGGAATGAATGAGTGAAAGAATGTTAACAAAGAGAGTGTATAAGGGAGAAGTAGAAGAGGGAGCTGGAAGGGGTAGACCTCGGCGGACTTTCTCTGATCAAATCGGGGAAATCCTGAAGAAAGGCCAGGTCAAGAGCACCCTAAACCGACGAGCGTGTATGAGGAATGTCATGAAAGTGAAGGAAGCGAAAGAGGTATGTCAGGATCGTAGCAAGTGGAAATCCGTGTTCTCTGCCTACCCTTTCGGGAAATAGGCGTGATTATATGTATGTACGTATGTACATAACTTTACAACCTATAACATTACGTTACATGACACATATTACCCACGAAATGGTCCCGACTCAGCATGGTGTTAGTCTGGATGGGCCAACGCTGCTCTTCCGCCGGGGCCATAAGCGAGTGAAACACGGAAAGTACACAACATTAAAAAAAAGGAATAATAAACAATAGTAATAAAACAAATTGGAAAGAAATAAATAACAAATCACAGTTAAATTATATGTAAAAAAGAAAGAAATGATGGCGATAAAACCTGTAACGTGAACGCGACCAGACATAAATGTCGAGCAGCTGGCGCCATCTGCTATAATACACAGGCAATACAGCACGGATTAATACGCGTTGAGCAAAAACAACAAAACAAGGGCCGTAGTTCACATGTTACAACGGTTTGTAGGTGAAATTAATACATAATAACTACAATTAGTAAAGTACGATATCACATAATGAGAACTATATTATAAACTACGTGAAACATTAAAAATGAGTATGAATGGCGGTTGCGGAAAGGACGGAAAAAGATGGTAACGTACTTATACACGTCTGGAATGAGTAAATGCAGCTTGTCTCAAGTTGGAGTATGAACTTTTTTAAGATTGTTTTAAAACTGCGAATGCTTTGCAGGTTCCAAATTATTGGAGGGATGTTGTTCCAATCCGATGAATGAGTATGAGTATGAATATGAGTGGAATTTTATTGCTAATGTCGACTCCATAGCTCACTATTAGTCTTACCGTGCGATAACAACTCCGATGGCTGGGCCTTATCGCAAAAGTACCATAACCTATGCGGTAATATTATGGTAGTCAAATCAATGGTTAGACCTATAATGACTTTCTTACATTCCTATTCATTTTTTTATTACAGGAAAGACAAGTTCTTTATAAAATGTCTGACAATGGTACTGATTATCTGTTAATTATATCAGTGGCTAATAATTCTCACTGTTAACAATCTCGCAAGAATGCGTATTGTGTGTTTTTGTGCAGCTGTACTTCCGAGCAACATACAATGTACAAGAGCAATCGGTGCAGTAATGTGGCTGGTATGAATAGAGCTTATGTGCACAGACAAAAGCTCCATAGAAAACCCCCTGATTCACTAAATAATAGGTATTTGTTAGTGGAAGTTCTTCTACTATTTTCGAATTTACTCTTTATTTTCGTTTGGTGTCTAATGTCTATTATACCTTAAGCAGATCAAATGAGTATTTCAAACGCATTTTATAATATATCATAGCACGTATGCGTTATTTTATGATTGAAATACCTTGTTGGTTTTACGTACGCACTAATCAACTAAAGCCATGGTTACTACCTCGTCGTTTTTCCACGGAACGGCGACGCGGGCGCATAGTTCTTGTCGCAATTTAATTGTTTGCCGCAGGCGGCGTACGTAATAACTGATTTGCGTTTATTTTAGGCGTGTAAAATGAAAAATGATTTCTTTTGGAATATATTCTGTGTACAAATTAGTATTGCTGTCCTCGTATATCAAATATTTAATTTTATTCTATGCGACTGTGCGTACGCGTTGATATTGATATTTAAGTATACTAGTATTATATAATTTTTTTGATAGTAGTATTCTTCTATTGCTTATTTATTGTTGGTAAAATTTGGGAGTAAGTAATACGGTATCCGCTTAAAAGTATTCTAAGGTGCAATCATAAAGGATGACTCACGATAGAACGGTAGAAAAGCTTCCGACATTTCGTATAGAAAGCATTATAATAAACATCCCTATAATGGAACAGGCACCAGTAATGGGATTGTATAGACAAATCCTGTAAAACAAGTATTCACCATCAGTTTTTAATCGTTGGCAACATTTTACCATAAACAAGAGCGAAAGAGCTGCTTAAGTTTAATTTTTCATTGATATTTGTTAGGTTGAAAATGAATGGCGCCATACATCTCATGACTGGAGCCAAAAACCACAGTTTTAATTGATTAATAATATTAAAACTAATTGCAGTAGCTTCCATTAAATACATAGAAAACATAAAGGATGAATTGGACATTCAACTTTTAAAGCGTAAAGTGTTAGAAATTTTACAGGTGTCCGTGAAATATCAAAAATACTCCAAATTTTTAACATACGTGACCACCGATCACCATAGAAAACGAAGTGTTGGATGCCTCGGCCCGGACCTGAACCGTTCATTTTGTCCTGGATAAAGCTACAATACACTTAGGGAGCCTGTTGTGTATTCGGTACCCATGAATTCCAAATAGCAATCGTAATGAGCCGCCGATTTAAACGTCGATTTGTTTACCAACAAATATCTAGATCTAATATTGTGATTGGATTTGTATAGCACTGAATACAAAGAAGGACGCGTTATCTGAAATCATCTCGGCACATTAGGAAATCATTATACCGATACCGTTCGATTGTTATGTTGTGTAATGATACTTATTTATTGAGACTAAGCGGAGTTTTAAGTGATATGTTTTTAAATAAATGCACTTGATCATAAGCAAATCTATTTATTTTGACCAGAAAATTTTGGGTTCTTAATTATAGCAAGTCTCAAACTTAAAAGCACAAAAATATAAAACGAAATGATTGGGAAAGACAGAACGCAGTCCTTTTAAACGATTTTCATGGCTCAATTTACTTATACATTTTAAATCATTAGCGACCAGCGCACGATCTATTCCTAAGAGCGGTTGAAATGATCTAAACACGTCGCGCGAGTGACTAAAAAACCTGAATTAAATGGTAAAAATAATTTAATGTTAGTAGGTAATGACTCAGGAGAATTTGATATGCAATTGATCATACGGAAATCTATTTATTTTGACCAGAAAATTTTGGGTTCTTAAGTATGGCACGTCTTAAACTTGAAAACACAAAAATATAGAACGAAATAATTGGGAAATACAGAACACAGTCCTTTGTTGCGATGTCGAAATCAATCGTAATAATAACATAATGGGACCACCGTATGTAATTTTATGGCGGCCAGTATGGCCCAACTCACTTTCACTTCGCCTTATGGTATTTCGTTCCAGGAAAATGTGGTTAGGATTGGTTCAAAAAGGCTTTTGAAATTATTTCGAAGCAAGTTTAATCACCCACTACTGATCCTCGCTCGTCGTATATGCTTGAAATTCTCTTGCAAATCTGTTGTCCTTCACCATAAAAACAACGGTAAATATCTCCACCGGGAGGTCTGTAAGAAAAAGATCTCCTTGTTTTCAATACTCGGCCTGTGTATCCACACCACGGGTTCCAACACTTAAGTTTGAGCAGGACGAAAAATTTCTTAGTTTTTAGTAGAACTTCTGGTACAATTTTTGGGAATTCCTTGAATTTAAGACCTGTGGCTAACGGTATGTAGGGGTTGAGATCACAGAGAATTTCACCTTCGTTGCTCTGTTGACACACAAATTCGTCCTGCGACAATATGGCTGACTCGTTGGGTTTCGCTATATTCCCAGCGTCTACTAATTTCACATGAGAGTCGATAGTGTCCTTACTATGACAAACACGTTCACCCTTCTTATAAACTAAACAATCAACCATATAAAACTGTTTGTCTGGTATAGTATTTGACAAGAAAAGTAATTTGTCGATATTTTTTAAATAGTTGTATCTTACTTTCTCGCATTCGTACTTCTCAGGTGCTTTTAAATAACATGATTGCAAGAACATAGTGGGGGATGTGATCTGAGATATGGAGTCTAGTTTTAAAGCATTGCACTCAGTTTCTGAGCAAGAGTACAACTTAACGTTGGATCTTGGTATGTAAGGGTCATATGCTGGAGTAAAATTGTCAGTTGCGACTTTTCCTTCATTATTCCTTCGAAGGACTTTGCATACAGGTTCTTCGCCCTACAAATGCGTTTTATTAATAAATTAATCATATTAGAGAGCAAGCATATAAATATTAATAAGATCATATTTAACTGATTAAAAATAATTACCTTATCCAAAACGCATACTACGTCCTTATTATAGAGCTGTTGATAAAATGGGAAAATTTATTTAAGTATAAGAAAACTTAAAAACAAACAATTCAATTGTTGAATACGTGTTTATACCCCAAAAACTCCATAGCTCCAAGTAGCAACAGTGATAATTGAACAAAACAGTTTGAAATTCATGTTTGCCTCACATCACATGGGTGAAAAGTATTCTAACGAAGTCTAGGTGCTATCAGCAACTTGTAAGTCATCGTTTCGCTCGTTGCATTTTAATCGATAAGTAAATTGAAATTCTCAAAGTAGCCGGTAAGCTGATTCTGATTTAACAATTTGCTCAGAGTTTGATCTTGTTTTGTTTCCTTGACGATCGCTCACGCTGATTGGTGGGCGCAAAATTCAAAATCTAATTAGGCATCTCGCTCGTACTTATAGGTGCGCTTGAGATACTTAATGACATAAATAACAAATAATTAAATCAGAATTGGCCTCCAGTCCATCAAGATTAGTCGAGGAAGTGGAGAATTGGAAGAAAAAGTTGCATTGCACCCAATTTGCAGCATGCGTAGGCATGTAGTGTTACATGGTCGATTTCTTTTCCGTCAGGCTAGCAGGGAACTACTTATATTATCTAAGAATAGTATAGTAGATTTTTTAAAAGTTAGGCCGGCGCCCCACTGCAGCGCACGCTATGTACACGACCCACGTTCCTATACAAAATTTCGTGGGCCTGCCCACGGTTTGTATTAAAACGTGGGCCGTGGATGTAGCGTGCGCAGCAGTGGGGCGCCGGCCTTAGGCGAAATTACGTCTACGTACACTATTTTTGCAGAATTTTGTAAAATATTTTTAGAAATTACGTCTACAAATGTTTTGTACAATTTCGCAAAATAATTTTTGAGTGACCATTTTGTTTGAACATAATTTACTTATTCGACTATATTTTATGTTATAGACACGAATATTTAAAATAAGGTCTGTTTTACGCAGGATATTACACAGATTATACAGATACTCATTACTTATCCACGTGACGATTATTATGAAACATTTTAGATTGAGCTTCTTGTAAAAAGTCAAAGATACTTTTTGTCCGAGGACAGGAGAAACAGCATGAAAATGTCATTTAAAAAGCCCTTTCTCCTTACTCTCTCTTCTTCCGATATTCATCTTACGTCGTCTGACCCTAGCTTACATAAAATAATATAGTACAGTGAGCTGCGGAATTGCATGGAGAAATTATGAATGAATTCTTTGATAAATTCGCCATGCACTTTCACGCCTGATGGTACTTGAGTAAAACTTTGGAATGCACTTACCAGTAAAATAAAGTCTTGCTTATACATTTTTCATTACAGTGCGTCGGCGAGCGGCTGGATCTGGAAAACAATAGAATAGTTATTTACTATATCAAAACCGTCAAATGGGGATAGTGGACGACCGCTTATACAGACGTAGACATCATTTTCCTTCCTGAATAATTGACTTTATGGGTGTTATTTCTACACTATTTATTGTGTATTGACCATAGCTTTGCCCCTTTGGTTTTTTAGATTTTTTTATTATTATAAATGTTATGAGCAAAAAATTCATACAATTTTTAACCTAACCTAAAAAATATTATAATTTTAATTTAATTTTTAATTATTATTCTTATAATAATCAAAAAATCTAAAAAGATTAAACGAAGGGGCATATATATAAAATATTTTCTATAATGTTAACGGCACCAATAATGCGATATTTAAGAGAAAATTTGGAGTATTTTTGATTTTTCACCGACATCTCTAAAATTTCTGTCGCTTTATGCGCTATGGTTTTTTGCTCCAGTCATGGGAGGTAAGGCGCCATTAATTTAAAAAGTAACAAATATCAATGAAAAATTAAATTTAAGCAGCTCTTTGGCTCTTGTATAAACAAGAGCCAAAGAGCTCTTGTTTATACAAGAAGATAAAAAAAGAGAGATAAAATGTTGCCAGCAATTAAAAATTTATTGTAAATACTTGTTTTACAGGATTTGTCTATACCATCCCATTACTGGTGCCTGTTCCATTATAGGGGTTCCTTACTTACTAATGTTAATATCCAGAGATGTAAATAAGGACATAATACGTTTGTATAGAGAAACGGTCATCCCCTTTTGTCTTCAGTAACGCGTAGGTAACATCAAGTTTATTTCCTTAGTTTTGTATGGATATTATACTGTACTATATGAATGAATTTTCTACCCTTAATAACCTTTTACACGTTTAAGATTTGTATGGAATGACAATAGTTATTTGTTTTACGAGGGGGCAAAGTTATTGTTTGACCGCTCGTGCCAATCCGAGAACAAGACATAAGATTCCAAAATTGAACCACGAGTGGATGAAAGTTGCAAGGGGGGGCAAGGTACGAGGGTTAAATACATTTTGCCACTGAGTGAAATACAACATTTTTCATCACACCAACGCGAAGAGAATTCTAACTGTATTATATCAAACAAAATCAAACCAAATCAAATATAAATGAACGTTATTAAATATATTCATTCAAAATCATCATTTAATAGTCAATTCTACCATCTAACATATGGAAACCAGTCAAAATTTGCATCAGATTACTTTGCCACACACGTGGATAAAATGCATTTTTCTAATCCGTTTTTGAACAATCAAGAGAGCCTTTAACAGCTTGTGTAGTGAAAATGTTAATGTAACCAAGCTATGAAAAATATTTGGGAAAAATATGTAGGTACTTAATTCTCTTTTAATGAAACCTACTCTTGTAAATGAAAATGCCCTTAAACGCTCTACATTTCAAATAATCAGGGTCGATTTGGTTAATCGAAAAATCAATTCGTTTTCCAGTCGGCAGCATGAAGGTTGCTTTTAAATACCGCGTAGTAAAGTGTGAAATCGCCGTTATTGTTTTAAACAGTTGATAGATTTGAGGCAGTTATTCTTAAGCTGAGCGTTCAGCTTCTCGTGATGTATGACGGTCTAGTTTTGGCAAGGTTGTGCGTGGGCGCTAATCTTGCACCGGCATTCTTGCCGCGTCGCTTGTAGCTCATTGTCATCACAACATGTTCAACCATGGCTAAATTAAATATACGAATCAACTTTTAGACCAACACTTTTCACGTCTGTAGCGTTACCAAAAATGTGTCTGGAGTTACCAAATCATGTACTAATTTAATATTTGGCTAAATTGTAGGTTTATCAGAGAGCATATCGCTTGTTTTAACATACAATTATATAAAGTAATTAAATAATAGTTTTTGTGTTTATTAGTTTTTAATTTAAGTTAAAATTCGTGTAATTTTCGTAAGTACATTTTAAGATTATAAAGTTGTATTTTTTGATATGAATAATAAATATCGTAAAGGAATATATTATAAGTTTATAAGCTAATTTTGGATTGAAGTTTGAAAAACGTGAACAGATTAATATCGGCCTTAAAGTTGGTTCGCCCAAATACAAATGACTTATAAAAGTTATAAGTTGTTACATTTTTCTATTTCACACGAATATGTAACAAGAAATAAAGGAAAAATATAAGCTTGCTTAATATTTTTTATATTGTTACAAAAGTGCCACAATTTAGTTAGTTTTGTAATAATGTTTAAAATCATGTCTTTATTTACATGAAATTGAGTCTGTCTTCTGTAAGCTCATTAAGTGAAATGCGTGTAATAATAATTTAAGTAAATGATTAAAATAGTATGCAAATTTCTTCTCCGTTGAATTACTCTTGGCAGAGCAGTCGTGGTTACGTTGAACGAACGATTTTACACCAGGGGGCTTACCGCGAAAACCGAAATTCGCAAATTGCGGGTATCTTTCTCTTTTACTCTTACTAAGACGTAATTAGAGTGACAGAGAAAAATGCCCGTAATTGACGAATTACGATTTTCCCGGTAGCCGCCCTGTTCTCCCTGGCAGATGATTCTCTGGCACATGTATGCAAAAGTATGCAAATGTTAAAAGCAAATCATAAATATGAAGCAAATGGATATAACTAATACAAGGTGTTCCGTTGTGAAAACAATAGAAAACAATTTTCACACATTTTGTCACTTAATATAATTTATTTATTTAACCAACAGGCAAAAAATATTGCCATAATTACACTGCCAAAAATAAACGTAATTAAATTTATTATGGCAAAATTTATTCAAAGAAAGTGTACACGATAAGGCATTGAACGATAGTGAAAACACCATCGCCTCCTGCATGCCAAGCAGGTATTTTATATTGATGCCGCTGCCACTCGCCTTGATCGACCATAACGTATTCATCAACTCGTATGTCATGCACTGGCATGTTTTAGTGCCCGATAAAAGACCTTGCATTGAGTTATACATTATACAAATGTGAGGTGCGTAAGTAATCGCGAAAGTGAATCTGAGGGTTAGCGGAGAAACGAGAATTAATTTACGGATATATACAGATGATTACTATAACTAGCTTATATCTAAAATAGGCCTTTGAGGCATTGTACCAAGGATGCTGGCGGTATTTCCTCGTTGTATCGCAATACTGATACGTTGTGCGAGGAAGCCGCCAGCTCTTCGGTCACCAGTTACGTCAACCAGGCGGTTCGCGATTTCTCCAAAAAACTTGTGCACGCTGGGACCCCATGGACCTAGAGTTTCACTTTATCCATTATGCATATTGTTATTGTAAATAAATATTTATTTAATTAATTTATTACTAACGTCCGGAGATTTATTCCGAGTGGTACTTTTTAACAGATCGCATGTTAAACTAGTGGCTCTGTGGGCTGTAGACCTCGCCAGTGTATATTACAACTGAAAAATTGGTTCACAATTGCGACCTGTAGAGGAGAACATCTGGACGTACGAAAGCATTTTCGCCACAGTTGAAATCGAGACCTTCGCTAATGCTGCACTGAAAAAAATAGATAGCCGAACTGGTTTTGTAACTTTACTAAATAACTAAACTACGGTTATAAGAAAATAAACTTTGCATAAATTTACAAACTTATTTTGTAGTGTATACCCAGCCACTGAACACTGATAGCCAAACACGGTTTTGTAACATATAACACATAGTTCGCAAGTCCCAATTTTTGTGTAAACAGTAACCAAAATTTTGTTACAGTTATGCAAACATTTCTTTCAGTGTGGTCAAATATCCATAGTTCTAAAAACGGTCCATAAGTGGTCATATTTGCATTTTGATAATTCTTTTAAATATATACTTACAGAGTTACCTATATTCTAATTCAATTTTAGCCCCTTAGTGAGAAATTTTTAACTGTCTGTGCCTGACGGGGAAAGATGAGAACATTCCGCTTCCGCTGAAGCGCATTTATGTTGGTTTTATTGGTGATGAATTAGTCTTTTCAACTTATTAAAATAATTATTTATCAGGCTAATTTTACCAACAATGAATAGAGATTGTAGATAACTTATATTTAACATACACATATAGAGTTTCGTGTACACGGGACAGTGGTGTCCCGGACATTTGATATGTGTACGCAAATCGGAAGTCAACTGTCAGCCTGATTCGAATTTTAATAAATGGCAAATATGTGCTTTAGACACGATATGGATCGGATATATCTGTGTAAAATCGGACCCGGGTATGTCCTTAAACTACGTCCACAAGAGAGGTATGGGCATTGTGAATGTCATCTCGCTCTGTGTGGTAGGGCACAGCACAGCGGATGTCATTCCAGACGCAATAGTTCGTGTTAGCTCCATCCGCGATCTCGGTGTCATTCTAGACTCTCGTCTCAATTTCCATGAGCACCTGAATGCATTGACCCGTAATTGTTACAAGAGGTTGGGATTTGTCATTCGAAATGCCAGGGATTTTACTGACTCAAGAACAATAAAACTGCTCTACAATGCCTTAGTGAGGAGTAAGCTTGAGACGGCCTCTGTCGTTTGGTGTCCCTACGAGACAACATATGTCTTACAACTGGAAAAAGTACAGAAAGTGTTCTTGCGCTTCCTATACAAAAAAATGTACGGGTATTACCCATTCCTTTATCCCACCAAGTTTTTGTTGGGAATGATGGGATTTAACTCCCTAGAGGTAAGACGCAGCTCAGCACTTCTCACTACAATCTGTAATATCTTACGCGGTGACTCTGACTGTGTCGAGTTAACAACACAAGTAGTGCGTCTGTTTGTCCCAACACCTTCTAGATTTGAGTTTCGGCCTCGTAATCGCTGTCTTTTATCTGTGCCGGGTTCCCGAACTGTGTCGCGCAGGAACGCTCCTTTTGTTCGAGCTTTACGCAGCTTGAATTCACTCCTCGCATCAGCGCCTGAATGTGATGTGTTTGCAAGTAGATGGATGTCAGTGCGTGATGAATGTCTGAGGTTCAGCGAGATGATGGATATTCGTCCCTCCTCTGTGTTATAAGTGTCACCTGTATTCTAATTAGTATTTTTATGTTTCATGTCAACTCTTTCCAATTATACATGTCTAGATTGTCTAGGTTCAATATGTAATTTCACAGTGCTTTAGTTTTAACTGTTATACTGTGTTAATTAAAATGAATAAATAAAATAAATAAAAAAAAAAAAAAAAATAATTCCAGATCTAGAGCAGAGCCCAACTGGGGAAGTACCTCCACCTTACAGAAAATCGCAGCCAAATAACACTAGACCCTACTCATAGTGTTGTGTTCCTGCCGGTGAGTAAGGTTGCCAGAGCTCAACGAGGGTGGGAGGGGGTTAGGGTCGGCAACGCGCATGTAACTCCTCTGGAGTTGCAGGCGTACATAGGCTACGGATACTGCTTACCATCAGGCAGGCCGTATGCTTGTTTGCCACCGAAGTAGTATAAAAAAAAAAGTGTAAAAAGTGATGGTTTTGTTTAAAGAAACTTATACACATATATTAAAGCTTGAATAATACCATGGTTTGGTACTTATGGGGTTATTTAAAGTTATTATTAGGGTCAGATAGGCCGAGAAATAGAAATACTTCCGCTAGGCGTACTTTAGCCAGCCAGTTAGGAAAACTATGCGAAAGTGCCTGTAACCCTTGCCCTTACTTGTAGTTCTAGAAACTATCTCTATAGGCTAGTTTGAATTACGTTAGTAATTTAGTCGAGTGGTGAGTATTTGTGACTTTGCATGCCTAAAGGGTCCTTATGCTCCATTTGCAGCATAGAGCCTTTAGGCATACAAAGCCATAAATACTCGCTACTTGACTAAAATACTAACGTACATGAGAGCTTTTGATTTTGACCCGCTTGACTTTGCTATTCACATTTAAATTGTCTCAAATAAAAACAAATGTTACTCTGTTTTTATATCGTACCTGTTTTATATCACATCTGTTTTCGATTGGGCAATTTAATACGCAATCATCCTGATTGTGTATAAGTTTTGGATTAAAATGATAGATCGGTTAGACAAATTGTGGCAATCGAACTGTCAATCACGGATACAACAAAAAGATTAGCGTCTTTTAGCCGTGTAACTTTTAAATTAGCATGAAAACATTTGTTTACTAGCGGAAACAATTCATTGCTAATTCACAGCGTGTACTGTTCATAAAATTTAACGTTTTCCGTTTTAAGGTAATAACTAATACACATAATAGTTACGTGAGAAATGCGGATGGGTAACTCTATACGCGTTTGCGTGATACGCAACAGTTGTGGTCTGCGTCTAACCAGAAGGCTAATTCGAACGTACACTTGACATAAAAACGATGTATGTCTAAATGTTATCATTCGTGCCTGCATTTCACTCGTATTTATCTGTAGGTACCTGGTACATATTGGCGCAAGCGAGATGCACGGGCCAAGTGATGTCAAAATGTAAACTACGCGCGCGAGATAAACTACCCGTATTTTTTTACTTGTAACTCTAGAGAGGGACGAATAGTCTATGTCACTCGCAGGATATTGTTGCGGTGCATTTGTGCTAAGCCTCTGAAGGCGATCATGGATGGCTTTATCCATGTGATAAAAGTGTCACTTTTAACACTGTGCACTTCGCGAAAGAGACCGAATTGTCACTATCACGCTGTGAAGTAGACAAGTGCGATAATCATAATCGTACCGCGAGACGATGACCTTTCTAATGTAGGTATTGGCGTTCATTAAAAACATGTTTTCGGATGGTTGGCGTTATAAAAATACCAAAATATATTTGTAATAAAAATGTGAAATTGTATGTTTTTGATGTTTGTTGCTCAATCACGCAAATATGGCTCAACAATTTGGATTAAACTTGGCATAGATAGATAGATAAATAAGCACTTTATCCATTCCCGCAAAATACATGGTAGGTATTTACTGAAGAAAAAAATATTGAAACGAATTGAACTTGCCTGCCAGTGCCAAACCTGGATTATAACGGATAATGTAAGTAATTTAATCTGTATACGGAGAATCGATCCCTGTGGGGTAAACTGTAGACAACTGTGAGTATGGGGTGGGTAGGTATCTAGTATAGCAGGGACTGCGATAGTAGTTTATAATATAAGTATTATAAATTTTACTACGCCAAAAAAAAAATTATGTAACGAACCTACTTGCCAGTGCCCCTCCTGGATTATAATGGATAATGTAATTAAATAAATTTGTATACGGAAAATCGTTCCCTGTGGGGTAAATTGTAGACAAATGTAAGTACGGGATGGGTATCTATTGTGGGGAGGGACCTAGGGATTTCGAGACTAGTTTATAAGTGTTATAAATATTTCTACGTCTGCAGAGTCTAAGAATAATGCCAACCTAATAGGGAAAAAAACACAGCAGGCTCCATATAATCAAAAAACCTAATCTTATATGCTTCAGATTTGCATGTGTAGGTTTTAAATAACTGGTTTGATATCGGCTTTTTTGCAGTGACAAATAAACACTAACAGGATCAAAACAGGATCTTAGCCAGAATATTAAGATAAAACCAGAAATGGTCAAAATAATATTGAAGTCAGTCAAAACAGCTCAAAAACTCTAGAGACACAGAAAATTACAATTTATTAAGCATCTAGAGTTGAACAATGAACTAAACATTTAAGGCGTGTTTTTAATAAAATTGCCAAGTTATGCTACTTGTAAATTTTATAGTTTTTATAACTAATTTAGCTACCTAATAGGTACATTCACTGCCAAGAACACGCTAGAGTCAGACCAAGATAAGTTGGCAGCGATTTTGCTAGCCCAGATGGTGCAAGTGTCAAGTAAACGTCAATTTGACAGAAGTTTGACGTTTAAAATAACCCGTGCACCGTCTGGGCTATGAAAATGGCTGCCAACTTATCTTAGTCTTCATTTTGTATTGGAAATGGGGAGCTCTGCACTGAAAATAAATATTTTTTCATTTCCAAGGTTTTCTTCAATTATATTTTTATTAGACTTTTAAGGTATAATACAAAAAAAAAGCGGCCAAGTGCGAGTCGGACTCGCCCATGAAGGGTTCCTTTATGACGTATTAAAAAAAACTACTTAAACTACTAGATCTCGTTCAACATTTTACCACTTTGGACACACATTTTACCACTTTGGTAGTGTCTCTCGCGCAAACTATTCACTTTAGAAAAAAAAATATTAGGAACCTAAATATCATTTTTGAAGACCTATCCATAGATATCCCACACGTATGGGTTTGACGAAAAAAATTTTTTTTTTAATTTTATGACGTATTAAAAAAAACTACTCACTAGATCTCGTTCAAAACAATTTTCGTTAGAAGTTTGCATCGTAATGTATATCATATATTTTTTTTAGATTTTTCATTCTGTTATTTTAGAAGTTACAGGGGGGGGGACACACTTTTTTTTACTTTGGGAGGTTCTCTCGCGCAAACTATTCAGTTTAGAAAAAAATGATATTAGAAACCTTAATATCATTTTTGAAGACCTATCCATAGATACCCCACATGTATGGGTATGTTGAAAAAAAAAATTTTTTTAAATTTCATGACGTATTAAAAAAAAACTACTTACTAGATCTCGTTCAAACCAATTTTCGGTGGAAGTTTACATGGCAATGTATATCATATATTTTTTTTAGATTTTTCATTCTGTTATTTTAGAAGTTACGGGGGGGGGGGGACACACTTTTTTTTACTTTGGGAGGTTCTCTCGCGCAAACTATTCAGTTTAGAAAAAAATGATATTAGAAACCTTAATATCATTTTTGAAGACCTATCCATAGATACCCCACATGTATGAGTATGTTGAAAAAAAAATTTTTTTTTTTAATTTCATGACGTATTAAAAAAAAAACTACTTACTAGATCTCGTTCAAACCAATTTTCGGTGGAAGTTTACATGGCAATGTATATCATATATTTTTTTTAGATTTTTCATTCTGTTATTTTAGAAGTTACGGGGGGGGGGGGACACACATTTTACCACTTTGGAAGTGTCTCTCGCGCAAACTATTCATTTTAGATTACATTCACATTAGATTCATTTTAGATTTAATTTCACAAACTAATTATATTAGAAACCTCAATATCATTTTTGAAGACCTATCCATAGATACCCCACACGTATGGGTTTGATGAAAAAAGATTTTTTGAGTTTTAGTTCTAAGTATGGGGAACCCCCAAAATTTATTGTTTTTTTTCTATTTTTGTGTGAAAATCTTAATGCGGTTCATAGAATACATCCACTTACTAAGTTTGAACAGTACAGCTCTTATAGTTTCGGAAAAAAGTGGCTGTGACAGAATCGGACAGACAGACGGACATGACGAATCTATAAGGGTTCCGTTTTTTGCCATTTGGCTACGGAACCCTAAAAACAGCTTTATAATTATATTGCCGTATTTACCATGTTATTTTGAATATGCCGCTTTTATATTGTTTGTTTTACCAAAATATGATAAACTAAACTAGTTTTACAGATAAGAAAAACAATACACACCTACATACATATGGTACTTAGAATAAGTCATAATCATAAATACTTAGATAAATAAATAGTTCATAAGATAAGATCGGGTACACAAAAACTCTAAGTGAGTGCAACATTCGCCGATAAACGTTATGTTTGGCGAAATATTATGTAAATGTACCTATATTGTACCAATTTTTTTTTGATAAATAAAAAAATAATAATAATACAATCCGAATGTAACAATTAAGTATGTTAATCTGAAGATTAACGAACTGTTTCTATTTTTACCAAACCGTTATTTTTACATTTGAATATATATCATTTGGGCAAGACGAGTTTCTATATTTAGGCAACAATATTGCTAAACTGTTGGCTATTGGTAACATTTGAATAAATAAATTCCGCAAATGTTTAAGTTTTAGCTCCTACATAATATTTGATAAAATACACATATTTCAATATGGTCTTCGGTTACCGCGATAGTTATTATTATTATTTTTGAACATATTTAAATCCGGGTCTAAATATAAAAAGGGGTTACATTTTTTTAACGGATTATATCACCTACAACGAAATTAAAACACATCCCGATGTTTCGAGTCCCTTACTGCACTTTTGGTCAACGGCAAACTGAGTCTCTTCGTCGGTTTTTATTTTATGTAAATTAGTTATACACGATACATAACAAACATATTTTTCTCAAACTTGAGACTTTCTTGATTTTATTGCACTTTTGATGTTAATGACGGTCAAAAAATCTTTATTGACTCCATTAGCTTTTTAACTAAGTTTTGGGTCCACGAGTCAGGGTAATAGGAATTAATTTTGGCAATCAGCTTTAAGCCAGTCTTGCAAAAAAGGCGATGAACCAATTAAGTCGTTTTACAGATCTACAAAAACTGAATGCGTTCATTGAACCTCTAAAATAAATTAAACGCTTGTAGTATGAATCTGATTTTAGTCATAGATGTGACTATTTATTAATGTCCTCTATCTATACTGGGATGTATTTCGGAAATCTCCCACACCTCGCATACGGGCCCTATCGACCAATGAAAACAGAGGGCCTACCACGAACCACGTTCGACGTGTTGCCTCTCTGTCGCACTTGTAAATTCGTACGTAAGTGTGACAGGGAGGCAACCCGCCGAACGTGGTTCGCGGTAGGCCCTCAGTTCTTCGAATGCGGGCCCTGTCATGCTTTATAGAAAACTCCCGCGTCCCGCAACGCGGGCCCTCGACCAATAAAACTGAGCCATTAGGGCGGGTGATATATATAAGTACCATTTAAAGCGGAGTATTTATCATGTACTTACGAGAGTATTTATCATGTACGTACATGTAAAGACAAAAGTGGAGGCCCCTGCGCGAAATAGTCTTCATTTTTGTCTCTGGATATTAACATTATTGAAAATATTTTGACAGAATTTGTTGTGTATCAGCCACAGCTATGCCCTTACGTTAGACTTTTTTGGAATATTAAATTAGAATTCAAAAAATTGAGTGAAATCTGTTTTCCGCTCCTAATTTTTACAATAATCATAAATTCGAAAAAAGTCAAAAGTAAATACATTAAATTATATAAAAATATTTTCCATAATGTCAATATTCAGAGAGGAAAAGGGGGGCTACGTTTGTAAAGAGAAGCGGCTGTTTCCTCTTAAGATGTCATTTGCAATAGTGCCAAAATACCGGTAACTCAGAAAAACAAAAATAGGTATGTACATGTTAAAAACCCGGTTTGAATAGTAATTTCAATGTAAATGACAACGAAATCGTAAACTTTTAGTCTTTTGCATTTTGTATAAAATACAGTTCTCGATATATACCACATTTTACACGTATATTTTACAGCAAAATATCCATACTATAATCAAACAAATTACAATACACAATAGTTACCAATTCACCAATCACGTAAAGATGATTTCCTTATTACCTCACGAAGTTAAACAATCAACAAAAACACTTCCGATCGGACACGGAGCTGCGCGCGCGCAATGTGTGGAGATGCAATGTTCCACTGCTAGAAGTAGCTAGTTAGGCGTAAACCATAGATATGTAACTTAAATAGACTACTTATGAACAAAGAGGTCTAACTAATCATGATCTGCATAACACAAGCAATACGTTTGTGGTCAAATTCAAATAAGTGTTCATCCCCGAGGTTGGAAGGTGGTTCAAACATACGTCGACAAAAAATGTTTAGAAATATTTTTCTTACTTACTCGTCTTTTATAAAATTTCATAATTTCATATGTCGTGTAAACATATTTTAAATAAATAAATTAAAACTCTTATAACCAAACATTTTTTAAAATTATGAACAATATGCACAGTAAATATTTGTCATTGTCAACCTATGTTTGGGCCATCGTGTATTTATACCGAGGTTAAATAAACTATCTTGAATCTACATGTGTTTTCTCGAATGTTACTTTTATATTAGGGGTCAGTTGAAAGTGGGTACAAACACTCAACCTTGTATCCTTTCACCTTTACATCCTTAGAGCCTGGTACGTATTTTTCTAGTACTTATCTACACACATAATACTTAATCAGAGTGAACACAGTCATAAAGTGCGTTTTTTTCATTATGTTGTTTGGTTATATAGAAGTTTCATCTGTAATTAACTATGTATTTTTTGCTTTTATTTTGTCATTTATTGTTATTACAAATAATGTTTAGTGGTGAGGAGAAGATTGAAGTCAATTTTTTGTATATCGGGAAATACGTAAGGTACAGACACAAGCTACATAAATCACTCTGATATTGACAATTCCATAGTCATCTATTTAAATATATGTCTGCGGCAACACATGCGCGGTCAACTGAACACAGTAATCTCCTGCGCATGTCACACGCCACGCTATTTATCCTCATGACGATGACTAAGTGGACTGACTAACTTTAGTCAGTTTCATTTAAAATAATTATTTTTTTGCAAAATTACCGTAAGTGACTCAGTTTCAGTTCTGTTTAAAAATACTTTTCTAAGTTACCTTAAATGACTCAGCGAAGGTATTTTTCGACAAAAATTCATTTCCTGGTAAATTCTGTGGTTGCAGATAAATTTTTGACTTGCAAATATCGAAGACACTGTGAGGATAATTAGCTCCAAGCATGAATTTATTGGAAGATGACAATCGATTCTACTTCCCGTGAGATTTTATTTTATTTATAAGAATAAGAAATATAAGAAATATTTATTAGCACAAAAAGTTACAAAATTTAGATTAATATTTAATTGTACTCACATAGAAAATTGCGCTAAAAGGTCTTCACTCAGCTTGATATATGAGGTAGGTATATGTTAAACGTGTTAAATATACATTGTCAATTAGAAAGAAGATAATATTTTACGTTTTTAAACTCGAATATCTTTACAAAAATGTTACAATTGCAAATTTTACATTTTTGTATTCATTTCGTTTTTTTTAATACCACGACGGTGGCAAACAAGCACACGGCCCGCCTGATGGTAAGCAGTCATCGTAGCCTATGGACGCCTGCAACACCAGAGGTGTTACATGCGCGTTGCCGACCCTTTAAAAACCTGTACGCTCCTTTTTTGAAGAATACTGTAACCCCTCGGGAAAACCTCGGCAGGAAGCTCATTCCACAGCCGAAGCGTTCGCGGGAGGAAATTGTTTAATTGTTAATGAACGAAAATTATAAAATATTTTTCATGCGTATAGCCATATAATAAGAAAGTTTTGATCTCCTAAAATTGTAAAGCTATTTAGTTGTTTAATAGTTAATTAAAGCAAATGTTTGCCGTACCCTATTAGGGTCCATAAGATACTACATATTAGACTGTAACAAGTTGTTTTTTCTACCGCGGTGTGATAAAAGATTATGAATATGATGGTTAATTTAGTTACTGACTGAAAATGTTTGCAAAGCTTTACGTTTTCTGACACGCTTTTAGGACGTATAAAAAAATGAATATTAAAAATGCAGCAGTTATTTAAGCGAAGTAGATAGGGCCTTAAGCCGGGCCGTAGTTAATAGCATGTTAAAGTATATGGGTTAGGTTTGGCCACAGACAAAAGCTAAATATCCAAGTACCTAATATTACTTCTCAAAAATGCTTGATGTGTTTTTTAAATAAATACATATGTATAAAATGACAACCGGTCTGGCCTAGTGGGTAGTGACCCTGCCTACGAAGCTGATGGTCCCGGGTTCAAATCCTGGTAAGGGCATTTATTCGTGTGATGAGTATGGATATTTTGTCCTGTATAATATTTTTAAATATTCATATATTATACATATCGTTGTCTAAGTGCCCTCAACACAAGCCTTATTGAGCTTATTGTGGGGCTTAGTCAATTTGTGTAATAATGTCCTATAATATTAAAAAAAAAGTATGGGACAAATTTTCACGGTACGAACTAGTCTCACAGTAAGCTCAATAAGACTTGTATTACGGATACTACACGACGATATATATAATATATAAATACGCTGAATTATTTCTAACTAACTAATCAACAATAAATTATAATATTATACAATATCTATTTATGATAAAGAAATGTAAATGTAACACTTAATAAGTGTCATTAGTCATTATATAAGCAGAAAATTATGAAGTTAACATGTCAAAGACGTTACTTAACCGGAAGTGTGAGTGTCCACAGGATGCGCCAAAGATACATTGATTAAGTAAGATGCATTAAATCTAAGACAACGTCCTTCTAATTTGATAGGTAAACGAGATGGCGCTGTACAGCTCCATACACTTGCGGTAACTCTGATCGTCAAACGTTGACGTTTGACAATTCAGTTACCGCAAACATGGCACAGTACAGCGCCATCTGTTTTGGATGTCAAACTAAAGGACACGTTTTTTTCTTAGACTTATCTTAGACTGTTTGGATACACTAAAGCAATTAATCTTATGTTCTTAATTTTTAAGTAAATAGGTAACATTTTGATTGTGATAAAACCTTCTATTCGTATTTGGCAGATAAAAAGAGAAAGGCATGAGAAAAGAAGAGATTATGGAGTGTGGAATTAAGAGGAGTAAAATCTCTTAAATAATAGTTCCAAATCTCTCCAGAGTAGCGCTAGAGTAGCTAAGAACCTAGGCGCTATTGACGGAGTGAAGTGCGCTGTCTATGATTTGATTTTTTTGTTCAAGTATTCTAGGTATTGTAGCGCCACCTATTTAAGGTTTTTTGATGACAGTTTTTGGTACATGGAGATTTATTTCCTTACCATCACCTTCCGTAGAACTCTTCTACGGATGTTTTGCGTTGTGTGATGTGTGCTCTTCAGAACTGCACTTCTATTAACTGTTTACTGTAAGTAGGATAAATCGTCACGTGACAAAAGAGCGGGGACAGCTGTGTCGTGTCAACTACTTACCCAAATCTCTATACAAACAATTCGTGTGCCCCATAGACACACAATGCTTTGAGCTGTACTTTAATGAGGTGCAGGAACTTAAAAGACTATTAGAGGTGTGTGATTAATGGAGTAATGGAATTCGTAACTTACGGTTGTTTACTTTGAAAATTGCCGTCAATTTATTTTACAGTAATAACATATACTAATCTATGAGTATGGGAATTCAATCTTTGTTCTTCGTTACCATAAACGGCGCTGCCGTTGAACATTGACCACCATGAAACATTTAGGTAAGTGATTTTTTAGAGTATTTTTGATATTTCACTGATTACGGTAAAATTTCTACCGTTCTGTGCGTAAAAACTGTTAAAAGTTGAAAGCCCTATTCGTCTTTTATGTTTCTGACGTTTAATATCACAGGTTTCAACATAATTAACAAATTAAAACTAAGTTTTTTTTCTCTAATCATGGACAGTAGGTAGAGAGCCATTTCTTTTTAAAATTAACAGACCGAAATTAATTAAATGTCAAACTTAAGCATGATCCATGCTTGTTTATGGTACAATGTTGCAGGTGTTTAAATCCTGATGTTAAATAATTATTTTACAGGAGTTGTGGTAAACATTGAATTATTGGTGCCACGTTCATTGTAGAGATGTTTACCATAGATGTCAATAAACGTTTCATTTGTGACTGTTGTACGGTCACAGACTAATCGTTGACCCATGTACGGCTCAAGCTAATTTGGTTATCAAGTAAAGTAAACCCTAAGGGGCTCAGCAATTAAAGTCCGTGACTTTACCTTCGATACAGGCGTGAAACTCGCTAGTGGCCTAAACAAACTTTCGAAAAAAATTGTGTACAAGGTTACATTTTATAAAAATGACAACACAGGCGACCCTCGCTCTGATTCTTTCCTGGTCCCGCAAATATCTATCACTAGCTGTAACAGCGAGGGATTGCCGCCAGATTCATCTGAACCAAATGTGCCAAAAGTAGGTATTTTGTGGCACATTTAGTTCGGGTGATTTTATATTAATATTTTGTTTTTAAGCTTATACTTGACGCAAATGATGATCCCTAAGACAGTTCATTTTTAATAATAAATATTATAGGACATTATAACACAAATTGACTAAGCCCCACAGTAAGCCCAATAAGGCTTGTGTTGAGGGTACTTAGACAACGATATATATAATATATAAATATTTATAAATACTTAAATACATAGAAAACATCCATAACTCAGGAACAAATATCCATGCTCATCACACGAATAAATGCCCTTACCAGGATTTGAACCCGGGACCATCAGCTTCGCAGGCAGGGTCACTACCCACTAGGCCAAACCGGTCGGAGTTCATTTTTGTATGGAGCAACTGTCAATGTCAAATGTATGAAGACTTTTTTTACATTTTTAATTTAGAAATGTAACAATTAAGTAATAAAAAAAGGAAAAAAAACCTGTCTCTTCAATTATTTTAGTAATTAAGTCTATTCAAAAGTGATTTTGAAGAACCGTCATACGGATCATCTCGTATACGTAGGTGCTAGATGAGCAGTTGACGAAACCTGTTGTGGATATATATTTTGTAGGTACTATGCATATTTTGACGAAGCGTGTTGTGGATGTTTTTTTTGCTTGATTATACATACTGACGACGCCTTTGTCGTGGATTTTGTCCGCACGTTAGGGTTGCCACTTTTTTCTAAAGAAAAATTTATATTTTTGTCAAAATATTTACTAGGAAAATGAAAAAAAAAAATAGTACACCGATTTGAGGCGAACTGCTGCGTTTAAAAATCCAAGTCGCATACGATGCGATATCGGAGATACTGGGTTATTCACACTACTTACCAGCAAGTTATTACCAGTGGTAACTACTGGGAATTTTTTCCCCACCTTTAACTAGTGGTAACTTGGAAAAAATCCCAGTAGTTACAACCAACTCGGTTTGGTGGTGACTAGAACTAGTTTATCCATACGTTAATTTCTCCTTAAATATTTATTTTTTTGCATTTGCACCGGTTTTAATATTCTTGAGCACTTTTAAGGCGGTTTACTGAAACACTAATCGACTTATAATTATTTATTAAAGCACTCTATATTTATGCTATCCTATTTCTACTATTTTTATTAGCATTGAACGATAGCAAAATGTTGGCGGTAACTACTGGGAAAAACAAATACAACCTTTTCCCGAAAAAATCCCAGTAGTTACCACTGGTAACAACTTGGTGGTAACTAGTAACAAAGGGGGAATAAACCGTGACACCTTTTTTAGTGCTGAAAATATAGTACATAACATATTGTGTTGGGATAATATGTAGTACAATTTACTAAAATATAGTACGATGTATATAAAAGGACTGGTGGTAATGGCAACCCTACTGCACGTGTATCTAAATACGACATGTTTACTTATAAGGCATAAATTAGGTACATCAATAATTATTATCAAACCTACCTGTCTCAACTCATGAGTGCTTCTTATTACAGCCACTTTCAGTCCATTTCCATTAGCACTATACTGACGATGCACATAAAAAGCTTCATGATTTGCCGTTACTTGATTAAGTTAATGACATGTTTCCGCGTTAATTGTCTTCGTTAATGGTATGTTTTTCGTTAATGATGATTTGATTAGTTACATCACAATCGTAATTTTCTGTTAGATAGTTAGATTGTTAAACGACCTTTATATGTTCAGGCTGAAATTGAAAAATACTTACTTATCTTTCTAGATAATTAAATGTACAGTAACACTAACGGTTGCTTCTAGTTCTGTAGCTGAACGACTTCAGAATTTTAGAAAACTTATTCACTTTTGTTTAACTTAGGAAAGTAGAGCTAACATTGCTTTTGTACGTCAACAAAGCATAGTCACACCATGTTAAAGAGAATAGATACAACGGGAAACGAGGTTAGTCCTCAATACTTCCATTTAAACGAATTGTCAAAACAGAAAGACGGAGACAAAACGTCGCGTTCGCGATCGCATCGGGCTTAGAATAACTAAAGAACGAACGCGTGGATCGCGCGCGCCGACTCTACTGCAACTGAGTGGGTTTCCCGCCAAAACCTGCAGATCACCAATGTAAGACTCAAGGAAAAAAAGACCACTGATTCGTACAAATAGGATGCTCACTTAGGGCGTTTTTTCTCTGCACGCTCGCCGCTCCCATTCATGGTTTCATTACATAACCCTTTCTTTATGATTACTGCTTATTATTTAGTATTGGATCAATGTTGCCGGGTCACGAGCGGATTGTGTATTTCAAGGCTTATTATGCTACCGATTTTTGTTGTGTTTGGAAGGATGTATTGTGAAATTCATTTAATACCTAATCAACAATATAATGTTGAAAAATAAGATTGTTGTTGAAGTATCGTGAATTGCCAAGGGCCTCTTTATTATTTAATAAATTACAAGGCTTTCTAACTTATTGAACCTAAAAATAAATAAGCAAGTTTATGACTTCAAAAGCTCGAACGGATATAATATAATAACGTGATTAGTAAAATAACGTGTAACTGCAATGCGTACTTGTAATATTTCATAATAAAAACGAAAGGAAACGAGTCTGAAATCTGAAATCTGAGTCTCCGGAGCCTATGGTCGCCTGCAACTCCAGAGGAATTATATGCGCGTTGCCGACTCTAACACTCCGCACCTTCGTTGAGCTCTGGCAACCTTATTACCTTACTCACCGGCAGGAACATAACACTATGAGTAGTAAGGTGGGCTCTGCTGGGCCCCAGGATGTCATTCCAGACCTAGAGCAGAGCCCCTCTAGATCTGGAATGACATCCGCCGTGCTATGCCCTAGCCCTACCGCAAAAAGCGATATGTTATTCACAGTGCCCATACCTCTCTTTTGGACATAGTTTAAGGACATACTAGGTCACAGGGTCCGGGTTTATGGAAAAATACTTATTTCTTTATAAGAATATGTTTATTCGCCTTGCTCGCGAGCTATTTGCTTGAAGAGCTTAACTAAGCAAACTGGTGCTAACGGGGACAACCTTAAGTACTGATCGATCTAGCCCCAAACTAAGCAAAGGTTCTACTACGGCTACTAGCCGACGATTTACATACTAAGATACATGCATAACATCCATTACTCAGGAACAAATATTCGTCATAAACAGACAAATAAATGCCCTTCTGCTTCGTCGGCAGGTTCACTACCGACTATATAGGCTGGTAAAGATTTACCGATTAATAAATGTAATAACCGTCAGTTGCTGGTCAGTGAAATTATATTTAATAGTATAAATATTTGATTAGCGCTGTAAGCCTGGCGGTAAGAGCGTGCGACTTGCAATCCGGAGGTCATGAGTTCAAACCCCGGCTCGTACCAATGAGTTTTTAGACACTGTACGAAATATCATTTGATATTTACCAGTCGCTTTTCGGTGAAGGAAAACATCGTGAGGAAACCGGACTAATCCCAACAAGTCCTAGTTTACCCTCTGGGTTTTTTAAGGTATTTCATAAATAAAACCCAAAAATAAATAATTGCACAATGTATGAACTTTTATAAAGAAAATAATCAGTCTTTCTTCCTTTAATTATAATCAGTCAAAAAAAAAACTTCTCATAGTCAACTTTCAAAAAAAAAAAACTCCCCATCTTACCCCATCTATAGCGCAAGACAGGGTACCCCCTTGGATAAGATGGGGTATAGGATATTTAAACGTCGTCTTCATAAATCGGACAGATATGGCCAGCTTCGTTATCGTTATCTTCCACTCCTGCACAGCCACAAGCACCCACTTACCGCAAGTCTGGCAAAATTCCTTGAATTTCCACTTGATTTGACACAAGTATCATAAAGTTGGAATCGGGCCGATGGTGTTTGGTTCCTGCCGGTGAGTAAGGTTGCCAGAGCTCAACGAGGCTGCGGAGTGTTAGGATCGGCAACGCGCATGTAACTTCTATGGAGTTGCAGGCGTACATAGGCTACGAAGACTGCTTACCATTTAGGCGGACCGTATGTTTACCGTTTGTTTGCCACCGTTATAATGAAAAAAAAAACCAGGCTAGTGCTAGTCGGACTCGCGCACCGAGGGTTCCGTATAAAAATTTACGGTTTTCGCAATTTTTCGTTTATCTGTGCTATAAGATGTTGCTTCGTACCAAATTTCAAGATTCTGAGTTCACGGGAAGTACCCTGTAGGTTTTGATTCCCTTGCGAGTGTCGAAAATTTGCGGAAAGTTGCGGCATAAACGGCTGCATCATTTGATTGCGTTGGCTTAGAAGTATGATTTTTGCACAGCTCAAGGGACAGTAGACCTGAGTATTTAATATAAATTCCAGCTTGATACCTCCACGCGTTCCTGAGAAAAAGGGTCTTGACGGACAGACAGACGGACGGACGGACAACAAAGTGATCCTGTAAGGGTTCTGTTTTTTCCTTTCGAGGTACGGAACCCTAATAAATATTGGTACCTACAATTAACCGTTATTATTTTGAAAATGTAAAAGTTTATGTACTTAAAAGGAACGTCACAAAGAAAATGTAAATTTACTTGAATGTCTATTTATCTCTCAATAAATATATATTTTCGATGTGACAGCTACACTTTTTTATAATCATAAAATAAATGTAAATACTTTAATAACAAAACTGCATTCGTATTTCATGAATAAATTCTACACAATATGTAAATTAAGACACATCTATTTGATGCTTTCGTCCTAAAATTGCTGCTGCTAAATAAACACATACCTACAGTGTGTAAATTCAATACGGACAAACATTTAAACGGCTTTTTACCCGCATTGGATTTTCACACTCTATGTGCTCAGCTCAACTATGGCTGTAAGCTGTAAGAATGCACGGCTTGACGCCAGCGTGGCGCCATCTTGTATCGAAGTTTCAACTTAGCAAGTTTGACGTTGAACAAAACCAAAGTCACTGTGCTCAGCGAGCCAAGTAGCTTACAAGCAGTGTGCGTAGTAACGTTATTTGCGTATAGATGGCACTGCAACGTAACTAGACTAGCGAATATAACCAGCTGTCTCTATTTTTCAATCAAGACTTCCACTTTAGAGTTTGTATGCCTTGAGATTATTGTAATGAATAAAAAGTAATGGGTGTTTGGTAATTGCTGACCTACGAGTAATACAGATCTGTGTTCGTGGTCAAGTACCTATTTGTGTAAGAAGTAAGTCAGAATGTGTATAGATGGCGCTGATACTAAAGCTGTGATACTGTTTTAGGATCACTTAATGGGCAATTAACCACTTATATATTTTCGCTATGTTCAACTAATTTTTAGCCGGTTTCAAGAAACGAGGAGTGAATAAGTGTACCTACATAATTATTTGCACGCAATCGTGTGTGTTCAGTCAGCATGAAATAAGTAGTTAGCGATGGCCAAAGTTATATAGGTAACATTTTGGGCTATAACCGCGAAAATCGAAGTTCGCAAATTGCGGGCATTTCTCTCTGTTACTCTAACTACGCCTTCATTGGAGTAAAAGAGAAACATCCCCGCATTTTGCGAATTAGGTACGGTTTTCGCGGTAGGCGGTAGGTTACCATTGATATAAGAATGTGTAGGTAACAATATATTTGGCCAATTTGCATCTATTTGATGCTGACTGCCGTAATATGTAATTGTTTTTCTTTAAGCTGTATCTTTTATATAAATAAGTGGCTTTAACTGCTGCTACGGGATTCAAGAATTATCCTAGCGAAACTCTTTTAAAGATTCTAAAAATAGAAGCGACCATTACCGAAATTTTGTTAAATTGCTCTTGTTTCAACACTTTGAACATTTTTAATTCTGTTAATTAATTCAGTAAAATTCTTATTTGAAGTTAAAGGACGGTCTCCAGTTGAGTGTTTTTGATTAGAATTAATTAGAATATATTTTTTTATATTTAAAGTGAAACGCAGTTGGGCAGGTCAGGTACTTATTAGGGTTCCGTACCCAAAGGGTAAAAATCGGCCGAGAGCATGTCGAGCCATGCTCAGTGTAGGTTTCGTAGTTACCATTCTGTCAGAATAGGCCAAATGGGGGCTATTAATTAGTAAGTATCCTGTAGGTACATTACAAGCAAGGGAGTATCTTCGCAGCGCTTTGTACGTCTTTTTAATAAGAAGAGTAGATTTTTTGCAAAAACTCTAAAACCGCTTAGTCGTCAAGCGGACCCCAGGCTCCCATGAGCCGTGGCAAAATGCCGCGACAACGCGAGGAAGAAGAACTCTAAAACCGCTGGACTGATCATGTTCTCTATATTTTTTATTGAAAGTATTTACTAAGCTTTTGTTACACTTTTTTTTTCATATTTTTTGGACCCATGGTTCAAAAGTTAGAGTTTGTTTCGGAGTGACTTTTTCCAAAAATATTAACTTTATCCAAAAATGTTTTTAGGAGACCCTTGTTCGTTTAGATAGACCTATCCAACGATACCCCACACTATTGGGCCAAAGCAAAAAATAATAATTAAAATATCACTTTGTATGATTTTTTTTTTCGAAGTTTTTATTTTACCGTTCTGTCGCCATGCATGATTTGTGTATCCATGCCATATTGAAGCTTTCTAGCACTACCGATCACGGAGCAAAGCCGCGGACGCGTACGCCCGGACAGACGGACGCTCGGACTGAAATTCAGACGCAAAAAACTCAAAAATCGAGGTTTCGCTCTCGACTGTTTCCTCCTCCAAAACGCAATCAATCTTTATGAAATTTTGGAAACTGCAAGAGGAAGAAATAATCTATGCCGCTATGTTTTGATTTTTTGGATATCTTTTGTCATATTTGTATAGGTACTGTGCCTTTTTTTACAGCCAATCCAATTTAGCCGTTTTTGCGATTTTCGAAGCGCTGTATCTTTCTCCAAAATAAAATAATCCAAAAAAGCAATACATAGTGGCACAGATATTGATGATATTAATCTTATTTGAAAAAATCACTGCTCTAGGTTAAAAATCCAGGGAGGAATCAGTCGAGAGCGTTTGTATGGAAAAATCGCAACTAGGAATTCCTCTTAACATTTCATTTCATTTATTGGGGCAACATTCATATTGGTACACGTTTATGTATAAGAAGTAGTTACGATGCCGCTGATCATCGTTTGTCCCGTTCCGAAGTATTGGTATGATGGAAAGGGACAAACGATGATCAGCTGCATCGTAACTTTAGTACACGTTTATGAATAAGAGGGTAAGGGTTTTTAGGTGACTACGAAACCCTAAAAACGGGACCATATTACTAAACCTCCACTGTCCGTCTATCTGTCTGTCTGTCTGGTACCAGGCTGTGTCTCATGAACCGTGATAGCTACACAGTGTAAATTTTCACAGATGACGTATTTCTGTTGTCGCTATAACAAGAAATACTAAAAACCGAATAACTAACTAACTGACTAACTGCTTTGGCTCAGCGATCCAAAAAGAATCTTGGCCTCCGAAACGAGAGAACGCCGCCTGTCCCGATCCAGCGCGGTTTCCTGCCATGGATTGGCATTCAGCCGACGCAGGTCCGCCTCCACGACATCACACCAGCGGTACCTGGGGCGCCCGATCGGTCGACGGCCGGTTGGTCGCCTCAAGTACGCTTCCTTGACTACGCGATCCTCCCCCATTCTGAGTAGGTGACCGAGCCAGCGAAGTCCGAAAACCCGAATAAAATAAATATTTAAGTGGGGCTCCCATACAGCAAACGAGAGTTCGTGCGCGAGTCCAACTCGCACTTAGCCGGTTTTATTAAAGCAGGTATTTAAAATTCCGTTGACATTTAATTTGAAAATAAGTAAAAAAGCATTTCTACTGTCACAAGATGGCGGGATAAAGTTTATTCGGTGACATTTTAAGTGCCCAGGTGCCTCCGGTGCGACGACTTGTTAGAAATTGTCTTAATGGCCAGAAATGTAATATCTTGTCAGAGTTACTTTCGTCATTCTGAAAGAAATATGATGAAATATAATTTTGCTGACATAATCAAAAATTATGATTCATCTGAAGTAGGTAGTACCGTCCAGTGGGGCAACTCGGGACAGAGTCAACGTTAGTCATTTTTTATGTAAAAATTACTGCTGTCAGCCCTGGGGTATACTCGTGTATGTCAGCTTTAAGTGCATGTTGTCGCTCTAATCTGTGGTCTGTCTCGCTCTTCTCCAATATGGCGTCTTAAAATGTAAATCGTTAGAATCGTCGGATATTCTAAAATATTTAAATATGACGATTAGACTCACTTGACTTTTTTCGTCGCTACTGGCGACATATTTCGGACCCATCTGGGGTCCTTCTTCAGGCTTGAGTCAAAGAAACGTATCGCCAATAGCGACGAAAAAAGTCATGTGAGTGTAACCGTGATATTTAAATACTTTAGAATAGTGTTTCAATAAAGAATACAGCATTAATTCATTGCGTGTTATTCAAAGATACTACAAGCCACGTTCGTATAATGTGGGAATATTTCGATATAATTAGGCATTAAAACACTCATATGATCCTTTTATGAAACACACTTCGTTCGTATCAGAAACCCGCACTCGTATTTTAATGCCTTTCATTATGTAGCAGTCACATAGACCTACTAATTAAACAAGATACCTACGTAATATTTTTCAATGCTGTATAATATATCAATCCTCATTAAGACCGCCTTTGAATTTTCTATAAGCAATTCTTGCGTGAATTGTCAAAGTTTTCACTTGAAAAAAAACGTGCTCAATACATTCAGCAAACAAGCGCCTTTGAAGTAGCATGACATGGAAAACGCACTCCAGCCGATATGATCTTTAATCTTCGCACCTTTTCGTGCGGTCGCTTGCCGAGCGTTTTACAAATAGCCCTCCCTGTCCGCTTTGTAGGGCGGAATGAGATGAGACCAGAGATAAGATTCTTAAAAGTGCTCCGAGGCGTTTGTCCGTCAAGGATGGAATCTATTGCGATCTTCATTAGATGACGTGTCAAGCTCTGTGAGGACGCCATCTCGAACGTACATATTGATGTCAAAATGATGTTATTTCCGCGCACGGCTCGGAAACCGGTTAAATTTCCAAACCGTTATGATGTAATAATAATAAAATAATAATTCAGCCTATATACGTCCCACTGCTGGGCACAGGCCTCCTCTCATGTGCGAGAGGGCTCCGGCTATAGTCCTCACGCTAGCCCAATACGGATTGGGGACTTCACATACACCTTTGAATTTCTTCGCAGATGTAGATACATCTGCGTTATCATGTACTTGGCGCAAAATCTTTTAATTTCGGTTTCGCTCGAAAAATCGTTATTTTTAAACCGGTTTTTATACATATATTATATAGAACAGTTCTTGTCAAATTAAGCGGTTTAGAGCAATAAAAACCGGTCCTATTTCGGTGTCTATGTTTACGTGGCACACGATCAAGCCGGCCGGCCGTTTCGTCGTTCGTTAAATAAACCGGTTTTTTAGGTCACAAAAGTTCTTAAAACGTTCGCGTTCTTATAAAAGTTAGGAGGAAAAGAGAAATAAACCGGTTTTTACTGGTATTTTATAAACCGTTTCCGAGCCTTGTTTGCGCGTGAATTAAAACGAACGCAGACGCAATGCGAACGAGACGCAGAGGCGAGTGATAGCAAAGTGACATAATTTAGATGTCAAAATGTAAGTTTGAACTGGCCTCAGGGGGGGCGATTTTTTAATTTCGAGTGGTCGATTTCGTGTAATTCCCTTCAATTTATCTCCACTACTAGGCATTTAAATTCTACTAATATAATTGAAAACGAGTGGTCAATACCACTAGATTCCCAATTTCTATTGCTCGTATTTCTAAAATATCAATTGGCCGTTTACCTCAGATTTTCGGGTGACGAATTCGAGCGCTCGGAATTCAAAAATCAGCCCCTTCATCCGTAATATAGCCGGGTTATCTCGCACAGTGGTCATATAGACGAATGCTCTATCTTGAAGGGTCCATATGCAAATAAGGGATTTAGTATTAGATAAAACTTTTTAGAAGAGCCAAGCACAGTAAATCAGCTAATACGGGAAATCTCAAAAGCCTTTTAACTTTAAAGAGGATACTCTAAGCAGCACCCATTCTACTAAACCAGGGTTCACCGGTTAAACCTGGAGTTACCATGGTTATCAGTACAATTTGACACTGGGTACGGTTTAATCGTTAACCCCGGGATGGTGCAAGTGGCGCTAAGCAGTATTTTTTTGGTAACTGAAAAAGCAGCAATTGTACGACTAAAGAGCGGCGCCGTGAGGAGCCGCGGGTCGCTGAGAGCCTACTGCTAACATAGAAGTTCGCAAATTGCGGACATCTTTCTCTTTTACTCCAACTAAGGCGTAATTAGAGTAATAGGAAAAAATGCCTCCTTAAGTAGACAAAATACAATACATATAATATATCTTTCTATAATTTTAAAATGATCATGTTAACGTTACGTTCTTCTTTCCATCTTGTTACCCCCTGCTGGGGTGTAGGGCTCGAGCCATTTTCTTCCACTGACTTCGGTCCTGGGCAGCTTGGGTAATGTTACGTTAAAGGGTTTAAATTGTTTAAAAGTACCTAGGCTATAAAACATCTGATATATGTAGACTGCGAAGCTTATGAAGTAACGAAAATGAAATTCATACGAATAGTGACTTTTATACTGCCCAAAATTTTCATATATGTAAGATTATCCACCCGTGGCTACTTTTTATCGTGAACAAGCCTTGGGGCGTAAATAAAGGGTGACGCTCGGGCGTAATACAAAACAAATATTGGCAGACGTATGAAACGAAGCCCACACGATTAAGGTGACGTTCGGATGTCACCTGACGTCGCATTATAAAAAAAAGACTTTATTTTCCAAATCATAATTACATGTCATGCAATAATTTGTTTTGATTAATTTATTTGGATTATTTATTTTATTTTCAAAATCGCGTTCATTTAATAGTAGATTGTTAATTAAGGGATCAAAGGCACCCATTTCTGACGAGGTAGTTTGGCGCTCGAACGCAAAAAGAGCGCCAATAGTCCGAGACTGAAATAGTGCTTTTCACCCGAGTTAAACACTCTACTTTTCATTTCGAACACAAAGGAAGTAAACTAACTTTATTTTCAGCAAATAAAATTTTAAAGACGATTGAATGTGGGGTATCGTATTTATTACGAGATAAAGTAGCCTGCGAATTATTTATTTACCGTCCGAATTGAGCGATGCTAATATGTAATTCGAGCGTACACTTGACATCAAAACAAACGATATCTAAGTGATGTCATTCAGATATCTAAGTGATGTCATTCAGATATCATTTGCGCTTTCAAGGCTCGGAAACCGGTTAAATTTCCAAACTGCAAAACCTTTTAATTTCGGTTTTGCTCGAAAAACCGTTTTTTTTAAACCGGTTTTATGAGAACAGTTCTTTTCAAATTAACCGGTTTATAACAATAAAAACCGGTTTCTTCCTACGTCGGTGTCTATGTTTAGATGGCACACCATCAGGCCGGCCGGCCGTTTCGCCGCTCGTTGAATAAACCGGTTTTAGGTTGCAATAAACTTCTTAAAACGTTCGCATTCTTATAAAAATTCGGAGGAAAACCGTAGTAACCCGGCATTTACCGGTATTTTATAAACCGGTTCCGATCCTTGTGCGCGTTCATTTCGCTTGGACTTGTCCGTACATGTATTTGCGCGAGCGAGACGCATGATGAATGAAAACAAAATGACATTATTTAATGCCAAATGTAAGTTTGAATTGGCCTCCCAGTTCCAATAATTTCGATTCAATTCTTAATTTTCAAATATTGCCCGGAGGCTGTTGAATGTTTCAATTATTCCCATTTGAATGACATGGGCCGGCCGGTCCTAGTTACTAACTCGCTAATTTGTTGAACAGTATTGTTTGTGAGGTTTTACAAGCAAAACGAAAGTTGTAAAGGAGGTCGTTGTGGGCTATTATTTATAGTAAATTAATCGTTACTATTGTTAGATGGCATCATTTGCAGACGTTTCAGCTAAAGACTTTTTTTTTTCTTTTAGCCACTTTAAATTTTTCAAAGAGCGTGCTCGTAGCGCCACCGGCAGGGATCGGAACCGGTTTTTTGCAAAAACATCGAAATAACCATATATTTCGGTTTATTTTATACTGTAAATGTAGGACTCAGTTGTGTTTTCAGATAACGACTTCGTATTATTAGATTGCCTAATTAGAAATGAAGTAATTAACAAAGAACGAAAAAATACCGTTTTCGTTCCCATACAAAAAATACCGGTTTCCGATCCCTGGCCACCGGTACGAATTAACACGAAGTTTTGTCTTATAATGGAGACTATTTAAGAGCAAGTTCGGCCTGGCCAGCCACATTAGGGCTCATACTAGACAACGTCCATAATGTTTATTTAGGGTCGCCGTCATCGAAAACGATGAGGAGGACTATTATCTACCAGAGTGCGACGAAATGATTAATTAATTGTGATAAATATATATGTAAAGCTGGTCCGAGAAATGTACGGATGTATGACAAGATGTATTGGCCCAATGATAACATTTTATTCTCAATGTATTGGCATATTCAGCTTTGAGAGAAACTCCTACAAAATATTTATTTACTACACTCAGATGTGTACCGGAGGCTATCAAAGTGTTCTCGTTCATTAATAATACGAGCAGGATTTTTATTATAACCGCAGACGCGTAGGAAAATACAATGGGCGCCGTTTTATAAAAAAGAGCCTTTGTCGCGCGCTGGCGCGTAATGTGTTCAGCTCAGTGTTACGTATGAGGAAAATAAAGTACTGCCCGCATTAGATGCATGTTCAGATTGTTCAGTGCATGGTTTTTGTATGAGGCCCTTTATAAAAGGAGGGTATAGTGGGAAGGGTGGCAACACTGAAGCTGCAAGCGTTAATACGTGGGATTTGCAAATAAGCCTTCTTTTGTGTAAGAATGTCCCTATAATATTTATTTATTTTCTAAAAAAATATGCAAAAAAAAAAAAAATTATGCAAATAAATGTATTAACTCAAAATAAAACTTCATCCCCATACCTACAAACTTTCATCCTCTATTTAACCCCGTTACGAGATGAATTTCCAAAAACACTGAATGTACTTTTCTTCTATTTTAATATAATACCTTTTCATGAAGTTTCAAGTCCGTAGCTTAAAATAAAACTTGAACGACACACAAACGTTCAACTCTCTCAAGTGACACCGCTCTTCCTAACTGGTTTACTAAGTAACAATAATAGACATAGGTTAAATAAAACAAATTCAAAACCAAAACTTAAATTATAACTGAAGTTACAGGAGGATTAAGCATGTCACATTATGGCTTATTATATAAATGATATAACACTTTCCTTAAAACATCAAAGTAATAAAACATACCACTTTTCAACCCTTGTATCCCTCGACGGGCCACGGGTGCTGGTGACATTTATCCCTATAGTTTAATAACAAAGAAACTGGTACCGTAATGTCCTGTGACGTACAAAGGCCTTTGTAAGCTGTTGCCGTGACACATTGGAGGCACTTTAAGCGAGCTTTGGGTACGTGGATGTTAAACACCCACTTGTTAAGAGATTTTAGGCCGTTGAGCATTTTTCTGGATATAACTATATTGGTGGCAAATCGGAGGTTTTTCCATAAGAAATGTCACTGCTTATGGCTGACAGATCATATCCATAACTTCCATGACACATCCAGGTCAAATTCGGAACCAGTTATTAGGTACAATTAGAATAAGCCTCCCAGCCGGAACTTCATGTTATATTATTATCTCCTGAATTGAAAATAAACCAATTATAAACAAATGAATGTTTCTGGAGTTGCAGGAATAAATAGGCTACGGAGACTGCTTACCATCAGACGGGCCGTATGCTTGTTTGCCCCCGGCGTAGTATAAAAAACATTTATATTTGTATGTAGTCACGTCTGAAAATATCTACACGGACAAAGTGCCAACAATAATATATGGGAAATAAGGTCGTGATACATATTTTAGGCACTTTGTCCGTATAGATATTTTCAGACGTGACTGTACCTATTTTAACTTATGTCGACTTCCTAGCCTGTAGCCGCAAACCAATCTGACGACCGGGGTCTTAAAACTTCTCATTCACACTCGCGTGGTTATAGGTAGAGTGAGAGAGATAGTAATATGACCCCGGGCGTCAGTTTGGTTTGCATCTCCTATAGTCGGTAGTGAACCTGCCTACCAATCAGGATATCACGAGTTCGAATTTTGGTAAGGGCATTATTTGTGTTTCTATGACAAGTATTGCTCCTTAGTTATATATATTTTCTGTGTATATAAGTACTTATATATACCTATATATCAGAAGCTATGGTGGCTGAGTGGATATGACGTCCAATTTTCAATCCAGAGGTCGAAGGTTCAAATCCTGGCTCGTACCAATGAGTTCTTCGGAACTCGGAACTTTATGTACGAAATATCATTTGATATTTACCACTAGCTTTTCGGTCGCATTGGGCTAGCATGGGGACTATAGCTCAAACCCTCTCGCGCATGAGAGGAGGCCTGTGCCCAGCAGTAGGACGTATATAGGCTGAATTATTTTTTATTATATATCATAATTACAGTCATCCCACCATACAGGCCTTATTAAGCTTATTAGGTCGAACAAATACCGTGTTATTTATAAACTTAAAAAGCTGAAACTAAATATAGGAAGCCGATGTAATACTTCCCCTCTTTAATGAGGAACGCGGATAAAATGCAAGATAAAATGTCGTTTTGTAATTCCACATCTCTATTTTTTTTTATACTACGTCGGTGACAAACAAGCATACGGCCCGCCTGATGGTAAGTAGTCCCCGTAGCCTATGTACGCCTGCAACTCCAGAGGAGTTACATGTGCGTTGCCGAACCTAAACCCGCCCCCCCTCGTTGAGCTCTGGCAACCTTACTCACCAGCAGGAACACAACACTATGAGTAGGGTCTAGTGTTATTTGGCTGCGGTTTTCTGTAAGGTGGAGGTACTTCCCCAGTTGGGCTCTGCTCTAGATCTGGAATGACAACTCATCTGGAATGTTATCTCTAGAGAAAGCAGATTAAATTGGTTTTAAGTAATGAGAGTTTGTGACTGTAAACCATTTAGTATGGCCTTTTTATGATTTTTTTTAATGTAGGCGCATAAAATTAAATTACCTAGTAGGTACGGTCAACCAATTTGATTCCTAGGCCACTATAGAACCATGTCATAATGACTTCTACGACAGTGCTTATTGAGTGATGCATGTCATGTATAGACTAGTTAAAGCGACAAGGTTCTATAGTGGCCTAGGATTCAAATTGGTTGACTATACATAATATATGATAATATGCTCACGTGATTAAACCAGTCACTTGAGTCACTCACTTTCTCGACACGTGGCAAACCAAGAACAAGCGGGTATCTCGCTCGTTTTTGCCCAGAACGGGCAAGTTGTGGAATGAGCTACCTTCTGAGGTGTTTCCCTTGCGCTATGACATGGGGTTCTTCAAGAAACAGGTATTTAGGGTCCTCAAAGGTTGGCAACGCATGAGTGGCTCCTCTGATGTTGCTTTTGAGCATTTTTATTTTAGTTAAGTTGGGAGCCCGTACATGAAAAGTACGCATAGTTTGGTATACGAAATCTTAATGAAATCATAACAATCGACGAGTAGAAAAAATAGATATCAAACGCTAAAGAAAAGGTGATCAAGTCCGCCGGTGGTCGACTGGTGGTGGAGTGGTTCTTTAATGTATGATATCTATTATAGTAGTGTGACTACATTTACATTAAAAAAAAAAACAAAATATATTACATAAAATAATTTGATTTGTATTCCCTAGTAACTTAAGGTAGAAGTACTAGTGCTTGACGCTGCACTAGTACTCGACATGGGTACTTTATGTCAAAGTGACAAGGATTAAGTTCGAATACAGAAAAATCTTCGTTGTTCAAATTTAACCTATATTTCCATGAAATAAAGTGCCCATGTCGGTGACTAGTGCAGTGTCGAGCACTAGTACTTCTACCTTACACGTTGATGTATTAGCAAAATGCTTTCTGTCCATGAATGGACTCAATAAGAAGGCAAAGGTCTCGAATAAAACTATAAGTAGACAGATTTAATTATCAAGGAGTCCTAGTCCACTTAGTATTTTCAGGATCTCTTTAAGTAAAATATGTGACGTTCCACGTGCAAAGGTACAGTCAGCATCAAATGTAGCGGATCAAACAACGATTCAACAGTATCTACCATTCTGTAACAGCTTAAAAAAAAGTGATAGTTCTAAATGTAGAACAATTTAGACTGCAAAAGATATACTTAAGGACGTACATTTTAGAGATTTACCTACATTTAGAAATTGTATCGGGAATATCAGATATTTTTGGTGCGTTATTTCATCCGCTACTTTTGATGCTGACTGTACCTTATGACGGTCGGCTCTTATGTTATTATTACACCTCTCGAGTCGAATGATTGTATTCTATGACAGTTACTTCAAATCACTTGGTAGATCTTAATTAAAAAAATATATACCTATATTTTACTGTGGTGATAAGTTTTAGTGACTTTAGTCACTTAAAAAATAATGTGCTAAACTTCCGAAAAATGTCTACAACCATTTTGTGTGACGACTACTAGGTATTAAAAATAAAAATGAACTATCATAGTATGTATGAGAGGTATAATGACGCTGCAATACTATTAAAGGTCCGACCACATCGCTGCTTAAAAAACGGTGACGGTGCGGAATCGCAAGTGACGCAACGTCGTAAGCGTGCCGAAAACTTTACGACTTTACTAGAAGGACATGCGTTAAAATCTTCTGAATTCTGACTGACTCTACTAGAAGGACATTCGTTGTCTTCTTAATTTTATAATTTGAAAAAAAAAATTTTTATAATTTAATTTGTTCTGTCTTTTAGCCAATTTTACTATTGTTTCTAGTCAAAACGATAGTTTTTATGAATTGTGATTAATTAATATTATAAAGCTCATTCGGTTTTTGTAAATGTGCATGGCGACTTTATCAATGAATTCATTCTTAATTTCTCCATGCAGTTTCGAAGCGCACCTACCTCATTTTTGCATGTTAGGTTTTATATAGCTGTAAGTTTTAACATGAGTTTTGACGACCGGTTTGGCCTAGTGGGTAGTGACCCTGCCTACGAAGCTGATGGTCCCGGGTTCAAATCCTGGTAAGGGCATTTATTCGTGTGATGAGCATGGATATTTGTTCCTGAGTCATGGGTGTTTTCTATGTATTTAAGTATTTATAAATATTCATATATTATATATATCGTTGTCTAAGTACCCTCAACACAAGCCTTATTGAGCTTACTGTGGGACTTAATCAATTTGTGTAATAATGTCCTATAATATTTATTTATTTATTTTATTTATTTATTAATTTTTATTTTTTTCTTTGTATGTTACTAACACACATATGGGCTGTAAATGCCTGAAATAAATGATTATTTAATTTTTAATTTCAAATCGTGACATTTACGACGCGTCACTGCGATTCCGCAGCGTTAGCGTTGTTTACGCAACGGTGTGTGAGCATAAGCAGTGGGGTGGTCGGACCAAATGCGGTGCTACGCGACGTAAAGGAGCCAACTGATTAACATTACAGTCGACTGGACGCTATCGGCCTGTCAGTTAGAACAAAAAGTTGACAGATGAACAACTGACTGGCCGATACCGTCCGGCAGATTGTTAATCATTGGGCCCCTTACGGCCGACCGCCATAAGGTACCTTTACTCGTGGAACGTCACTTATTAGAATTTACGTGTGTTTAAATTGGAGAGCTCCTTGGCACCGTATTTTATAGAACGCTTGCATCTACGTTAGGAACGTTTGGCAAATTAAATTAGGACGGTAATTCGCATTCCCAGTATTTATCTTAGGAAGTGCACTTTGCAAGGGCTTAATAGTTTTCATTTAAGTATACGGGAACAGTTATTTGTTTTACAGGAGAGCAAAGTCGAAAAACCGATTTGAAGAAGAAACCGGTTACGCGAGGCAAATTTTCGTCGTTGACTGTCAACGCTCCCAATTGTACGTACTAGAGAACCATTTATATACATTCTAGGTTCCCTCTCTAACTTCTTTTTAATTAGCTCTTTATTTGATCTAAGCATATCCCTCACGGGCTGTCGCGCCCGCTTATTAAGTACGAACGTTTAACCGAAAACGGCATAAAGGTAAAACAACCTGCATTTTTATTTCCAGTTTCCTAGTGCTCTTTGATGCATAAACGTTTTAAATTCATAGTAGAAGTTACGTAGTTTTCTTTTCAGAGGAATTTCCATGTTGGAGCACCTACGGAATCATAAAATGCAATTTAAATTTGATTACGCTTTGCAGTAAGAAATGGACGAGGAGCTCGGTCAGGTGGTCCACACTTAGAAGTTATTGGATCTTGGCATTATCGATATCGTTGGCAATTGGTACTTCGTTTACTTTAGATACAGAGATACATTAAATTAGAAATCAGAAATCATAGCATTTATTCGTGATAAACTATGACATACAAAAGTATAACAACATAACAAAAGAAAGAAACATAGATAGACCAATAGTGGGACCGGATTTTTGCCCTATAAGTTTCGATAATTCTAAAGAGTGAAAAGTGATGTTTATCTGGTATGGGACATATTTTTAAGCATATTTGTAATATATGAAGAAAATTTAGAACGAGCATTAGATATAAATAAGGTATTTATGTATTTTTATTGATGAATTTTGAATATTGAATTAAAGTACAAAATTTAAGCATCGTCTTTTATAATATGTATGAAGCTTTATGCTATCAAATTTTTAGAAAAAAAATCAACGTGCTACTTTGTCAAACTCAAATTAGCTTATTATTTTGTCAATATTGAATTAAAGTTTGAAAAATCCACAATATCATATCTAAATTCTTAAGTTAATAGGCAAGGCAAAAAATTAGAAGAATAGGATATGTGCTTTACAATTAATATGCGTTTTTTGTCCTGTAAGATCTAATATTGAATTAAAGTCCGTAGAGATAAGTCTATTACTATAAAATAATATATGCAGCCATTTTATGGAAAGGTAGAAATATCTGTGTGTAGCTTGCATTGTAATAGTAAAATCAACTTAAAAAGGCGCGAAATTCATAACCACGCCGCGCTGGTCCGTCAACATGTCGGCTCGGCGCGCGGGAGCCTATCGTAGCCGACCTAGTGAGCGATAGATACCTCGCCCCGCCCGCGCCCCCCGCTCAGCTTCTCAAGCGCTGTTTGTCTTTTCTTTCAAATCATTCATTTGTTTATTTATCGTGCACATCAATTAAATGCGGACATTACATGAATTTAATTATAGAATAAAAGTTATTATGACTTCAAAATGAGTGAAAAATGTTTGATATGTGTACTGTACTGACTTAGTAACAGAGAAAAAACGAGGAATTGAGCAGTTAATAACTGCGAGCAAATAATCTTTCTTGGTGATGGGAAAGTTAAATATTTCTACGGGAAGGAGGAACTACGTTTCCATAAAAAGTGTAGATTATACATTGAGTCGAAGGCTATACCGGCGTACAAAAGACTAATGGAGGTGGCATCAGAGGGCTTACCGCGAACCACGTTCGACGTGTTGCCTCCCTGTCATACTTACGTACGAATTTACAAGTGCGACAGAGAGGTAACACGTCGAACGTGGTTCGCGATAGGCCCTCAAATGTACAGCCAAGTGACGATGATGAAAATTACATTTTCAAAACTTTTGTCTTTTGTTACCATTGTGTTAGCCGCCTGTACTTACTTTCAACATATATTAGTAGTTTATGTTACTGCTACATAATAAAAGACATTAAAATACACGAGTGTGGGCTTAGGAAACGAACGAAGTGAGTTTCTTAAAAAGATCACACGAGTGTTTTAATGCCTAATTATCTTATACCTACCTTTAAACGAGCAATTCTTGTATATATATATTTCCGGGATCTCGGAAACGGCTCTAACGATTTTGCTGAAATTTGGTATATGGGGGTTTTTGGGGGTAAACAATCGATCTAGATTAGTCTTATGTTTGGGAAAACGCGTGTTTTCGAGTTTTCATGCGTTTTTCTTACGACGCAGAATATGGTCGCTAATTTCGTGTTGCCGGCCACTGTCCGTCTGGTCCAGCGGGTTAAGACGCGGACTGCTAAACGAGTGTTACGGTTTCGAATCCCGCCTGGAGACTAACTTTTTTTTTTTTTTTATATGTTCAATTTTATATATATTTTTTTAATTTTTGTTGTTTTAGACAAGTTTAATTTAGTAAAAGAATGTAGTTAAGATTATCACCTATACACCACCATATTACAATAAATAGTTAGTTATAACCGAGCAAAGCTCGGTCGCCCAGGTACTGTATAGTTATTGCAGGTAGTTCGCAATCACATTTTTAGCACAGGCATTATAAGAGAGGTATGGGCATTGTAAATGTCATCTGGCTCTGTGTGGTAGGGCACAGCACAGCGGATGTCATTCCAGATCTAGAGCAGAACCCAACTGGGGAAGTACCTCCACCTTACAGAAAATCGCAGCCAAATAACACTAGACCCTACTCATAGTGTTGTGTTCCTGCCGGTGAGTAAGGTTGCCAGAGCTCAACGAGGGGTGGGAGGGTGTTAGGGTCGGCAACGCGCATGTAACTCCTCTGGAGTTGCAGGCGTACATAGGCTACGGATACTGCTTACCACCAGGCAGGCCGTATGCTTGTTTGCCACCGACGTAATAAAAAAAAATAAAAAAAACACACAATTAAAATATTTCATACGACATGTGCTAATTATTTGTCTCAGTGTAAACAAAAATATATCATAATTATGATATCAATCAATTTTCAAATTCAAAATGGCGGACATGTTTTATAACTTATTTTAAGAAATTATGAGTAGTTTAAGACTTTAAAAAGCAAGAAATTGTTTCTTGCTTCTGTTTGTATATGTATCATGTAGTATTTGATGTTTTCATTATTTTTGAAAGTCCTCAGGGTGCCGATTACGAAAATGACATCCATTATGGAACCCAAGATGGCGGACATTCATTTTTCTTAAAAATCGGTATGGGTGTCATCTCCGAGGTTCTTCGAGGTTCCGATTACGAAAATGACGTCCATTTTGCAATCCAAGATGGCGAACATTATTTTTTCTTAAAAATCGATATGGGTGTCATCTCCGAGGTTCCTCGGGGATCCGATTACGAAAATGACGTTCATTTTGAAATCCAAGATGGCGGAAATTATTTTTTCTTAAGTCGATATGGGTGTCATATCCTAGGTTCCTCGGGATTCCGATTACGAAAATGACGTCTATTTTGAAATCCAAGATGGCGGACATTAATTTTTCTTAAAAATCGATATGAGTGTCATCTCCGAGGTTCCTCGGGGTTCCGATTACGAAAATGACGTTCATTTTGAAATCCAAGATGGCGGACATTAATTTTTCTTAAAAATCGATATGGGTGTCATCTCCGAGGTTCCTCGGGGATCCGATTACGAAAATGACGTTCATTTTGAAATCCAAGATGGCGGAAATTATTTTTTCTTAAAAGTCGATATGGGTGTCATATCCGAGGTTCCTCGGGATTCCGATTACGAAAATGACGTCTATTTTGAAATCCAAGATGGCGGACATTAATTTTTCTTAAAAATCGATATGGGTGTCATCTCCGAGGTTCCTCGGGGTTCCAATTACAAAAATGACGTCAATTTTGGCGGTTCTTGTTGGTGCAGATTTCAAAAATAGAGACCATTTTAGAATTAAAGGTGGTTGATATGACGGCTACACACATCGACACCCATTTCAAAAAGTAGCGTCCGCCATATTTATTTTCAAAATAGATGTCATTTTTGAAATCCACACCCCTAAAAACCCAGAAAACAACACCCATGACGACTTTTTCAAAAAAGTGACGTCCGCCATCTTTATTTCCAAAATGGACGTCATTTGTAAAATTAGTACACATACATCATACAACATGAAAACTAAAAACATTTCCATCCTCTTTTGGGCAGTTGTGTAAGTCTGTGATAACCCTAGGTAGGTACGGAGACCTTGAGCGGTGTCGGCATTTACGCAAACATCAAAGGCGTCGGCCCACTGTTACTTTTTACACTGTGCTTTTAGTGTGTAAACGAAAACGTCACATGATATATCAAAAGAAAAGTTATTTTATCTTATACCTTTAAACGAGCAATTCTTGTATATATATATAATAATATTTCTGTGATCTCGGAAACGGCTCTAACGATTTCGCTGAAATTTGGTATATAGGGGTTTTTGGGGGTATACAATCTATCTAGATTAGGCTTATGTTTGGGAAAACGCATGTTTTCGAGTTTTCATGCGTTTTTCTTTCGACGCAGAATATAGTCACTAATTTCGTGTTGCCGGCCACTGTCCGTCTGGTCCAGCGGGTTAAGACGCGGACTGCTAAACGAGTGTTACGGGTTCGAATCTCGCCCGGTGACTAACTTTTGTTTTTTTTTATATGTTCAAGTTTATATATAATTTTTTAATTTTTATTGTTTTACACAAGTTTAATTTAGTAAAAAAAATGACCTATGTAATAAGAGAAATCGACAATAGATGGCGTTACTCTGTGACAAGTGCTGTAAGGTTAAAATCGATTGTAAATAATAATAATTGTCAGTTCACATTTTACTTTTTAAGTTTATGTAGATTATCACCACCATATTACAATAAATAGTTATAACCGAGCAAAGCTCGGTCGCCCAGGTACTATATTACTAACTGTACTAGGTTGCCTTTTTAACAAGTTGGTCCAGTCCATGGTTGCCTACATTTTATTTAAAAATCGGTTAATCTAGGCGACCATTAACTGGACCAACTTTTTTAATACGGCAACTTTCAAATAAGCTTTCATTTGATATATCATACGATGAAATAACAAACAAAAAAACTATCCGTACGCAATCTTACAAGGCAACCTACTTGAAATGTATCACTGTGAATTTTGTCTTACATTTATTTCTTATCAGAAATAAATAACATGAGGGTGCATATACCTTATAACGTATCTCTATATAACTATCGGTTATCAATATTAGCATTAGCGGTTAACAACAACATTCCCCTTAAAACAAATAACTATCGCGAGGAAAATACCAAGTCCAAACGTATGAAAAAATCGGGAAAGAAAAACTGCAACTGGCTTTTAAAATGGTACAAGGAAGGGTGGTCATCTGTATGAGAATGTGTTTTTTATGTCTCTATTTGACCCAATGGTTGACTGGTAGAGAATGCCTTTTGGCATTAAGTCCGCCATTTGTGTTTTTTTTTTGTTTGTGCAATAAAGTTTAAATAAATAAATAATATTCATGTAACGCGATAACGAATTCTACGTGAACGAAACCGCGGGCAATACCTATTATAGTAACAACAAAATAACAATTTTCTATTGCTATTAATTTAAAACACGCTTTAGGAATTTTTTTGATGGACCGTAGACGCAGTCAAGGGCACCCCGCTCCCCACTACCGTTGTTCGCTGCCTCCTGCCACAGCGCGCGGCGCGCGCAAACTTGCCGCGCGTTTGAAACGTAACGTATTTATATAAGCAAGGAATGCATACATATCAGTAATGAGTGTCGCCGTGATTTTATATTTCTAAATTTTTGTTTAGTAACTGAGATCATTGTTGATGATCGATTATTATTAACTCTACAAACTTTAATTCAATATTAGCTATACTGCTTAACCTGAAATCAATATCTAGACAAGCACATTGTCTACATGTCTAACTTTTTACTAGAATACTAAGTTGATCGATAATATCGTAATTTTGCAATATCAGCAACTCTAATTCTATATTTACAAAATAACTCGTGTTTTTACGTTTACCAGAAAGCAGCTGTTCCAGATTTCTAAAAACTGAAAATTGTACATAAATTGAAGTGTTATTCGATATGCTAAAGTTTTCTGTAACTTTAATTCTATATTTACTTAGTTATTAGCAAAAATTAAAATATTCAAATATAACCGAAAGCTCAACCTTAAAATTTCTAACTTTTTACCAAAGTATTATTTAACATACTCCCAATGACATATCAAAAAAGAAAAAACTTTAATATTATCGAAACCCATTTTTGTTCAACCGCTGGTCTAAGAATAAATAAATAGTTTCCCACGAAATGGTCCCGCCTCAGCATTAATGCTAACCCAAAAGTCAGCGCTGATCTTCCGGCGAGACCATTTGTGGGTCACGAACGCAGCTGTACGACACGGCATAAACATAAAACTGAACGCGGCTTTGCGGCGACGAAAGGGCGGCGATCAACGCCATCTAGTCTGCCGGCGAGACGTCATGATGAGAAAAGAGGCCATGGCGTACGCGTGCTGATAGATACAGATAACAACGATAACAAGACCATTTATTAGTAGTAGACTATGTGTATTTCGTGTCATCCACGATGACGCGTAGATTTGTCAAAACTAGCCTTTAATAACATGACAATAGGAGTTAAGGCACACGATGTTTTGAATGACACGATCTATATGTGTAGAACGGCCCGATTCGAAGAATGAGATACGTTAACGATAAGTTCTGGTTTAGATAAGTTCTCATTTAGATGTCGTTTGTATGTCGTATAATTGACAGAAGCAGCTCGATTCGGGCAACCAAAGTCACTTTGACGTTGGAATATCGTAGATAGATCTTATTGGGATCACAGCGGAATCGAAATAAACGTCAATTTTGGAATGTCGTATAGTTATCGATCTTTCCAAGACCTTAAACGTGTCTTAATCATTGTTCGAATCGGGCCGAAAGTCTGACTAGAGCTCAATAATGACCCATGATGAAATTAAAGGGAGTTAAAATGGGGTAAAACATATTTTTTCAAACCAGATGCTTTGAACTTTGTAAAAAGTCATTAATGTCACTATATTGGAATACAAAAAAAAAACAATTTCAGCTGTTTTGGAAAATAGGGTTGTTTCCAATTTTTTGAAACGCTTGTATTACGTTCTATATTAACTAGAAGTTGCCCTAAAATTCAACTTTTAAACTAAAAATGCCTTTAAATATGTTAAATTAACAAAATATATTTTGACAGATGCTTTCGCGCCCAAAACGCTCTTTGAAAATTGTGTGACGTCACAGTTTACGGTTTGACACATAACTACATACACACGTAGAAGATAAGAACTGTCAACTGGCATTTGTCATTTGTTGTTTATCGCCTAACTGTCAACAGTTATTTATTTATCGTATGGCTTCGTTACATGTCACTGGATATAAAACGGTAGAGAGTATAAATTATAGTAACAACTTAAAATTTTTAAATTTCGCCCTACTCAGGTAAGCCACCGCTTCTTCAGCCAGGATATTGAAGTCGTTCACTTGACCCATGTATTTTGTGAGGGGACATTCCATTACTATGTGATCGATGGTCTGGTCTGGATGCCCACACTCGCAGGCAGGAGAGGCGCTCCAGCCCCATTTATGCCAGTGGTGTGCGCAGTTACCAATTCCGGTTCTAAGGCGGTTAAGGGCTGACCATACACGACGGGGTTCTTTGAAGCCGGAGGGAGGTGTTTGAGGTGTGAGAGGGATAAGAGGGTTTCTTTGGTCCTTGTGGTGCTCCCATTCCGCTTGCCACGCCTCCATCAAACTCCAAGTGGTTTGTTGATTGGGCATCTGTAGAGCAGGTTTTCTGGACTTTAACCTTTTGTTAGAGCACCTGAGCGTTTTGATGGCTTCTCTGTGAAGGCTATTGTTCCTACGGAGGTGTGCAGGAGCTATGTTACTCAGAGTGGGTAGCCGGTGGGATGGCGTAGGCTTTAAGCATCCGGAAATTAATCGGAGTGTCTGGTTTAGTTGCGTGTCGACGGCTGAGGTATGTGCACTGTTCATCCAAACCGGGGCGCAGTACTCAGCCGTTGTAGTACGGTCGCCAAGCCGCTCCGAGGCCAGATTTAATTGACTCAGCTCGGCCTTACCCACAACCGGTATCAATGTGTTCGGACAGTTCTCCTGATCACCGTACATGCGGTAGTAAAGCGGAAAAATGGTGGAGGGGATAGTAATGACGTCACAAAGATGGCGGCCGGACCTATTCTTTTGGCGGTGTATCTCGAAAACCACTTAACCGATTTTAATTATCGAGGTGTCAAATAATAGCTTATGTTATGGAGATTATTTCCTTTCCTACAAACATTTACGTGAAACCTATAGGAAAAAAAATAATCACAAAAAACAGTTTTTTTATAAAATTATTATTTTTTATTTTGTAAAAATCTCCGTAAATATTAGCATTTCGCAAATTTTGTTTAATATAAAACATATTGCTTCATTATCAAGGAATATAATGAGCCTTAAAACATACAGATCGAGTAATAAACAATGAAGCTACACTCATTTATTTGCGCATGGGTAACGATAACTGGCTATTACCGGTCGAAACTGTGGTGACTGTTACGATACGTATTGAATGGAATTTATAGAGTATCGGTTTTAATTACTGAAATTATAATTAAAATTATAAAAACCAGACACAATAATGTTACCTTACTTCGACGTTTAGTCTCTTTTTCGTCTAAATCATAGGTAGGTACATATTTCTTTTTACTTAAAAAATTTATACAGGTGGAAACTTTTAACCACCAGTCATACTCTGCGCAGCGACTTTATAGGTCATACTTAACAACTTTTACTATGGGACCAATTCCGAAATCGCGAAAAAAATTTTGACTGTCCCATATAAAGGTGCGACCAACTTTACCAGACCAACACTTTTCCAAACTGAGCTACAGCTGTCCGATGAAGTTAAGTACTTAGGACTAACTCTCGACAATAAACTCAATTGGAACAACCACATCAACAAACGGATAGACAAGGCGGGAGTTGTCTTCTGGCAGTGCAGAAGGATGATTGGTAAGAGGTGGGGACTCAACCCGAAAATTACCCTCTGGCTCTATAAGACGATAATCCGCCCCTTACTCTGTTACGGTGCTCTGGTTTGGTGGCCAAGAACAAACCTAGGCAACGTACGAGACAAACTACAAAGACTTCAAAGGCTCGCATGCGCGGCCACCACTGGCTGCACGAGGTCTACCCCGACTGCAGCCATGGAGGTCGTGCTAAACCTTCCACCGCTGCACCTACACATACAGCAAAAGGCCAGTCTCTCAGCGGTAAGGTTGCGAACCCTCAAGATATGGTCTAACATCACAGGAGCTCTTCACACAAAATGCCTGGAAAAGGTGTATGACGAATTTCCAGTGCTTAGGTCAGGCACGGACCGGATTCACAAACAAGCTATCTTCGATAAAAGGTACAAAATACAGTTATATGAGGACGACAATCATGAAGGACTCAATCCCCGGGAGCTGAGAATCTTCACTGATGGGTCCAAAACAGACAGCGGATCGGGCTCTGGAACCTTCTCAGAAGACCTGAACATGTCGATCACCACTCCGCTAGGAGCCCATAACTCGGTATTCCAAGCTGAGTGCATGGGCATCATAAACGCGGCGGCTGCCATCACTGCAAGGAAGGTAGTAGGATCCTCCATCCGCATACTCTCCGACAGTAGAGCAGTCTTAATGGCAGTAATATAGTTACATCCAAACTTATACACGAATGCCACGAACGACTAATGGAGGTATGTCATAATAACAAGATCACCCTACACTGGATCAAGGGACACAGTGGATCCCGAGGTAACGATGCTGCGGACGAGCTTGCCAGGCAAGGATCGAATGCGGGGGCGATTGGTCCGGAACCAATTCTTCCGATACCATTTAGCAAGGTACGCTCAATGCTGCTGGCACGTACAGGGAAACTACACACAGAACACTGGCAAAAGAAGCCATGCCTGGCATCAACGGAAAACTCAAAAGGGCGCTCCTGCAACTAGGGAAGGTCCGACTGAGTATGGTAACCAGTGTCATAACAGGTCATGGACTATTTAACAAACATCTTTTCACAACAGGTGTCACAGACAGTCCCCTGTGCCGAGGTTGCATGAAGACAGAAGAAACAGCCTCTCACGTGGTGCTGGAATGCAGCGGAGTAACTCCATACAGGGCTAAACATCTCGGATCTCCGAGAGACCTCCCCGAGGTCCTACTCAACATCAAAGGTTTGATAGGATTCCTCGAGGAGCTGGGCTGGCAGGACTAGCCCACCCCCAACATATCACGCAAAATAGGCGCAAGTCGTCGAGTTGCGGAAAAATCGCCCGAATACAATACAATACAATACAATACAAGGTGCGACCATACCGCAGCTTAAAAAACGGTCACGATACGGAATCGCAGTGACGCGTCGTATGCGTACCGTTTTTGACGCATGCTCCCCACACCGCTGTTTAAAAAACGGTGACGGTACGGAATCGCAGTGATGTGCTTCACGCGAATCTTTTTTGTTCGCAAAACAGTTGCGTCTTTTATTTCTTATTTCGTTTATTGCAGAACCATGGTTACATTAACTTAAGGACATTAAGGTGTTAACATGTATTGAGTGCATGCATGGTTACCCTGTCAGGGCATAGCAACATTATTGATATTCTAAAACTACTTAATTACTAAAATAAATACATATTCAAACACAAAATAGCATTTACGTAATACTAGGAAATTCTTACAATTAAAATAAAGCAATAATACTATAATTATTAAAATATTAGTTCTAGTCACAAATCCAGATTCAAGTAATAATGAGAAATAACCATAATACATACATTAAATTGAAGTTCATTAATAATTAAATTCATAAAACATAGACATCATTCATAGAAGGTTCATGAGTACTAGCTAAGTTATTCACATTTTATTATAGTTTATTTAAAGTAGGTAAGTTACACATTTATTTTACGTCACCGGTACGGTGTCTGCCATAAGATCTCCGTGTAATATTTTTTGCGATTTTTACGCAGTTCAATTTACGGTGCGTCAGCTTATTTTAAGCAGCGGTGTGGCGAGCATGCGTCATGGACCCGGGTACGTCCTTAAACTACGTCCAAAAGAGAGGTATGGGCATTGTGAATGTCATCTCGCTTTGTGTGGTAGGGCACAGCCAGTGGGTGTCATTCCAGATCCAAATTTTCTTGCGTGATTCGGCATTGGTCCCATAATAAAAGTTGTTCAGTATGACCTGTAAAGTCACTGCGCAGAGTATGGCTGGTGGTAAAAATTTCATCTTATACCTATATTCGACACAAGTAGTAAGTACTTACAGACCAACTATGATACACATTTTGCCTGTATACATAGTGAATAAATTAATACCTGATTTAAAAAATAAAACAAAAATAACAAATAGCATGTTATTTAATTCAGTAATCACTAATCAGTCTTAAACAATGAACATCATACTTTTAGATTAGACAACAAAATGTATATTTATACTGTGTTTCGACTTGAAAGATTTTACTGCTTTAAAACATAAGACAAACCTACCAACCAAATGTATAAAAAAAAATGTTTTTTGTGATTATTATTTTCCTATAGGTTTCACGTAAATGTTTGTAAAAAGGAAATAATCTCCATAATATAAGCTATTAGTTGACACCTCGATGAATACAATCGGTTAAGTGGTTTTCGAGATACACCGCCAAAAAGAATAGGTCCGGACGCCATCTTTGTGACGTCATTACTATCCCCTCCCACCATTTTTCCGCTTTACTACCGCATGTACGGTGATCAGGAGAAACGCCCGAACACATTGATACCGGTTGTGGGTAAGGCCGAGCTGAGTCAATTAAATCTGGCCTCGGAGCGGCTTGGGGACTACTAATAGTAAAAGTTGTTCAGTATGACCTATAAAGTCGCTGCGCAGAGTATGACTGGTGGTTAAAAGTTCACCCTGTATAAATTTTTAAGTAAAAAGAAATATGTACCTACCTATGATTAAGACGAAAAAAGAGACTAAACGTCGAAGTAAGGTAACATTATTGTGTCTGGTTTTTATAATTGTCATTATAATTTCAGTAATGAAAACCGATACTCTATAAATTCCATTCAATACGTATCGTAACAGTCACCACAGTTTCGACCGGTAAAAGCCAGTTATCGTTACCCATGCGCAAATAAATGAGTGTAGCTTCATTGTTTATTACTCGATCTGTATGTTTTAAGGCTCATTATATTCCTTGATAATGAAGCAATATGTTTTATATTAAACAAAATTTGCGAAATGCTAATATTTACGGAGATTTTTACAAAATAAAAAAAAATAATTTTATAAAAAAACTGTTTTTTGTGATTTTTTTTTTTCCTATAGGTTTCACGTAAATGTTTGTAGAAAAGGAAATAATCTCCATGATATAAGCTATTAGTTGACACCTCGATGAATACAATCGGTTAAGTGGTTTTCGAGATACACCGCCAAAAAGAATAGGTCCGGCCGCCATCTTTGTGACGTCATTACTATCCCCTCCACCATTTTTCCGCTTTACTACCGCATGTACGGTGATCAGGAGAACTGTCCGAACACATTGATACCGGTTGTGGGTAAGGCCGAGCTGAGTCAATTAAATCTGGCCTCGGAGCGGCTTGGGGACTACTAATAGTAAAAGTTGTTCAGTATGACCTATAAAGTCGCTGCGCAGAGTATGACTGGTGGTTAAAAGTTCACCCTGTATAAAATTTTTAAGTAAAAAGAAATTTGTACCTACCTATGATTAAGACGAAAAAAGAGACTAAACGTCGAAGTAAGGTAACATTATTGTGTCTGGTTTTTATAATTGTCATTATAATTTCAGTAATGAAAACCGATACTCTATAAATTCCATTCAATACGTATCGTAACAGTCACCACAGTTTCGACCGGTAAAAGCCAGTTATCGTTACCCATGCGCAAATAAATGAGTGTAGCTTCATTGTTTATTACTCGATCTGTATGTTTTAAGGCTCATTATATTCCTTGATAATGAAGCAATATGTTTTATATTAAACAAAATTTGCGAAATGCTAATATTTACGGAGATTTTTACAAAATAAAAAAAATAATTTTATAAAAAAACTGTTTTTTGTGATTATTTTTTTTTCCTATAGGTTTCACGTAAATGTTTGTAGAAAAGGAAATAATCTCCATAATATAAGCTATTATTTGACACCTCGATAATTAAAATCGGTTAAGTGGTTTTCGAGATACACCGCCAAAAAGAATAGGTCCGGCCGCCATCTTTGTGACGTCATTACTATCCCCTCCACCATTTTTCCGCTTTACTACCGCATGTACGGTGATCAGGAGAACTGTCCGAACACATTGATACCGGTTGTGGGTAAGGCCGAGCCGAGTCAATTAAATCGTGTTTCTAGAGGGCTTTTGAGATTTGGCGACCGTACTATTGAGTAAACCAGAGCCAGAGCTGTAGTTCGAAGGCAAGATGCAGTAGCTCCCCAAGTGGTGCCCGTGAGTTTTTGGATAATGTTGTTCCTGGTCTTGAGTTTGCTTGCAGCTTTCTCTAGGTGAACTTTGTATGTTAGGCTTCTGTCAAGCGTAACTCCCAAGTATTTGGGGTTCGGGTTGTGCTTCAGGTTTTCACCTTTGAACCTGATGCTGAGAGTTTTGCCAGCTAGCCTATTGTTTAGGTGGAAACAACACACTTCCGTTTTAGTTGGATTAGGGCACAGGCGCTATCGGCTGAAGTAGTCATCCAGTGCAGCCAGGTCCTTCTCGAGGATTGGTTTTGACGCATCTATATTTCGGTGTTGTGTGATAAGAGCCAGATCGTCGGCGTATCCAAACTTCCGGGAGGCGGTATTGGGTAAGTCGTGCACATAGAGATTGAATAGTAGGGGCGCTAGAACGGAGCCCTGTGGAAGGCCGTTATTTAAAACTCTTACACTGCTAGTATCTTTTCCGAGAAAGACCTGGACTGGCCTATTAGTGAGAGTGTTTTCGATGAGCCTATAAATCTTCATGCAAGGAATAACTGCCGCTGGAACGCTGCCGTTACTGTCAACAGTGTCAATCCGAGAGTTGTGACGTCATCAGAGTGTTCAATGACGTTTCGAGTTTGGTCACGTGACGTGTGCCAAAAGATATTTTAAATTCAATATTTAAAAAAATATGGTAATTAGTTCATTACAGGTCCCAAGAGCGGAGCGAAGCGGAGAACGTCAGAGGAATCAAGCTCACCTCGCACACCCTAAAAATCTGGGAAAGAGTCATAAACCAGCGCCTTCTAAAACTAGTTAAAATAACGGAAAACCAATTCGGCTTCACTCCGGGGAAGGGCACTATGGATGCCATTCATGCAGTAAGAACGGTAATGGAAAAAGCAAGAGATAAGAAACAGACGCTATGGATGGTGTTCATTGATTTAGAAAAGGCGTTTGACAGAGACCTAGAGCCCTTATATGGCAAGCCTTAAGAGCGCACAATGTTCCCGAACAGTATGTAAAAATCATCATGGACATGTACAGCAATGTTCATACAGTAGTCAGAAGCCCTGCCGGTTCGTCCGCAAGCTTCGATGTTAAAGTGGGCGTACATCAAGGCAGCGCTCTGAGCCCATTGCTGTTCAATATCGCTATGAACTACGTAACAGAAAAAATACAAAAGCCTACACCCTGGAACTTATTATACGCTGATGATGTTGTGTTGATATCTGACAGTAAGCACAGCATTCAACAAAATTTGGAACAATGGAGGGAAGCCCTGGAAAATAATGGATTAAAAATAAGTAGGACAAAAACAGAATACATGGTCTGCCACTTTAACCGCGTACATCCAACCGATACTGATATCACATTAGACAATATTAAGCTACCACAAGTTAACAAATTTAAATATCTTGGATCGGTGATATCAGACGATGGTACGATAGACGCGGATGTTACGCACAGAGTCACAGCAGGGTGGAACAAATGGCGCCAACTTACTGGAGTTATGTGTGATGCAAGGATGCCAGTAAGAACCAAGGGCAAAGTGTATAAGACTGCAATAAGACCGGCAATACTATATGGCACGGAAACTTGGGCTGCTAAGAATATACACACACAGAAGCTTCACACCGCCGAAATGCGAATGTTAAGATGGTCGAGTGGTGTCACGCTAAAAGACAAAGTTCGCAATGAATATATTCGAGGTAGTCTAAAGGTGGCTCCGATTGTTGATAAACTCGCAGAAACCAGACTCAGATGGTATGGCCATGTGATGCGTAGGCCAGACGATTATGTCGTGAAGAAGTGCCTTTCCATCGCAACATGCAAAAGGGGAAGTGGTAGACCGCTAGCCACATGGCTAACGACTGTCCAAAGGGACATAAAAATTCTCTCATTAGCAGTGATCGGCACGACCCGTGTCGCACGGTGTCAATGACCTCAATCATTATGTTAACATGGATATGCCCCGAGATTTCGGTCTTTTTAGGAAGTCAGTATTTCCGATTATAGTACATAAAGGTATTCATAAAATGCATGTAGGCATAAAATGACATCAAGTTCGTTCGTTTGAGGAAAGGTCCGAGTTCTCCTACGCGTCATATTCAGGACACCAACGAGCAACAGTTCACTTTGTCCAATCAGCAGCCAATAGGAAGTCCAGTTAGTGTAACATAAGAGATTATCGAGTCCGTAAAACAAGCCAAAGTCGTTGAAATAAACACTGAGATAATAAGGAACTTTAACAACACGTGCGAACTTAATGAACCGAGGAACATAAGTAAACATATTTGCCATTAGAAAATAGTTGCAATCCTTATCAGTAAACTAGAAAAGGATGGCATTAACTCTTTATTTAGGCATTTCAATTAGCCGTCTTTTTTGCACCGCACCAGTTTAAACAAACGCAAACAATAGAAAATTCGCAAATGAACTTCGATAAGCCAGGTAGACGGTCGAAGGGTTTAGTTGCACTTGAAATGGTTACACCGTTTTAACACTTACGTATTTTGTATGAGTGAAAAATTACGTGCCGCTACTTAATATTTCACAAACTGTCAAATTGAAATATTCAACATTCGAAATATATCAATTTTTTATTTAATAATTAACTATACATTTTATAAGCTTATTTAACACTTTATCGTATATTTGCAAATATATATCATACAATAAAATTATTCTATTAAACAAAATCGCGGAGTTATGTTATAATCTAATCATGTCCATATCATGATTTCTGCTCGCAATCCCGCGGTGCGTCACGGGTCGTGCCGATCACTGCTCATTAGGATGCAATGACGTATATGACCGCAACAAATGGCGTGGCATGGTTAAGAAAGCCGACCCCGTGTAGCGGGACAAAGGCGAGGACAAAGAAGAAGAAGAGTTCATTACAGGTTCCCTAAAAGTAGTTTAACATGTTCTTATAATTCAAAATAATTTATTGGGATACAATTCTGCTCTAAGATTTGTAGATGGAAACAACCCTATTCTTCTTTTAAGGGGGTTCTTTTTCAGCAAGGAACTTGAAACTTGGTACGTTGTCATGCGTTGTAAAATTATTAACAAATAATGAACCCTACTGCTATATTTTGTTGCACAGTGTTCTAATGCTCATGTAGAATGAATAAAAACTGTTCAAGAACAAAAAGTTATGTTTATTTTAATATTGTCTACGGGCAGACATTTTGGCGGGCAACACTTTTTTTTCTTCAAACTTCTTGGACGAGCACAACCATAGCGTGTTGTACGTGTCGTATTTAATTTGTTTTTATATTAGATAGGTACAAGTATAAAAAGTTCACCCATGTATTTCGACTACAACAATCAACATATTAATCCACGTGTACGAAATCGCGGGCAACAGCTAGTGAATAATAAATAAATTTATCAATAAACTAAAACTTACAATTTCAGACATGGAGCTTTATTATTCTGTGTAGGTATCTCATTAGATTGAGTAAAGTAGTACCTCTATTTCAGAGCAACTCGCTTCATTACGATCTCTGAAACCGAGAAACCTTCAATTTAAGAATTATCCCCAAACGACTGCTGAATAATTCAAACCTTAAATTATCGAAGATCTCGAAGCGCGATATCTGCAAAGAGAACTCAAGAAAATACGGCTCACTGAACGAATTGTATAATTTTATTCAAAGTATTTGTACTTAGAATTTATAATAATGAGGATTCATTGCGCCGATGTGGACTATTGCACATCGCGGCTATCCATTATTTTGTATTCGTGTCAACATTATAACTCTTTATGAGAACGGGTAATTTTTTTAATCGTCTAATAGGGAGTATTACTGCAATATTCTGCCGCCAGAGTGCAGCAATAACACCTTTCGTAAACCATAGAGTAACTTATAATACATATTGTCCTTAAATGTGTTATGACAAGTTTTCATAGAAAATAAAATATGATACACAGTAACTGATACGAACTGAAGGGAGGAAAAGATAGATCTACGAATCCAAAACGCCTTAAGAGCTCGGCAGCGCTCCATCGAATTTTAGTGTCCAAGCTGATCTGTAGACCAACCAAGATTCGTGTCTACAAGACTGTAATTAGGCCAATTTTGATGTATGGGTGTGAAGATTGGACTCTGACTCAGAAAGAAGAGAGCAAGCTCTTAGTGGCGGAGAGGAAAATCTGGTGGAAGATTCTGGGACCTATCAGAGATGAAGATGGAACTTGGAGGCCTAGGAAAAATAGGGAGCTAGAGGAGCTGATTGCGATGCCCAATATAATTGGCGAGATCAAATAAGCCACACGACTCTGCTGGCTCGGCCACTCGCTCGCTCTCTAGGTGGGAGAGGATCGTGCTGTGAGAAGACCGTATGTGGTGCACCCGGGTGGAAAACGTCCGCCTGGGCGTCGCGTCCCAGATACCGCTGGAGTGACGAAGCCCTAAAAGACCTGTCCGCCCTCAGAAAACCCAACTGGCGCGAAGTGGCACAGAATAGGCCAGAATGGCGCTCTCTTGTGTTAGAGGCCAAGATCCTGTTTGGGTCACTGAGCCAGTGAAGTAAGTAATAAAATATGATATTGATGCATCAAGGCGCTTTGTTTACAAAAGGCCTACCGGGAAACGCGAAAATCTAAATTTAGGTCTGCCTCTTCATCGCTCGAATATGCAAGAGTGATAGAAAGGTTAGATAACGAAATTTCGATTGTTTAGTTTCGCGGTAGAAACTCAGATTGTGATGGATTGTGGTAGCGGCGCCCACTACACAGAATATTCCCTACTGTCACACTGCGAGCGAAGGATTGCATTCCCGTATCAGGGTTGTTTTGCTTTAAACGTAAGGTATGCTGTATCTGTTAATAGTTTAGTTCGTAAGTTCTACTAATAAAATATGTGTCTGTCCATGGTTACATGAAGTTAAAAGATCAATCAAAGAGTGATCCACGGCCCGACTCGAAGAATGATTAAGACACATTAAATATCTTGGAAAGATCTTTAAAAGATCGATAACTAAACGACATGTCAAAAGTGACGTTTATTTCGATTCCGCTGTGATCCCAATAAGATCTGTCTACGATATTTCTAACGACAAAGTGACATTGGTTGCCCGAATCGAGCTGCTTCTGTCAATTATAGGACATGAAAACGATATCTAAATGAGAACTAATCTAAACCAGAACTTATAGTTATCGTATTTCATTCTTCGAAAAAAGCTATCCGCCCGTTGGGTGCCGCGTTTACTCACGGTTGATCAAAAACGCACTAGAGTAACCATTTCAGAGGAATGTCTGGCGAAGTTTAGGTGTAATAACAATGATTTCTTACGTCGTTTTATAACTGTCGACGAAACCTGGATCCATCATCATACACCAGAAACCAAGGAACAGTCAATAAAATGGATTGCTTCAGGTGAAGCAGAAGAAGTGAAGGCCAAAGCAGTTTTATCGGCGAACAAAGTTATGGCTACTGTCTTCTAGGATGCCCGTGGTGTAATATATATTATATTGATTACCTTGAAAAAGGCAAATCAATCAACGGCGAATATTATGCTAATTTACTGCAGCGATTTCATGAAGTTTTATTGAAAAAACAACCGCATTTGGCGAAGAAGAAAATCCTTTTTCACTAAGACTACGCACGGGTGCACACTTGTGCACTTGCTATGGCTAAAACACACGAATTACGTTACGAATTGCTCCCACCATTGGGTACCTTATTTTCCAGACTTGGCCCCCTGCGACTATTTTCTATTCCCAAACTTGAAGAAATGGCTTGGCGGAATAAGGTTTAGTTCCAACGAGGAAGTCATCGAAGACACTAATGCGTATTTCGAAGGGTTGGAGAAATCATACTAAGTATACGGAGGGAATCGAAAAGCTAGAAAAACGATGGAATAAGTGCTCTGAGTTAGATGGAGACTACGTTGAAAAATATATATTTACTTTGGTCAAAAAAACAAAAATTGTTTAATTTCTACCAGACTTATTACTCAGCCCTCGTATCATGTAAAATGTTAAACATGTTACCATCCGTTTCATTTTGCAATCGGGTAAAAATGTCATTAGCTAGCAGTTTTACAAAGCTGTTGTTTTACCAGACCTGTTATTCTTTAATCTTTGCGAGCCCGGAGCGCACAAGGACGGTAATATTGGTACTCGGCGGCAAAGTTTTATCTCTTTTTTCAAGTCGTTTTAACATCTCGTTAAGGCTGCCCTGAAGAAAATTGAATTACACTAACAAGTCCATGGATCACTGGAAATAATTAAAATTGTTATTGGAGCATCTGAATTGAAGATGGGACGAATATTTGGGTAATTATTCGGTATTCGGCAAGATTTCCAACGTCCGTATTTGGCCGAATTATGCGGTGAGTGCCGAATTTTTGGCGGATATTGGTTATTATATTTGTCTTGTGCACTTTAATAGCTTATCCAGAACTTTTTAAGTACCGAAAAAGCTCCTTAATAAATGAAAAAAAAAAAAAAACTTTTCAAGTAGTCTTTGATCAAGTTACCCCATCCCATTGTCAATTAAAACAGATGAGGCATGTTGAATTAATAAGATATTTTGATTATGAGGAGTGTTGAAAAGTTCCCGAATTCCTTGCCTTTGACCTGTTTCTAGGGAATTGTTTAAGAAGCGATTCATATTTAGCTGCTAATGTAACTGAAGCATTTTAAAATTATTTTTTAGAATGATACAGATTAGAGATGGGCCGAATATTCGGTAATTATTCGGCATTCGGCATATTCGGCAAATTTTTCAAATAAATGAATTTACAGTACATATGGGGCTACTTTATAGCACTAGTGCGAGAAGTAGCATATTATGTTACTGTGTCGAACATTTAAAGGGCCATATGTACTGTAAAACGTTGTACGATACATGTGCGAATAGGTAATTCGCAACTCGTGTCGATTTAAAACACTCCCTTCGGTCGTGTTTTAATTTATCGCCATTCGTTTCGAATTTCCTATTTTTCGCACTTGTATCGTAATGTACTATTAAACTGTCGTGAGACATAATAAAATTGAACTAATTATACGGATTTCACTCACGTGTTTTTAGTCACTCGCGCGACATGTTAGTGCTTGAGAAAGGAGACCTAGGCTCTCCGAAACATGTCACGCGAGTGACTAAAAACACATGAGTGAAATCCCTATAAAAATTTTAATTTTTCTAATATTTATAGTATTTTAATTTTTCGGGCAAATTATTCGAATATTCGGTAAATATTTTTTATAATGTTTGTCTTGTTAAAACATACAATTCTGCATACAATTTTACACTGTAAAATGTATAGTATACCTACATGTTATAATGCATACCACGTACCAGGCCATAGGACTTAAAGATCATTATTATTTTATTTTATTTATTTAAACTTTATTGCACAAAATATAATACACAATAATGTCCAAATGGCGGACTTAATGCTAAATCGCATTTTCTACCAGTCAACCATAGGGCCAAACAGAGACACAATTGGTGCAGAAAAAGAAGAAAAAATGAATTAATTAAAAAGAAAAGTATAATAATAAATAAATAAATATTATAGGACATTATTACACAAATTGACTAAGTCCCACAGTAAGCTCAATAAGGCTTGTATTGAGGGTACTTAGACAACGATATATATAATATACTTATATAAATATTTATAAATACTTAAATACATAGAAAACACCCATGACTCAGGAACAAATATCCATGCTCATCACACGAATAAATGCCCTTACTTCATAGGCAGGGTCACTACCCACTAGGCCAGACTGGTCGTCAAAAGTAAACTAATATACTTATAAATTTCATAAATACATAGATACTATGAAAGTAATATTGATGAATATTATTCGAACTCTTGTTTTAGCAAATGCTTACGAAACATCCGCATCATTATGTAACATTATTAGTAACATAGTATCATTATGTAACATTATTATATTATTAGTATCATTATGTAACATTATTAGTGTAGAAATAAAATTCACGAGTCCTTTGCCTTTTACGAAACCTGGTTGCATCTAGAGAGCGGTTTAGCTCTCTAGCTGTGATTGTTATTACGAGGTTTTTAGATGATTTATAAGCTTGCATGAACCGAATAATTCGGCCGAATATTCGGTTCAGCAAGATCTGAACCGAACGTTCGGCCGAATATTCGTATTCGGCAAAATTAATATTCGGCCTATCTCTAATACAGATGCATCGAATAATTCGGCCGAATATTTGTGTTCGGCAAAGTCCAAATTCGCCCTATCTCTAATATAGATGAACCGAACATGCTGCCGAATATTTGTATTCAGCAAACTCCATATTCGGCCCATCTCTAATACACATGAACCGAACATGCTGCCGAATAATTGTATTCAGCAAACTCCATATTCGGCCCATATGTCTAAGACAGATGAACCGAACATGCGGCCGAATATTTGTATTCGTCAAACTCCACATTCGGCCCACCTCTAATCCGAATTATCATTCCAGTCCATTTTGATCTTGCTTGTTATGTGCGTTTCGTTGCGGTTTTCAGCCGGGATTCATTATGAGATCTGTTGCGAAGATTTGAATTATTCATCGAGTTTAATTATTACACAGGCCAATTCGAATGTACGCTCACGGGACAATTCGAACGTACACTGACATCAGAGTGATATTTGAATTATGTTATTTGGGTGTCGTCCGTCTCATTTGCGCCAATCCATGTATGCCTCAGTACAAGCGAAATGCATGATATTTGACTTATGTCATTTTGATGTTGCAATGTCAATCACACACACACCATTGAATTATGTTATTTATGCAACGCAATGTGTTGTATGCCCTTTGCGTAAAGCTTACCCACAGACTTACCCTAAGACTACTAATACTCATCGCGACAATTCTAAAAACCCTATACACAATTAGGTTGCGTTGTTTTATCACAGAGTTCCTATGTCCACCTCTTGTCTCCATCATCATATCAGCTCGATGGTACCATAATATTGCATTGTCACCCGACTCACATATGTATGCAAATTTTCAGCTCAATCGGAAACCGGGAAGTGGGTCAAATTTAACTTGCAAGATTTGATTACAAACAGACAACGGTCAGGTGAAAGTAAATAAAAGTTTGTAAAAAGAACTCTAGGTGTAGGGTAGGTACCTACCGACCTCGTCTATTACTATATACTTACCTGGAATGGCTAATTATACGTTAGCCTACTACATAGTAATAGACAAGGTCGATTTATGTGAGATTATTCTATAATATTTAAGGTACATATCTGCGCTAAAGAAGGCCGGTAAGTTACGTACACTTCAAATTTTGTGTCCATATTCCCTAGACGGGGACGTTTTCCCATAGACGTTTGTGTTTTGCAAGTTCATATTAAACAAATATTAAAACATAAGACAAATAAAATGATGTACTTACCTTCTTTTGCGCAGGTACCTTAATAAAAATCCGGCCAAGAGCATGTCGGGCCACGCTCAGTGTAGGGTTCCGTAGTTACTCTTCCGTCACAATAAGCTAAACTGGAGCTTAAAGTATAGTAAATTGTTAACCAAGGGATGAAACAGTACCTTTCACCCGAGTTAAACAAATAGGCAAATTTGCATAATCAGTACCTAATTAAAGTCTTTTTACTATGAAGGGGAAACTTTTTGCGATAACTCAAAAACAACTAAACTGATCATGTCCGCTATAGTTTTCATTTAATGTATTTCTTAAATTAGCGATTATCTCCGAATATATTCACTTTATCAAAAAATGTTTCGTGAAGGTCCCTATTAGTTTTGAAAGACCCTTCCAACGATACCCCACACTGTAGGGTTGAGGCAAAAAAAAATCACCCCTAATTTACCCAAAAAAAAAATATTTTTTTTAGATTTTATTGTACGACTTTGTCGGCTGTATTGATTTATATATCTATGCCAAATTTCAGCTTTCTAACACTAACGACCACGGAGCAAAGCCTCGGACAGACAGACAGACAGACGGACATGGCGAAACTATAAGGGTTCCTAGTTGACTACGGAACCCTAAAAAGAATTACGCCGCAAACAGCAGCGGTATCCTAATATTAAAATTTGTTATGGTTAATATTGATATATGATACGATCACTCGCGTTCGTTCTAGGAAGCGTGCATGAACTGTAGACGGCAGCACAGAAGCCCCCTCTTCATTAGCACGGAACATCATGTCAAATTTCCATTTCTAGATTTAAGAGCAATTCCAAACTGAGCCACTTTTCAAATCTCGAATTTTTGAGGCTATGTTTCTGTCGCGCTGCGGTGGGCGGGAGTGCGTGCGTGCGATAAGGACAACTGCAGCTCGGACGAAAATTTCCACGCAAAAAACTCAAAGATCGAGGTTTCGCTTTCGACTGTTTCCTCCTCCAAAACGCAACCAATCATTATGAAATTTTGGAAACTGCAAGAGGAAGAAATAATCTATGCCACTATGTTTTGATTTTTTGGATATTTGTATACTACGCTTTTTTTTGCAGCCAATTCAATTGAGCCGATTTTCGAGGCGCTGTTGATGATATTGATCTTAAAAATCATTGCCTTAGGTTAAAAATCCAGGGAGGAAACAGTCGAGAGCGTTTGTATGGAAAAATCGCAAATAGGAATTCCTCTTAAGCCACTAGATGGCACAGCGGCAGACCTTATTAGGCGGAATAGAGCCAGCGTGAAGTGTAGGGGGCAGCACCTGCTTAGAAGTGTGCATTGTTTTCGCTTTCGATTCGGGTCACGAGATGGCCGACCCTCCAACACGCACGATCTTTATAATAAATCAAGTTGAAATTTTAAATTTAGAATCCGAACCCCTAGTGTAAATTTATTCGATAGCGAAACATGACGTACCTACGCGTTTGCGTTACGTCTCATTTTGTATGGGATTTAGAAACAGCGCGCCAAGGGGGACGTTCTGGAAACTCAAAATCCCATACAAAACGAGACTTAACGCAAACGCGTATGTCACGTTTCGCTATCGAATAAATTTACACTAGGGGTACAGTCTCCAGTAAAAACCGACGTTGGCTAAGTTTAAAATTTCAGTTACTTTTAAATATCTTTGCCTTCGATCTTGATTTAACGTCCTCCGAAGTCATCAGCTCACCGATAGCCTCGCCTATAGACCACCTTACTTGGACTCCGCATAAAGCATTCACGATGACCCGCGGTCACACGTTACTTGTAAAATGCGCCGATATAAATCGATCACTAAAGTAAGTGAGACATGTAAGCCCACCTCTATTTAAAATGATTTTTTTTTTATTAACAGAATATTATGTAAAACTTACTCAATATATGTTTCTCCTTTATTTAAGTTTCTCCATATACCAAAATAGTTATAAACATATTACGGCACTCGTGGAAAATAGACGTTTTATTAAAGTACTATTTTGGGCCTTTTTGAGCACTAGCTGGGTATTAAGACACGACAGATTTTAATTACTTTTAATTAGAGGAAATAATTCGCTTTGGGCCTTACTATCCTAAACATATAAGAAATAAATTAGTTTACTCGAAAACAGTAGGCTAAAACTAAAATTTAATCTTCATTAGTTACAGCTCTTTTCGCTTAAACTTTTACGAAAAAAACGCTTATTGTTTTTCACTTAACGTAAATTTTCTGGGCTTTATTGAACTCAAGAGGTGGACTGATAGATATATAGACAAAAAAGCTTTATTCTTCTCATTATTACATGGCTTAATACACACATTAATTATTTATAGCATAGTTTAAAACATAATTTTAAATTTAAAAAGAAATGGAAACATGCAGAAATAATTGAAACAAACATGCATTATCTTTCTTTGACTGCGAGTTGTCTCGCATGTTTCTTCTACTAGCCAAGTAGTCTTTAACCTCGCCTAATGAAGTCGTGAAAGAAAATTGAGTTTAGTTAAAGGGGCGAATTTAATTCGATTTCAAACTTTTCGAATGAACGTCTCGTTTTAAGAACGCCATCATAGAAACCGCAAATTAGATGGAAGCGAAAAATGGCACTGTCGTTGGTGGTTAATTAAAATAAATTATTCACGGGGTTCTGTAATAAATCGTGAGATGTCGCGCGCAAATCGCTTCCGCCAGAATTGTTACTTCTAAATAATGATACAGCTTTTTTTTTTGAGTCTATAGGCATCTGAAACGTCAAATATTGTGTTTGAAATTTTTGGATGTTTATGTTTAAATGGGTTTCATACCTCGCATTTTTTTGTTTCTGACAAATAAAAATTTAGCATAATTTTGAAGGACATTCACAAGTTTAGTTTCACAACTCGTATTAGTTATTTTATTTATTGTTTATGAATACGCATTGATAATTTATTTAGTTATTTTTATTTTAAGATTGTTTTAGGAACCATTGAGTGTCTCTTTCTCGTCATTACTTTCAGGTTCGATGGCTTTCTAACTACTAGAGTATTATTTGAAAGTATATTTCTTCTCGGGTCAGAGGTGTAGGGTTTCATTTCATCCTCATTACGAATTTTAATAATTTTTTTTTAGAAAGTGTTGCAGTTTTCTGGCTCCCCTGTGAAGTGTCGCTTCACCCATTTCTCCTTTCCAGCGTCGATATGTTGTTATTTAAAAAAATAACTATCAACGTACCTATTCCTCGTTTCAAATTAAATATAGAGAACCAATAAAATTATAGGCTCAGAAATATGCAATGTTGTCAATTGTTCTATTTATTTATAAAACATATCTCTTTTTGATAAGTTTCCAGAGAATGGTAGATAGTTTTGGCACGTTGTCTGATGATGATTTGTAACGACAAATATGTACATACCTAAATAATTCGATAACATAACTATGTTAGGAAACTTCCTATAGTAAGTATGGCTATGTCCTAAGTTATTTTATCCACGGTAAACCTGGCATTGCGATCAAAGAGTGCAGCACGCAAACTTCCGACATCTTAACTAGCACAAAGTTGTTAAGGCTGCATTGATTATGTACCAGCAGTGTCGAACTCTGCTTAAGGCTCCTTAGATTACCTGTTGGCTGTCACTAGATTATGCATTTATGAATCTTTTGACCACTATTCTGTTATACGCGAAGTTGTTCTAATTAAACATATCTTTTTCATTTCTTTCTTTTTATATGGGCCAAAAAACAGTAACCTCCGTTAAACTAAAAACATCAGCTTTTATAAATTATTTCCAATTTGCCATCTTGGAGCAACACCGGGTTCCGACACGTCGGATGGAAAGAGCCTAACCGATATCTTACCGTACAAATCATTCTGCCATTTTTGCGGGGGGAAACGAGCACACAGTCGCACTTCTCACTCACTACATACAAAATCCAATCTGTAATGACGACACAAATACATAGAAAATGACACACGTTAAAGACAAATCTTACACACCTCGATCTCTTTTTATGTACGGACGAGTCACAACATGCACTGCTATAGGTACAGTTGTACCTATGCTTCGGCATAGCCGGTGTTGCTCGAAGTTCGCCATACTTCCGATCCGTAAAATGACTGGAGTATTAGTTGTCTGTCATTTAAGTATTATTTTAGTAGCTTGTCGATGACTGCTAGTTCGTGTAATGTGCTCCGTCTAGTAAGAAGTAATGATCTAAGTTCATCTATAACGCCGAGAAAAGTTCTGTAACCAGATAAGTTTGAACAAGCGCTTTTGTATCGTGCAACTATGTTTGTCTGCATAACAACTTTCTACTGTCCTATATGTGCCAGGTAATTTGATACTAGGAGAGGTAGTAAGCAGTAAAAGTATACAAGTGGGCTAGGAGTTCATAATGATCTTAGCAAATCACACCGTGGTAAATCAGGTACCTACGAGCGTTACAGTAGAAATTGAAAACAATATTTTTAGTTGAGCAGATCTTATGAATTTACATGGATTACCAATTTTATAGATAAAGATATACTTAAATTACAATGACTTAATCTAGAAATAAGACTACACTCACACTAAATTAAATTAAAAATGTTTAAACTAAACAAAATAGCAAAAAAAAACTAGTCGAAAAACTCGTCCCGCGGCGTTGCCACAATTTTTCGTTTTCAGATAATTGTGTGGGCGATGAAACGTGGGCGCGTATGATCAACAAACTTTAGACAAAGGACACAAATGAAATCGCTTTTTTATTACCAGTCATTCTGTACAAATAGCGGCTTTTTATGTAATGGCTTTATTCCCAACTTGAGCAAGGTTAAGGTTAATGCTCTATAGACTGGATGTATAGAGATTGATCGGGTGAATCGAAACTTTTTTTTTTAAATAAATAAATATCTTTATTCAGTAATAAAGGACAAATATTTGCTTACGTTTTTGTTTACTTAGATATAGTTATTAATTAACTTAGCAAGTTGGCCATGTAACTGTACTGTGATATATCTATATAGCACAGTACAGTTACATGGCCAACTCCAGTCCCTAAGTCATTAATAATAAGGTGTACAATTGGTAAATTAACTGCACTGTTTAGTAAAGATTACAATAAAATAATATATGATCAACATTTCATGAATAAAGTAAGCTACATCTGTACCCCTAGTGTAAATATTTTCGACAGCGAAACGTGACGTACGCGTTTGCGTTAAGTGTCATTTTGTATGAGATTTTTGACTTTCCAAAACGTCCCGCTTGGCGCGCTGTTCAAAAACCCATACAAAATGAGACTTAACGCAAACGCGTACGTCACGTTTCGAAATCGAATTTATTTACACTAGGGGTACTGTTCCCCGTACTAGTATTCAACTGTATCACGGTGGAAACAGGATTCGCCATCATCTATTTTAAATATGTTAACATTGTTTACAATCAATAAGCAACATCATGTTATCAGTTAAGTTAAATGTTACCCGTAAACGTGGGTCGCTTGACAAAAAACCGGATTCCGATGCTAGTTGCAGTAAGTGATTCAAATAAAATGTATCGTTTACTTCTTTTGAAAAACTGACAACTCTTGGGTTATTTCGTCTCGGAATGACGAGGACTATTGATTTAAAAAGGAAAAAATATTTCCGAATAAAACTGTCAGGGTTGTGAGTTGTGACGCGCATTTCTACTTACCTACCGTACAATTTTAGTCGTATTTAAAGCTCTTAAAACCTTGATATTGGCAAAATAGTCCCACTGGACTGAATCCATAATTTAAAAACAAATGTATGCATGAAATTTACAAACAGTCATTACAATCACAATACTACTCCCTATATTATTTGCTCCTTGTCGTTAACCAATAAACTGTTCGAGTTCGAAGTGTGAATGCAACTATAATTTATTCACCCAGCGGTATCTCGGTCTGTGAATTTACTGGGACCGCTTTTAAATTTTCAAGAATAGCCGTGGAACAAAGGCGGCTTTATCGGACGGTAAAGAGAGTAAAATGTGTCCAGTGCACGGCACTGTTTATAGCGTCACCGCAGCACCTGGAGGCCTTTATACTGTAATGGAGCTGGCCTTTAAGATTCTGATAGGTAGTTAACTGCTACTATATCTTACCTAGCTAAATAAAGCCCCATTTATACGGCGCGAGAACTTGCATGCAATATTCAATACATTGCTATGCATGGTTTCATTTTTATCACTTGTCACTATGCCCGTCACTTTCGCACTTACATACTTGTTAGAACGTGACAGGCATGGTGACAAATGATAAAGAACCGACCATCTTAGCCCTACAGACCCCACTAAATTCAGTCGATCGACCAAATATCGAAACGTAACGAAAATTCTACGCAAGTTCTTTCTTTTTCTCTAAATAGGTATTTATGCTAGGTCTATATGGGAGACCGGGTAAGGTTGTCTCAGGGGTTGTTTGTTACAACAGTCATAAAAGACAACTGAACGAACGAACAAGTTCAGATGAACTTGTTCGTTCTTCAGTCCAGAGCCAGACCAGTTTTTATGACCGGTAGATACCGGTGACGAGAGATCGCAAGATGGCTCCTTCTTTACGTAATGAATGAGTCTATGATCTTTTACGTCGTTTAGAGTCTGTTCGGATAGAGAAAAGTCGTGAAATGTATTGGGCCCCAAACATTCCACGACTCTTCTCTTTCCGCACAGACTCTAGTGGTTTATCATGGCCGCTGTGATAACCAACCCCTGTGACAATCATACCTGGCCGCGTAGCCAACGTTACAATCGTTAACGCTCCGTAGCGTAGTCTCTCTCTATCACTCTTCCATATTAGTGCGTCTGTGACAGTTGCGTTTCGTTCGCCACGGAGCGTGAACGATATGCACGTTGGCTACGCGGGCTGGTCTCCCCTAAATGGAGAAAGTCAGTCAAACAGTCTGCAATTGGCAGGTTTTTCGAAAAATATGTTATGCCAAAGCTTCTACTAACAGTCAAGAAGAGCTAACTATGATCTTAAAGTAAAATAGTTCGATGTCATTGGTCATTTCTTAAATTATATTTGTATATAGCCCATTTTTTTCGAAGAGCATGATCACATTTTGTTTAAATGGATTGACACACATCGAATGGACACACATGGATTATTAAAATATAAGAATAAGATATATAAGAAGAACCTAGAAACTTAAATTTGGATGATGCAGATTAACTCTCGCTGCACTCAAAATCCGTAAAAAATCTGTAATATTTAAAGGAAACTCAAATAATCTATTGTATAACCCACGATTCATAAAAATAGCCCTTATGAAGATTGCGAAATATTCCAATATCGGCGCCATGTTATTGGATGCTTCAATTTGTCGGCAATATTTTTGAACGGCCCCAAACGATCCAAGCAGAGAGAAGCTGCAGCGTTGCAATTTTAATCCCTCCTATAAGAAACGACCCGATTCGGACATTAAGAAACGTCAAACATTTGCTAAAGATACATAAAAGACACGATATAATTTAGATATGTCAGTGTCAGAACACACAGTACGTTTTACTGTGAAGAAATTGGCCAAAAATCCGTGCGCGTGCCATGACCGCTGCTGAAAACCATCGCGGTTTTCAGCAGTAGTAACGGCACGCGCACCGCAAAAAACCGCATCTTTATAATAAAATGCGCCTTTGATATTAAGTTAGATCAGAGAGCCAGGTCTGGATCAGCTGCACCGGGCGCTATTAACCTCGGCGAGCTATAAATAAGTCTACAAGCGACCGCGACTCTGTAAATCTTGGTGAAACGGCAGGTACAAGTAAATACCACTTCACTGCTGTATTGAGTAAATCTAAAGTTTTATTTTGTACAGTTCGACCAAGCTAAGTTGGCAGCGATTATGATAGCACAGACTGCACAAGTGTTATTAAAACGTCATCATTTCATAGAAGTATGATGTTTGAAATAATACTTTCACTGTCTGGGCTATCAAAATCTCTGCGGCTTAGCTTGGTCTAACTCTATACTGTGGGCTCAAATAACCCGTCAGATTTTAACCACGCATTCCTGAGGTCATAAGTAACAAAAAATATTATGACTTTTGGTCAAATTCGGCAAAAAAGTGTGCGTGTGTGTGTGTGCCTTTTTTGCACAGCACACGAGACGTTATATCTACGCCTTGGTGAAAATAATTATACCTGTAAAACGAATAAGTAAAGTTTTATTATTTGACGAACAGTCTGGCCTAGTGGGTAGTGACCCTGCCTATGAAGCCGATGGTCCTGGTTTCAAATCCTGGTAAGGGCATTTATTCGTGTGATGAGCATGGATATTTGTTCCCGAGTCATGGGTGTTTTCTATGTATTTAAGTATTTATAAATATTTATATATATTATATATATCGTTGTCTAAGTACCCTCAATACAAGCCTTATTGAGCTTACTGTGGGACTTAGTCAATTTGTGTAATAATGTCCTATAATATTTATTTATTTATTTATTATACGAACGGTTTTATTATACTGTTTGTGGAGACCGGTCTGTTTAAGCTTACACGGGCTACATGTTATGTTATAAGTATGTAACTTTACTTTTGAGTGGCATTAACGTGAGCCACTTCGTTCAGTTCTCGTCGGTTTGTTAATTTTATGTCTTTTAATTATTTATATAAGAATTCAAACCTTGGAGATCCTTTACATCTCTAAGGATATTTTAATGATCATTTTTAAAAATTATTTTTTATCTCTGACACTTAGAGACTTTCACATCTCTAAAGAATTTTAAATAATAAAATACATTATAAAATTTAAAATATGGAGTGTGGAATTAAGAGGAGTGACATCTATTATGGTAGAACTGTTGCAAAAGTGTCCAGCTGTCAGCTATATATAAATATATATATATATATATATATATATAAATAATAGTTCCAAATCTCTCCAGAGTAGCGCTAGAGTAGCTAAGAACCTAGGCGCTATTGACGGAGTGAAGTGCGCTGTCTATGATTTGATTTTTTGTTCAAGTATTCTAGGTATTGTAGCGCCACTTATTTAAGGTTTTTTGATGATACTTTTTGGTACATGTAGATTTATTTCCTTACCTCCACCTTCCGTAATTTAAAATAAAAACTCCGCGAATTGATAGTTGTTATGTGTTGACATTGAATAAATAAAGTGTTAAGTACCATGCAATCGTTGTTAGGAGATTCGCAAGATATGTTGCGCACGAAACATAACGTAACGTAACGTTACATTTTACTCCCTATAAATTGTCATACCCCCGATAGGTGTCAAAAAATATTTTTAAGGAGTAAACTCCGACGAACTCCAAATATCTGGGAAAGAAAACATATAAACAATCAAAAATATACGGTTTCCTAGAGATAAGACCTAGCTAGATCGATTATATAAATATATATACAAGAATTGCTCGTTTAAAGGTATAAGATGCAATGATAACATTGATTATTGGTTTGTCGCTTATCTATCGCATTAGGCTAAACCTGTAACGATAGATTTAAGTTTTATTAATAAAAAGATAAATACTTCCTAAATCCTTAAATCAATTCTGTAAACTACGAAAGAAATCCCCACGTCCAATTTTATAACGTATTACAACCTTATTTACCTGCCACAACAAATTTTGATATAATTTTCCCTAACGTTTTTGCATAGCTATATAATGGTTACTCACGTCGAGAATATAAGTGGCCTTAACACCTGCCGTCGGGTCCGACCCGACTCGCTCATCGGTTATTTATTAAGCCGTCTGCGATGCACGAGCAGCACTGCAGACCTGCCGCGATTTATCGCAGTTAGGGGCCTCATTGTCGAATACCCATTTAGTGTATCTAAATTATACAAAAAAAGTTTTTGGATAAAAATTTCATTTTTGATGCAAGCTTTAATCGCTGAAGGTACTTTTCTTTCAACCAGCAATTGATGCTCATTCAGAGACTATTCTAATAAATCCAAACACATTAGGTTGCGTTGGTTTATCATATGGGCACCTCCTGTGTGACCTGTGTCCATTATCAGATCAGCTCGATGGTACAGTAGGATGCAAAATTGCATGGAGAAATTATAAATTAATTTGCGTATTTCACTTTTGCGTATTATGTCTGTGAGAGGTTCAGCTGAATCGAATAATCGAAGTGAGTCTAAATTAGCTTATATTACATACATACATACAATGCAAGTAAAATAAAAGCTTTTTTAATACCACGTCGGTGGCAAATAAGCATACAGCTCGCCGGATGGTAAGCGGTTACCGTAGTCTGTAAACGCCTGCGGCTCTATTAGCTATAATAAAGCGTCTAAGTTAAATATATAATATATGTATATTACTTTTGTAAGCGACAACACAGAGCGTGATAAACTCACCTTTCTTGCCTAATCCAAAGATATATCGCACTAATAGATACATGCTATAGTTTTTACTAATAAAACTTCTAGGTAAGTATATTTATTAGGCGTACCTAGCCAACGTTACAAACTATTAACCTTCAACGCTATAAAGCTTCAACGCTAATCGAAAAGTGCCAAAATAATGTACAAAAATGATCACATGACTTTTCCTTGTCATTGGTCTTCCCGATTTGTTTTTGATTTTCGGTTTCCCTTAGTCAGCCTAGCCACTTTGGCTACGATATGAAAACCATTAAGACAAACAATGAATGGGATATCAAAAGACATCCAATAAATATAGTACTCCCATGAACACCTCAACAATTGGTCGGTGCGATCTTGACCAGTAAAGTTCGTTGGTTCACCTTGTTACGGGCCATCTTTTGGACGATCTAAAGCGCTGTATGTATCCAAATGTTTGCTTACTTAATGGCGCAGCACAGCGACGCAAAATGAGTATGCCCTTTTAGCGCCGCGACCCTCATCCATTCTTATTTATTTATTTATTTGTTTATTTGTTTATTAGGATCACCAACAGAAGATACAATTCACATACTATAATTTACATACTAAAAGAGCACATTTATAATTGATCCCCCACTTAAAGGCAATCACAGCATGCATTATTTAAGTTAAGATTCAGAATAAGACCTTAATATAAATATAAATATGATATTAATTAACAAAACACCTACTTAATACGAACAATAAATTTTCCACACAAAAGTAACTAAGTTAGCCGAGCTAGCTGAGGTTGTCAACAGATAATAATTTGTTTTTAAATGAGGCTTCACTGTCGTGAAACACATCCAAAGAAGGGACATTATTAGCATGCTTGTTGTATAGGCGAGCCAGGCGAGGCAAAGGGGAGTGAGCCAATAGGTTAGTTCGACTACGACGCACATAGATAACGTGGTAAACGAGACGGTACTTTCAGCCCTATCTGACTAACCATATGCATGCAGTCAATCTTGTCGTTTAGAAGTTTGTACAAGAACATTAGGTCCAGCATAGTAACTTACAACGGAGCGAGCCAGCGGAAGCGGTGGGCTTTTATCTCACCGATAATATTGAGCGCAACCAAAAGATCCTCAATCGTATTTGTGCAAAATTCAATTGTTCAGTTGGGCGTTGGGCAAATTGAATTAGTATTAAATTGTGTAAATTAATAGTTTCCGAATACCGTCACTGCGCAGAGTGATCGTACCGACCGGCCCGATTCCTAATAAATTACGCCAGTCCTTTAGCGCATAAAACAAACTTGGAGGCTTTTTTGCCTGTATCATTGACAATTAAATAATAAAGACTGTTAAAACTACACTTCAGAAATGTACAGTCAACATGAAATAGGATTTAAATGACCAATGTGGCAAAATATATCGTAAGACACCTATGTTATCGAAACTTATATTTCGACTCCGATACGTGGCGCAAATATCGGTGTCGAAATAGAAATTTCCGATATTTCGACACCGATACTTGCGCCATGTTATCCATGTGTGTATAAAGGATGACTCACGTTAAACCGGCCTGGGGTCAGGCCGGGGCGTCTGATACTTCATTTTCTATGACGCTTGACGCGTGATGCTTTGAAAACGAAGTGCCGGACGCCCGGGCCCGGCCCCGGGCCGGTCTAACTTGAGTCATCTTTAATGCTTTGCGCTATGACACTGGGGATCTTTAAGAATATTCAAGGTTTTTAAAGGTTTGCAACGTCTGTGTTGTTGCTTATGTCTTTAAAACGTGTAATCACGAAAAGATCACAAAAAGATTATGGACTTTGGTCATCTACAACTACAATACCAACCCAAATAAGTACCTTTACAGGACTTTGAATTTGTTTGTATTAGCTGTCTTTATTATATTATCGTCTCTGCCCGTAGTTAATAATGGCGAATTTGCCAGCCCCGGTAGCTTCCGCTTTTTTTCTTCGATGTCACTATGTCAGGCGAAAGTTGGCGCAGTACAAAACTACTTTAATATACAGAGTGAAATATGAACGTGAAAAGCCATAAAAGGTAAGATCAGTAATTTAAAAAGTAGTCGACCACATACACATCCATCTGTAGATTATAAATCTAATGATTCTCATATATGGCTTTGTCATATTCGGCGAGCGTTTGTCGGTTCTTCCCTATTGTCACATGGCAATTTTGAATTAACTCAGAAGCTACAAGAATGCCGTTTTGTCGGCATAAAACGCAAACCTCGACGTGGCCCCTAGTCGGCGGATGTTGGTGGCGTGTAGATTTTATGCTTATACCCTAATTATGACTTAATAACTTTATCTAACACATATCATAAATGCCGGTCATAATATGCGGTCCTCAGCACATGATACAGAGCTTATAATATGTGTGTAGGTAAAACAGTGTATGTAACTGTACATAATTTTGTATTTAAACACCCGTGTGTGATCCTGTTATGAAACTCACTTTGTTCGTTTCATAAGCCCACGCTCGTATTTTAACACCTTTCATTATGTAGCAGTAATAAATGAATAAATATATTTTTTTATTTCACAAAAACCACTTAACTGTACTGTACTATTAAAACCACTTAAGAAAAGTGGTATAAAAACATACAACTAAGATACTTGCACAAATGAGTTTACTTAATGAGTAACTTTTCTAGTTTGTGACGACTTCATACCATACAAAGGAAGTTGTCTTTGAAATAAACTGCAAAGATAACAAGATAATCGTGCCGAAGTTTCTTATAAGTTTAAAGTGGTCTGTGACAAGTCTTATGTAGGGTTACCAGTTGTGCCGGGCCTTATCTCGGCAGAAGATATGGTGGAATATGTTCGCAAGAAGAGCCGCTACGAGCTGAGGGTGTTCCTGCTGAGATCGCGCCATTATGTGTACTACAGCTCGTTCGTGGTGCGCGTGCCGCGGCCGCTGCTTCTGGAAACCATCGCGAGCGCGGACTTCTGGCCGAAGGGTGTGATGTGTGATATTCGCGGGAATTTGCCGAAACATACACCAGCACAGGTGGCGCAGCTAAACTCCTTAAATGGGCTTTTATTGCCTGTAAATAAATGACTTTTGATTCGATTTGATTTTTATCTGAATCGTGCAATGATCTTCATGAGATATCGGACGCACTGATTCAGATAAGACACTAATAGATTAAGTTTCTTGCCGTACGAAACATGCCGAAGTTAATACTAGTAGTACTTTTTTTTTTATATCATAATTGTGTCTTAAAATTGTTTAATTTATTAATTTTGAACAAACAGAAACGTCTGCGAACGATGCTATTAAGCTTAGAATAAATATAGAAGTGGAAGTGGAGAGGCCGTGAGTTCAAGTCTCACCCAAGACAGTATTTTTTTTCCCCCTTTTAAAATTGTTTAATTTATGTTCCTATTTTTATATCAATTTCCAATAAAATGTGTAAATTGTAATTTGAATTAATAAAATAAAATAAATAAAAAGTTACAACGACCTTACACTTAGTGCAAGGTCTGAGTGGACGCTCGAAGCGGAGCGTTCGCCGGAGCATGCAGCGTGTAGCGTGGCGTCGGGCTAACAAGTGATTTGAGCAGCGTGCACTAAGGCCGATCCAATACGTTTGCATTTGTTTCATATGCACGCCGCACGCTCCGCCCCGCTGCACGCCGAACTCGAGCGTCCACTCAGGTCTTACACTTAGGGTGATATCGGATGCACTGCTTCAGATAAGGAACTATCAGACCATTTCGAGTTTTTTTTTAGTTTTAAATCAAGATACTAATGTACAAAACCAGTTTTAATTTATACATAACTACTTCTTCTTTTTTCAATATGAAAGTCGCTAGGGACCTCATGCTATTGTCACTGTGACAAGGTACGAAATATAATTCCTGAAATAAATTCCTTGACTGTACGTTTGTCCCCGCTTTCTATTCTAGTTGTTTCTAAATGAAAAATGTCCCATAAGCATCACATGCTCTTCAGAAAAAAGATTATTTAATTACTTAGGTACCTACATTTCTCTACCCTGACGTCTGGCAACCCTAGGACAGGTCTCGGAAGAGACAATTTAATCTCCTCGGCTGCGTGGTCCGGCAATCGCATTCTAAAACGTTTACTCGTACAAGTTCTTTGTCATCCGCTTGCAAACAATGATATTATAACTAAAGATATGGCATACCCTAACATATTCAATACAATAAATTTTAATTCAAAAGTTCGCGTAGGTAGGTTTCTGGGAAAGTATAGATGTATGGTTTTGGTTTCAATTCAATTCAATCATTTATTTCAGACATAATAAGCCCATATTATTTGTTAGTAATATGATAAAATTAATCTTAATAATGCTAATGTTAGTAAAAGACGCATTCACATCAAAATAATAATACAAAATTTAATTATATTACATAAAGAAGATATTCTAAAGTCACGCTGTTCGTGCAAGTGCATCCAGTGGTGTTGGAACGGGCAGTCTAACCTCACGGCCAGAACATGTAGCAGACTGTTGGAGCTACCGCGCAACTGCTACATCAGCGAAGATAAGGAGAAAAAAAAATGCTGACAACATCACAACGGCACACACTTACACTAGAGTTATTACTTACATACAGCATACACGTAAACAGCGTAAAAGAGTCGGTACAGTTAAAATAAAATCTACCTAATTAAAAAAGAGACGATTATTGTCTGTCACTTACGCGTTATAATTAAAGTCCAACGACTATGAGCATTCTGTACAATCTTCACAAGTTAAGTGCTTCAATTTTGGTGCGCGTAAGTCCTATCTCTAGTTATAATATCATTGCCTGAAACTAAATCCTTTAAACTTAAATTCTCCTTAAGAAGGTTAATTAAAACCGGATGATTAATAAGCCAGGTATGCTTATGTAACTATTAAGACTGCTAATTAACGATGAGAAGTTTTAATTGCTACAAGGATTCGCTGGCGACTATTTAAATAGATTTATAAAGTTAATATCCTTTTAGCTCAGGCGGGAACACTTATCGAGTCTTTTAAGGAACTAACTCAGTTGTACGAGACTGTGCTTAAAACGGCTTTAAGGACTTTTATCAGACTTTGTTCTAGCAAGGCAGGATATTGTGTCTTAGCGGATTTGGCATTCTATCACAGGATGAGTTTTTACACGTTTCAATCAGGGGAAAAAGCGACGAAAAATATTTTTCACGTGGCATTGCAGTTCGCCAGACATGTTCGCGGAAGCGCGCACGAATAGCTATCATGCGATTACATTACGCATTACGCGGATGGCATTACGCATTTCGCATTGCGTTGCGTTTTAGCAGCAGGGGCTGAGACGTATCGACGGCAGCCCCAAAAGTCTCCTGGAAACAGTGGCAGGACGGGAAGATGGTTCCATTACTACTGGAACCAGGTGCACATGCTGTCCACCTAATTCTAAGTGTAAGTCGGTATTTCTTTATGGCTTTCTGTTAAATTTGTATAGATTTTAAGTTTTAAGTGTAGGTATGTGGAATTATTTAATTCTGAAGTAAACTTTATATTGTTATTAAAAATATTACACGGAAACGAGACTATTTTTGCAAGGGCAGACTCCAACCGAATCCTTTAATAGTGGGGGAAGTCAGTGCATTACGTAGGCGCTTTGGTCTCAGGAGCCCACCGAAAGGGCCCTCCACACTCATGCGCGAATTACGGCGCGAACCCGCGAACGTGTGGAGTTTATTTCGCAGATTTTTTACGCCTCCGCGCCTTGTTTCCCGTTATTTTTTGTGGCTTTTTGGCGCGAAGTTGCAAGACTCCACATTACAACTACTACACTAACTATTTTAGCTCATCTGTGCCAAGGTAAATAATCATTATACTTTGATTATTTATATAATATTAAGCAGCAATATTTTACGGTTTTACAACAAAAAAAATGTAAACATAGCTACAGCACGTATGGTCCCGTAGATAACTGACAAGTAAACTCGATTAGCTGATGCTTTTCCGCCATCTTGTCTGAACCAAACTGCGAAATCGTCGTGAAGTTATACAAGTGTGGAGTCATACGTCAACGTCGCGATGTGTTCTCTCCGAGAAGTCGCTCCGTTATTCGCGCACAAGGGTTATTCTAGAAGGGGCTTAAGTATTTTCCGCAACCTGAACTTTTTGTTCATGCACATTCGTAGCGGTCCAGCTTTATGCTCCATACATCATTGCGGGTCTAACGGCGGTTTCATTATTTCATACATTTTCCCTTTTGTCTCTTTTGGCAGTTTGGGAACGCACAGAACGCCGGAAGGAGCTCCACTTCAGCCACGCTGAATTCACTCGATGGGTGACATCATTGTCCACGTTTGCATTTGCTGACACAACTGAACCGAGGCACAGTCATGAGCCATTTACGCTAATACAACCAAATTAGCATGAACCCTAAATGGCTCAGCAATTAAAGACCGTGACCGTACATGTGCGATACTTTAGGGTATTTCCTATTGCTTATCTTCTATGACTATGTCACAGTTGGTATCGTGCGAACGCTTTCTTAAGATCGATAAAAAGGAGGTAAAAGTTTTCTTTATTACTTAAGTTCCTTCTGGCATTAGGTCATATTGCCCTTTCTTGCAACAGAAATAAAGGCCTTTTCCTTAATAAATCTCACCTTTCAAATAATCTGGTCATTAATATCCGGCCGTTAATAAGTATTAATTAGCCCCATTAGTCTCTCCTGGAGCCGGGTGTGGACAAACAGTAAACCTCGGTGAGACAAGGTCCTAACTTGCGAAATGCCCAGAGTTATTTGTTACTTTCTTACACCAAATATGCTGAGGTCTCACACTTGCCCATGTTACGTGGGTTACTGAAATGCCGTAATCGATACAGAATTTTGAGTTTCAGTCAAATATAGAATTTTAAGATTCGCTGTTATTACTGATTGTAAATTTATTCCTTTTACAGCTAAATTGAGTTTTTGGTAAAAAAAACAAATTATATCGGAATAGCCTTTTATTTACTTACTTACTCCTCTAGCGCAGCAACCCAAAGTGTGTCTTGGCCTCCAACACGACTGCAGCACTCGCCACTGACTGATTCCGGTCAAAATCCCGGTCTTGTGCAGTTCCTTGCCAACCTGGAGCTTGCGCAGATCCGTGTCCACTACATCCGCTCATCGATACCTAGGGCCAGAACCATCGGCTTCATCGGCAGGGTCACTACGCCAGATCGGTCGTCAAATCAGTCGGACAGTAATGCAATGAAAGTAACGATTTTCAGAGAAAATTATTTACTCATTAACATACGAAATTTTAAATAAGTCGCAAGGCATACACTCCAGCAAAATTGGACGAACTAAATTTATTTTAACAGTTAATAAAATTTACCTTGCAAAAAGCGACTTCATTTATGAATATAATTAACACTAAATGAGATTAGGTTTTCGCTATTAAGTGGTTAATAAACAAAAAATAACAGTAGAATATTTAGTAAAAACGTACATTTTCCAGATAAAGATAAAAATAGTTTAGGAATGGCAGTATTCATTTTGCAGAAACTTGCAGTACGGATTATATCATAATCCCCACACGGAACACCCGCTAGGCAACTCTTCGTAAATAGAAACATAATGACACTCACGTCACAATTCCTATTTTACATAATTAAATATATTAGAAGTAACATACACCTATTTCCAATAAAGACATTTAAAAGTTCACGTATTACACAAAAACACAAAAATATGTTGGACTCGACATGTTGTCGACTTGCGAAATCCAACAAAACGGTGTATGTTACGGGGCCAGGTATCTATAATAAACTACCCGACAACATAAAGAATATTGAAAATGATCTGATATTCTACACTCGATTAAAAAACTGGCTGACTACAAATGCCTTTTATGACATGTCAGAATATTATAATAATGATTTGAATTTTAATTTAATTTAATTTATTGTATGTATGAATTATGTTGATTATAACTATTTTATATTGTTATATTTTATATTATTTAATTTGATAATTATGACATGTCAGAATATTATAATAATGATTTAATTTAATTTATTGGATATTTGAATTGTTTTGATTATTTTTATACTGTTTTATTTTACTGTAATTGAATTTGATTATTATTATTTATTATCTTAATTGTACTTAAATTGCCATCGACCTAATTATATATTGTATTACCTTTTGACATGTAAAATTTGTAATTTTATCAATAAAGGAATAAGAATATGAATATGAATAATATTATTCAAGTTGACATATCGTAATTGTAATGCGCTTATGGACGTCAAATAAAGCTACACCCGGCTTTAAGCCGTTAGGGTTAGCCCTACATCTTGCAGCGAGAAGATTTAAACTTCAATTTTTATTTTATTTTAATCACCGGGTGAGTCTGAAAGAACCAGTTGTAGATTTCGTTATTGGTTTGTTCGAGTCGAGGCCTGACGGCGTACCGCAAACCACTTCGTTCGGTTGTCTATTTGGCACGAATATGACACAATTTCGCTCGAAATTTCGATTTTTGATGTTCGTGGCCTATATCAGCAATATATGTCCTAACATATATTGCTGATTTGCTTCAGTAGCCATCTGATGAAGCGCAAATCACGGATATGTTACTTATAAAATGAATATTTTTAAAGCTTTTTATTTCTAAATAAAATGAAGTTAGTTAGAAGTCTTTATAGGCCGCAGGCTGGAGTGCATTAAAATCTTACCCCGGGATTAAAACACAATATTTTACATCACACTTGCGAAGACCAAAATTAAATTTTAAGCGAAATAATTCTTAAATACGGTGACATTTCAAACATTCGTCCGCCATATTGTCATTCGTTGACATGTTAGGCATCGAAGGCACAGACCTATCAAGCATTCAGCCACGATTGAATTCTCTGTAAACATATTTTAAACAGCTATTAAATTAATCATATTAAATAGGCTGTAGCATAAACAATAAAAATAAATTATAACCGTCAGTATTTTAAAAAGTAAAACTCGTGTACCTACTTGGTTCGTTCATATGAATTAGTGACACAATTAAAAAAAGCATATGCCTTTGCCCTTCAGTATACCTGCGTCTGTATCATGGTCGCATTTTTATCACTTGTCATGTCATGCGTCACTTTCGCACTTACATACTTGTTAGAACGTGACAGGCATGGTGACAGATGATAAAGAGCCGACCATCTTAGCGTGCTGCATAAATAAGATGTTTTTCAAGCAAGTGTGATGAAAAATATGTAATTGATATCTCTTTTATTTTAAATAATGTTGATTACTTTGTAGGTAAACCACAATAGACTAAATATTGAACGAATTTTACTAATATATATAGAACCCGGAGGCATTTGTTTTATGAATCTAGAGGAACTTTAACTTTAATATCCTTTTTACAAGCTTTTATTTATCTTGTCCTGTTAGTTGGTATTTAACTATTTATGTAAGTTAGTGTGTGGGTTGGGTCGCTCCGATATATCTGATGGCGGCTATTAAGTACTAAAATTGCAACACCACCAACTAAAATAGGTATCTATAGGTACCTAATGTACAAATTTTAAAGTGGATCTGGCACCGGTAATGCTCGGCGGGAGCTAGCTGGATCCACGGGCAATAATGAAGTGAAGTTTTTATTTCTACATATGCCAATTTGAGCTTCGTGTTTATTTTGCGCTGCAAAGGCGTTGATGCAATAATGCTAACGAACTAGTTGTAAAAACTGCGTTATCTACAGCCGTTTCAAAATTGCATGCAATATTCATTTTTTAATGCTTCTGTTACCTATGCAATTTTTGTTCTTTTAAGTATAATATTACTAGCTTTTGCTAAATGTTAAATTCATGCTTGATATTAAAACAGTTCTGTCTGATACACATTCGTATTGTTATTAATTATGATAATGTGCGTTTTCCCTAGTTAGAACTAGTTTTCCGTATCGCCTCAGAGGAAACGCGTGTTCACTAGTTAAAACTAGTTATATCAAGGTGCCCAGTGAAAACTAGTTTTAACTGGATTTATCAGTCAAAACTAGTTTTCGCAAAATGCCTTGGTGAAAACTAGTTTTACTAACGGTTCAAAATTTTATTTCAGTGAAAATTTGTTTTGAGTAAACGATACACAACACAAAAGGAGCTTTTTCTTAATTGACATTACAAAATGCATAAGGTCGGTTCAAGCTGTCTGGCCTCTTCATTTCACTCGTCGTCGCACCTATCTTTTGACTCTCGTAGAGTACTGTGAAAATTAGTTTTGACTAGTAAAAATAAAAACGCCTTTTGCCTAGTCAAAACTAGTTTTAATTACGTTTTTTTAATAAATAGTGAAAACTATGTAGTTTTCACCAAGGCACTTGCGAAAACTAGTATTGACGGAAAATCCCAGTTAAAACTAGTTTTCACCAAGGCGTTCTGAAAGACTAGTTTTGACTAGTAAAAACGCGTTTCCACCAGAGATTTCCAAAAACTAGTTATGACTAGGGAAAACGCGTTTTCACTTAAAACTTTTTTGTTTTTCTCGTGTTGTCCCGGCATGTTGCTACGGCTCATGGGAGCCTGGGGTCCACGAATTTGTACGAAAGCGACTGCCATCTGACCTTCTAACTCAGAGGGTAATCTAGGCCTTATTGGGATTAGTCCGGTTTCCTACCGATGTTTTCCTTCACCGAAAAGCGACTGGTAAATATCAAATGATATTTCGTACATAGGTTTCGAAAAACTCAATGGTTGAATCCGCGACCTCCGGATTGCAAGTTGCACGCTCTTACCGCTAGGCCACCAGAGTTTTTACTGTAAAATATATTATTCTTAATTTATTATTCAGGTATTAAGGATATAAAATGAAAATCTATTTGTCCGAATAAAGCTTGTTAGGTTGAATCCCCTTTTCTCTCCCACCCCTGTTAGAAATTCTAGACCTACTGACGTTATCTCCTACTTCACCCGCTAAGGAGATTAATACCGAGAAATAAGTATCCTTTATCCTAGTCCGGGATATATAAGATATTGTTTGCTAAGTTACATCCAAATTCATTTAAGCATTTTTGTATGAATCAGGAATATATAATCAAATATCCAATAATAAACAGTTTTTACCACCCATTTTTTGGGGGCAAAAACTTACCAATGATTAACATAATAATTAAATATCGACTCAAGTGTTACCTATCCAGATTCTATTTTATTTTATTATATTGGCAGCAAAGCATTCTAAATTAGAATAAAAAATGAGCCTCATCTATAGACCCATATGGTGGAAAGATTCACTGGCTATGGATGAGGTCTTGGTGGCTCATTTGGCAGAGCGCTGGAGTATCGATGCAGTTTGCGTGAGTTCAAGTATCACCCAAGGCAGTAATTTTTTCCACTTTTAAATTTATTTTGAGCTTAATAGCATCGTTCGCAGACGTTTCTGCTGGTTAAAACTTAAACATTATTTGTGTTAATTATTTTTTATCTATTTGCAAAGACTTTAACTTATTCTTTTTGCAACTGTATCTGACTAGGGCGTGCAGTCCCGGGACCGGTTCCTAGTTTTTCATTTCCCGGTACCGGGTCGGAGCCGGTACCGGGATTCCCGGTTCTCCCGGTTCTTTATGCTTAGCTGAATTATTTTTATATATTTTGTTTGACATCATTTAACTGTGAATCTTGCAACTAACTTTAATAATAATGAAAAGGAATCGTAGGAATAATTAAGAATTTTTTATAGAATAAAAAACAGTTTTAGGAATAATACACTTAAATCAGTCTTTATAGTTACTTTAATCAGTATTAATTGATTAATCAGTTAACAGTGTCATTAATCATAACCGTAATGTTATGAATCATGTGTAGTAAGTAATACTTACAAACACCATAATATTTTAAACATTATTATCATGTTCACAATATCATAATTATCATAATATTGTAATTAAAAAAAAAAAACAAATTGTGCAAAGTTATACAAATTTTAATATCTCAACCTGACTATTTATGTAAGATGTCGTCGAATTTACTTGACGTAACGCTAATCATTATTTTAATTTTAAATGTGAACTTAAATAATATAAATCAGTCTAATTATAATAGTTCAATATTTTTTATATTTCAAATGTGTTTAACTTAAGATAATTGTAACATTGCAGTAATATAATAATCAACACACTTAAAACAAATACAGTTCTTTTTTTTAACAAAAATATAATCACCTCACAAATAAATAATTTAACATAAAGAACTTATCAAATACCTAATATAATCATTGGCTTAAGAACGGATGGAACTGGAGATCAATAACAATTAGACACAAGAATGTGATTTATAGTTTTATACATAAACATTGTAGTTTAAGTCTTGTGTATATAACATTTATTAAACTCTGAGTAAAAAGTAATCAATATTACGGAAACTTAAACGTAACATTAACAAATTATAATCAGGTATTTCAGGTCATTATCTAACATTTGAATCTTACAAAATAATAAACTTTTGCAAAATTACACCTACAAGTTCAAAATCAAAATCTGACTAGTTATGTAAATATGTCGAATTTGTTTGACGAGACGCTAATAATTACTTCAATTAAATGTCAACTTAAGATGATATGTATAAATCAGTCTAACTAAATCTAGTACTTAGTCCAATACTTTTATTTGCATCTCATTTCTTGATAATATGTCCGAAGAAAACTAATGGCGTCTATGGTACGGTCACCTAGAGATGTTCGCAATCGATTGCATATATATGCGACGCTGCCGAACTTGCCGGTGCGATAATTTTACTGATAATATAAATGTTTTTTTGATGTTATGGCGGGAACCGGGAGAACCGGGACTCGGTGCTCAGTACCGGTTCTTTGGATTCCAAATAAATCCCGGGATTTCCCGGGAAATCGAGAACCGGTATTTCCCGGGAGGACGCCCTATATCTGACATCTGCCATTGACTCATTATATCAATAATTAAAATTACATTCACAATTCAGTCCATTTTATTATAAAAGCGATTATAGTATTTAAATTTAGGACCTAGGACCCGGGTACGTCCTTAAACTACGTCCAAAAGAGAGGTGTGGGCATTGTGAATGTCATCTCGCTTTGTGTGGTAGGGCACAGCCAGTGGATGTCATTCCAGATCTAGAGCAGAGCCCAACTGGGGAAGTACCTCCACCTTACAGAAAACAGCAGCCAAATAACACTAGACCCTACTCATAGTGTTGTGTTCCTGCCGGTGAGTAAGGTTGCCAGAGCTCAACGAGGGGGGGGGGGGGGGGGGGGTTAGGGTCGGCAACGCGCATGTAACTCCTCTGGAGTTGCAGGCGTACATAGGCTACGGAGACTGCTTACCATCAGGCGGGCCGTATGCTTGTTTGCCACCAAAGTAGTATAAAAAATAATAATTATATAACAGGATTGTCTGACGTCATCATTTTATCGACATCGATTTATAAGTTTCTCTCACAGGAAGGCAAGGCAACACGTCGGTCTTGGTTCACTGTAGGCCCTTAAGACTAGTCTTTTAGTAACATACCCTTCTGTCAAAATGAGAATATGTACATTTTTAATCATATGAGCGTGTTTCTTTCTGTTTCGACAGAGATCTTTTTTACATGTGTGGGTTATCGTTTGCATATGTTACTCCCTCACCTCCCCGAAAAAAATTTCAGACATTTTTGTACGAATATTATACTTATGGCTACTCCAGTTTGATGTTCTAAGATGTGGGATGTTGTTATGCGTAAAGTATACAAGCAGATATAGTAAATGTCTCAATAGTATTTTATATCCAGTCGAGTTGCCTAAGAATGATACGAGATTGGATCGAGATCGATTGAAGCTTTTTCTACGAGTCATCTAAAGTAATACTTTTTTTACTATAAAACCTAAATAATTAATGAAAATTGGTGACTATCTCAGTGGACAAAAATGTAGTACCAAAGACATAAACGTGCGACTATTTTGCTTCGCCCCGCGCCCGTTTAGTCTATTCTATCGGATTTTGTACAGTTAACCACAGCGTATCGAAATGAATATTATAGTTGAGTTAGGAGCCCATACATGAAAAGTACGCAATTATAGTTTGGTATAACGAAATCTTAATTCAACCATTACAGTCGACGATTAGAAAAAACCTATTTAGAATCTTGTCTATTCCAGTTTTATCCCATAATACTTATTCAGAACTTCAATATACAATGTGTCCCATGTTCAAAGGCAAGTAATTAATTACCCCACAATACACCGAAGGCAAATCTTTATGAGGAAAGTCTCAACGTTCGGGGAACAATCTTAAGAAGCTTTGCTACCTTTCAGAGGAGGCCCAAATAATTCAAAGGGTTTGGGCGAGAGCCTAATTAATCAGCTGCGCAGGTCCCCGGAGTTTGGGCATCTGCGACGCTAAACTATGTTAATGAGGATTTATGTAACGGTTACTATTCATGTTGTGCTTCGTTTACATAAGCTTAGTAGTTTTGTACCTAGCTACAAAAGTTGTCATTATTACATGTATCGTAATGTACTATTACAGTACATATGGTGCTACTTTACCGCACTAGTGCGAAAATTAGCATATTACGTTACTGTGTCGAACATTTAAAGGTCCATATGTACTGTAATTTTCGGACTAGTGCGGTAAAGTAGCACCATATGTACTGTAATGTAATTACAGTACACAAAAGTAAAGTAAAGTAGCACCATATGTACTGTAATGTACTATTACAGTACACATGGTGCTACTTTACAGCCCTAGTGTGGTAATTAGCACAATACGTTACTGTGCCGATATTTTAAAGGGCCATTATTTATTTGTTTATTAGGATCACCAACTGAAGATACTATTCACATACTAAAAGAGCATATTTATAACTGATCCTCCAATTGAAGGCAATCACAGTATGCATTATTATTTTTTCATCACACTTGCTCGAAAAAGTTCTTATTTCATGCAGGTGTACTGATGGACAAAGGCCTATTTTGTTCCCGCGGTTATAAATTGTGAAAAAAAAAAGCTAGGGAGTTATAGCTTTTTTTTTTATGTCACTTATTCATACAAACCAAGTAGCATAAATGAGTTTTACTTTTGAAATACTGACGATAATAATTTAATATTTTTGTTTATGTTCAAAATTAAATAATTTGATTAATTTAACAGCCGTTTAAAATATATTAACATAATTTTCAATCGTTGCTGAATGCCGAATAAGTCTGTGCCCTCGATGCTAACCTGTCAAGAAATTACAAAATGGCGGACGAATGTTTGATATGTCACCGTATTTGAGAATTATTTCATTTAAAATTTAGTTTTATTTCGCAAGTGTGATGAAAAACATTGTGTGTAACTCCGGGGGTAAGAATATTGCAAACTCGGGTCTTTCCACCCTCGTATCCATAATTTCACATACCCCCCTCGTTGCAGAATGTACTATAATTTAAACATTAAGTTAAGACTGAAAATAAGACCTTAATATAAATTAGAATAAGTACAAATGATACTAAGTAACAAAACACCTACTTAAAAGGATACGGGAGCTGAGATTTAAATATGTTTGGTGAATATATCCGTCTCGCTAACGAAAGCGGTACCTACCTAAAACTAGTGCGATAAGGACAATGCCAGGTTAGGTGAAAATTCCTGCTTAAAAATATCAAAAAACGAAGTTTAGTATTCGACTCTTTCCTTCTCCTAAACTTAACAAAATGTAACGAAATTTTGAGATCTAAATGGTAATAAAATTATCTGTGTAGGACTGTTTTGCTTTTTAGGCTAATTGATGTCAGTTTTGAATACCATGCTTCATTTTGCGGCCTAATAAATTAGGCCGTTTTTACGAATATGCACTTCAAGCATAAAAAACAAAAATATCAAAAAAAGGCATAACAGTCCGACACAGATATTAATAATCATAATCTGTGCTGAAAAATCATTGCTCTAGCTTTAATAACCACGAAGGAAAAAGGAAGGCGAGTACGTTTGTATGGAGAAAAAACCACTCCTGTTGCTTCTTAATACTAACAATACGATTTCCACACGAAATGTTGTGAGAATGTGGGTACATTATTTCGACTGAAACACAATCGGTTTTTTACTTTTAGCACTGAGCACTTATTCTACTAGAAATATTTACGAATATACTTATAGTGGAAGCTAAGTAAGGTCAGCACCTACCTAGATAATAACGCAATATATTTGGGCACTTTTGCTGTCATCAGTATCTATTTGAGCTACTAAACACTAGGCACTATGTCACTAAACGAATTCAAACGCAGCATTAGCAAGGGTGTGTTTTGTCTTGCTTGTTTTATTTGTTCACAGGTTACTGTTGCTGTTTCTACATTGTTGGATTGGAGACAACCCTAATGCCCTGTTTTAATTGGGCTGATCTGGGCCGGGTTGAAAATCAATTCAACTTTGGATCATTAGGTTGAAAGGTGTGGCGAGTCCGCTATTTCTATTTATACCTGATGGATATAACAGTTTAATTTTATATAGATTAGCTGTCATGTAGGAATTATTTGGAAGTTTAGCACACAAATTTATTTAGAAATGTAATATTTAAGTAACAAAAACGCGGTAAAACAATATTTCTTGTTTTATTTTTAAAAATTAAGCTCACTCAAAAGAGACTTGAACTATGGTAGGGGCCATCATTCAACAAGAGTAACACAGCGGCTTACGTGAGCGAATAACTCGCGAATGCGACGCGGTGCAGCGCGGCGGCCCAACGGCATTCGCGTTCACAACGAGATCGCCCACGTAGGACAGGACAGTTCCATAGGTATCAAAGGATTGAATTCACCCGCGCCGCGCGGCTTCGCGTTCGCGAGTTTTTCGCTCACGTAAGCCGCTGCGGAAGAAATTAGGGAGTAAGAAAAAGTTCAGGTAAGAAATTGTACCATTTTTAACCACATAGGTGCCTATGAGAGTATTATGCCAGTCAAGTAGCCTTACCAAATGACTGTCTTAAAGCATAGTTCATATAGAATTGGTACGCACTAGAAGATTTTTTTTTTTTTTAAGTTAATAAAATAAGAAAGTTATGAATGGTGAATTTTCAATAGTAATGTTTTAGCTTTCAAATATGTATAAATGAAAAAAATTCGCTGTTATGTAGATAATTACGAACTGTTTTCATAATGGACCCCCGTCATTTTCTGCACAACACTTTTGTCGACATTTTTGGCGTGTTGATTTCTTGTAGATCTTAATGAATTGATACAATATGACTAGTCTTGTTTAATTTTTTTGCCCAGTAGTATTTGATAGATTGAAATTAGGGACAATTCGAAGGATTCATCTCGTGGGGTATGTAATTGGCCTGATTATTAGCATACCATGCCAAAACTTTTTTTGAGTAGTGGCAGCCGGCTAAATCTGGCCAACATTTCACAGGACCGTTATGGGTTCTAATAAATGGCAATACTCATTTCTCTAAGCACTTTTTAGGGTTCCGTAGCCAAATGGCATAAAACGGAACCCTTATAGTTTCGCCATGTCCGTCTGTCTGTCTGTCTGTCTGTCTGTCTGTCTGTCTGTCTGTCTGTCTGTCTGTCTGTCCGAGGCTTTGCTCCGTGGTCGTTAGTGCTAGAAAGCTGAAATTTGGCATGGATATATAAATCAATAAAGCCGACAAAGTCGTACAATAAAATCTAAAAATTTAATTTTTTTTAGGGTACCTCCCCTACACGTAAAGTGGAGGTGAATTATTTTTTTCGCTTCAACCCTAGAGTGTGGGGTATCGTTGGAAAGGTCTTTCAAAACTAATAGGGGTTTTCAAGAAACATTTTTTGATAAAGTGAATATATTCGGAGATAATCGCTCCGAAAGAATAAAAAAATGTGTCCCCCCCCCTCTAACTTTTGAACCATAGGTCCAAAAAATATGAAAAAAATCGTGGAAGTAGAGCTTAAGAAAGACATTAAATGAAAACTATAGCGGACATGATCAGTTTAGCTGTTTTTGAGTTATCGCAAAAAGTTTTCCCTTCATAGTAAAAAGACTTACTTTAATTAGGTACTGATTATGCAAATTTGCCTATTTGTTTAACTCGGGTGAAAGGTACCGTTTCATCCCTTGGTTAACAATTTACTATACTTTAAGCTCCAGTTTAGCTTAATGTGACGGAAGAGTAACTACGGAACCCTACACTGAGCGTGGCCCGACATGCTCTTGGCCGGTTTTAATATAAAGGTCGGACTTCATTGTTGACTGTTATAAAACTTTTCGTCTTACAGCCGCAATTACATATTCCTTGCCATATCATATGTTTTGTCGCGAACGTGTCAAGTTTCACTAACTTATATTTTTCGGGTACATTATCTACCTGTATAATTGGCCATATAAAACTTCGAACCGAGTAGTTGATTAAAATCGAGTTTTACATACGTCTTGTCGTCCAACAACAAGCAACCTTCGAATTTTGTCAATACTGGGTCGTACAATAATCGAGCTAGTGTTTTAGCTTGTCGGATCTGTTTAACAGTCCGATTTGGGTGTTTTATTGCTCGATAGCTCTTATAGCCACTTTTGGGGTGAATCATCTTTATCTCTCTAGAAGTTTCTACGAATTTTTGGGATAAATCGTAATTAGACCGTCCTGAATTTTGTTCGAGTGACCTTAGGACTTTTATCCCAAAATGTTGTTATTTGTCCCAGACCTCCGATTAGTTTGTATTTTCCTGTCGGCTGATAGAGTCTCCTTGTAACGTTTTATGACCCTACAAATAGTAGTTTTTTTAGCGGTTTTTGTCCGGGATCGATAAAAAATTTCGTAGTAATTGTGCACGATCTCCTGTTCTCAATTTTCATGATCGAAAACTTTAAAGTGCATAAAGCTTGAAAAATAATAATTTCACCATTATTACTTTGAAGGTTGGTGATTGAATAGTAACTGCAATTTTTTTTCTCGCCGTGGAATTATTATTTTTTAAACATTGCTAATTATGTGCCAATTCTATATGAACTAAGCTTTAGCAGTGTCAAGCTGTCATACTCGCTAACGTCTACGTAACTTACTTTCGCGCTAATATGCGAGTACAGTCAAAGAATTTAATTTGTGACCCATTTCGTACCTTGTCACAGTGACAATAGTATGAGGTCTCTAGCGAGTTTCATGTTGTTTGTCACTGTGACAAGGTACGAAATGGTACTGAAATTAAATTCCTTGACCGTACAAGCAAGCGAGAAGTGGAAGCGCTGGTGGCCTAGCGGTAAGAGCGTGTGACTTGCAATCCAGAGGTCGCGGGTTCAAACCCTGGCTCGTACCAATGAGTTTTTCGGAACTTACGTACGAAATATCATTTGATATTTACCAGTCGCTTTTCGGTGAAGGAAAACATCGTGAGGAAACCGGACTAATCCCAACAAGGCCTAGTTTACCCCTCTGGGTTGGAAGGTCAGATGGCAGTCGCTTTCGTAAAAACTAGTGCCTACGCCAAATCATGGGATTAGTTGTCAAGCGGACCCCAGGCTCCCATGAGCCGTGGCAAAATGCCGGGACAACGCGAGGAAGAAGAGACCGTACAAGCGAGATGCATACAAAGTAAGTTACTCAAACGCTAGCGAATGTCAGCTAGTGTCAAACTAGTTATGTAGTACCCGTATGCAGTGCTAGTAAGTTCCGGCATTCTGAATGACGTATTAATTTAAAGTTACCTTAAAACAGGTACCGAAATTTTTGTCGATTATCTAATTATTATTGTACTGCCTTGTATGTGTTGAACCATCGCCTACATTATTAATCTTCTTCTTCTTTCTTCTTTTCATCCTGTTACACCTGCTGGGGTGTAGGGCTCGAACCATTTTCTTCCACTGACTCCGGTCCTGGGCAGCTTGGGTAACCTCCTCCCAAGTCCCAAGTAACAGTCCAGACGCGGTTTATTTATTTAGTATACATTTTATTTTGACACTTGGAGAGACTTTACACCTCCAAATTTTATTAGTATTAGTACTCTGACATTGGGGACCTTTTACATCTCCTGATTTAATGTGTTTTTAACCATAGAGACTATACATCTCTATTGTATTGTAGTAATTATTTATTTTAAGATTATTATTATGTAAGTAATGTTTACCCAGGTATTGGCTGTTGTATTTATGAATTTTTGAAGTTTGAATTTTTGAATTAAGTCCCGTTTGTGTTAGTTAATAATATTAAGTGTTTATTAACGTCATAATTTCATAGAAATTTGACATTTAAAACAATACTTGCACAGTCTGTGCTATCAAAATCTATGCCGAGCTAGGTCTGACTTTTAACTATTTTACACTAAAATTTGTATTCTTATATTTAAGATATAGCTTGACTTCTAAAATTTGCAGAATATCTATCATATCAAACTTGAAAAGTAACCAGTGACTTTTAGAAATCTCATTACTTCAATTCCCTACCAAAGTTAAAGCCACAAATTGGGAAAATTCTTCCTCAAGTCCGACATACCGACCCATGTTTTGGGGTCCATTTGCGACCCAAGACAAATACTCTCTTGTTCGACAAATATTTGTTCCGTCGGGGCACAAATTTGAAGCTTCCTGAGCCGTATAATATGAGGATAACTCCAACCTTACATGTAGGCGCCAGTAGAAATAATGGCGCAATTGACATGAAGTTAAAACCGAGAAAATATGACACGATCAGAAACTAGAAAAATCGACTAGCAGAGTTAGATAGAAGCTTGGCTTGTATTGTTAGAAGATTGGCTCTAAATGAGATCTGATAACTTTTTGATAGTGCGAGCCTTATGGTTTCGTCTTGGCAACATTTTTTATGTAAATGTTTTTGATGATAATTATTTTTCTACTTTACACGTCTTTTACAAAGTTTTATTAGAAAATAAAACTAAAATCATTCAACTAAAACAAAATTTATTATCTTTAAAATATTAGCCCTTAGCTTTGATATACAGACGTAAACATTTGTTAAAATTATCAACAATATGCCGCAGTAAAAATTATAATCAACGTATTTTGGGTAAATCTCTATTGCTATCAGTACCCCTAGTGTAAATTTTATCGAGATCATAACGTGATTAACGCGTTTGCGTTAAGTCTCATTTTGTATAGGATTTTGAGTTTCCAAAATGTCCCGCTTGGCGCGCTCTTTCTAAATCCAATACAAAATGAGACTAAACGCAAACGCGTACGTCACGTTTCAAAATCGAATTTATTTACACTAGGGGTACAGTATTGTTTTTTTTTTTTCAAAATCCTTTTTTAAGTAGATATTAGGTAATTGAATTTTAGTAAATTTATGTATAATTTATTTATAATACTTATACAATAAACTGCCCTTACTACCTATTGTTTCGGCCCGATTCGAAGAATGATTCAGATACGTTTTAGATCTTTAAAAGATCGATAACTAAACGACACGACATATCAAAATTAACGTTTATTTCGATTCCGCTGTGATCCCAATAAGATCTATCTACGATATTTCTAACGTCAAAGTGACATTGGTTGCCCGAATCGAGCTGCTTCTGTCAATTATACGACATATGTTATAACTTATAACGTATACTAAGTAAGTATTATCACAGATCAGTACCCCTAGTGTAAATATTTTCGACAGCGAAACGTGACGTACGCGTTTGCGTTAAGTGTCATTTTGTATGAGATTTTTGACGTTCCAAAACGTCCCACTTGGCGCGCTGTTCAAAAACCCATACAGAATGAGACTTAACGCAAACGCGTACATCACGTTTCGAAATCGAATTTATTTACACTAGGGGTACAGATATAATTACTTTATGGTATTATTAGAATAGTGAATTTAAATTGAGTTAGGTTATTTTTTGAACTTATTTTTTTGTGGCCATAAAACATCTTTCTTTCTTTATACAAACGATATCTAAATGACAAATTATCTAAACCAGAACTTATCGTTATCGTATTTCATTCTTCGAATCGGGCCGTTAGCCTCATTACCTGGTGTTACCCTTTTAATTATTAAGATAAAGAATCCTAAATGCATCGTTAATTGGTAATCTCTATGGGAGGCAGAGTTTAGCTCGCTAGTAGGGATTGAGGCAATTTTTTTCCGAAGTGGTTCACCGCCAACGCACTCGATAGCATATCTGGCCGCCAAATTGGACAGCTACTTTATGAATGAATTCATTAATAATGTGTCCATGCAATGTTGCAGCTCAGAGTGCATGGCTTAGGTATGAATACATTTAAAGTAAGAGTGAAGTAATTTTGTGCACAACATTTTGTGCTAACTTAGGTCGTTCCAAGTTGAAACTAAGTCTTGTAGAGTTGTAGCTACTATGCTTAAATTAATATGACTTTAAGTTGAGTGAAAAGTTGTACAAAAGTTGTAAGATGTAACCAATAAAGTAGGTGGTCTTTTAATTTTATTTTTGTTATACTACGTCGGTGGCCAAAAAGCGTACGGCTCGCTTGATGGTAAGCAGTCACCGTAGCTTATGGACGCCTGCAACTCTAGAGATATTACATGCGCGTTGCCGACCGTTTAAAAGCCTGTACACTCCTTTTTTGAAGAACCCCATACTATGGCCCCTTACTAACACCTAAACATAAACTTATTTAAGTTTTATCATACAATTCCTTCTACGTATTTAGTGAAATATGTAGATTTAGTGAAATATGTAGATCGAGTCATTCACGAAGACGCATGCCTTGACTCGTAATGTCATGTTATTAAAGGTTAAATTGGACAAATCTGCGAGTCATCGTGTAACACCTGCAAAAGAGTCTTTAAGACCAAGTTCGGCCTGGCGAGCCACATTAGGGCCCATAATCGGCGTAATCCGTAATTGCTGAGGTCGCCGTCATCGAAATCGATGAGGAGGACTATATATAATTTTTAATATTGCATTAAATTAAATTAATGTATTGTCTCTTTTATATTCACCAATCGAGTAATACGATGCGTTTGATAACAATGCAAATAGACGTTTCTTAAAAAGTCTTATGTTGTCTGTATTTAAAATGGCATTGGGTAAAGTATTGAAAATTTTTGAAGGCATTCCAAAAACACTTTTAGAAAATAATGCCGTTTCAAATGAGATGGTATTGCTAATCTTCCCTTGACGTACACTATTAAAGCTTTGGAATTGGTTTTTATTTAACATAACATGCGATTTGGTCGTATAGTTTTCGCCATGTCATAAAAACGAGATTTCAACTTGTAATTGTCATCTATAAATTTCGGTCCACGTTCGATTAACGGCAATGAACGGGTAACTTTGTGGGAAATCCTTTTATTAAAATGAATGAGCTACGAACCGGCGATGTAACGATGCTTTTTATGGCGTACTTTATTCGCAATTAAGACGAAAAAGGACGACCACGCGTTATCGCCTTCCCATACAAACGTAGTCCTCATTTTCCTCTCTGGCATTATTTTCAATAATGTTAATAAACATTATTGAAAACATTATTGAAAATATACAATTTGGTGTATATCAACCACAGACAGCTATTTCCCTTTGTTTCAAATCTTGGAGACCCTTTATATCTCTAATGATAATTCAATGAACGTATTTTTTTATATATTTTATCTCTGACACTTAGAGACATATACATCTTTAAAGAATTTTAGTATTTGGTGTTTTGTATTTTTATTATCATAGTTTTTTTTGCGTAATTCGACATTTAGAAACTGGAGACATCTCTAATAAAGTATCTAATATTTCATTGCCAATTGGCCCGATTTGAATAATGATTAAGACAAGTTTAAAATATTGGAAAGATCGATAGTTAAACGACATGTCAAAATTCACGCTTATTTCGATTTCACTGTGATTCCAATAAGATCTACGAGTATCTTCGATATTTGTAACGTCAAAGTGACATTGGTTACCCGAATCAAGCTGCTTCTGTCAATTATACGACATACAAACGATATCTAAATAAGAACTTATGTTAAACAGAACTTATCGTTATCGTATCTCATTCTTCGTATCGGGCCGTCCATATTTGTGATTTTATTTTGTTATTTTTATTGATTGTAAACATTTGACATGTAAAAGTGCCCCTGTGGCCTATTTGCTGAATAAATGTTTGTTTGTGTTTTCGATTTTTGAGCATTTAAACTTTGTATACAATTTGATTTTCGCTCCTAATTATTGAAACTCTAGGTCCATGGGGTCCCAGCGCGCACAAGGTTTTTGGAGAAATCGCGAAACGTCTGGTTGACGTAACTAGTGACCGAAGAGCTGGCGGCTTCCTCGCACAACGTATCAGTATTGCGATACAACGAGGAAATGCCGCCGGCATCCTTGGTACAATGCCTCGAGGGCCTATTTTAGATATAAGCTAGTTATAGTAATCATCTGTATATATCCATTATGTATATTGTTATTGTAAATAAATATTCTTGACATTCTGATAATAATCAAAAATCTAAAAAAAGTCAAACGAAGGGGCATAGCTATGGTTAATATACATCAAATTAACTAACTATATGTGGCCCAGTGGCCCAAAGATGGTCTTGGCCTCCGAAACAAGAGCACGCCACTTTTCCCGATCCTACGCCGCTTCCTGCCTGTTATCAAATTATGTAAAAATATTTTCTAAAATGTCAATATCCGGAGAGGAAAATGGAGACTACGTTTGTGTGGAGAAGTGGTCGCCCCTTTTCCTTTAAAGTCAAATTACTGACGTGGCAGAGTAGTAGTTGATTTGTATTTAGAACCGTTCTCGCTAATAAATAATAAATAAATATTAGGGACATCTTACACAGATCAACCTAGCCCCAAACCAAGTAAAACTTGTACACTATGGGTACTAGGCCACGATATACACCGTGGTCTGGTAAAACCCGACATATTTTAACCACGCATTCGGTCATGAGGAGCAAAAAAAATTATTTTAGTTTAGGGAAAATTCGGCAAAAAAAATTTATCAGACAAACAATTTTTTTTTTGCTTTTTCTTTATACGACACGTTATTTCTTCTTACATCTTGGCGAAAAAAAAAAATTAGTTACAACGAATGAGTATAGTTTTTTTTTATTTACACTAAAAATTGCGAGTTTCTTATAAAACTTTTATGTCTGCCAATAGGAATATCTAGACCAAGTCACATAGTAACAGCGTCGCAGCCAAAAAGGAATTTTTTACAAAGTTATTACAGAAACAATTTTTTACAAAAATTTTCATTATCTCTAAAACAAGACCGATTTCAGAAAACTTTCTGTGATATTTTAGTCTCTAAATGCGGTCAAGAATACATCTTTAAAATCCGTCGGGTTTTATCAGCCCACGGTGTATAGATAGTGCTCGAATTCAATTTCAGAAAAATATAACAACGTTACAATAGTGTGCGATAATCAACTTAAAAACCCCCTAGGGATCAGACGCTGTAAAAGACTTTAATTAAGAGTGCTTTTATTTCCGCGCTAACTACATGCGGACTTGGCATGCAAATTAGATAAGTGCATATATAATTTTGGCTAATTAGTATGAGTCCTTAGCTAGTATGAATTCAGAAGGAAAACACTGTGCCTTCTGTGTACTCGTATGTAAAAGGTATTACGTTAGAATAGAAAAACAAAGGCAGAAAAAAAACTTAAAAGAGTTGGGTACTAAGGTCGGTAAATAGGAAATTGCCCGCTCACTACTTCCACGCACATATAAAAGAATATTCTTTTCACCACACTAGCTCGTAAGAACTCTCTTGATTGTTCAAAACATGAAGAGAAAGTTGCACTTTATCCACTAGACTGTTTTTTTTAATAGCCTACATTGTGTCCCACTGCTGGACAAAGGCCTCCCCTGTCTTCCGCCACTCGTCACGGCTTTGTGCATGCTCCCGCCAGTCTTCTTTTTGGCCGGGATCTTCCTCGGGTAAAGAGTGGCTAAATAATTTGATGCAAATTTTGATTTGCTTCCTTATGTTGGCTGGTAGAATTGATTTTAAATGATACATTTTTAAAGACGTTCATTCGGATTTGATTTGCTTTTACCTATTTTGTTTGATGTTTTACAATTAGTATCTTCCAAGATTTGACCCTCACTAACTAACATATTAACAGGGCAAGTTTTGGAATTTATTTATCAACACATTTCAAGTAAACCAAATAACATAAATATTGTATCAAAACTTATAAACTAAACTAAATTATAACCATCGAAATTAATAATAAATAGAAAAAAAACCCAAATCCTAAACTAAAATAAAAATTCACCCCTCGGCAAGGTGCCGTAGATGCTGGCAGCATTACCCCGCTGGATTGCAAAACTATTGCGCTGTGCGAGGAAGCTGCTGTCCTTTTACAGGGCAAGTTACATAAAAGCTTGTAATAATAACATTAACAATCGGCATGCGTGACGAAAGGAAAAGGGTCAGCATAAGCAGCGTCAGCGTTTATTACAAAATGACCGCGCAGCGCTGATTTTTAGTCCGTTCCCCCAACCACGTGTACCTACAAACAGCAGCAGTTAAATGTCGCAGGGTAACTGAGCGACGTAACAAAATGGTACAAAAAACCTAACGGTTGTCACCGTTAGGGTACGCACGGCGCGGCGAGTGACTTTAGCTTTTGTGCTCAAAACGGAACCAGAAAAGGACGGCAAAATATAAGAAAACCTTTGTCGTTTACGTTCATTTGGGAAGAATGGCCTTTTAAAGAATGGCAGGAAGTAATTTACCAAATTGAAACGTTAAAATAATTAAGAGATCGACGTAAAGTGTCTTTGTGAATGATCATTGATGAATTGCGGGCCATTTTGTTTGAAGAGAGGTTGGAAATGAAAAGTGGCTGTAATTTGACAGTAATTATAGGTGCATGGAGTCCTACTTTTTTGAAGTTTATTAAAAAAGTATAATTCTTTACCATCTTACTTATAGTCGAATAAGTCGAACTAATATCACACATATTATAATCTTCACTCATCGCACCGGATGGATGGACTAATGAATAAAGCCAGAAACAACTACTAAAAGAGAAATTTGTAATAATTTTACCAATCCCAAAAAAATGTGGCAAATAATTAACAAGTTAACTGGTAGAGTATTACAAGCTGTTGATGACATGTTAATTAGGTACTTTAAGATGAAAACCAGTGAAATGACCAATAAATTTGCCCGAGACTTCGAAAATAATGTATTGAATATTCTCAACACATGCAATGTGCCCTTGCTCGATGAAAATTCCTACATAAACACTCCTAATGTAACACTAAAGCTTAACAAAATAAGCGAAAGGTCTATGTCAACAATAATTAAAAACATTAATGAAAATAAAAGTGCTGGATATGATAACCTAAGAGCCAAAGATATAAAATGTATTACCCAGGAAATAACCCCGGTTCTCACCCATTTGACAAATCAATGCATAGCCTACTCATCATACCCTGACAAGCTTAAAATAGGATTAATTCGACCTATACATAAAAAAGGTAACTATTCTGATACTAACAATTACCGACCTATAACAATTCTTTCAAGCCTAGACAAAATTATAGAAAAATACTTAGGTAATCAAATAAATGGATTCTTATCGAGAAATGGTATAATTCATGAAAGACAGTTTGGATTCCAAAAAGGAAAAAATACTTCACAGCTGTTGGCTCAATTTACAGATGAAGTGAATGGACACTTAAACAATAGAAATCATGTTATAGTGGTTATGATTGATTTCAGTAAGGCGTTTGACACTTTGAACCATGACACCCTATTTAAAAAACTTGAGCAAAATGGTATACAGGGGCCATTCTTAAACTGGTTCAAAGATTACCACCATAATAGATACAACACAGTCAGTATTGCCGGGGACTTGAGCGACCTAAAAAAATCTAATTATGGCACCGCACAGGGCTCAATAATTGGCCCAACAGAATACTTAATATATGTGAATGATATGTGCAATATATTCAGAACCGCCTCTGTGTACCAGTTTGCAGATGACACATGCCTAATAACGGCCAATAAAGATATCAAGGTGGCGGAGAGTCAGATGCAAACTGAATTTGATGCTCTATGTAAATGGGCACACGATGCAGGATTATCCTTAAACTATAAAAAAACCAAGATAATGTATATTCACTCACCCTATGTCAAAACCACATATACCCCTAGAATTGTAGCCCATGACCATGTATGTATGCACACAGGGCCAACATATTGTAACTGTGAAAAACTAGAAGAGGGCCCGTTACCGCTTGCGCAAGGCAGTCGCGTTATTCTTGCTGCTCTTGATTTTAAATTGTAACAGTGCAAAAAAGCATCGGAACCACAACTTTGTTGACATATAAATAAAACCAGTGAGATAAGGAATGCAGTGCAAAAAACAATATGAAAATATATGGTGTAGTTTAAAAGTTATGAGCAAAAACATTTTAAATATCACAGTGTAACGTCTTTTAAACAATATTACGAGTCGAACAGCGATGAGTCACCAGTAACCTGTTCGCGCGGCCGGCTTGGCGTTGCGCGCGCAGCGCTGACACTGACAAACGAGTAAAGCGGACTTAAACACAAGAGCAAAGGACATCAGTGAAAATACATCCGAGAACCGTACCCAATATCTTAACGAAAAATTACAGATAAAGATATTTCTGTTATAATGGAATGCCTAGTTTGCCATGAAGAAATAAGCCACCAATCAGAGCTGCTAATATGCATAGCTTGTAAGGAACCGTATCACTACAGGTGCGTAAATATGACTTCGGCCTATTATAGAGAAAGATTACATGAACTGCGGCACGCTTGGCGTTGCTCCACTTGTAACACACATATTGGAATCACTCGCAGGAAAAATGACGACACCCCTGTAAGACACACATCAGCACTACCTCTAAACGACACCACAATGTCAGTAGACGACATCTTAAATTTTGAGGAGAGCACTACATTCGGCAGAAATGCCGCCGACAACAGCTATACGCTTGGTACTTCCGGTGCCCCGACGTCTGTACAAACCCAACCAATCACACTAGAACAAATTAGCAGTTTGCTAGAAAAAAATAACCGGGCCATTGTTAACGAAATGAGAAAAACTTTACACTCCGAAATAACAAATATAGTGTATCAATTAAAAAAGGAAATTTCCACAGAAATGAACAATGTCACCGCAACCCAACAATCCTTGAAGGCTGAACTAGATAAGACAAACAAAGTCGTAGCGAACCTACAAAAAGAAAACAAAATACTGCAACATGAACTAAGCGAGTTGAAACAGCGCTTTCAAGGTTTTCAAGATCAGGAGATAAATAAAGCAACCCCAAACAATACAAAAAAAATTGTTCTATTTGGACTTGAAGAGCATAGATATGAAAATGAAGCAGACTTATGCCAGCGTATTGACAATATGTTTTATGATATACTTAATATAAATATTAATGGCTTCATAGAAGGAGTGACTAGAATTGGAAAGAGGGGATTCCGTCGCCCTATACAGATAGAGCTCCTAAGCAAGCGAATGGGTACGTATGTTCTTGATAATGCCCATCTTTTTAAAAACACCGGATATACAGTTTCGACGTTTCTGGATAGCAAATCTCTAGAACAACGGAAAATCCTTAAAGACGAACTCATAAAGGCGCGCCGTGCAGGACACCATGCCATAATAAGAAATAACAGACTGTTCATAAACGGAAAGGAAACGACACGAAACGATGAAACCGTCCAATCGACCAACCAGTCCAATCACTCGCCCACAGATACAGTTCAAATAATAAATAACGAAGGAAAAACCTCATTAAATTTGCAAACTAACTTACCAGCAATGCCCACAACACCAAGTATTACGGACGAGAATCATTCCTTTCGTGCAAGAATTTAAAATTCTCATCCAGAACACACAGAGCCTTAAAAATAAAACCTACATCATAGAACCATTCTTACAGGAAAAAAATATCCAAGTAGCGTGTTTATCAGAGACTTGGATCTCAGACAGCCAGAGAGATTTGATAGCAGTGGACGGGTACAATTTTGCAGCAGCTTATTACCGCCAGTGCCACCAAGGAGGCGGCGTGGCTATACTCACGCAAAAGCATTTAAATTGCGTGGAACGGCCGGATATTGCTGACATGTCACGGGAGTGTATAGTAGAGTGCTGCGGTATAGAAATCCCCGAACAAAATATGATAATTATAAATATTTACAGACCAGATAGAGACATTAACACATTTTTTGACTGTTTAAATCAAATACTCTCTAGAATTAAGCAAAAAGAACAAAAAAATAATGTACTTATTGTTGGCGATTTTAATATTAATATGAACTCAAATTCTTTTGTTGCGAAAAGAATTTCAGATCTAATGTTAAGCTATAATTTACGGCAAATAGTTAATAAACCTACACGAGAATCGAATAACTCACGATCATGTATAGATCTTGTGTTTACGAACTCTAAAAATTATACCGTTGAAGTGACGAACCACGGCATATCGGACCATAATAGCGTCTTATATAAGGTCCAGAGCCAAACAGCGCGGAAAACACAAAATCAAAACATTTGCTTCACAACAAAAAGAATATTCAGCGAAAAAAATATGACGTCCTTTAGACAGGCATTAGCCAGTATTAACTGGAATGAGATACTTTCTGATAAAAACGACATAAACATTAATTTTAATTTATTTAGTACCACATTACAACAGCTGTTAAATAAACACATATCTAAGAAACGCTTAAAATTAATAATGCCAAACCGCGTAAAATCTTGGCTTACAAAAGGCCTACGTTTGTCGTGCCGGCATAAAAGGCAACTTAAAGTCATAGCTAACAAAAGTAATAACGAAATAATCCGAAACCATTACAAAATATATGAAAAAATCCTTAAAAAATGTATAAGGGTGTCAAGGAAAATTGACTACGCAAAAAAAAATGAAAAAGTCCAAGAATAAAATGAAAACAATGTGGACCCTCATAAATAGTATGACAAGGAGGCAAAAGGATCGCGCGTATAAAAATATGTCATTAAAAGTAGCCAACACGATCGTAACAGCGCCAGAACAAGTAGCTTACATATTTAATGAACACTTTGCGTCGGTAGGCGAGACGGACTTTAGAGCCGGAGCGATAACGGCGCGCGCGCGCCGTGTTCATACCCCCGCCACTAACTCAATATTCATACAGCCGGTGACCGAAACCGAAACTATAAAAATTATAAGGCAGCTCAAAAATAAAAATAGTTTTGGTGTCGACGAAATGCCGCCCGTTCTTATAAAACTATGTGCATTAGAGTTAGCACAGCCACTGACAAAACTGATTAACCAGTCATTTAATCAAGGAATATTCCCGGACTTACTTAAAATATCCATTATTAAACCCATATTTAAAAACGGTGACGTAACCAATCCAAACCAATATCGACCTATCGCACTATTACCAACCGTGTCAAAAATATTCGAAAAATGTATGATAAATCGTGTCTATAATTTTTTTGAAAAGTACAACATTTTGGATAAAAATCAATACGGATTTAGGAAAAATCACTCAACAATATTAGCGGTTTATCAATATATGCTGAAAATCTTAGGTCATATAAACAACAGAACATATAGTATAGGACTTTTACTGGATATGACAAAAGCATATGAAAAAGTATCACACGAAATCTTACTCAGTAAATTGTACGGGATGGGAATACGCGGCACGGCATATAACTGGTTCAAATCGTACCTCACAAACCGTAAACAATGCGTACAAGTAGACCACTTTGATAAGGACTGCCAGGAACTAAAGATCGTAACGTCAACATTGCGTCATACTACTTGTTCAATACCTCAGGGGAGCGTTTGTGGATGCCTACTATTTTTGGCATATATTAATGACCTGCCAAAAATTCTTAACACTGACACAACCTGCGTTATGTTTGCTGACGACGTCTCTCTATTGTTTAGTTGCAATAACAGCTCCGAATGTAACTCACAACTTCATAATATTTTTAGTACCGTACAGAAATGGCTCGGTGAACATAACTTAGAAATTAACTTGAAAAAGACCAAAATCATACAATTTAAACCTATACAAAAAAAACCATTAGAACTAAGTTTAGACATTACAACATGTAATATAGAAGAAGTCACGGAATTCAATTTGTTAGGTATAACCATAGATTCCGGCATGAATTGGAAGGCCCACATACAAAACATTAAAACGAAAATGTCGAAGTTTATATATGCCCTAAGCATACTAAAAAAGAACACAAACTTCGAGTGTGCATTATCCGCATACTACGCATATGCGTGCGCATGGCTTCGGTACGCTGTAGTCCTTTGGGGTGATAGTGTCGAGGCCGAGCAACTTTTTATAATGCAGAAGAAGTGTATTCGAATTTTAGCGAATGTGCGTATACCAGACAGCTGCCGTCCGTACTTTGTCCGCTACAAACTATTAACACTGCCCTGCATCTATATATTGCAAGCTGCTATTTTTGTTCGCGAAAACTCTCATTTATTTGAATTAAAACAGGATAAGGAAACAACTAGAGCACAGTATAGGAATAAATTACAACTACCTCAAACCAAACTACAAATGTGTAGAAATAGTCCACATTACAAATGTATCCTAATAACTAATAAAATTCCAGACTCGATTAAGCAAGAACCTGAAAATGCGACCTTCAAAACTAAATTAGAAATATTATTACTCGATAAATGCTATTATTCAGTTGATGATTTTTTTGATGATAATTTATAATTGCTATTTTATTTTGAATTATTACTGTACTGACTATTTATTTATCCATACAATTGTAACATATTTAAATGTATTAATAATTTGAATTTTGTGTAGGTATTTGTAAATTCGGATGATGATCGTGGCGAATAATTTTATTTTATAATGATTAGCTTAGATTTGTAAGGTATTAGTATATTGTTATTGTATGTCCTCACAGGGCGTCATGGACTGACTTACTGAATTGTATTGCAACACCTTAATAATGTATGTACATGACTATACAATTAATAAATGAAATGAAATGAAATGAAGTAGTTGATCAACATACCTACCTAGGCCTTAAAATAGACACCAAATTTAACTGGGGTCCACATGTTGAACATGTGTGCAACAAACTCAGGGCAATTTTAAGTAACCTTAGTATATTGAAACATAAAATGCCATACTCCGTACTACGCCTATTGTACATGGCACTTGCAGACTCTGTAATTAACTATGGTATCTCTAGCTATGGGAGAACATATAAAACATACTTACAAAAAATATATGATATTCAAATAAGATTACTAAAAACTATAGTTCCCTTGAAAATAAAACTTCAATATAAAAATAATTATCACAAATTGTTTAAATACTGTAGAATATCTAGTGTATATGACAAAGTAAAACTTGCTGTAATATTAGAATATAAACACTTGCTGGGGCAGCTGGACAGGTATAGGAGACCATCCCACCTCCGGACCTTAACCAATGAACCATACTTTAAAATAACTAAAAGTAACAATGAATATGGGAAAAGGCTCTGGCCAACATACCTGCCTAATATCCTGAACAGCTTACCCAAACAAGTAGTAGAAACTTTAGAAAAACATCCTGATAAAATAAAGAGTACACTTAAGAAAGCACTGATTAATTGAATTAATTTTGTTACAAATAGTATTATAATAACATGTAAACACTAACTGCCAACAGGACAGGAGGAGGAATAAACAGATTTAATTTTTTTTTTTTTTTTTTTTTTTTTTTTTTTTTTTTTTTTTTTTTTTTTTTTTTTTTTTTTTTTTTTTTTTTTTTGGATACCCGTAAAATTTCCAAACCGTTATCAGGTACTTGGCTCAAAACCTTTTTATTTCTGTTTCGTTCGTTTTAACAGTTTTCCCTTATTTTTAAACCGGTTTTTAGGAGAACATTTCTATAAAATTCTTGACAGATTAACCGGTTTAGAACAATACAAAGAGTTTTCTTCCTGTGCTGGAGTTTTTGTTAACGCGGTACACCACCAAGCCGGACGGCCGTCTCGTCGCTCGTCGATTAAACCGGTTTATTTAGGTTGCAATAATGTTCTTAAAACGTTCGCGTTCTTATGAAAGTTCGGAGTACCGGTATTTACCCCTATTTTTAAAACCGGTTCCGAGCTTTGGTTTTCTCGGAACTAATTTTGAAGTAAGTCACTTCAACATTTCATTGCAAGTTTGAGAAACTTTTTTTGAACTGAGCTAGTCAGTAGAATCTAGTCAATACTGTCTTTAAAAACGCAAAACGGAGGCGCCATAAAGAAAACTCGGCCAAGAGCATGTCGGGCCATGCTCAGTGTAGGGTTTCGTAGTTACCATTCTGTTAGAATAGGCCAAACGGGGTATATTAATTTGTAAGTATCATGTACATTACAAGCATAAGGGAGTACCTTCGCAGCGCTTTGTACGCCTTTTTACTTAGAAGAGAAAATTTTGTGCAATATCTCAAAAACGGCTGGACAGAGCATGTTCGCTATAGTTTTCATTGAAAGTATTTACTAAGCATTAATTTGACGATTTTTTAATCTTTTTTGGTACCATGGTTTTCAAAAGTTAAACGGGGGGGGGGGGTACATTTTTTTTTTCGGAACGATTATTTCCAAAAATATTAACTTTATCAAATAATAATTTTAGGAGATCCTTAAATTCGGTCTGAAAGACCTTTTCTAACGATATTCCACACTATTGGGTCAAAGAAAAAAAAAACATTATATATCATTTTGTATGGGAGGCACCTTAAAAAAGATACCGTTCTGTCGCCATGCATGATTTATGTATTCATACTAAGCTTTCTAGCAGTAACGATCACAGAGCAAAGCCGCGGACGGACGGACAGACGGACATGGTGTAACTATAAGGGTTGAGCACACCATATCTTTGACGACCGGTCTGGCCTAGTGGGTAGTAACCCTGCCTATGAAGCCGATGGTCCCGGGTTCAAATCCTGGTAAGGGCATTTATTCGTGTGATGAGCATGCATATTTGTTCCTGAGTCATGGGTGTTTTCTATGTATTTATATATTATATATATCGTTGTCTAAGTACCCTCAACACAAGCCTTATTGGGCTTACTGTGGGACTTAGTCAATTTGTGTAATAATGTCCTATAATATTTATTTATTTATTTATTTATTTATTTATTTATTTATTTATTTATTTATTTATATCTTTAGTTCCACCCTAATTAACTGGTATTACGCTCCCTCCTAAAAGTGCGAATAAAAAGCAAAGTACACAAATTAAAACGCTGAACAGGCTTTCTGTTGTTTTTACCAATTTCGTGATCAAAGCCCTCACCTATAAAGGCAGAACAAATAACGCCGCCTAATCGATTTAATGAAAGGGGAATCGAAGGGTCCCGTAGGTTTACTTTACCAAATTTACGACTACCTCTAACGTTTAATTGGATATTTGAGTCGCCATAAAAGTGTTTGATGGCTAGAAGATTAAAGTACGAGTGTCTAAAGCGAAATTGAATGTTGAAGCGGGCGCTCGGCAAACATTTCTTTTACTAAAGGACGGTTTTATTTTATTTATCGTATGGCAATTACTACTACACTGTATATTGAATAACGATTAATTTATAATCTAAATCTACATTTCTCCAAGTAGGTAATGGCTGCACTCGTTATGTTTTTGAAATCTTCCACTGGGCCATCGTATTTTGTCAGTGGGCACTCCAAAACGATATGGCGGACAGTTTGCTTTGGGCATCCGCACTCGCAGCTTTTCTGGTCATTCCATCCCCATTTTTTCCGGAGGTATGCACAGTGGCCGATTCCTGTTCTCAGACGGTTGAGCATGCAACAGGCACGACGTGTTTCATTGGACCCCGGCACGTAGCTCCGCGGGGGTCGAGTTGCACCACGTCCGTAGGAATTACCCACCGCTACCCTACACGTGACCCCTGGGTGGTGCTAAAAGTGCAACAAACTGGCAACCGTACTGTCTTCCAGAAGATCTCACGGTTCTCACTACTACTGTTCTACTAAAGGACGGTGAACACGAAGAATTTTGTACATTCATTTCTTCTTCTTCTTCTTCTCAGCATATAGCATTCACTGCTGAACATATGCCTCTTTTATGGATTTCCATGTTGTTCTGTATGTGGTGGTTCTATGCCAGGTCGGCCCTGCCGTCTTTCTGATATCGTCCGACCATCTGGCTCGTGATTTTGGCTTCCCAGTTGAGGCCTCCAGAACAGTACTCGCTGGCCCCATCGGTCACCATCCTTACGACATATATGACCGGCCCATTCCCACTTCAGCTGCGCAATTCTTTTGGCGATGTCGGTAACTTTTAAGCGCTGGCCAATGTCCACATTCCGAATTCTGTCTCGCAGGGATATCCCGAGCATCACGTACTCTATAGCTCTCTGTGCCACTTTTAACTGGCGGACCCTTCCGACAGTCACCGTCCATGTCTCGCATGCGTAGGTCATTACTGGGAGGACGCATTGGTTGTAAGCCCTGGTTTTCAGTGACTGTGGGATTTTGGACGTGAAAACATCGCCCAGCTTTCCAAATGCGCCCCATCCCAATTGAATGCGTCTACGAATTTCAGCATCCAAGGGGTTACCGTCTAGCGTTATTTTCTGATCCAAATATACATAATCGCTTACTCTCTCCATCGTTTTGCCTTCCAATGAAATACATTCATCAATGTACATACATCTGCCTGTTCCTATCTCTATTATATTACTGCCTCGCTCGCACAATCGCACTGACCGCCGGTATCGTCGACGGGACAGATATATTATTATATATCCCAGCCACACACTTGGAAAGTGGCATGGGAAGTAGCTCCCTTCTAGACGTAGTGTGGCCAGGTTACTCGTCATGCCGCTCGTCATCCATTGCCTACCGCTCCCTATTTTGTCGGTATTTTTGGCGCGACTCAAAGGACCCGCAATATGAAGTATAGAGCGTAGAGCAGTGTGTGGCCGGAGAGGATATCGCGGCAGCGTGAGGAGCAAAGTGTGTATCCGTGCTTAGCGTTCTTACTTTAGCTGCACATTCAGATCACTTAAATCACTAATTGGAGCGTAAAGGTACCGTTCGAATTCAAACTACACCCACATCACTGATGCAGTTGTGAACCAAACGGATTGGCTTGACACTGAGGTGTGAACATACGTAACAGACTTGTCAAACACTGTTTAAATTAATATTACATTTCGATTGAACAATTCACAAGAGCATTTTCAAAACACTTGCTCGTAACGTTGAACTTATTGAACCGCTTTTAGGCTTATAATCCTAGCGTAATCTATACTCGTATGTCGCAGTACGACAGATTAAGCCGTTATATAGTTATAACCCTAGAGATATAATTATGTGTCGTAACATAGTTATACGAAAGCGATTCATTACTATCTTACTAGGAATATAACTATAATACGTCTTTAGTTTAGTGATATAGTTATATTACTGGATTAAGTTTAGTGAAACAATTGTAGGTAGGAGTGCGGCGGTGCGGCGGAGGTATAGTTATATCCCTAGGGATATAGTTATATTCCGTATTATAATCAAAACCGCTGTATTATTTACAAAACTCATGAAAATATTGTTTGGTTAACTGGTTATTCATGGCATCGACTTCATTTCTGTAGTTGCCGTTACACGATTGGTTAATTTTATAGCAGAGAAAATCGTATCAAAGATGCCTTCTTTTAAACAAACATTTTCATTGGACAGGCATATGTGACCGATTCAATCTTCAAAATTTTCAATGTAGATTAGTCTGAATACACACTTCAATTCTGTAGTTGTGATTTTTCGATGTATTCTTGCTTCTTTACTTTAAACGGTAAAGCCCGCATACGACCCTATAGCTAGCGCAAAAGCTTCACGCGCGAAGTATCAGGAAGAGCGCTGGCTTGAGGAAGCAAGCAAGCGTCGCATTTTTAGATTTCATTGTTTAGCGATGCGTGACCTTAGGCTATTATACCTAAATGCCTTAAATAAACTTATTGGACATTGCAGTTGTCTGCACAAATCATTTAAATCCAAAATAATCTCAAAGCCGATGTCGAATTATACTGGATTAAAGCAAGTTAATTCTCGTCCTAACTTTGTATAAGTTGACCGGGGAACACCACTAAGCAAATTGAGTGACAATAACTTCGTTAAGGAAATCGTTTCGTGTATACGGTGAAGTCGACTGGTATTAGGGACGAATCATGAAATGATTATTTGCGAATATTTTTGAAAGCAAGAAAAGTTATTAAAAAGTTAAAATGTTTCAATTATCACTAACTAACTAACTAACTATTGTGGCGCAGTGATCCAAAGAGGGTCTTGGCCTCCAAAACGAGAGAACGCCACCTGTCCCGATCCTGTGCCACTTCCTGCCAGTTATCGGCTTTGAGTTGGCACAGATTTTTTTCAATTATCACTAAAGTTTATTTAAAAGACGATCGACGTGAATTATAAGTTGTTAAATATTTAAGAGTCCACAGCAAGTTCGGTTTTCCATACAAACATATTTACGCTCCCATTTTATAACGACCAGCTAGATTGCTCTGAAACTTTGTACTTATAATAAAATAAGGTATATCTATGCCTGCAATTAGTTTTTGTAGCTAACTTTGGAATTCCAAAGTAATAATATAGCGAATTTAAGTTTTTCATAACATAACTTGGTTTTGCTTTATTTTATTTGTTTTATAAGCTGTAGCTATGTTAAACGCAGGTACCTGTCTAAGGTATAGATATACTTCATGTAATTGTATGTGCAAAGTTTGATTACAATCCAAAACAAAGGCTACTTGGGCGTTAATTAAACAGTACACATCCAATACAAATACCATAAAACCTATAATTGATAGCATTGATCCGAATGGGCAAGTTACTCGAGATCCATTGGAAATAGTGAGAGCATTTAATACTTTTTTGATAGACCAAAACATCAGCGACACAACAGCATTAAGTTGGAAACCAATAAGCTCATCACTTTCTCACAGCATATTTCTTTCCCCAGTTAGTATACCCGAGTTAAAAAAGATTATAAACTCATTAAAAAACAAAATAAGCTCAGGCCACGATAACATACCGCTACCAGTCATAAAAGCTTGTTTTGAATATATCGCGGAACCTCTTGTTCATATAATAAACTTAATTCTCGAATCGGGAATCTTCCCGGATGATTTGAAAAAATCTTTAATTTTACCATTGCATAAAACAGGAAATAAAAATATAATTAGTAATTACAGACCCATTGCGTTATTACCTTCCTTTTCAAAAATTGTTGAAAAAGTTATCTATAGCCGAGTTGTACATTTTGTCACCGCGAACAACCTAATAAACAGCAACCAATTTGGATTTCAGCAAGGTAAATCCACTTCACTGGCAATATTTAAAACATTCAAGTATATTTGGGATGCAGTTAATGACAAAAAACCTTGTGTCAGCCTCTTCCTCGATATGAGCAGGGCGTTCGACTGCGTGGTACCATCCATCCTACTATCACAGCTAGAACACTTAGGTATCCGTGGAAATGCCTTAAAATTATTTGAAAGCTACTTTACCGACAGGAAACAAGCGACTGTTATCGATAGTTACAATAAAGATACAAAAAGTGTTGAAAAAGTACAATCAGAATACAAAGCTGTAAATTTGGGCGTTCCTCAAGGCAGTATTTTAGGGCCTCTTTTATTCCTTATCTATGTCAATGAGTTACCAAATATTATCGAGGAATTATGCGTAATGTTTGCCGACGATGCAACAATTTTATTTTCTGGTGAAACAATAGACGATGCTTTTTGCACAAATATCAGTAAAACTGTAAAGACTGTCGTCAGTTGGTTAAAATCAATAAACCTAAACGTAAATTTAACAAAAACTAAACTTATGCAGTTCAGGAACTATAAACAAACTTCGATAAATTTGAATGTGATGGAGTCGGGCATTTTACTAGAAGAAGTAGACAACATAAGTTTCCTAGGCTTAACAATAGATGCTCAATTGACCTGGAAACATCATATAGAGAAGATTAATAACAAAATTTCCAGTCAATGTTACGCATTATCTATATTATCAGAAACGTGTTCTGAAGATGTTGTTATTAGTGCGTACTACGCCAACATATATTCTCTATTGACTTATGGTGTCATATACTGGGGCAATTCCGTAGACGTGCAGTCCACATTCATTTTGCAAAAGAGGTGCTTAAGAATTATCTATCGTATTAACCACGGACAATCACTAAGAAATGTTTTCAAGAACAAAGGTTTTCTAACTTTAACTGGCATATATATATATACGAACTCTGTAAATTTCTTAAGAGTAACAAGAATTACTTTACAACATTAGCTTCCCTTCGCGATAACCTACGCTCTCAATATAAGTACAATTTAAAACTGCCTCTAGTCAGAAATAAAACTTACGATAAAAGCACATATATTACTGCGATTCGAGTCTTTAATCAGCTTCCAGATGAATTAAAAATGTTAGATGACATGGAATTTATACGTAGTTTAAAAAAATGGCTTATTAAGAATGAATTCTACTCTCTAAAGGATTTCTTTGAATTATATTCGTCATGATACCGTATACTCTGTATAGATTGATATGATGTTTTTAACGGAAATGTGTTTCTTACTTTTAAGTTAGTTTTAAGTGTATATTGTATACCCGAATTGGGTTACCGTTGAAACTTACACATGTAATTAAATAACACCTCTGTAACACGGTTGTACAATAAAGAATTATCTTATCTTATCTTATCTTAACGTAGTCTTAAAATGAGAACGAAACTCCGTTTGTATGGGAAGATCAAATTCGGCCGAGTTTGTTGCGGACTCTTAACTATCACTTATTCAACTTCAACTTCAACATTTATTCAGCAAATAGGCCACAAGGGCACTTTTACACGTCAACATGGAATTTACATACAAACAAAAACAAGCACATCAACAATTAAGTATAAAATACAATTACAAAAAATAACTAAAATAATAATAATATAAAAAAAACAAACAGATACAAAAAAAAAACTAAAATTATTTAGAGGTGTAAATATCTCTAAATGTCAGAACTAAGTGACTTTTATCAAATTATCCTTAGAGATGTATAGAGTCTCTAAGAGTCAAAATTCCGTATAATTAAAACATTCATTAGGATAGAAGAAACATACGAGAACCGAATGAGGTGTCTCACTGAAATTATATACTCGATACAGTTAGCTTAAACAGACCGTCGCCACAAACAGCATCCGTTCATATGTCATTCCTGTTAGCTTACGAATATTAGCTTCTTACTTACTTACTTACTCCGTTGGCTCAGCGACCCAAAATGAGACTTGGCCTCCGACACAAGACAGCGCCACTTTTCTCGGTCCTGTGCGACCTCTCGCCAATTGTCGACTCGAAGCTCGCGTAGATCCGCCTCCACCATGTCGCTCCAGCGATACCTAGGGCGTCCGATAGGACGTCTTCCTGCTAGGCGACCCAGGTACGCTCTTTTCACGTTCCGATCTTCGTCCATTCTCTCAAGGTGGCCTAACCAACGGAGTCTGTGGGCTTTACTTTCTCCCATGATGTTAGGTTCAGCCACTAGGTCTTCAATCTCACGGTTCTTAAGGACTGTCCAACTTCCATCCGGTCTTTGTTTGGGGCCCAATATTTTACGGAGGATTTTCCTCTCGGCAACTAGCAGCATGTTTTCTTCCTTGAGTGTTAGTGTCCATGCTTCGCATCCGTAGGTTAGGATTGGGCGAATCACGGTCTTATAGATTCGGATCTTGGTGCGTCTGCTTAGAAGTTTGGACACTAACACCTTGTGAAGGGCTGCACTGCATCGCAATGTATTCTGGATCCTAATCTTTATGTCCTCGTCACGATTGTTGGTATCAGTAACGGTGCAGCCTAAGTATTTAAATTTGGACACGCCTTTGTACACTATATCTCCTACATTTAGGTTTTGGGGTGGAACACGGGTATTTTTATAGCGTCGCATGTGGAGATACTCAGTCTTTTCGTATGATATACTTAGGCCGACCTTTTTAGCTTCCGTTGTCAGAACACTGACGCACTGCCGCACCTCGTCTACAGAGGCTCCAAGTAGGGCTATGTCATCCGCGTAGCCTATCACCTTATGGCTTCCATTTAGCTCTAGTCCCCCTTCCAGTAACAAAACTTTTTTTAGGACGTACTCCAGAACCAAATTAAAAAGCATGGGTGACAGTGCGTCGCCCTGTTTCAGCCCCGTAATCACTGCGAATTCCTCTGTCAATTCTCCATCAACTTTGACCGACATTTTACTGTCCTTCGTGGCGACTTCAATCATGCTTACCAGTTTTTGGGGAATCCTAAAGTATCTTAAAATGTTAAAAAGACTGTTCCGGTCAATACTGTCGTACGCTTTAGAAAAATCCACGAACACTGAGTGAATACTCTGAGCATACTCCCACTTTTTCTCCATCAACTGCTTCAGAAGAAAGATTTGGTCAACGGTGCTACGGTTTCGTCGAAAGCCGCACTGGTAGTCTCCTAAGATTTTCTCCAATATTAGCTTCTAGTTGATGGAATATACAGGTGGTCTTAAAATAGGTACGTTGGAATAAATTAAACATAGAGAACTACTTCTAAAAATTCCGAAGTCCTACGAAATGTTCATAACGAGTTTTTAATTTCCACACTCACAGACATAGACCAGCAATATTTTCATATCTCATTAGTACTTAACGTTAGTTTAACCCTTAAATTTCATTGTACAAAATTAAAACACCAACATGGACAATGAAATACAAAGTTAAATTAGATAACGGTACATTACAGATTGGGTACTAACTACCCATACTTAGTTATATCCAAATTGTTGTTGTAGGGGGTGATTGGGAGTATTAGTAAATTTTTTACTACTTCAAATCTATTCATATAGTCCAAAATAACTACTCTAGTCTTCTAGACAGGACTTAAACGCTATTCGATTTTTTATAGTTGCTGGTTTGGGCCATGCGTGTTTGTAGCGTTATTAGTTTAACCCTTAAATTGCATTCCAAAACCTCAAAACGCCAACTTGTACAATGAAATCCCAATTTAAAACAGATAACGGGCTATAAATACAGATTGGTCACTAACTACCCACTATAGATCGCAACTTGGGAGTATTATCTCTTTAATTGCTTAAGTCGTCATTCATGGCGGGAACTTGGAACTTGGACTGTTCTGAAAATAGATCGGATCTTGATATCACAATTGATGGTGGAGAGGAACATTGGGACTTAGTACACGATCTAACCTAACTTAATAAAAATACGCTGTCAGCCGTAGACCTCGTGATAAGCTTAAAAAATAAAAAATAGGTACTTACGTCGTTGAATCATTGTCACAGGGAACTCACAATATTCTCAAGTGACATATACCCTATTGACGCTTAAGTGTTAAGCCTGAGTGGACGCTCGAGTTGGGCGTGCAGTGGAACGGGGCGTGCGGCGTGCATGTTAAAGTAACATAATGCAAACGTGCAGGAGCGGTCGTATTCTCATCTGTGCCCACGCCATGTGACCACCGCCATACTAGAGGCATGCAAAGATGGAAATGATTTGTATGTAGCGCCTATTCTATATAAGCGGGGAAAGATGGAAATACACCCAGGAGCGGCTTTAGTGCACGCTGCTCAAATCACTGGTAGTTCCGACGCCACGCTGCACGCCCCGCCGAACGCTTCGCTTCAAGCGTCCACTCAGGCCTTACTCTAAGTCCTTTAGGCCAATTTCGGCCATTGTCACATTTCCAAAAAACTAAACGATCTAATCTAACTACCGAACCTGCTCACAAAATTTCACGAGAATCGGTTAATAAATGCCTGCAGAGGAAAAATCTGGAAATACAAAAGCATTTTTGCCCAAGCTGAAGCGAAGACTTTCGCTAAAGCTCGGATAGTAAAAATAGTCATGAAGAGTATTCCAAAATGTATTACCTACCTAAATAATCATGAACTATGCTACTTTTTTACAATTAAAACCAATTGCACCTACTCGGCATAAATGCATGCATAGGGTCTATTTAAACTGACTCTGCATTGAGTTATAAAAAAAGTGTGATTTCATTAAAAAAGTCATAGTCCAAGTCTGGCCTAGTGGATAGTGACCCTGCCTATGAAGCCGATGGTTGCAGGCAGTGGCGGGGCAAGACCGAAATTTTATGTTGGCAAGGTACATTTAGCGAGGCCCTTTAATGGCACAAGAAATAACGATCATTTTTACGTTGTGTCCGAGATATACTTATTATTTCAGGCGCGAGGCCCCTCGGACTGCAAGGCCGTAGGCGATGGCCCACGTCGCCCACGTCTAACGCCGCCTCTGGTTGCGGGTTCAAATCCTGGTAGGGGCATTTATTTGTGTGATGATCACGAATATTCACTGGTTATCCGTGCATTGCTCAGCGAGCTACGTTCGGAGAACTTCCGAACTCACCTTAAATAATTCTGACTCTAAAAGATAAGATCGTAGGCTACAAAAAGTTAATTCCTCGTTCCATACAATGTATCATTAATTAATTAAAAGGTACCCCTAATAGTGCCAAGGTAGAGATTTATGTGGCACAACGGAGAGCCCTCGGTGCCGCGGTCCGTGGCAAATGTTACATAATAGATGACAGATATGCCACTTTGATTGTTGGTTGATTTTTTTATTGTTGTTGAATTAGGTTATTTAAAATATCCATGTAAGTAGTGTGAAGATTGGAAACCTTTAGTCTTTTTGAAGATAACTGGCAACAGTTATAGATTTGAATTCAGAACTATCGCCCTGCCAGATGAATAAAGCTCCATGTCCATGTTTAGATAAGGCTCCCTGCCGTAAATTATGTTGTATGGCGAAACATGTATGGTAAGCATGTTCCTGCTGCATCGGCACTTACCATCAGGTGAGATTGTGGTCAAATGCTTACCTTTTCCAAAAAAAAAGTCTGTCGACGATTGTACCGGAGCATTGTATGCAAATATTTTTTTATTGAAACACATGTTAGTAGCTACTTTGATGGCAGTACAAAAAATTCTTAGCGTTTCTGTTTTGTAAGTCTCATCTGATTTTACATGTAGGTATTTGTATTAATGTTATGTATACTTATATGTATGTTTATGCTTGTGTATTATTTATGTTTAATTATATATTATATATTACTATTGTGTCTAAAGTACCTTGTCGTATTATTAATACAACATTATGTTGCACTGCTTACAACTTATCTTGCAATGACGAAAAAACGCCATCGGACCTTCTTAGCCTTCTTAATAATATTTTTTCAACAGTGCCGTATCTGTCATAGATGTATAAAGTAATCTGTAACAGCTGATCCTTAGCGGTCCACAGCTGGGTTTTCCTCCTTTCATTCGACAAATTGATTTGTTCTTTGGAGTATTATGTACTAAGAGAGTCACTTAAAAGAAATTGTGCACCAAAATAATGTATTAGGTTTACAGTCAGCCTTGCCTCCTTGTTTGTGTTCTACCACTTCTACCGCTTGTACAATTGGCTGTGCTCTGAAGAATTGTTTGACATGATGCCAGCGGCGACTTTCTATCACCGCACCACTCGCCGTCGGCAAGCTGTTCATTGTAGTCTGAGCTACGCCTTACCCTCACACAAGTATACCACTATTATATAAGCTGTTACCTATGTTACTTTATACAATATAATAAATAAATATTATAGGACATTATTACACAAACTGACTAAGTCCCACAGTAAGCTCAATAAGGCTTGTGTTGCGGGTACTTAGACAACGATATATGTAATATATAAATATTTATAAATACTTAAATACATAGAAAACACCATGACTCAGGAACAAATATCCACGTTCATCACACGAATAAATGCCCTTACCAGGATTTGAACCCGGGACCATCGGCTTCATAGGCAGGGTCACTACCCACTAGGCCAAACCGGTCGTCAAATAATATAGATCTATCCGAGCAAGTAGTTTGATTCAACGTCTCACCTCACATGGCTACCCTGCCAGTGCGCCCTTGCGCTGCACTGGTAGCGCGCTACGCCTCACACCCTAAAACCTAAATGGTACGCAACTTTACTGTGTGGTTTATAAAAGGAATTTCCTCCCGATGACGCTCCGGCTGTGGATGTTAAAAAAAGTAGCATACAATTTTTTTAAAGGGTTGGCAAAAATTATGTTTCTGCTACTCTGGAATACTTTCCAAATAGAGACATATTTATACAGTTTGCGTTCCAAAAGAATTATGCAATAAACTTTGTTTGGTAAGTTATTAGGGAAGCGTAGTCTTATTCCTTACTTTTGACGCTGACTGTATCAGCAACAGAAGCAGTTAAACGGTACAGTCGCGCCGCAAAATTGCTGCAAGTTTAAATACCAATTATACTGGATATCGACATGAAATTGTCATTTTCTACAGCTGTTACTGTTACAGTATTTAAGAGGTTGTTAGGCGTACCTAATAAGATTTTGGTCATTAATTTCAGTTTTGATAAAAGTTTTTGTTGCTGACTGTACTTTTTTCATGCCACTAATACTCATCGAAAGTTCCTATGATACCTCCTGCATCCATCATCAGATCAGCTCGATTGTACCATAATATTGCATTAGGTCACCCAACTTTATGTGAAGTTTCAACTTAATCGAACAATTGGAAGTAAATCTAATTTAGCTTGCAAGATTTGACCTGACTGATATTGCATAAATCCTTCATCAATAATTTGATGTACAAATCAAATTATTGATGAAGGATTTATGCAATGCATTCAAGAACGGAAACTAATAATCATAGTTTTTATGTATGTATTAAGGCAAGGGGGGCGAAGTGCGCCATGCCGTCTTTGCGCCTACTTTGAATATATCGAAAACTGCTTATAGAATACTAACATCAAACATTTATTCAGCAAATAGGCCCTGTGGCCTATACTTTTACATGTCCATTTTTACAAACAATAAAAATTACAAAAAAACAATTACAAATATGGAATCGATGAAATAATAAATACTTTATTAGAGATGTATACTGTCTCTAAATGTCAAATTACACAAAAAAACTATGATAAAAAAATAAAACCAACAAATACTAAAATTCTTTAGAGATGTAACGTTGGCAGGTAAGATAGATGCACCACTGCTCATGCACTGGAATGGACTGCATGTGGCAGCCACAGATGCTGAGAAGTGGTGCATCTAGATTGCCTAGTTATATATATTTTTTTTATATTTTTTTTTTGTACTTGTAGATATATTATTAGATTTATTATTATTATTTTGTATGTCACTAACCTTAATTAATTTTAAGATTTGTTGTAAATACTAACAATTATGGATCTACTGTGGATTCGAATTAAATAAATAATTGAAATTGAATTGAATAAGTCTCGTAAGTGTCAGAGATAAAATATAAAAAAGATATTAAATTATCCTTAGAGATGTAGAGGGTCTCCAAGGCTTGATAATATTACTAATAATATTACTAGTACATATTCTATAAGCAGTTTTCGATATATTAAAGGTAGGCGCACTTAGACGGCATGGCGCACTTCGTCCCCTTCTCCTTACACCTATCACTTTTACGGCAAGTCTACAAAAGTATTTGTAACTTCACTGTTTGGAGTAGAAACGTATTTTGTATTCAGGCAATAAGTCTGGCCGAGACGGCGCAATCACGGGAACTCATTACACTGTCACTTACTCGGACAGGCTGCAAGAAGGCAGTGCATATGCACGGAAATCAAACATGGAAAAGTTCATACTAGAGACACACTTCCAGATTTATTTCTATACCTACGAAGAAATCTGTTATTTTTGATGATTCCTCTGTAACTTGTAGGTATCATGGTTGTTTAGTACTTAATTCAAAATTTAGGATTTGGAATAAGTTTTAGTATCATTATCAGTATTTAAAAAAGTTGAGCGAAGTTCGGTTATTTTACAATTTTTATACTTTACTTTCAAAACTTTTTATCAACTCTATTTATTGTGAATTCAATGTATATGCATTGGCAGCATAGTTATATTTTTATCGCTTGTCACTATGATGCCTGTCACTTTTGCCCACAGACATCTCAAACGCTTGACAGACAGATGAAGTGTGCGAAAGGGAAGCCATCACGTATATGAACATCCCATGAGTGCGAAAGAGGCAGACTACATATGAGAAAACGTGACCATTTTTGAGTTAGAAATCGGCCGAGACGCAAACACACACACACACACACGCAGTCAGGCTTACTGGAAATTAAATGAAATGAAATTAATTTATTTTAATATTGCTTGTTAGTAGTATATTTTGTTTGTAAATTGTAAATAGTACTTATAGGTAGGTAGTAAATTTTGTAAATAGTACAGATCTTAGTATTAGTTATTAATAATCACGTAAGAGCGGTGCCTCCCAACACAGGCAATATTGCTTACCGGGAGACACCATCCCCTAAATTATATGAACTGTATTTAATGAAATAAAGAATTTTGTATTTTTTGTATTAATCACCGAGAGATTATTAATATATTGTAACATGATATCACTATTTTTGATCTCACATAGACAATTTACGCACACACTTGCATTTCATTTTTGGTCGCACTTTTGAAGTTTGACAGTCGTTCTTTTACATCCTATTTCTATGCTTTTGCCTGTACATTCGTGTTAGAACGTGACAGGCATGGTGAAAAATTATAAAAAGCCGACCATCTTAGCCCTACTGCGGTGGCAGTATGGTTCCATTTTTATCACTTGTCACTATGCCCGTCACTTTCGCACTTACATACTTGTTAGAACGTGACAGGCATGTTGACAAATGATAAAGAGCCGACCATCTTAGCCCTACTGGTCTAATTTTGGTAAAATTATTATTGTAATATTTTACTTGGGCGAAGTTTGACACCAACGGTGAAGTTAGGTTTCCCTACAGTAGATAGTTTCGTCAACTCTTATATTATATAATTAACCGGCCAAGAACATGTCGGGCCATACTCAGAGTAGAGTTCCGTAGTTACTCTTTCGTCACAATAAGCTAAACTGGAGCTTAAAGTATAGTAGATTGTTAACCAAGGGATGAACTGTGGATGTACGTCTTTTTACTATGAAGGGTAAACTTTTTGCAATAACTCAAAAACAGCTAAAGTGATCATGTCCGCTATAGTTTTCATATAATGTCTTTCTTAAGCTTTCTAAGTTCAAAAGTTAGAGGGGGGGGCACATTTTTTTTTCTTTCGGAGCGATTATTTTTTTGTTGAAGACCCCTATTAGTTTTGATAGACCTTTCCAACGATAACCCACACTGCCTAAACAGACACTAAAAAAATATTTTTTTAGATTTTATTGTACGACTTTGTCGGCTTTATTGATTTATTTATCCATAACAAATTTTAGCTTGCTAGCACTAACCACGGAGCAAAGCCTCGGACAGACAGACGGACATGGCGAAACTATAAAGGTTCCTAGTTGACTACGGAACCCTAAAAACTACAAGTTAACAAACATATTACACAAGTAAATTTCTTTCTAATTCCCCCTCTATATCCCGCGCTTAACTCACACAAACTCGCAGGAAGAACTTCAATTAAGGAACAATATACAGAATTCTTAACAGCGTTTTCTTGTCGAGCTGTGTGAAAGAGAAGCAATTAGCCGGCAAAGTGAGTGCTGAGACAATAGCGGACTTAAAGGCGCTTATACATTGTCGTACACGGCTTAGAATATCGAACACACGGCGCAGTTTTCTCACCGCGGTTTTCATTGATTTTTGACAAGTTTTGAGTCGTTACTCCTACATTTGCACTATAGATAGAATTATATTTCGTCACTTCATTTTTCAGATATAATTTTATATTAACCATGTAGTTTTCCTATTGTACAAGTAGCATCGCACACATTTAAGAGTAACTATTTTGATTTAAGCTGTCAAAGCAACCTTTCCGCCTACTTCCGCTTACCGCCTACGCTGGTGTGGCAGCCACTCCGTTCTTCATTCTTTATTTGTGCGTGGTAGCGTCCACACGTCGGTCTAGATTTAAACATTGTCTAAAAAACACTTTTCTTTACTCGATTACTGTGAAGGATTTTACATGTACGAAATCTACACATTTGGGTTCGTATTTGACGTCTCTAAAAACTGGTCAGATTTTACCTTAGTATAGAGATTTAGAGATTAAGTACCGGCCAAAGATATAATGATACTTGGATATATGGACATGTCAAATTTCATGTAAGTATTATAAAATGCCGGTTTAAAATGAGACCGTAACTGGGTCATTCTCAAATTATATGACTGCGGTCAGACTCAACTCTGTCATACATTTAGTATGGTGTGACGGAGTTTAGACGCAGGCATAAATCTGGAGACTGGTCCATCTTCGATCATCTTCATCTGTTGTTACCTACCAATGTGTATATTTTATCAATTTCTGTATCTGTTTTTTATGTAGTGTGCAATAAAGAATTTTATTATTATTTGTATCTCCGTTACAAACTCTCGGGTTTTTAAGCCCGGTCATTTATAAGGCGTGCGTGGGGATATAGATCCAACACGTAGAGGCCGTTTGGAGAGCTTTGATGTCATGTAGAACGCCTGCTGGAACCCATTCATGTGTACATAAATAGATACCCATAAACCGGTTTCAGCAGGCATTGGAGGCTATTGCAGAAAAATGGAAAGAGTCCTGGTCTATGGTTTGAATTTGGGTGGAAAATAAGACTGGGCTATTGCTAAGAGTTCCGGACACCTGCCATAACATTGTGATATACAGTGTTATCAAGGCAGGCGGTGACTCGCCACTCGCTAGATGGGCACCTGATGCGCCATCGTAAAGACGGCCAGGCGCAACACCGGCGTGAGCGGCTCAGGGGTGTCGAGAGGTGTGCTGCGCTTTCTCCGAAGTTACTCGCGGCGTTATGCCCTTTAACACTTCCACCCCTGGAGCGTACAGCTCTAACGTCTCCCCTCTGGACGGCCAATTAAGGCAAGCCAGAGCTGAGAGTCCTACGGGTCCCCTTGGGGCTCCACTCCGACCGACGAAGACACGTCGGAGACGGAGATCCTGACCGACTCTCTGGAGCACTCGGGTCCTTATTATTATTATTATTATATATGGCGGCGATTATATGTGGCCTTGGCACGTGAGACTTTTAAATCCGTTTTTTGTATGTAATTAACTTGGCCCAACTGGTGCGGTGTCCGATAGCCGTTGTAAAAGTGCCCTAAGTTTGTTGTACACCCGGCGGGTCTATTATGGTAGCGTTAAAACCTTGATAAAGTATCTAAAGTAAAAAGTGACCGCGATAGTAATCATAAAGATACAGTGATAAATGATGCGTTTTGCATAGATACATATTGTACGGTCATAGACTTTAAATTGTTGAGCCATCTAAGATTCAAGCTAATTTGCTCGTCAATGCTGACGGTATGATATATCTTTTTTTTTTTTTTATCTAATGTAATGTAAACCCTAAAGAGCTCAACAATTAAAGCCCGTGACTGTACATGCATCGTGGCATTTAAGTCCGCCTTTTGTACTGTAACTTATTTTTTGTTTTGTGCAATAGAGATTAAATAAATAAATAAATGCCCTTACCAGGAGTTGAACCCGGGACCATCGTTTTCATAGGCAGAGTCACTACCCATTAGGCCAGACCGGTCGTCAGTACGGCAGATTCACCTTCTCTAGCGATAATTTTATAAGGTGGGCACGAGGTTAAAACGAGAAGTGTTTATCCAATTGCCAATATTAATTTTATTGAAGTTATTACTACATTTTATCATATTTTATATAGGTTTTACCCGGGCAAAGGAACAATCATTAATTATGTATTTAAATATTTGCAGAATAGCACAAACTTTGGTGTAGGTTATTATGGAATTGGAGTTAGTACAACATTTTCATACTGAAATAGATTCTAATACTGTAATACTAAGGGCCAGTACAGACGGACTGCAACTCGACTGCAACTTGTATGGGAACTGCACGTCGACGTTGCAGTTGGAGTGCAGTCGGCATGCAGTTCCCATACAAGTTGCAGTCGAGTTGCAGTCCGTCTGTATCGGCCCTAACTTATGCACACTCATTGAGTAGGTAAATCCTTTTTTTTATAAAATTTTTTTAGTCAAACTTCAGGAGTCTAGGTCAATAGGTAGTACCCAAAATAGTTTATTATTGCCGTTTAGTAAAAACTGGGGCATAAAATTTCCTAAGATGTACATAAGTAGCAAAATGCGTTGCACCTCCTACCTAGTTATAGTGTAGTATGTAGTAAGTCATGTGTGACCTTACCCTAATAATAATACTTGTTTTGTACCACATGATGGATATTTAATAGAAGGAAAGCAGGTTAAAATAAATTTAACTAAGAACTAAACAAATTAAACTAAAACTACCTAAAAAAATAAAAGCCTGCTAATAGAAAATTGGCCCCAGGTCTGTGCCGTTCGGTAGGGTGCCCAGAATCCGTTGGGCGAGATATGCTCCAGCCTTCCGGTCACCAATTAATTACATAAGTATGAATTATGTTCTAATTACGTTGACTTAGATTTTATCCCCAGTTTCGAAATATGGAAGAGTTCTTAGAGCTGGTTCCCACTTGTCTGAAGTCGGGTCCGGATTTTAATCGGATGTATCAGTTGCAGGCAAATCGGTTTCAGGCAAGTGTGAATAGCTTCATATAAAATGTTCTGCCACTGGGATATCCGATTAAAATACGGATCCTACATCCGACAAGTGGGAACCAGCTCTTAGGAAATACGTATTTTTGACACAAAGGGGCCTATCACACAGATAGATAATAAATTGATCATATAAGTATCATGATTCCCTATTTCTTTTACAGATTTGCCGTCCAAAAACAAGTTATGCTTTACCAAAGAAGATGGATACAAACTGCACCCTTTTTCGTATTAACACAAAATTAATATAAAAACTGCATTTCACGGATTAAGTCGCCCGCCCGACTACTTAAACACTCATTATAAAGTCAATTATTCCTTATTGACAATTCTTTTGATATTGGCTCAAAGCAATCAATTTGTGAAAACAGTCGCCGTCTCTCAGGAATACATTTACATATTTTTTTCAAAATTGCCGAAGAATATTCAGATTTCCCTCCAATTTTCTCTTGGAGAAGGTACTCTATTGAAATTCACGTGGCCGATATTGAATATTGTGATCGTCAAATACATATGTATGAGGGTGTTGTGTTGGGTATTGTTTGGATCGTCGCATTTAGATTGTTAATGGGATATAATTTTATTGTTTGTGTTTGCGGTTGATTTATGATCTTGTTGGATACCGTAAGTTTGCTTAAACGTTCGCAATTAAGGTAAATACTGGATCATTCTGTGCTACATAATTGAAACCTAGAAACACTTTTGTCCTCTTCCTTTTATGATCATTGTGTGAGAGTTAGGTAAGTAAATACAAAAAAAATGTGTCACAATGATGGAAAAGAAAACTTAATTCAAATTCACTAAAAGAGTTTAAGAAATGTGTCTTTTAAGGAATATACGGAACCCGGATAACATTGAGTGACTTTCGGACCTTCGCGTTCGGGAGTCGTTGAATAGGCGCGACTAGTACGGGCAATCTGCGGCTATTATCATCGCGGGTATAGGTTTTTATATATGTTTTAAGGTTTGTTCTAACGTATTTGTATGCTTGTAATATATAAACGGCGGGCAGTGTTAGTATCTTATGGGTCTCAAATAGTTCCTAGGACACTGCGTAAGATTTAATACTTTGTTATCGTTGTCATTTTAAACTAGTTTTGATATGACCTTAACGATCGTGTCGGTAATTGGCGCGGATCTCACAGACGACTTTCACTTCATTACGCATACACCAATCAGCGTGAATGATCTGGGTTATCCTTTTCTGTACCCAACCAAACACTTGTTAGAGACCTCGTCACAACTCGTTAGAGGTCAGGCGAAACTTTTCTATATTGACTACGGCTTTGCGGATCCTATGCGGCGAGTCAGACTGTCCAGAGCTGGTGTGTCGTCGTACGACTGTTTGTCCCTGACGTTCCCAGGATAGTTCTCCGGACGTTCTCAGCAGGCCCCGCCGACGCGACTTATTGGCAGTGCCGGCGTATCGCACTGTGTCGCGTAGAAACTCGCCACTTCTTCGTGCTCTCACACTGTTGAATGCGCTCTTGACATCAGCTAGACTGTGATGTGTTTGCGTGGTGATGGACGGCTGTGTGCAGTGTATGTGTGAGGTTTTGAGGGAGGATGATGATAATTGTTCAACTGTAATAATTTAGTAGGTATTATAAATGTATCATAATACTGTAAATGTACTAATTAATACTGTAAATGTACTGTATGTAACTTTCAAGGCGCATTAGTTATACACCGACACTGTAATGTCATGTAAACTGTTTTCAATACAATAAATAAATCTTCACGGTCGTATCACAACCATAAAAAAAGATACATACATCTGAATCAGCCTCCTGATTTGTATGTCAAGGCAAGATACACTAAGTTACCGAAAGCTCACGGCAGTATGTTCGGTGCATTTTTTAACCGGCCGAAATACTAAAATACATAAATGTATAAATTGTCATCCCGAAGTTTCTCGACATTTTACTTAAGAATTCATCATATCGACGACTATTACTTCCTGCACACCTATGAAATAACACCTTTACGAGCAAGTGAAAATTACTTTACCACTGGTGCTGCTGACCCGTATCTCTAGGTCAAGATACACTAAGTTACCGAAAGCTCACGGCCGTATGGTCGGTGAATTATGTAGCCGGCCGAAATGTCGTGTTGCACAATGTTTGCGGCTTAGCGAGATCGTAAACAAGGTCCAAGTAGCTGTGGGGTCTTTCGGCCAGTGTTGTGGTTAGATCTTGTTATCTCACAATAGATCCCGCATAATAATAAAATTAGTTCTGATCGCTTTATACCCCTTTTTTAACATTATATTTTTTCTTCCTAAATGCTAAGGTTCCTATGATATCTAATATTGCGGTAGAATAATAATATGTCAACGACACTATAAATGACTCACGCTCACGCTAGACCGGCCCGTGCCCGGGCCGAGGCTTCCGACACGTCATTTTCTATGACGGCTGATCGGTGATCATGTGGTGCTTTTCATAAAAAACGAAGTGCCGGAAGCTCCGACCCGGCCCCGGCCCGCTCTAGCGTGCACACATTATCTACCTTGTAACAATTTTACGTCGATGTTCAGCATTCGTGCCCTGTATGTATAATTAATGCTGACATGAATGAATTCATTTTAAATAAATGTTTTTATGTTTTAAGTAACTTTAAAGTTCCTGATGCTAGTCAAAAACGTTTTTTTTTAATACTACGTCGGTGGCAAACAAGCATACGGCCCGCCTGATGGTAAGCAGTCTCCGTAGCCTATGTACGCCTGCAACTCCAAAGGAGTTACATGCGCGTTGCCAACCCTAACACTCCGCACCCTCGTTGAGCTCTGGCAGCCTTACTTCCCGGCAGGAACACAAACACTATGAGTAGGGTCTAGTGTTATTTGGATGCGGCTTTCTGTAAGGTGAAGGTACTACCCCAGTTAGGCTCTGCTCTAGAATGACATTCGCTGTGTTGTACCCTACTACACAAAGCGAGATGACATTCACAATGCCCATACCTCTCTTTTGGACGTAGTTTAAGAACGTACCCGGGTCCAACGTAATTTTAATGATGATAGAAAGTAATTCAAATTATAAATACTACACACAGAAAACTTCATCCGTCGCATGTTTGGAGGACAGAAAACAAGAAAACACTTTTTTCTACTTAACCTAGTAGAATTCTACAGCGGTAGACATTTTGTAGGAAATAACTATCGTACCTATAGGAGGTAATCTATGGGTTAAATATACCCAATGCCGACGAGCTCTGTCCATAAACCCGGGAAATAATACAGCATCCTCACCCGCAGCGTCGGATAATCCGAAAAGGATCTTAGTTGAGTCTATTGAAAATGCATGTTTAGCGCGACCCACGCTTTCCGGCGCTAGGAGTATGTGGAGAAAATACCGTGGAGTACAGGTAGATATTACCGTGGAGTAATGGCTCAACAATTAAAGTCCGTGACATTACGAATATCAGCCCGCGTAGCCAACGTGCCTATCGTTCACGCTCCGTGGCGAACGAAACGCAACTGTCACAGTCGCACTAATTTGGAAGAGTGATAGAGAGAGATGACTACGCTACGCTACCGATTGTAACGTTTGCTACGCGGCCTGAGCGGTGAATGTTATGTTCGTACAATGTGAGCTTCAATGAGCTGAGTAATTGATGCGGATTAGCAAATGAAAAAGAATCAAATCAAATATTTTTTTTGCTAGAATACAGTCAAGCGGATGTTGTCAATCAGAGAAAGTCAAAAACTCGGGATTCGAATCAATACAGTCCCTAGAGAAAGGCCTCGATTGCTAATTAAATTTATGGCAGCCGTATTGCGATCCAAAAAGCGCTATGACTTATTTAAACACCGTTATCTGAATTTACTGCTTCATAACGCTGCAGCAGCTTATTACTAAGATTCCGCTGTCCGTCAGTCTGTCCGTCTGTCTGTCCTTCTGTCACCAGGCTGTATCCCATGAACCGTGATAGAGCTAGACGGTTGAAATTTTCATAGATGATGTATTTATGTTGCCGCTATAACAACAAACACTTAAAAAAAAAACCGGTTTTGGATATATCATTGTCACGGTCGCTTTGTCGTTTATGTCGTGTCAATAACGACTCGAGATGAAGTCTCGCCTAATTTACATTAATTTGCAAGACACGCTTGTCCAAGCATCACTCTCTATCAGAACAAATGAGTAATCAGTCGAAACAGTATTCATGTTCAATTAGCATTTGAAATGCACTGAATGGATTTATAGAGGCTTATGTTAAAAGGTAAAAGCGTGATGTACTGTACAGGCGCTTAACCTTCTTGTTGGCATATAAATCTATTAACGAGGATATTTGTGCTATTAAATTGTGGTAGCTTTTATGCGGTTATTATACGTATAAGAGTTATATTAACTAAGCTATCCTATTACAAATTCAGTTAATTACTATTTGATTTACTCTTCCAAACTCAAATTAGAACTAAGTGGCCCTGTAGGCTGCATAACCTCGCGAATCCAAATGGCTCCACCATTCAAAAAAATTGCAAATACTTTCATTACCGCCGAGCAACTCGACTTTATCACTCGTCCACGCCGTTATTGTGTGGAACCACGCATAGGTTTTTTTTTATACTACATCGGTGGCAAACAAGCATACGGCCCGCCTGATAGTAAGCAGTCTCCGTAGCCCATGTACGCCTGCAACTCCAGAGGAGTTACATGCGTGTTGCCGACCCAAACCCCCCTCGCCCTCGTTGAGCTCTGGCAACCTCACTCACCGAGAGGAACACAACACTATGAGTAGGGTCTAGTGTTATTTGGCTGCGGTTTTCTGTAAGGTGGAGGTACTTCCCCAGTTGGGCTCTGCTCTAGATCTGGAGTGACATACACTGGCTATGCCCTACCACACAAAGCGAGATGATATTCACAATGCCCATACCTCTCTTTCACAATATGTATGTATGTATGTATGTATCTAAAGAGAGGTATGGGCATTGTGAATGTCATCTCGCTTTGTGTGGTAGGGCACAGCCAGTGGATGTCATTCCAGATCTAGAGCAGAGCCCAACTGGGGAAGTACCTCCACCTTACAGAAAACAGCAGCCAAATAACACTAGACCCTACTCACAGTGTTGTGTTCCTGCCGGTGAGTAAGGTTGCCAGAGCTCAACGAGGGGGGGCGGGTTTAGGGTCGGCAACGCGCATGTAACTCCTCTGGCGTTGCAGGCGTACATAGGCTACGGAGACTGCTTACCACCAGGCGGGCCGTATGCTTGTTTGCCACCGACGTAGTATAAAAAAAAAAAAAAAAAAGTATGATACGATGGACCGAAAGAGAGACAATCAAATCATGTTAAAGTTACAGGCTAATAAAAAAGTACAAGACAGCTACAAGCCGGCTGAGATTATTACCTAACCCTATGGACGTCAAGTTCGAAATAAATATTTTATATTCCTTGCAACTCGAGCATCGAGTATTTCTACAAAATTAAGTATATAAAACAGTCAGTGCCTACGATAAAAAATGAGAAAAGCGGAACATCCGGCAAAGTTAATACCAAATAAGTATGTAGGTTAAGTAAACGTGCCTGTTAACATTAGCTTTGTAAAAGAGAACTGAGCTTCAGAGCCGAAATATCAAAGACAAGGAGCAAATTGGGCAAATTTTCCGCCTTTTAAGGATTCGACAGCGCTGACGAGAATGAAGGAAAACGTAGCTAATCACTCGCAAGATAAAGCAATAAGGGTAATTCACATTTCTTGGGGAATATTGTACTAGGATTATGTCGGTCGTGGTCCTACGTTTATTTGTTTTAAGCTTTAGTTTATTTAGGTAAAAAAATTTACGCGCGTACCTATACAGGTAGCAAACATGTAAAGTATGCAACAATGTTGGCCGAAATTTTAATGCACCTGACCATAACAATTACAAATTGAACCGTAAACTTTAACCGTCCGTTACGGTTTGCGGTTCAATTTGTAATGGTTAATTGTCAATTGCAATTAACGTTCGGCCAACACTAGTGTACAATCGAATAGTGCGGATCACTGTATATATGAGTATGAAATTGAACCCTAAACTGTAACCGTCCGTTACGGTTTACGGTTCAATTTGTAATGGTTAATTGTCAATTGCAATTAACGTTCAGCCAACACAGGTAAGCAATCGAATAGTGTGGCTCACAGTATATATAACATGTGCTTTATTTATAAGTGTGAGTGAGGTCAAAATAAGAGGTTTAGATATCTGAATGATGTCACCCGTGTGTCTCAAGGACAAGTATGAGCGAAATTCACGCGCCAATGACATTTTGACATTAAAAAGTAAGGCCTCCTAATCATTAAAATCTTGCTCTTTGCGCAGTCAATGACAAATATTAATATTAGGTATAACGTTTCGGCATTTTAATATGAAATAAAGACGTATTAATTACAGTGCAGAGCAGATCGTTCATGAATATTATTAGATCTTAAGCGACTATATTTATAGAAATGTTAATTTATTGTAAATGCTCACGTGAGAGCCATTACGTATCATTTGATTGAATTATTTTATTATGATTCGATTAATATTATAATAATTCAGCCATTACAGGAATTAGAACAAAAAAGATTCAGCTATCAGCAGTATCTTTTTTGTTCTAATTCCTGAAATGGTTCAGCGCAAAAAACGATTTAAATGAGCTTCTGATGACAATTCATTTGTCATTACATTTTACAGGTAGCGATGGGTGTATACTCGTATTAAAATTATTTTAACAGGGTCGGTATACATATAACACACCGATCTGTATTATAAACATACTTACATATATTTCCCTTTTAGGGTTCCGTACCCATAGGGTCAAACGGGACCCTATAACTGAGACTCCGCTGCCTTCCGTCCGTCCATCCGGCGGTCACCAGGCTGTATCTCATGAACCTTGGCTGCCACTTGGCTGATTTTTTTAATAAGAAAAATGAACTAAAGTCAGCTGGAGACAGAAGTGGTGACCACCCCTGCATAGAAATTTGTTTGCAGATGGGTCACTTCTCTCTAAAGCTGTCTGTACGTGCCTTACGGGGAAATACGATAACGATAAGTTCTGGGTTGGATAAGTTTTCATTTAGATATCGTTTGTATGTCGTGTAATTGACAGAAGCAGCTCGATTCGGGCAACCAATGTCACTTTGACGTTAGAAATATCGTAGATAGATCTGGGATCACAGCGGAATAGAAATAAACGGCAAGTTTGACATGTCGTTTAGTTATCAATCTTTTAAAGATCTTACTACTACTACCGGCCTTAGCGTCTATTTCAGACGATCTATGGTGCAATGTCTAGAGACATTACACCGCCTGGGATGGAGTTAAGGAAAACGCAGGGATGCCCAGCACCGATACGTGTGGAGCCAGGAGTCTACCGCAGATTTCAGGTTGGACCCTACTCACGCCTAACGGGGACTCCGTCCCGGGTTTGATTTTGGAGCTTTCCTTCTCCTAGATAAGTTGCAACCCAATGCTTAGAGGTTTATCTCCCCTGTGACGAAGGGTTAGATGACGGCTTCCTTCGTGAACTTAGTCGCCTCTTACGACACCCTCGTTCATTTAGGAAAGATCTTAAACGTGTCTTAATCATTCTTCGAATCGGGCCGTTAATCCACGGATGGCAGCGCAATAGACATTATATTCGTTTTATTGGCTCGAGTCACTGGGCCGCACGAAATAGCCGGCGGCGCGGCCGAACGCACTGAGGCTTTCAGCGTGTTTTCGGCTTTCAACGGCACTCGCAACCTGACATAGCCACAACTTTTGTTGATGATAGGGAATATAGCAAATGGGTATTTTATAAAAAATAGGCCAAGCGCATGTCGGGGCAAGCTCAGTGTAGGGTTCCGGGATAGCGTATATGCAGTAAGTCAAGTTTTTTTTTATTTTTTTTTTTTTATTTTTTTTTTTTTTTTTTTTTTTTTTTTTTTCGTAAAGGTCATATATTAGTGTAATCGTATAAAACATAATTAAACTATAAAACTTAAAACCTAAATCTTAAAATAAATGATCCTAAACTTAAAATAAAATACTAAAAAATATCCCCCTGCGGCATGGTCCCAGAGATACTGGCAGCATTTCCTCGCTGTATTGCAAGACTAATTGTAAAGTCAAGATTGTAATAATAGTGGTTGACTACCATGATCCCTACTCTTTGTATAAATTATTCGCAAAAACCTATACGGCCTTTGATATACGTAAAATCATTTTTTCTTAGACACAATTAGTACGATTGGACGACATACCTTTATATCTGATGGCGACTGTACCCCGCGTGGTTTAATAAAAAACATGTACATACTTGTAAAATATAATGGCAACGGGAAAATATAAAAATATTTGGGAACAATCTTACACAGATCGATCTAGCCTAAAACTAATATTGTACTATGGGTACTATGCGACGATATACATATGTATATAGATAAATACATACTTATATTCATAGAAAACACCCATGACTCACAAGGAAAGGTACCCAACTGTCCGGTTCCGATTTGATTTATATTTATATATGTTATAGTGTAGTCTAAAATAACAGACACGTATTTTTTTTACCTGCCCAAACTCAACCTAATGGGAGAAATTGTCCTCCAAACTACTAAAAAATTACTAAATCTTCTAACTCCTATAGAAAGTGATGCTCAAGCAAGTTGCTAGTTAATGGCTGGTTTGAGAATATGTTTGAAAGAAAAAAATAATGAGCACGTGTTTTGTTATATAGGCTAAAACTCATTTTTTCCTAAAAGCTAAAAAAAAATACGTGTCCGTTATTTTAGACTACTCTATAACATATATAAATATAAATCAAATCGGAACCGGACAGTTGGGTACCTTTCTTTGTGATCATGGGTGTTTTCTATGAATATAAGTATGTATTTATCTATATACACTTCTCAGGAACAAATATCTGTGTTCATCGCACAAATAAATGGCCTTACCGGGATTCGAACCCGGGACCATCGGCTTCATAGGTGGGGTCACTACCCACTAGGCCAGACCGGTCGTCAAATGGCCTAACTTCTTTCTGAATTAAGCAAAATAATCTCGTGTATTTTTATTTATTAATTAATCACGTTAACTGTGAGGCATAAAATTCCAAACAAAAAGAATTTTCCAAATCGGTCCCGTCTTTAAGTGCTCTGATTAACCAGAATGCACTAACGACCCGATTCGAACTTTAAGATCCGTCAAATTTTAGCCCTAGATACGATATGGATCGGGTATGTCAGTGTCAAAAGTGACGCTTCTTCAAACAAAAAAGTCACTTTTTACACTGAAATATCTGATCCACATCGTATTTAAACCTAATATTTTTCGTATCTTAAAGTTTGAATAGGGCCGTAAACTCATTAGAAGTTTAAACCTTCATCGCATTTAATATTTTTTTTTCCTATAAAATACGGCATCGAAAATCAAAGCTTTCATTAGCCTTGCAAAGTAGAATCGTAATGAGTGTTAATTTCTTCTAATTTTGACTCAAAGTCTTCACAGACACCGCATTATGTAGGGTTTATTAAGAGTACAATGTCACCTCACATAAGTCAACATCTGCTCCAGTGGGTGTATCAGCGACTCTGTTTGGCCACTACGCTGCTGCTGCAAAACTTAGCAAATTACCTTAAAAGATTTATTTATTTATTTATTGCAAAGGGAAACAAACAGCATATCATTACACATACAGTTTAACAAATTAAGTTAATACAACAGCCAGAACAGTTTCCACTTATAGGTAACACAATTATTAAGATGGCTGAATATGCTGCTCATAATGAGAAGTTACCCTTCGCTGAGAAAGGATTCACACAGGCGTGAGGAGAGGAGGACACGTAAGAGTCAGCATGGCGCTGCAGAGCTAGATATTGCTTCCACCACAGCACAGCGTGTGATGGAATATGTTCGTAAGAAGACTCGTTACGAGGTGAGGGTGTTCCAGCTGCGATCGCGCCATTATGTGCACTTCAGCTCGTTCGTGGTGCGCGTGCCGCGACCGCTGCTTCTGGAAACCACCGCGAGCGCGACTTCGGAACGAAGGTGTGGTATTTCGGCGGTTCCGAGGGAAACTGCCGAATCATACATCGAAACAGATGCAGCAAATTAAGTTCAATACTTGACATTCCATCAAACGCAGTCGTTATAAGGGCGTTTTGAAATAGCGTTTTTTACACGCGTATAAGCACGTTTTTGGAAGCGCATGAAGACGTAGGCCAAATCGCTGGGCCAAATATATCGAAATATAGCACGCGTGTACGAAATGCCGACACGACCGCACGTACGCTAGTCTCAAACTGCTCTTAAAGTCGGTCTGCGACACGGCCATTTTGACCTTCCACGCGTCCTCGTGGAAGGAGTACTGTGCAAGCAAAAACTCGGCTCGGTAATAGTCCACTCGGCCATCCTGACCACAATCGTAAGTGCAAACAGATCTTACATAAGTTTCTCTCATTCAAATTCTATTTTTAGAGATGGTCTGCGAAATATATCAGTTACATTTACCCACATGTAACATGTGTAGTTTCATGCCACACGTACCTATCCGTGTTGACTTAAAAAAATATATTTTCATAGTTCGAATGCCGCTCAGTAACTCACGGTAATGACACAGCGTTGCAGTTTGGAGCCAAATGCGAGGCACGGCGCCAGATTTGCCTCAGACCTGCGAATGTATCATTATAATGCCCTAATAAATCAATATACGTGCAGATTAACTTGCTGGCACTGTGGTTTGTGGATATAAAGCTAAATAACAAATTTGAACGTTTTGATGGCTTTAACGACAAGTGATGACTTGATGAGACATTAAAATAGAGCCCCTCCTTCTCGGCGGAATAAACACGAAACCCTATTTTGGGATAAAATAAATGTATGTAAATTTCCGTTGAGTAACGAAAGTTCTGTACGTTTTCGCAACTCGCAGGAAGATTTTCTGGAAATACCCACGGTGAAATTGCGTTTATATATTACTGCGGTGGCAGCATGGTTCCATTTTTATCATTTGTCACTATGCCCGTCACTTTTGCGCTTACATACTTGTTAGAACGTGACAGGCATGGTGACAAATGATAAAGAGGCGACCATCTTAGCCCTACTGCATAGGGAATTCTATCTATCCAAGTATCCACCAAAGTTTATCAAAATCTGACGAAATAAACAACAAAATAAAAACCGGCCCAATTATAGAATTACCTACAAATAATTATAAAATTAACTTACAAAGATCTATACAATACCGAAAAAAAGGTATTTGTAATTATTATTTCAACAAAAAACCTAAATATATACATACTTAAAAGTACCTAACCTAAAACCCGTGTGTCATGTCCGGTCCAAAAGTCCCCATCACACTTGCAGTGTTGCCGCGCTGCATGGCGATGGAGACTTGTTTCACCAGCCAAGACCCAGAACGGGGATCGTTACCACACTCCCTCAGCCGCCGGCCGAGTTCCCTGAACAATTTGCACGCCTCACTGCACCAGGGTCCGGCCGTTTCGACAGCAACAGGCACAAAATTGTACGTCCCCTTAACCCGGAGTACTAGGCGTATTTATAATGTGAATGAATACATTACCTTTTTTATTAAAACATAATTAATATTTTCATGTTGTTAACCCACTCGCGGAAGCCAAGATGTGAGGTGTAGATAGATACAATAGATAAAATACTCTTTATTGACACACCTCAGTAAAAATATACAAAAATAAAACAATTGATTAAATATTGAGGCAAACAACAGGCGGTCTTATCGCTAAGGAGCGATCTGTTTCAGACATATTTTTGGTAACTGAAACAGAGTGAGGGATAGTCTATTTTTTTGTGTTTAACTTATTTTGAAAATAATTAACTTATAGATGAGATCATTTAAAAAAAAATGTGTCAAACATTGAAATCGCGCATTTTCACCAAGTTTGAAGCATTATATTTTCCTTACGAAGCGTTGAATTTCATATACATAGATATTACATATGGATTTCATCGCCAAAATCCTTTGCCGCGCCAGAACGCTTTGTCATGTAAATCAACTACTCAAACCCTCAGAGACTCCATTTCGGAGGAGAAAGGGAAATTTTGTAAATGTTTTAGTAACTTGTGAAAGAAATGCATAGGTAAATAATAAATATTTATCGATGCCGTAAATAAATACATTTATGGGACACTTCAAACAGAAAATACCTAGAGAAAGGCGATCATTACACGAAATTACATAGAAAATAAAGAGAAATAGAAAATAGGTCACGCGAGTAAGTTTCACCATAAAAGTACATTTTATTGCAAGTGTGCAAGGTGTCCCAATGTGTACGAGTCCCGAGATATATTTTATGAGCCGTGGACAAATGAAATGGTAAGCAATGAATACTTTTCTTACAGGCATCAAATAATTAGTATCGGAGAAATGAAATGGCACCAATCAATCGAATTGGATGTCCAATCATCATCAAACATAATGTCATTATGAACGTTATAATAAAATACAAGGTTTCATCTCGCACAACAAGTACGAATAAATAAAGCAGTAAGGTCAAGTGGGGTAAAAGAAACACCGGGGTAAAAGAAAAACTTGTAGGAAATCCTTATACTGATTTTCTTGTCCCGGGGAAAATAAAAGTATGTTTTCACATTAGATTAGATTAGATTCATTTATTTCTTATTGGAAATGTACATTATATTTTACATGTCAAAATAAAATGCATTCACAAAAAGATCGTCACAACACAATAACAACAATAAAAACTACGAATCGGAATAAAATAAAACAGTAAATATATAAAAACACTTTCTATAAATAGAAATATTTGTCAAAATAATTAAGAATATAAAAATAAAAAATACAGCTAGGACAACCTAGGTAATGTCAAAAAGTCTAAAATTTTAATAATACAATAATAGGGACAAAAAAAGAATAGAGCAATGTCAAAATTTACTAATTAATAATTTATAAATATAAATAATAGGTATTAAAAATCAAATCAAATAATTGGCATTTTAATCTTTATATTCTTTGACAGAATAGTAGATTAATTAGTCCATGACAGAATACAGCATTTTGGTCAATAAAAGTTCCTTCAATCGGCGACCAAATAATTCGTCCGATGATTCATTTTCGGCGCCACAAATCATTACCTATTCGGAAAAATGCGTTTCTTTTCTACTAACACCTTATACTATACAATTTAAACGAATATTTCAGGAGTAATCATAAATCCAATTTTCACCACCGCATGCGCTGCGATCGCTTTACTTACCCCCACCATGCACTTCGCACGTAGCCAATTCCGTTACTCCACCTGACCTTATTAAGGGGCTCCCCGCGGTTTACTTTGATTTTTGACTAGTTTTGAGTCGTTACTCTTAGATTCGCACTATAGATAGAATTCTAAGACAAACGGCTATCGGTTCTTTAATCTTTTGTCTACATTCCGGTCTGCCGAATTTTGAAAGAAATGAACACTTATTTTTTACATATTTTTTAAACATTGTATAGAAAAATAATTTTTCCTTACTCGATTGCTGTTAAAGATTTTACATGTACGAAATCTACACATTTGGGTCAATGTCTCTAAAAACTGGTCACTTGGTCAGAGATTTTAATTTTAAACTAGTTAACAGAAAAATTTATGGCCAGTAAACTAGTTTTTGTGGCCTAAAACTGTTCAACTTTGATGCCAAATATCTCGAAGACAGTGAACTTTGAAGAAAATTTGTGACCACTATACTACTTACAGCCGTTGCTGTTAATATGGTAAGCTACAAAAAACATTTATTCATAAACGTGTACTAAAGTTACGATGCCGCTAATAATTGTTTGCCCTTTTCCATAATACCAATACGTCGGAAAGGGACAAACGATTATTAGCGGTATTGTAACTTTAGTACACGTTTATGAATAAGGGGGTAAAAAACTAAGGAATTCAGATCGAAGGTCATTGGCGTTAAACCCCCCCCCCCCCCCCCCCGCCTTAAAATTTTAACTGTTTTTTGAATTTTATTAACTTACTTAACGTAACATTGGAGTGGTATTTTAAAAGCGTCTGTGTATCTTTATTATAAGATAGCACTTTCAAATATGGCGAATCGTACTTAAAGGATATTTTACTCGGAAACAGTTATTTTTATATTGACACTCGTCGCCTGTGAAGGCGTATAAGTTACAAGTAACTCGAGACAAGCGAGACAAGTTGCACCCTTACTGGAATCATATTCCTGTTTATGACCATCTTATGGCGAGAGGTTGCCTATAAGACCAGTATTACATAAGCATGTACAGTCACACGTCGGACACGTCATTACCAAATTAAAATGGAGCTGGGCGGGATATGTTGCCAGGCAGAGTGATGGCAGGTGGGCCAAAGTGCTAACGGAATGGTGGCCGCTTTCAGACGAAAGGAGTGCCTGGCGTCCGTTGGCTCGTTGGGTGGACGACATTCGGAAGACTGCGGGTCACTTCTGGATGAGATTGGCTCGGGACCGGGATAAGTGGCGTACTAGAAGAGAGGCCTATGCTCAGCAGTGGGCGATAAAAGGCTGATATGATGATGATGATGATGTACAGTCAGCGAATAATACTTTAAGGATACATTTTTATGCTAAGCTAATAGTTTAACTGTTTTATTTTATTATTTATTTATTAGAGATAAATCACAATTACAGAATAGTTGATCAAAAAGCATCGTTAAACCAGAATGTTTGTCTTGATACTCCATTCCGCAGTATTTAAATAATTAAACTATGAAATACAATATACGAAGGTTTTCGGAAGTATTATGACGTCGCGCTGAAGTGGTATTTTAAAAGCGTTCGTGTATTTTTATAAAATAGCACATTCAATTATGATGAATCGTACCTAAAGGATATTTTATTCAGAAACAGTTATTTTTATTTGTTGGATCAGTACTATTCAGTACTGAGCGCATCTGAGCGCGATTCTGCATTTTGGTCCGCCGAGTTGATCGCTCGCGGGCACTTTTAAGTGATGGGAATACGTTGCATGCGCTAACAAAAGGATCGTTTCCGCTACAAATTGAGGATTGAAGGAGACTGTGTTGCCCTCTTTGTACGTGATTTACAGTTCCAGTTGAGTCAATGGGCTACATGCATTAAAAATATTTTATCTTTGTTCAATAAACATGTTCAACACACAATTAATGCAAACATGTTAAAGTTTAATAACTACGTAATTTTTTTACATATTATTTGTTGCCTTCATGTTAATAGAATATTGTGCCTTGTTTTCTTACCCCCGGAGTTAACAAAGGATGCATAGCTGAATGTGCAAGTCGCAAAATGTGCACTAATGCAAATCGCAGAAGGTGTAGATCGTAAAAAGAGCAGGTCGCAAAATGTGCAAACCGTAAAACGAGTAGGTCGCAAAATGTGCAAATCGTAAAATGTGCACGTCGCAAAATGTGCAAATCGTAAAATGTGCAGGTCGCAAAATGTGCAATTCGTAAAATGTGCAGGTCGCAATATGTGCAGATCACACTGTACTCGTAGATGAGAATGAGAAGTCTTCTTGAATTCTCTTCATCCGGGCGGGTCACGGGTGTTCAATACCCGAGCAGAGCCGATACCGCACATCCGGACGTGAACTTAACCTGGACCTTAACCTTGTCCTAGAGGAAACAATTCTTGGCGGGCCCGTGTAGTTGTTAGTACTACTTTAAAATAAGAAGTTTTTCCATACGGAGGAAGATTAACTGTCAAAAATGTTAATAAGAGCACACTATTAAAATACACTAAGGTCCATTTTCATTTGACAGGGTTGAAGGAGGAAAACGTGCCGAAAAAGAGAGCAAAAGAGACCACTGTCCTTTCTAAAAGTTGTCATTGGTTAAAAAGAATAATCTATGATAGGTGAATATATTATATAAAATACGAAACAAAATAATAGAATAAACAAGGACATCTGAATATTTAATCAACGTTAATTTGTAACCAACACGGTAGCCATAGCAATACAATAGGAAGGGACAGTTGTTAGTTAATAGTTAGATATGTTATTATCTGCTTGCACATTTTGCGATCTGCCCATTGTGAGATCTGCACATTTTGCGATCTGCCCATTATGAGAACTGCACATTTTGCGATCTGCCCATTATGAGATCTGCACATTTTGCGATTTGCCCATTATGAGATCTGCACATTTTGCTGTTTGCTCATTGTGAGATCTGCACATTTTGCTGTTTGCTCATTGTGAGATCTGCACATTTTGCGATTTGCTCATTTTACCTAACCTGCACATTTTGCGACTTGCACATTCAGCTATGCATCCTCATTCGTCCGCCATATTGACATTCGTTAACAGGTTAGGCAACAAAGGCACAGACCTATCCGGTATTCAGCCACGATTAAATATTGTGTACAATATTTTAAACGGCTATGAAATTAATCACATTAAATGCATATTTTTTAACAAAAACAATAGAAATAAGTTATAAAATTCAGAGTTTTAAAAGTAAAACTCATTTATACCTACTTGGTTGGTATGAATTAGTGACACAATTAAAAAAAAACGGTAACTCCCTTTTTATTCACAATCCGTAACTCCCGTGGGAATAATATAGTCTTATTCCTTCAGTACACCTCCATGAATTAAGATCTTGGTTTAGCAAGTGTGATGAAATCAATTTTATTTCATTCCTTGTAACGAGATTGAAACTACATGTATATAATAATTATACATGCTTTTACTGGGTATATAACGATAAAGTTTTTACTCACGATTCTTTCCATTCATACGCGCGTTTTGTGTGGGGCGTTTTTACTCGCGGTGTACTTTAGGTCTCAAGGGACCGGGACCGAATCTTTGGTTGTAATTATATTTCTATAGTGTAGTCATCATCATATACATCGTAATACGTAATACACATTACCATATAAATAAGGGTGTTCCGATCTATTTCGCCACTCTGTCCGTTACTATGACTGTCACATCATCATTTTACCCTCCAATCGCCCACTGCCTGAGCACAGGCCTCTCTTCTGTACGCCACTTATCCCGGTCCTGGACTCGTCGCATCCAGATGTGTCCCGCGATTTCTCGACTGTCATTCACTCCACGACCCAACGGACGCCAGGTGCTTCTTTCATCCGAAAGCGGCTGTACTTGAGCAAAAAAAAATAATCATAGTTTGAAAATAGCAAGCAAAAATACTCTCTTTACTCGCTCATTAAACTTGAAAACGTTACTCTAGGAATAAGCCAAGAATAAAACCATTTCAGTTTTGATGCGCATTCTGTCTCACCACGCATAAGTCATAAAAACCATTATGAAATTCATTCAATTGTTTACCGTATTTTCACGTAGTAAAGTCTAAATTCAAACTGGTTGTCAATGACTGCTACGGCTGTTATGCGTGGTGGGTATTTCAGTTGGAATTCTAATGAACTAAATCTGACGTCTATTAGAACATTGAAGCTTCGAGTTTGTTAGAAAGTCCAAAGTGCAGTTTAGAATATATAATAGTTTGACGGCCTTCGAACTGTTTTCGAACTTTACAATACGTCAAATATTAGTTCACTTTTTTTAAATTATGGCTTCAGTCTAGTGGGACTATTTCGCCTGCATCAGGGTATTAGGAGCTTTGAATACGACTAAAATTGTACGGTTAGTACAAGACAGTGTACGGTGATTTTATTAGCTCTTGTTAAGCGATAGTTGGACTTTACAAGTAGCACGTGGACCACCGGCCGTTGACTCCAAAATGGTGATAAAACGCGTTCCAAGATTAATTCTCCATTCACTGCACACTACCACATTAGTTTACTGTATAATAAGCCATCGATATTACACTTTAAACAATATTATTGAGAAAAAGCAAAGGAATTAATCACGACGCTAACTATCAAGATGGCGCTGGAACCGGAAGTCCCGTCAAATATTAGATTTAGATACGATATGGATCGAATATGTTTGTATCGAAAATGACGTTTGACACCGCACTGACATATCCGATCTATATCGTATCTAGACCTATTATTTGACATAATGTTAAAGTTCGAATCGGATCGTGAAGCGGTGAAAATTACGTTTTTATCACACTGCTGAACTGTCGCCTGCGGTATTTCCGGACCGATACGACCTTCAAACCTTCAAGAAAAGAGCGTACTCCCATCTCAAAGGCCGGCAACGCACTTACAACCCCTCTGGTGTTGCAGGTGTCCATGGGCGGCGGCAATCGCTTACCATCAGGTGATCCGTCTGCTCGTTTGCCTCCTCTACCATAAAAAAAAAAAAAAAAAAAAAAAAAAAAAAAAAAAAAAAAAAAAAAAAAAAAAAAAAAAAAAACTTACTCTTTCTGGAAAAAATCTTATTTCATGTAGGTGTACTGAAGGACAAAGGCCAATTTTATTTCCGCGGGAAGTTTGGATGAAATAAAAATAAAAACTAGATTAATTTAATAGCCGTTGAAATATTTTGCGCCATTTTTAATCATGGCCGAATGGCGGATGGATCTGTGCTTTCTATACTACCTGTCGAAAAATGACAATATGAATATGACGGACGAATGTTTAATATGATGATGAATGACAAATATGATGAAAAATATGTGTAACTCCGGGGGTAAGCATATAGCAAATTTTAATTCACTCCAGCCTGAATCACAACAAATACAAATAAATAAATACAAATACAAATCAGTGAATCTACAAACTCTCGTTTACAATTTTTCACCTACCCCGCTCCTTGCCAATGTCCTTAATAATGTGAAAGTTGGACATTACTTATGAAGGTACCCCGTGGACTTTTCGTTTGTATTTCGCTCGCGTCCGTACCTCGCAACACATTGCTCGCACACGTCTTTCCCTTGTTTTGATGTGTATATGTAAAATCATTGTGACACAGCTCAGGTAAGAAAGCACATAAAATATTTTTGTAGGTATAGCAATCTGTAAGATTTATATAATGTATATTCTCATTTCTTTATTAATCTTATTCGAAGAATTCGATATGTTTTCTGAAAGATTTGGGATACCCTCCTCCAATTGAGCCGGGATTTAAATCTTTTTGGGTCAGAGGTGTAGGGTTAGAGCCGGTGTAGCTTTATTTGACGTTCATAAGCACATTGTAATGTGCCTACTTGAATAATAAAACTAGAATCGGTCTCCAGTTGACCTGTCTAATTCTACGCCTTCAATAATCGGCCTGGTTCAAAAACCCCTGGGCATTAAGGTATATTGTCCCATTTATCGCGGGACACATAGACAGCTCGCGTTGCGACAGATTAATCGCCGTAATCTCGTGCATAGTTGGCTTTTCCGGACAAAAAATTTACAAAAAAACTAAAGCCATGCGAATGGGTCGTCCTAAATGAACAATTTTCTACGGAGTGACCTCAGACTAAAATATAATCAATCACTTTTCACTTCTACTTTTTTAAAGTCTAAATAATAAAACTAAAACTAGTCACCTTTTTATGAAATCGACAGCCACAGGTGAAATTTTACCGGTAAAATTAAACGCCGCAGGCAGTACTACTGAGATCCGTACACCATTTGTGATCGAAACCGGCAAAACGTCCCACTTTGTCGCTTGCCATAAGGACGAGATTTGCTTGTATCTTTATACGAATATATTATTGTCAAGGCAACCTTATGGTAAGCGGCAAAATAGCACGTATTGCTGGCTTCGGTCACATTTTATACTAAAATAGCTCAAATTCATCCTTTTATGTTAATTTTTGTGTGCTCATTTGAAGCTATCCCGCCTTGACTGCCGACTGATGCCGATGACTGTGTGGTAAAAATATACTTTTTCTTTTTACTTTCATTTTAAATTATGAGTTATATTTTATTAATTTAGCATCTAATTACAATTTTAATGAATACAATTACAGAATAGTCGTAGTTCCTCAAAAGACATGAGATTTAGGTAAAATAAACTAGTGAATTAAAAAATACCCTTAAAATTTAAAATAACGCTTTATGAAGTCTCCCAAAAACGCCTTTTTATTTGATTTTCCTATCCACTGCCCGTGGTTTGCCAATCACGACTGTCAGGTATACCAGTATTATATGGTAGCCAAGGATACCGCGGAATTCCTGTATCTACAAAGAATTTTAATAATTCTGATTCTGATAAAAAGGATGAGAAAATTTCGGACAACATTTCAATTTTATTTGATAAAACACAAGGCAAATCTTTAATGTATTTTCTACTTTCGGTGATCAATTAGCTAATAATCCTTTGTCTTAATCTGTCATTTTGCCTTTATGTATTTGTAAGAAAGATATAAAATAATATTTTGCTAATTGAGACCTGTAAAATTTTACGAATAAGGGTATTAGATTTTTTTTATAATTTGATTAGAAAGGTATGAAACTTAACAGAAGCATTCAATATTAATCTTGATGAGGGTTAGTACGGTCACAGACGTATTGTTGGTCTATTTAGGGTTCCAGCTAATTGGTTTTCAATACGAACGATATGAAATGTCCAATGTAAGTAAACCCTAATTGGCTCAACAATTAAAGTCCGCGACTGTACTTAATTTTTTTACGGATTTATCAGAAAAAACTTAAATGGCGTTTATATAATTATTCCGCCCAACTGAGGACACTTTGTTATACTTAAAGCCCGATTCGAAGAATGATTAAGACACGTTTAAGATCTTGAAAAGATCGATAGCTAAACGACATGTCAAAATTGACGTTTACTTCGATTCCGCTGTGATCCCAATAAGATCTATCTACGATATTTCTAACGTCAAAGTGAATAACGTCTGTCGATTATACGATATAAAAATAAAAGATATCTAAATGAGAACTTACTTATCTAAACCAGAACTTGTCGTTGTCGTATTACATTCGAATCGGGCCATTATACCAACTTTAAAGATATTTTAGTCTTAAAATATAGTCAGCCCGGATCGGTCTTAGCTCAATATTACTAGTGTATTGAGACCATTGTGGATCACCGCTGCTGTGCCAGCTGCGTAAGAAAGCGCACTTTGCCAACATGAATGGAAAGTCCGTCTTTCAATGAGACCTGCATAATAGTGAAGCTTGGATTACTTTTATTTTTCATTGCAGTCTTTTGTGGGGATGATATAAAAAGTTTATTGTTTACAGAGACGAGGAATAATAAAAACTGATGATAGCCTTACGAGATCACGAAATTTATTTATTTTATTTTATTTATTTAAGGTTCACCAACAATTGTTGACATCGATACATTCAAAACGTACAAGCTAATACATGTAAGGAGTGGTGTCACAATTACTTACAGGTAAACACGGCATGCGAAACAAATATAAGTAAACAACTATAGAACTACCAAAATTTTAACTTAAATTCTAATTACTTATGTTTATAAAAATATTTTCGGACAGATTTTATAAATTGATTTAGTGGGTCATAGTGCATATCCGCCTTGTCACAGCAGCCATTAGCAATTTTACATAACCTGCATATTGGAGAGTTGAATAAAGGTAATACAAAGGAAAAACATTACCAAGACCTCCAGTGCCCAACACAAAACACACTACTACTACTTGTACTTGTTACGCCGGGGCTACACTAGCGGGAAATGTCGTTGATTATCGCGAAAATGGACACTTTTCATACGGCTACACTGCGATTATCGCGATAATGGACACTTTTAATACGTCCACACTGGGATTATCGCGATAATGGACATTTTTCATACAACTACACTGGGATTATCGCGATAATGGACAATTTTTATACGTTCGCACTGGGATTATCGCGATAATGGACACTTTTCATTCGTCTACACTGGGATTATTGCGATAATGGACACTTTTCATACAGCTACCACTGGGATTATCGCGATAATGGACACTTTTCATACGTTCGCACTGGGATTATCGCGATAATGGAAACTTTTCTTTCGTCCACACTGGGATTATGGCGATAATGGACACTTTTCATTCGTCTACACTGGGATTATTGCGATAATGGACACTTTTCATACAGCTACCACTGGGATTATCGCGATAATGGACACTTTTCATACGTTCGCACTGGGATTATCGCGATAATGGAAACTTTTCTTTCGTCCACACTGGGATTATGGCGATAATGGACACTTTTCATACAGCAACACTGGGATTATCGCGATAATCAACGGCGTTAAGGTGGCCCAGGGATGAAAAACACAAATTAAAATATTTTAATATAAAGTAATTTAATTTGTTCTTATTTGTATTGTGTAGGTAAAAGTAAGTATAGACAAATCTGGTCTGTGGAAATAGGACAGTATATTGTCGTGATGCATGGTTCTCAGTAATGAGGGAACAACCTGATGGTCAGGGTTCAAACAAAGTCGTCTTCCCCGTACTGGTCAGGTTCATATTTATAGAGAAACTTTGTAAGTTTTTTTAGATTATTTACGGCAATTAGGAGGCCAATTCAAACTTATATTGTGACATCATTTCAGTCGTTCGTGCGTCTCGTAGGTTTGCCTCTCTCATGCGGACACACCCCATTGAAATACCCTTGTTTAAAAAAATGGCTTTTAATTAAATTAAATCTTAAAGGTTTATATAAAGCCAATTTTTTTATTCAACCCCGAAGTTGCACGCCTCCATAGGCTACGGTAACTGCTTACCATCAGGCGGACCGTATCCTTGTTTGCCACCGACGTGGTATAAAAATAATTATAACTCTGTTGTACAAAAAACACATACTTAGGTAATTACAGTAACTTACCATTAGGAACAGCTAATAACAAAGGCTAACTTTAAGTAGATGAGGGGAGAAAGGTAGAAGAGGGTGACAAATGCATCAACATGTACATATCAAGGTACCAGAAAAACAAATGATATAACTACATACATAATTTCTAGGATAACACTAAATGGAATGAGAAAATTACACTAAAAATAAGAAAGTAGTACATATAAAGCAATTATACAATAGAAACATTAGTTTTGTTGCCTTATTTACCTGAAAATAAATTAATTCCATTTCAAGTTTTAGTTTCCACGGTGCGGCGCGGCGGAGTTATTCCACTATATATTAGGTGAACAGAACACGGTAACTCCATTCATTTTACATTTTCTCAGAAGGCTTCCTGTAGCTAGCGTTAGAGTAAAAGCGCTTTTCAAAATATAGCTCAGTTTCATCTATCGTAACAATAAACAGCGATATAACATGTTACAATATTTCTATTATGAATTGACAGTATTTAATAAATAGAACTTTTTTTTATTTTATTATTCAGCAACTTACATTTACAGTTAAACCAGACATGCAAGTTATGGGTTACATACATACTTAAAACTAATTAGACTAAGCTTATCACTAGATTTAATTGATATTAATAGTTGTGGGTGTAGATATTGACTTTAGGTAGCGGGCTGCTAGGCTAGGAATCTCGGTTCTGTTTGTGAGAATATGTCAAGAGTGGGATTATGGAAAACAATATTATTAATATGGTTGAGTGCAACATATAGAGGACTACTGACTAATGCCATTGTGCTGGTATTGGGAATTACGAACAGAGGTGTAATTCGTGGCCGGAGAGTAGCTCTAACAAATGGTGATGGTACCTTAAAATGCACATATTGCAGTAGCAATGGATTAAATATTAATCCACGTATTAAATACGTGTCTCTGATACGGGAATTAGGCTTATAAAGGTTAAATGCAGATAAAAGCTCGGAAATATGCATTATGGCTAGTTTGAGTGTATGAAAGCTATTCATTTTAATATTAGCTATATAAAATGTATACTTTACAAAAATTCTAATATATATTATTCATAAAATTAAAATCCAAATTCGCAACCGTTCTTATCTACGCAACCATCTTATCATGCCTTTTTATGAAAGGCTAGAGATATGACCGTTAACATATACCTGCAAAAAACTGAAAATGTCTAACATTTTAAGTTTTTTCAAATCAAATCAGGCAGAATGCCTTTTCATAAGTTTTAAAAAGCTTCAATAAACAAGTCAGCATGCAAAAATTAAGAGATACATCGAGAGAGAACGTTCCTCATCTGAAACAGAGAACGTTCTTGAGAACGGCAAGACTCTACAGCTTACATAAGTTACCCCAAACTGCGGCGTGGAGTTCTGTCTCTCGCGTAAACTATTCAGTTTATAAAAAAAATATATTAGAAACCTCAATATCATTTTTTAAGACCTATCCATAGATACTCCACACGTATGGGTTTAATGAAAAAAAAAATGAGTTTCAGTTGTAAGTATGGGAAACCCCCAAAATAGATTTTCTTTCTATTTTTGTGTGAAAATCTTAATGCGGTTTACAGAATACATCTACTTACCAAGTTTCAACAGTATAGTTCTTATAGTTTATTATGTTATAACGTATAATTAGAGATTAAATTAACTTACCTGTGAAGTGCGTGCGTGCGTGCGTGCGTGCGTGCGTGCGTGCGTGCGTGCGTGCGTGCGTGCGTGCGTGTGCGTGCGTGCGTGCGTGTGCGTGCGCGTGCTCGTGTGCGTGTGCGTGCGCGTGCTCGTGTGCGTGTGTGTGTGTGTGCGTGTGTGTGTGTGTGTGTGTGTGTGTGTGTGTGTGTGTGTGTGTGTGTGTGTGTGTGTGTGTGTGTGTGAAGTTCTATTCTAATCATGCGAGGATTTCGTTCGAACGTAAGTACATACTAGCAAACGATCCCACCACATCGTGTATAAAAAAAACTCAAAATACTGTGAAATGGCCTGCGCTAGGCGATACTAGGAGTACATGACTGTGGCTCTTATGCAGATATCTCTGGACGAAAGCCTCGCATAATTAGGATAGAACCTCACTTACAGGTTAATCTCTAACAAAAATAGAAACACTAAGCCCGTGAATATGAACTATATATCAAAATATTGAAAAAAAGAATATGAAGGTTTTAATAAAAGATATCAGTGCACAAGCGTTTGTGCAACGATCGGAAATAAATTATCCTCGCGCAGGTTTTTGCCCGGAGGCCGCGGCCGCGCCGTGCTAATTGTTTTCATTTTTTGCCCGGCTTTGCCCAACCGCGCTTGAGCATTGGCAATCACGTACGCTTCTATTTTTCCAAATACTTCGCTTCTGTGCTTATTATTTTGCTGAAAAAGTATTCCTATCGCAATCGGAATACTAATGCAAGAATAAAATTGATAAATCTGCTCAAAGTTCTTCACAAAATGGAATGCAGCTTTATGTATATTTGAGTCTCATAACGCCGCAAAGGAGGAAGTTAAAAGAACGCGGCTGATTTAATTTACTTTTTTCCTTGCAACGACTTTGTTGAGGTCTTTTTTCAAAGGTTTTGCTAAACACGACTATGTCATTAAAACGCCCTTCCTAATTTGAGCCAAAGTCAGCGATTTTCCTTAACTGTAATGTGTCGCTGATGGTGGCAAAACAGTCTGCTCTTTTATCTATTTCATTACTTCGAGCTGTGAGTTTTTGTAACGTTGAAGGCGTTTTATTTCTTTAAGAAAGTGCACCAACAATATCAATCGTAACATTACTATCAAATTATGTACTACTTATCAGTGTTGGCCGAACGTCAATTCTAACTAACGTTCGGCCAACACTGCTACTTATACACACAAATATGGCAAACGGCAAAGGCAAAGTTCCTGGAATTAAAAATTATTACGGAGATATAAATTTAAGATATCAAATTATGTACTAATTATCAGTGTTGGCCGAACGTCAATTCTAACTAACGTTCGGCCAACACTGCTACTTATACACACAAATATGGCTTTGTCCACAGGCAAAGTTCCTGGAATTAAAAATTATTACGGAGATATAAATTTAAGAACAGAATACCTTACACCCTAAATAGTTTGCCTGAGTACATCCGACTGGAAAGAAATAGATGTGTATTTAAAAGAAAATTAAAAATATATTTATGAAATACATTGTCTTAATGTTAAACTATTTATATTATAAGTTTTTTAAGTTTAAATTAAACTATTCCTGCAAACAAACTGTGAATAACATCTGCAATATAATTTTGTTGTTTTTTAATTATAATATATAGAGAATAATAATACAATAAGATTAGAATTAGAATTATTTTATTAACAAAAACGGCTGCTACAGGCTTTTATATACAGGGTGTTAAGTTACAATAAATTATGCATGCGGTGAACGGTAAAAATTATATAAAATAATATGAAAAATGTAGCAACGTGATATTTTCTTTAGGTAGGTAAATTATAAATTTATTAAATTGCTAGATTAAATTAAGCGCTGGTAGCCTAGCAGTAAAAGCATGCGACTTGCAAAGCGGAGGTCGCGGGTCAAACCCTGGCTCGTACCAATGAGTTTTTCGAGACTTATGTGCGAAGTATCATTTGATATTTACCAGTGGGTTGGTAGGTCAGATGACAGTCGCTTTCGTAAAAACTAGTGCCTACGCCAATTCTCGGTATTGCCGTAAATACCGGGACAACGTGAGGAAGAAGAAGAAGACTAGATTAAATTGAATTACTTATAATATACACTTGAAAAAAACTTGTCAATAATTATATAAGTAGTGTCAATATATATTTTTTTTAATAGGACATTATTACACAAATTGACTAAGTCCCACAGTAAGCTCAATAAGGCTTGTGTTGTAGGTAGCTAGACAACGATATATATATATAATATTATTATAAATACTTAAATACATAGAAAACACCCATTACTTAGAAACAAATATCCGTGTTCATCACACAAATATATGCTCTTACCAGGATTTGAACCCGGGACCATCAGCTTCATAGGCAGGGTCACTACACTACCCACTAGGCCAGGCCGGTCGTCAAAAATTATTTAGCAAAAGTGAAAAAAATTATATAAAAAAGACACTGAGCCATTTAATGATCACTTTTGCAAATTTATTATATTCCAAGGAGGAAGAGGTATGGAATGAAAACTCTCAAAAAAATGTTTCTAAATGATCTTAAAACAGCTTTCTCACCCGATTCAGTAAAGTCAGAAGCAAACAAAAAAATTCAAAGAGTAGAATCGGTTAAGTCTCATGTTTATTTAATACATCTCCCCTGTTAACATTTACCTATCTACTTCAGAGCTCCGAGGTGGACTTATGGTAAATTTTTGATGCAAGAAACGCGACTCCGAGCCCACCGTAATGGGTGAGTAAATATCGCAGTGCTCCTTATGAATGAATAATATATATCGAGCAAGAATACTGCAAATACAACCAGTAGGAATTTCACCAGCGGTTCTTGCTTGAATTTTCGGCGTATTGAAAATACTTCACGATAAATTTGGGATAGTATTGGTCATGATGTCGCCGTCATATCATTTCATTGCGGTATTGATTATAATTGCATTGGGATCAGACGAGAAAAAAATGTAGCCGGAGCTACATCGTGCATAATTCATGGAAAGCCACTGCAATTTATTTTTGTAAAGGAATCCAATTTGTTTCATTTTAGTTTTGCTGGGAGTTTTACGAAGCGTTATGGCACGTGTTATACTTCAATTTGTAAATATTGGCTACACTTTATTGTTCAACGATTGGTTATTTTGAATAGAAAGGTACCTAGTATAACATTTTTCGCTATAAAATGTATGTATTACTATCTTGATCATATATTATTATAAGGCTTGTTGCCTTATAATAATATACTCCTCAACGGAGGCTAAAAAAAGTTATATAAGTGGATGGGTAAGTGAATTGTCTCGAGTGTATCTTTAACTTCTCTATTTCAGTTATCTTGGATATTAAATGTTTAGGAGATTAAAGCGTATCCTTCTCCAAGTTCCTCTTTACAAAAAAACAAGGTGTGGTTTCAAGGATAATATCATCGGCAGGTTTCAACATCTATAAACATCTTCATTTGTTGCCGGAAACACTTTGAGTACCGTAAAACCACCCAACTATAGTCCAAAGCTCCCAACTATGCTCCACAAATAAACTCAATTTTTCTCGTTCAGGTGTGTATTTTACTATATTTTTGTAGTTCTAAGGCAAAGTATGTTTATAAATGGAAGGTAAAACTAGGAGTAAACCAAAAGGAACATTGGTATAGATACTTAATTTCCTTTTGAACTTGTGGACCATAGTTGCAGTATTGGACTATAGTTGGGTAGTTTTACGGTACCTTGATAGAAAGGGTCGCAGCCAAAGTGACAATCATGTATTGACAAACGCGTATTGAAAAGTAACAAAATAGGGATGACAGATGCAACGAAAAGTGACGTGATCACTTCCGTACAATATTAAAGCTTCGTTTTTACAAACTACTCATATTGTTACTTGAAATATTAAAGGAAAAAAATTGAAAAAGTTACGCTTCCGACAGGACTTGAACCCGCAACCTACCTACCTACTTAGCTAGGGTACTGCTGGACACTTGCCCACTTGGGCAGCGTGCTTAATGGACACGAATGCAAATTAGACTTGGTGTAACCACAGACTAACGAAAATGTATTGACATGCGACCACATAATTTCTATTGGCGTTATTCATAAACACTTGTCAAGTCCAACAAGCCCAAATCATCATAACTATTGGTTGTCCTTATCTGTCATTCTGATATTTATGTTTGTTAGAGAGAGAAACAATTGATAACTTTTATTGAAGTCTATTAATTAAGATTTTCATTCTGGTGAACATAAAAAAATACTGCTTGATTATTTATTAAATAAAGCGGTTTGCTCACTGTCCCGGCTCACCGCTCCAGATAATTACGTGCAAGTTGCTTAATGAACAGCGTTTGTGTCCAGTAAAGTGACTATGCTTTGACGCTGTTCCAGGCTGGTTAAATAGGCTTAGTTAAATGTTTTACTTGCTCACTGTTTACATGGACGAGCGAATCAGATGATAGTTATTTGTTTTACAAGGGGGCAAAGTTGTTGTTTAACCGCTCGTGCTAATATTGATACCCGAGCAAGCGAAAGGTCCAAAATTAAATCGAGATTTGGATCTTAGCGTTGCGAGGGTTAAACAAACTTTGCCTCCGAGTGAAACATACAATTTTTCAACTCACCAACGCGAGGAAAATACCAATTATGAAATACCAAAATAAAACAAATGAAATCAAAATTAACATAATAAAAAGTTATCATTCAAAAGTCATTTCTACTAGCTAACATAAGCAAACAACTCAAATTTTGCTAAATAAAATGCAGCTTTCTGATTAGTTTTTGAATCCAGTTGGTGTGGTGAAAAATATGTACCTACTTTGGATCTTTACTTTACGTGTCATTTCATAACGATCACGAAAAAAGTACCTACGCCTTACTGGACGTTAAGAATAATGACATGGAATTATTAGTATTATTCGTGGTCCACAAATGACAATTAACGCATTCACTGCTAACGTTTTCGTAGCGCTACACGCGTAGCCGATTCTAGCGTTTTTCCGCTTTGTAGAGGAAAGCGACTACGAACAGAGCGCTCGCCAGCGGGTTCCCGGCACTCAATGTGTTAAAATATTGTAATCTGCTTCTAAATCATTAATAAATCTGTCCTCATAATGTATATGTCACCGTAAAATTGTAAACACTCGTCAGTTTATAATCTCGCTAGTTAAATTATAAAATGACGGTAGGTATTACAAACTGACTTAACCTAACCTACGTTAGATTATAAACTAATGGGTGTACAATCTTACGGTGTCATATACATGTCATCGAAACGTGGACGGTAGTAAAGCAACGCAAGCAAGAGTATATAAATATCACGTTTGCAATTTGTGCTCGGTTTAAAATTTACCCAGTCACCTCTTGACGTTTATCACTCGACATCTACTAGCGCATAAAGCAACGGCAAGACGTGATTCTCCTCGAAAAATGTTGGCGTGAAATTTACATCGACGGCCGTTGCTGCAGCGTGGAATTGCTGAGACAGCTCCTGGCACCAGTGCAAGAGATAAATAAAACAAGAGAACGATGTATAGAACTGCTTGCTTACATTTTTTCCATGCTAATGAAAATGGGTTAAAGCCACCGCTGAAAATAAATTATCGTTAGCACTGATAAAAAAACAAAAACCGGCCAAATTCGTGTCCGGAAACGCAACATAGAGGGTATCCGTACCTTCATACGATATAAAAAGCCAGCAAAATGGCGGTTTTCCGGACACTTACCTCCTTTTAATATAATATGTACTTACCTGATTAATTAGATGAATTAATTAATTAATAATATAATAATGTAATTATCTGTATTGTATTTGCTGAATAAATGTTTTATATTTTTCTTAAGGAAATTAATCAATAATTAATTCAATCATCTCTCAGTGAATTCTAAACTAGTAGTGATTGTATTTATTAGTTGTTGAGAATAAGGTGGATAAATTAGATTATTAACTTTAATAAAAGAATTATACTAAGGAGATAAAACAAACAGTTACAAATATATTTATGGTAAACATAAAATAAAATGTTTGGAGTGCTCCCCTCTCAAAACTATATGTTTTTGATTTGTAACTTCTAAACTTATTAGTGACTTAATTTAAACATTTATTATACTTAATTGTGAGCTTCGATAAGACCACGCGCACAAATTACGTCCATAAATTCCAACGCATTTGCATGTGAACTGAGTGCACGTCTACTCCGGTCTTAATGGTTCAACTATTTAAATGTCTTCGTATCTTTATTCAATTTCATAACACACAGAGCAGAAGAGTTATGATTTAAAGTTCCTGCTAACGTTATGGCGCGCACGTATTTTTGGAGCGGAATTTTGATAATGCGCTGAGTAGTTCTGAGCCATAAGTATAGAGTGGAAGTCTGGAAACTTGAATTGAATATGCCAAAATTTCCACGGCAGTTGATTCGATTCCCGGGCGAAATAAGCGAATTTAAAACAATCTTTGAATGCTGTTTGCTTCCTTAAGTAAAAAGAGCTAATTTAAGGTGTCCAGGGCCCATATATTTTCCACAGTGTAGATACGTAAAACATCGACTAGATCAGCAAGCACAAATCAAAGACAAGTCTAGAAAATTTCATCAGGTTCATTGGAAAAGCATTTGCGTACACAATGCACGGTAAATGGTACCATCCAGTGCGGGCACCGAGTTTTAAAAATCAATCACTCAAGTAGCTGGTACTGATTGAACGGATAACAAGAGCGTATTATGTGCCAACTGATCGATGGTCGCGGTTTTCGCTGGTTCATCCTGTGTTGTCATGCAACTTTTGACATGCCTAGTAGGTTGTTGCTAGTTACAATCTCAAACATACAACAAGTGCATGCTAGAACGTTGGGGAAATGCTTTTACGCATGCCACCTTGTCCGGGGGAAACCAGGGGCGATGACGGACTAACCAGTAGAGGACTACCGTCTAAAACCACCAACGAATGCCGGCTCCGCCTTAGATTGGGTGCCGCAGGGTCGCTATCAGCATTCGACCGCGTGCAGAATTTGAATCCTGGTAAGTGCATTCAGTTGTGTGTTTATTACAGATATTTGTTCCTGAGTTATGGAGCTTTCCTATGTTTATAAGTATTAATATATGTAAATCAATCTATTATATACACCGTCGTCTAGTATGTACCCATAACACAAACCTTATATTGAGCTAACTGTGGGATTACGTTGATTTGAGTAAGAATGCTTTTACACATTTTTCAATCGTGGCTGAATGCCGAAGAGGTTTGGTCTGAGCATTCGATGCCTAACCTGTCAAAAATGACAAATGGCGGACGAATGTTTGAAATGTCACCGTATATAACTATTAATTCGCTTAAAATTTAGTTTTTGCCTCACAAGTGTGATGAATAACATTGTGTGTGCCAAGGGCGCTACAAGAACTACGGACTAGTGTTAATTAAGCCCTCACCTTCAGCTTCAAGCTTAAAATTAAACCCTTGTTCGTAAATTCTTGTTTACCGCCCTTAATACACAATGTACTATTATTTTCCAAGCATTCCTGGTATCTTGTGTCGTAATTAACGGCTGTCACGTGACCGTTTTTTTACGACACAACTTTATGCAGATACACCCTCGCATTAATCATCATAACTTATTGTCGTACGTTCATTTGCTAGATAGTCGGCTGAATATAGAGTTCGCCGAATAGTTATATTCGGCCGAATGTTCCGTTCAGATTATTACCATACCGAATATTGGGATGAATTATTCGGTTCATCTGTATCAATCTAGTTGACAACGTTTTACATTGACAATTACATTAGCAGCTAAAGTAGAATCGTTTCCTAGGCAACTCCTAGAACTAAACAAGTCAAAAGACAAGGGAAAATCGCAAAAATAGGGTAATTCTAGGACCGATGCCCCACTTTTTGAAATAGGTTTATAACTCAACAATTCATCATTTTAATAGCAACGTGTCCTATATGTATTCTGATAACTATGTTCTTTAATCTAATGAACTGTACTTGTCTTGATATAAGTCGAACACATTTTGTATGAATCGTACTTTGTTTACCTCTTAAAAATTGGATAGGTGTCTATGTGGATGTGCGGAACTGTAAACACCGTTGTTGATTAGCTCCGCGAAAAAGTGAACGATAAAAGTGTAATAGTGCGAGAAACAACTCGAACCATACTATAACTTGTAGAAAAGACTCGCGGCTACGTGTTTCACAAGTGCACTTCACGTAAACACAAAGAAAAACCCTAAAAACCTCAGTGATCAATACCGAAATTCTTTTAGGTTATGTGAAAGCACTCAAGTGACCATAAACAAATTAACACCGTTGACGAAAACTAGAACCCACATCGTGTCACGGTCAACTGTCACCTGTCACATACAATTTTACTAGTTAGACAAGAATAATCTATCTGTTTTACGGGAAAACATATCTATCGTAATAATTACCACAATGGAAATACAAACAGAGTTATTATTCGAGAAACTAAAGCAGGAGTTAAAAATACAAACAGAGGCGATAAATATAAGCCTAGCTAATACATTGGAAGAAAAAATAAAACCTTTAGTGGAAGAAAATATTGTACTAAAAACAGAAGTAAGCCAACTAAAATCACGAATTACTCAACTAGAAAGAATTTCGAGACGTAACAATTTACTCTTACATGGAATACCAGAAGTGGAAACCAGCCATGAACAGCTGATGAGTTCTGTATTAACCTATCTTAACGGGATAAGTGAGAAAACTAAAGAAAATGAGTGGGACAAATGGGAACTTAGCAACGCCTACAGAGTGGGAAAGAAAAATAACGAAAAAATCAGACCAATCTTGATAACTACAACATTGGAGTGGAGGAAAAACCTAATACTAAAAAACAACACCTTGTTCCCAAAAAATGTCTATGCGACGGAGGACCTACCCAAAGACATCATGGCAGCCAACAGGGCCCTAATCCCAAAAATGAAAGAAGCGACACTGGCAGGCAAATATGCTGTTATTAAAAATGGACAGCTGATTGTGAAAGAATTTAAGGGAAAGGAAAAAAGAAAACGAGTACCATCCTCACCACCGTCAACACCACCAGAAGGCTTCAGCTGTATCAAGAAGACTCCCATAGGAGAAAACCCCATGAAACTCCCAAAAATAAACTCATTCCAAGACAACACGGATAGCGGAAATCAGTCAAAAAACTAGATACATATACTACGAAAACAATTACAACAACAAATACAACAACGGTAAATGTAAATATAATTAAAAATAAAGTGAATGGAACAGGAAGTCACAAAACATACAACAACAACTGTACTTACAACAATCAACTCCCCAAGCCGACTGGTCATCGTGGGGAGTCAGACCAAAACCCTCCACCACTACATAATCAAAATAATCGAAATAAACGCAAGCGAAAAGAAGGAATACCAGAAAAGAACCCTCCAGATACCGGATCGGCAATCATCACAAAAATTGAAACCAGAGCTAAAATGTACTTCGCAACCCTTAACGCTAGAACACTAAATTCAGACGAAAGCTTGACCGAACTTGAACTTGCATTGAATAAAATAAAATGGGACATTGTTGGACTTAGTGAAATAAGGAGAGTAGGAGAAGAGATCATAGCAAACCAAGACTATCTATTCTGCTACAAAGGGGAGACTCCTGGCAGACATGGAGTAGGCTTCCTTGTTAAAAGCTCCCTAACGACTTTTATAGACAAGTTTGTTGGGATATCAGAAAGGATTGCAATTCTAAATCTCAACCTACCGGGGTACAAAGAACCATGGACAATCATACAAATATACTCACCAACGGAACAAGCAGATGAGGAAGCAATAGACAAGTTCTACAATGATCTCCAAGAAGCTCTCATAACACACGCCCACAGAAACCTTGTAATTATGGGTGATTTCAATGGACAACTAGGTAAATGTCAGAACGGAGAAAAAGCAAGCTTAGGTCCTTTCACTTATTCCGACAAGATTAGAAGCAGGAATGGAAGAAAACTTGCAAACTTCGTATTGGGGAACAAGCTAACTATACTGAACAATAAATTCCAGAAAAGAAACAAAAGAATGTGGACTTGGCGATCACCAGATGGAGTGACAAAGAACCAAATTGACTTCATTATAACTAATAGACCAAGGCACTTTGCAAACATTGATGTGATAAACAATCTCAACTATAACTCAGACCACAGAATGGTTAGGGCAGAAATGTTTGTACAAGAGAGGAAAAAAATCAGACCAAGGAAAGACCCCCCACATTATTTCAAAACAACACTACCATAAACTAAGTGAAAGTATGGCCAAAAACTTTTCAGCCTTTAACAAGAATACAAAAAATCTGGATAGCACAGGAAAATATAATTTGTTTGAGACTACCTTTAAGAAAACAACCCAACAATGCGCAAGCACGAATAATAATAAAAGGGACTTTGAGTGGATGTCAGCTAAGTCAATTTCTCTGCTCGACCAAAGAAGTACCATCATTAACACCAAAGATACTACTGGAAGAAGAAAATTGATAGCAATACTAAGCAAACAAATAAACACAAGTCTAAGAAATGATAGGAAAAACCGAAGGATGAAAACAATAGAAAACCATATAATAAAGACAGGCGGCATTAAGAAAGCATACAAAGAATTATGCCAAAACAAGAAATGGATTGTTAAAATAAATGACCACAGGAAAAATAAAAGATACAAAAGACTAGACATCATCGAAACGGCTACAGCATATTACAAGGAACTCTACCAAGACACAACAGAAAATAGCAAAACAGAACTCAATGATACCACCGAGGTACCTGTCATCCTGCCGGAAGAAGTCGAGAGTGCTTTAGACAGCCAAAGTACTGACAAAGCCCCAGGGCCAGACGGGATAAGCAACGAGATACTGAAACAAGTCAAAGAAGCAATACTACCTATACTTACAGACATCTTCAACAAGATCCTAACAACTGAAACCATCCCAGAGCAATGGACTCAGTCTACTACAATCCTAATATACAAGAAGGGGGACCAGCATGATATAGGCAACTACAGGCCCATAAGCCTGATGTCCAATCTATACAAGATCTTCGCAAAAATTTTATTAAGGCGACTAGAAACAAGACTAGATGAAGAACAACCAGTAGAACAGGCTGGTTTCAGAAAGGGGTACTCAGTACTGGATCATATTCATGTTTTGAGGCAGATACTAGAAAAGTACAAGGAATACAACCTTACATACTACATAGCGTTTATTGATTACAGCAAGGCTTTTGACTCCCTCATACACGAAAAAATCTGGATGGCACTAAAGACGCAAGGTATTGAACACAAATACATCAGAGTCATCAGCAAAATATATCAACACAGCACATCTCGCATTCAACTGGAAAGATATGGGGAGACTTTCAGAATAGAAAAAGGAGTAAGGCAAGGGGATCCCTTATCCCCAAAACTATTCTCTGCTGTCTTGGAGATGGTATTCAGAAACCTGAACTGGGATCGCCTCGGTCTTAACATAGGTGGCCGCCAATTAACACATCTAAGATTTGCGGATGACATTATTCTACTTGCTAAAAACCCAGACGACCTAAACAGAATGATAAACGATATTGAAACTAACAGCAGAGAAGTAGGACTATCAATGAACCTGGAAAAAACAAAGGTGATGACAAATGGCGAGAAGAACATCATTAAAATAGGAGAAATGACAGTGGAATATGTGGACGAATACATTTACCTCGGTCAGATTATATCACCTGACGAAACAATAGAGAAAGAAATAGAGAGAAGGATAGTGAACGGGTGGAAAAGGTACTGGTCCCTGAAAGAAGTCTTCAAAGATAAACAACTCCACTCTAAGACAAAGGGTAAACTATTTAACACATGTGTTCTTCCCGTCCTAATGTATGGTAGCCAGACCTGGGCGCTGACAAAAGCTACTACATCCCATCTAGCGTGCTGCCAGCGTGCCATGGAAAGGAGCATGATAGGTGTACGGAAGACTGACCGGCTACGAAACACCCTAATTAGGAATAGGACGAAAGTCCAAGACATTGCCATAAAAATTAGAAGACATAAATGGAAATGGGCTGGCCATATCATCCGAGGCACAGATAAATGGAGCAAGCGAGTCACCCAATGGTACCCAAGAGAGGGAGAGAGAGGAGCAAAGAGACCTCTAATGAGATGGGATGATGACATTGCGCAGGTAGCTGGCCGTACCTGGAGCAGAGTGGCAATAGATCGGAGAGAGTGGAGAAGGTTGGAGGAGGCCTTTGCCGAAGGGCAAGCAGGCAAAGAATACAAAAGATGGGAGATAATAGAGAGATAGTAGTACTGTTCTTTGTCCTGTAAATAAAGGCTATTTTATTTTATTTATTTATTTATTTTTCTATGTGGATAGACAAAACGTCGCAAAAATGGGACAGAGGACACATGCCCTTTGAAACCAAATAAGCTAAATTAAAGTTATTAATAATAATTAGGACGAATTTATTTTTTGATATGTTAGACGTACCTACTACATAAATCAACTCTTATATCATTTATTCAATTTCATCGACTCCTTTTTCTTCCTTCTTCATTTCCTCGAAGGCTGCGTGCATACTTTTTTCAGACCAGGCGATGCTACGCGGGAATTTCTTCTCATATTTACGAGGCATTTTGTCCGTCTGAAACATAATAATACTTTGGAACATTATGAAGATACCCTTATCTACGGCGATCCAAAATGGGGCAACTATACTTATCTCAGAGTATAGATGCCCTTTACTATAAAAATAATGATTAAATCACAATGAAATATAAATAATTTTAATAAATGCCTACGCTTCAGTACATCCAAATCAATTAATAAAAGACAGGAATTATAAGTGAGTTAAAAGTTATTCGAAAACAAATTTTCACACACTCCGACGTCTCGCCGTGGAAGATTTTGGCACTCACCGACGAACCGCGTGTTATTATGTAATGGAATTTTGGTCCCACAGTCCTGCTCTTCTTCTTCTTTCATCCTGTTACCCCGTGCTGGTGGTGGAGGGCTCGAACCATTTTCTTCCACTGACTCCGGTCCTGCTAATAGTAAAAAATTAAAAAGAGGTATCTGTCCACTGGGACATCTATCTGGAAATACCCTAATCAAAACACCCTATGGATTCAAAATGTTTCATTGACAATGGGAAAACGTAACTTGATGGAAGAGAATACTTGACAATTACATCATAGTAATGGAATTTTGGTCCCACAGTCCTGTTACTCTTTTTCTTCTTTCATCCTGTTACCCCGTGCTGGGGTGGAGGGCTCGAACTATTTTCTTCCACTGACTCCGGTCCTGCTACTAGTATAAAATTAAAAAGAGGTATCTGTCCACTGGGACATCTATCTGAAGGTACCCTAATCAAAACATCCTATGGATTCAAGATGTTTCATTGACAATGGGAAAACGTAACTTGATGGAAGAGAATACTTGAATAGGTCTGAAGGAGCTTACATGTTACAGAGTTGCAACAAGGCAAACATGATAAAAAAATCTTCTTTCTTCTTCTTCTAGCGTTATCCCGGCCTTTGCCAGAGTCCGCTTTCCTAATTTGTTTCCTCCACTTTGCGCGATCCTGGGCGTCCTCTCGTGTGAGCCTGTTTACGCTCATATCTACTTTTACGACGTCGAGCCATCGCTTTTTTGGTCTACCGTGGGGTCAGGGGCCATCAATGGCTAGGTGAAGGCATAATGTTTCCTACGTAGTCAGCTGGTTTGCGACAAACGTGGCCACTGGAGGCGACATTTTTGGTGTCCGTGACGTAGCGGAGAACATCATGGTCTGCGAGGCTATATGATAAAAAATATTTGCCGAATATTCAGCTTTTTAACCAAACAAATCGGCCGAATGCAGACGTTAAAAAATATGCCGGATACCAAATAATTGCCGAATATTTGGCCCGTCTCTACTGGATAGGTTATCCGACGTTTGGATGATTTTTATTTTATTTTTATTTACGAGAATGGTTTGAATGTGAAATGGTAAAATAAGGCATTTTTATTATCTTCTAGGGCGGAACACTGTTTATTTGTCTGTTAATTTCTTACACATTTCTTACATCCGTAATCTTACTACTATTACTTACTTTTCGAAGTAGACAATTATCAGCATATTGTAATTTAAAAAATGTGGATGAGGTGCTTAAACCTACGAATATGTGAACACAACTTTGCTGTTACGAAAGGAAGAGTACTTAGCAACCAATTGCTCTCAAACAAAAAAAAAATACGGATCCTCAATATAACGATACTTAAAATATTCGAAACCTACATCGCAAAATTTGATAGCCTTCAAATCCACCAATGCTTCTGCATAATACGACACGACTTAAACTATACGTAAAATATCCATGCAACCATTACTACCCAAAGAATAAAGAAGTACTTTCAGAAACAAAGGTTATGATTATGATACTCATTTGATACCAATGTAAATGCAAGCATGTCGCGTTTGCACAGTTTTACTTGAGATAAGTAATGATATTTTTTAATAAAATTGAATAATAAGCCGGCCTATATACGTCCCACTGCTGCGTACAGGACTCCTCTCATGCGCGAGAAGGCTTGGGCTATAGTCCCCACGCTAGCCCACTGCAAATTGGGGACTTCACATAAACCTTTGAATTTCTTCGCAGATGTATGCAGGTTTCCTCATGATGTTTTCCTTCACCGGAAAGTGGTATATATCAAATGATATTTCGTACATAAGTTCTGAAAATTCATTGATACGAGCTAGGATTTGAACCCGCGACTTCCGGATTGAAAAAGAAAAATTCGGCCAAGTGCGAGTCGGACTCGCACAGGAAGGGTTCCGTACCATTTTATCTATAGAAACGGTCACCCATCCAAGTACTGACCCCGCCCGACGTTGTTTGACTTCGGTGTTTTTTTTTTTTTTTTTTTATTACGTCGGTAGCAAACAAGCATACGGCCTGCCTGATGGTAAGCAGTCTCCGTAGCCTATGTACACCTGCAACTCCAGAGGAGTTACATGCGCGTTGCCGACCCTAACCCCACCCCCCTCGTTGAGCTCTGATAACCTTACTCACCGGCAGGAACACAACACTATGAGTAGGGTCAAGTGTTATTTGGCTGCGGTTTTCTGTAAGGTGGAGGTACTTCCCCAGTTGGGCTCTGCTCTAGATCTAGATGACATCTGCTGTGCTGTGCCCTACCACACAAGGCGAGATGTCATTCACATTGCCCATACCTCTCTTTTGGACGTAGTTTAAGGACATACCCGGGTCCGGTGATTGGACGAGAACCTCGAGATTGAAAAGAAATATTTATTTTATTCTGTTTTTAGTATTTGTTGTTATAGCGGCAACAGCAATACATAATCTGTAGAAATTTCAACTGGCTAAGCTAAGTACAGTTCATGAGATACAGCCTGGTGACAGACGGACGGACGGACGGACGGACAGCGGGGTCTCAGTAATAGGGTCCCGTTTGACCCTTTGGGTACGGAACCCTAAAAAGTAGCTAAGCCCTCATGATCGAGGCCGGATTCGAACCGGTTCTTCTGTTTTCGTGGCTAAGATACCCCTAAGAAACCCGGTCACGTCGGCACTCATCCCAAAATTCCCAAATTTCTCAAGTATAATGTAACCCCTGAAAGATAAATTACCTTTTGCCTTCCAGTAACCGTCCAGTTCCAGCATCTACTTTAACTAGCGATATTTCTAAATAATCGTTCGATAGAATGTGGTCTAAGAAACTACATCAATCGTCTCGATCATTAAAAGTGAATTCCGTAAACAAATACTCGCCTTATCTGTGCTCATAATCAAGCGCGAACGCACGTAAAATATGCCACCATATTGATCACAATATCAATTTCCCAATTCGACTGAAGGGCCCTCCAGTATCGCTGCATAAAATATCCATTAGACCAAAACAATAGCAGTTTATGATATTGTCTTCCCTCTTGATGATGGATTCTAGCGCATTTTGATGGCGGTTCTATTGCTGCTTTTAGCTCTTTTGATAAAATAAATTGTACATCGGTGAATCGCTTTAGCATTTCGTTTGTATACATAATTGGTTTATTTGTCTAGTATATCAAAAATGTTTCCATAGGTATTAGGAATACCTATGATGTTAATCTAATTTACTCGACTAAAAAAAGGTTTAGGATTTTGAAAAGATTTATAGTATGGATTTTGTATGTATGTAAGTTTAGCTGATTTAGGTAAATCAATCAATCGGGTGGTCTTTATGACGGGTGTTTTTATTTGCATTTTAAAGAAAAGGAGTTTTTTACAACTAAGGAGAGTTAAAGTTCTTAAATGAACGCTTTGCAAATGAATCTTTTCGTATTTATAAGTTTATTAGGTGCCTAACCTTATTCAAAAATCTAATTTCAGTAATGACAAAACACATGCAAAGCGTTAACATCGTTTTAGTTCTAAGCATCTTGTAACAGCTTTGAAATTGTTTCGGCATAAAGACCGCTGACAGCGCGCAGCTGCGCTGTGACAACGGTCGCGGAGACAGTCATCTATTACCGACTCACGCCCACTGTCAGTGTGCCACCAATGGCCGGCCTAGTAGAGACGAGCATCGGTCTCAGATGAACCAATTTTAAGTGGACCTTTTCATAGTGGCTATGGAGAAAATCTCTATTATTTATTCACACCCAGCCTGTTAGTGTGCCGCATCAATCACTGGACTAGCGGAGACGAGCATCGGTCTCAGATGAAAAAAAAATAAGTGGATCTTTTCACAGTGGCCATGGAGAAAATCTCTATCATTGACCTAGGACCATCCTGTCAGTGTGCCGCACCAATCACTAGAATAGCGGAGACGAGCATTGGTCTCGGATGAACCAATTTTAAGAGGATCTTTTCACAGCGGCCATGAAGAGAATATCTATTATTGACTCACGCCCACCCTGTCAGTATGCCACCAATCACTGGCCTAGCGGAAACGAGTACACTGAAAGAAATGTTTGCATAACTGTAACAAAATTTTGGTTACTGTTTACACAAAAATTGGGACTTGCGAACTATGTGTTATATGTTACAAAACCGTGTTTGGCTATCAGTGTTCAGGTACTGGGTATACACTACAAAATAAGTTTGTAAATTTATGCAAAGTTTATTTTCTTATAACCGTTGTTTAGTTATTTAGTAAAGTTACAAAACCAGTTCGGCTATCTATTTTTTTCAGTGTATCGGTCTCAGATGAACTAATTTTAAGTGGATCTTTTCACAGTGGCCATGGAGGAAATCTCTATTATCGACTTATATATATATATATTAGCCCCTGAGCCACAATCACCTAGCGGAGGCAAGCATGGGTTTCGAAACTTTCGAAGAACTAGTTTATGGTGGATCTTTTCACAATGGTCAACATTTATTACCAACTCGCGCACCCTTTTACTGTACCACAATGATGTCTTGCCTAGTAGACACTAGCATTGGTTTTCGAGGAACCGATTCTAGGCTTATCTTTTTGCAGTTGATGTGCAAGTCTGTAGCTCAGTTGGTAGACCGGTGGGCTGGTATCCCGGAGTTGCGTATTGCAGCGTCGCCAGAGGCAGTGAGTTTTCCACGTGTATTATCAAAAATACATACAGCGGAGAATTTGAAATCCGCTCTCGATTAAGAGGAAAGGGGACGAGCGGTTCTCCATTCATACGTAGGCCACGTTTTCCTCTCCAGGAAAATATTTTTATAAAATTAGATGTTTATTAACTAAAGCTGAGGCTTTATTTATTTATTTTTCTATTTATATCATCATTATTATAATAATTCTTTATTACATATATTATAATTGGAATATTTATTTACAATAACAATATACATAATAGATATAGGCCCTTGAGGCATTGTACCAAGGTTGCTGGCGGCATTTCCTCGTTGTATCGCAATACTGATACGTTGTGCGAGGAAACCGCCAGCTCTTCGGTCACCAGTTACGTCAACCAGACGTTTCGCGATTTCTCCAAAAAACTTGTGCGCGCTGGGACCCCATGGACCTAGTTTCAACTCCAAATGGTAAAAAATGGTAATCTCTACCGACAGTATAATAATTAAATACTTAACCGAAAAAAAACGAACACTGAAAAAAATAGATAGCCGAACTGGTTTTGTAACTTTACTAAATAACTAAACTACGGTTATAAGAAAATAAACTTTGCATAAATTTACAAACTTATTTTGTAGTGTATACCCAGTACCTGAACACTGATAGCCAAACACGGTTTTGTAACATATAACACATAGTTCGCAAGTCCCAATTTTTGTGTAAACAGTAACCAAAATTTTGTTACAGTTATGCAAACATTTCTTTCAGTGAAGTCAATATGCATTCAATTGTGTACAAATATTTAATTTTAATGCAATACCCAGGAAGGAAAATAAGGATTTCGTTGGAGAAGCGTTTGTCAACGATTGTCTTACTTAATAAAATTCTCGCGCTCTTAATAAAATTTACACAGGTTCTGTTGAGACGTACCATTGTATGTAGTCTGTAAGTGGAGGGAATACAATCCCACGTTTACGATGATAAGTGGTGACTTCTCTGTTGTTCAAATAATTATTGTTAACCATATTCATAGGCTTATTTAGTATGGAATTTGTGACAATCGTTCGATCCGTCGAGTTATCGTTGATTTATTCGCAGTGATGAGGGATCAGCGATCAGATTGCATAAATATGAAACCGACCGGTTTGGCCTAGTGGGTATTGAACCTGCCTACGAAGCAGATGGTCCCGGGTTCAAATCCTGGTAAGGGCATTTATTCGTGTGATGAGCATGGATATTTGTTCCTGAGTCATGGGTGTTCTCTATGTATTTAAGTATTTATAAATATTTATATATTATATATATCGTTGTCTAAGTACCCTCAACACAAGCCTTATTGAGCTTACTGTGGGACTTAGTCAATTTGTGTAATAATGTCCTATAATATTTATAATATTTATTTATTTATTTATTTATTTATTTATTATTTATTTATTTAAATATGTTACTGACAAATTATTGGAATAGTATTGTCAGCTTATGCGTACCGATTCCGCTAATAGCAGTAGGTATAGATATTATAGATAAGTGTATATGGAGCTGCAAGTTTCACCAGTCAAACTCAAAGAGCGACTGAACAAAAACAAGTTCTAAAACAGACTTACTTCTCTTTATGCTCAAAATGGAAAGTTTGACTTCTAATGCTCGTCAAGTTAGTATTTAAATCGCGTGTAAGTGGTTAATAGAATCGGGCGTTACTTTGCGGAAATCCATACTATTTAAATAAAGCAATAAATATTACTTTGCTAATCCGCGAGAAAATAACGTGCTAGTCATTCAGTGCTAACCCGTTATATTTACTTGCGTATTTTTACATGCAATTAATGTTTTCACCCTCCCACCTCAAAAATGTAAAAATACGCAAGTAAGTATAACGGGTTAGCATTAATTGACTAGCACGTTATTTTCTCGCTGAGTAGCAAAGTAGTATTTCTTGCTTTAATTAGCGTGTAAGTGGCATAAATTTGCTTATTATGCTCTAGAGCATAAAGTAAAATTTTCTATCTAAATCCTTATTTACTTATCGATGAAGTAAGTAAAGCGATCCCAGCGCATAAGGTGGTAAAAATTTGAACTAACTGCGGATAGCGTCTTTAACATTTCGTACAATGATATGGCTCGAAATGAAACTTTGATTTACGATTACTCCTGAAATATTCATTTAAATTGTATGGTGTAAGGGACCATTGTAATCTGTATGAAATGCTTAATATAACTAACGTATTTATTTTGATAATTGTTAATAATGTATCCATGTAAATAGCTTTGCAAATGCCACATATTACGTGATCTTTTTCTAGAAGTTAAGAATGGATATAGTAAGTTATCCTTAAAAGATAGACATTTCACATCGCGGACTTTTTTGTAGACCTATGAATGAGAAACAACCCCACCATACATTGTGTTGTTATAGCTCAAACGGATTAGGCAGCGTTTTCGATTAAAGCTCCTAGCCAGCGTGATTTTTTCCGACAACATCGTTATATTTCAAACAATTTACACAAAACCTTAACAAGTTATATACTTAAGCCTTCCTCAAGAATCACTCTATTGATAGATGAAAGTCGTATGAAAATCCGTTCAGTAGTTTTTAGTTTTGGAGTAGTTTTATAAGATGTAGTGAATTGACGTTTTCCCCTAGAATTGCGGACACTAGGTTGCGTGACAGTCGTGCACGCTCCCAATACAAACTACCAACGCTGCAGCTGACGGCCAGCGCGCCCCCGACCCCGCTGCGCGGGCCCCGAGTACGAGTATGATTTTCTTTAGTCTTGAATAAATAAGATAAAATAACCTTAATAACTGGATATTTTTGCATGGAAGCGCTGGTGACCTAGCAGTAAGAGCGTGTGACTTACTACCGACCGTCTAGCTAGGTAATTGGAGATGGATTACCATAATTCGATCAACGTTAATAGTCTATTAGCCGGGTGGGGAGGTTGATTGATTCAGCTGTCGTCCCATACGTAGCTGTGACAGTCCCTTAAATGGTTTCATGGGTGATTAGAGACAAGGGGAAGATGGCAATGCCAATGTTATGTTACGAAAGCTGACATTTTGGAAAACATTTATTCAGTGACAAACAAGTTTTTTTTTTCATTTCGTTGAAAACGGAGATCATAGATTAAAGCGTTCTTAAATAAATCCTAACTTGGTTCTTTCTTATATTTATATGTAGGTACTAACCGTTTAGTTCATAAAGCTAGTGCACGTAGCCATGGCTCAATCTCTGTATAAAGTTTTGCCAAAAACTTTTTTCTATGAAGCAACATCTATTCCATAATATATATTCTTATGACTTAAAAAAAGGTTTTTAGTTTACCATCTATATTCAATATTGTATCGTTTCATATAAAATTAATTCTCAGGCAACTGGCGCTTACGTCTCTAAGATATATATTTTGTATTGAAATTTCCATAAATAATGACGCAAACGCCGTCCATTCTAAGGTCCTGTTCTCATAAAAGAGTATATTATAGCACTTTTAAGTCAGAAAACTAAGCGCCTTTAGTATTTCGTTTGTGCGTTGTGTGTGACACCGCCGATCAAAAGCTAACGCAAGCCAAAAAGCATTTTCTTTTTTCTTTTAAATAATCCTCACAAAATCCAGTAAACGACACTTCCACTCCGACTGTGCATCCTTTTAGCGTAATGTATATCCTCGACACAAGAGATGAGCCCGATAAGGCGAGCTTGTTAGTTCTCCATCGAAACCAAGCCGTATAAAACTAAATCTAGTGAATCTACTTCGATACGCCCTAAAGCTGAGTGTAGATGTGCGAATTTGAAGTAAATGTAAACTTAGTATTATTTACAAGTCTACTACAGGCCTATAGCACTAACTAAAACCTATAAACTAAATTTGGATTTGCAAGTCACGCTCGCGCCCATGCGCGTAATAGTTAATAAATAATATTTAAACACAATATTAATAAAAATAAAATAACTTGTCAGGATGTCGCCGTCGACAGATACGTCTGGGAGGACATCATCATAGCACAAACACAGTTTTATTGTAAATTCGTGTAATACTCAAAACTCTATGGGCAATAAAGTTCAAAATAAAGAATTTATTATTATTTGTCCTTTCCATATCTGGGGACCATGGGGTCCCGGACCTTTGGGAGGCCGAAGACAATAGCGCAGAGGTCTTACTTACTCAACACAATTTAATCTAAAAGCAAGTTATACACGTGGCGGATACCGTTCCCTACCGCACAATATGATGCATCCGGAAATGGTCCCTGCCAGGTGCATAGACTATTGCAGTGCAGCACTTTAGTGGTGCGATGGGAACTAAGGTCATTGGCTATTGATTTGTATGTTGGATGGACTGGATAATGGGCTATAGAAGGAGAGCGGACACCTGCTCTAAAAGTTAGTCTCATAATTGTAAAAGACAGGTGGTGACTCACCAACTCATTGAGTGGGCCCCGCAATGGCCGCACGCACAGCGCAACAACAGGGCAACACTTTGAAGCGGCTCAGAGGTTGTCGAGAGGTGTCAATGGTAGCCAGATCCCGGTAATCCGTTCAGGAGGCCGCCGGCGTTATGACATTTTACACTTCTAACCTGTAGCATAGGTCCCGATCTTGCGACTCCACTCTGGCTGGCCGGTTAAGACAAGAACAGAGGCGAGGGCCAGATGAAAGTGCCCTCTGGTATAGGGGTCCGCGATGTCGCCACTTACCATGAGCTCGCCACAAGCTCCCTCGTAGGTTTACTATTATTAATCCTTTGGGATGAAACGAAAGAGAACTGTTTAATGTATGGAAAATTTGTTGCTCAGTTACCCAGTTCCTGTCACGTTTTCAAGTACATGATTTTTCTATCTTCGTCTTGAAAATGAAAAATCACGTTATGCAGTAATCTTTAAGTAAATAGCATTGTGTGGCTGTTGCTCATAAATCAATAGAGTTGTGTGGCTGTTGCTTATAATTCATCATGAAAAGCGGGCCGAGACAGATTATATACAGGCTGGAAAAAATGTACACACTGCTACACGAAATTAATTTCAACGAAGACTAAATTTGTGTGATCGGAAAGCAAATGGAGTCATTTTGAGCAACTTATCAGTTAAATTATTTATTTTATCTCTTCTTAATATCCGTCTACGTTAAAATCATCATAAGGCCTTTAGCATCTTGGCAGATGATTTATGTAGCGTCTGTATGTGAGAGACAACGTCTCTCGTGGCTGTATAAGGTAATGCGGGACCGGCATTTGCGACCACATTTGTGGCAGCTAAAGGAGGGAGCCATGTCAGCAACAACTTCAGGTGGGTTGTGCCTCTTGGCGCGTTTTTGGGCAAGGTCTTGGAACCACGCGTTGTCGTGAATATCGCGACCTTTCACGATGGTATCCCTCCATCTATCAAGATCTGACGCGAGATCCTCCCATATCGATGTCAAAGGAAACCATGTCGCGTTTCATGCAGCCCTTAAAACGCAGCAAGCAATGCGACGCTTTTGAAATGCTATCTGACTTAACATGATCTGCTTAGGCAAGCGAGTGGTGTCCATACGTTGCACATGCCCAAGCTACCGCCAGCCCCTCTGTTTCAGCAGGGCAGTGATGCTAGGAAGCTGTGCAATTTCCATGACTCTCTCGTTAGAGACCCTGTCCTTCCATGTGATGTTGAGAATATTCCTAAGACAGCGCATGTAAAAGGTGTTTAGTCGACGTTACTGATTGGCATACGACGTCCAGGTTTCGGCTCCATACAAGAGCGTGCTCAAGACGCAAGTTTGGTAAACAATCATCTTAGTCCTAATAGTAAAATGTTTATTATTCCACACTGCCTGCCGAACATCGTAGCTGCCTTGCCAAGACGAAGGTCGACCTCACCGTCAATGGAGAGGTTGCTCGACACGGTGGACCCTAAGTAACAGAACTTGTCGACCACCTGTAAGCTGAATGATGGCTGGTAAGTGTACCCTTGCGCTAGTATTACGGTCTTCTTCGTATTGATAGTCATGGATAACAGGGAACACGCGTAGGCAAATTTGTCTAACAGATTTTGGAGCTCATGGGGTGTTTTAGCTACGAAGGCTGCGTCATCGGCGAAGAGCCGGCTCTCGATAAATAGTCAACGCGATTACGACGACATTTTAAGTGATTAACATTGAATAATCTTCCATCTGCTCTCGTGTGTAGATGAGCTCCCTGCTGTATGTCGTTAAAGGTAACCTTTAGCAACATGGAGAAAAATACGAGTATGCCGAATAGTGTTGGTGCTAAGACGCAGCCTTGACGAACTCCTCTCCTCATTTCTTCATTCTCTTGCGTCGGACCCTTGACCATCCAATCACTGATCCATCCAAACAAATGAGCCCTTCATCCCGTCGTGAAAGGATTTCACTAAGTTCAGAAGCTTCGCGGAACATTCAATTTTCTCAAGTACAGCGTAAAATCCCTTCATACTGACCGTATCGAAAAAAGCTAAAAAAAGTTTCATGTTTATGAGTTCTTCGTATTGATGATGAAATAAATGTAATATTCACTTTCACTTTTTTTTCAAAGACCAAATGTTTATTAGACAAATTGTATCCTAAGCAATTTGCATGATAAAATAGCAAGATATTTATTTTTTATTTTTTAGTTGGTTCGATTAGTTTTGTTCCTTTCAGTAAAATGAGCTAACTAAAGGATTGAAAGTATTTCCCTTCAGTGCCCATCGATTTTTACCACCCTGTATAGGTTCCTTGTATCTACAATTCCCCATCTGGGAAAGCGTACCGTGTAATAGTTCCCTTTTGGCTATCGACATTCCGATGACGTCGAAGTTTTTTAGAATTACAATTTCAAATACTCCATAATAATCCTAATGTTGATGTATAAGCGAAAGTGTGTCACCAGCTTTAGGTTAAACTGCGGAGCCATAACTTGTATGTTCCGATGCGATATCTCCAGGGACGGGCACAGTTGAACAAATTACATTACAGTCTGTCGATTTAAGGAGCGAACGATAAAAGTTTGAAAACCGCTTGCGGAGGTAAAGGGGTGATATGCGAGGAATCGTAAATCACAATTTACAGATACCTATAGGCCACTTCGAGTTTTAGTTATTCGATCAGTTTTCGATATGATAGTGATCTGTCAGTGTCAAAAGTGACGTTTTTGGTTGAAGAAATGCCGTTTTGACCCTGACAGATAAGTTTCATGTCGGAACAGATCACAGATAACTAAAACTCGAATTGGTCTTCTAGCAAAATGATAAAATTGAAATATGGAATGAGTAAAGGAAAATAAAAGAGTGATACCTGAGTTTAAAGAATGGTTAAAAGTTAAACTAAAAGTTTAATTATTGCACATAGAAAAAGTAACACAGAAAAAACAGTAGGTATTAATAGTAATGCGCCTATTGCAGAACTACTATTAAAAAAAACGGCCAAGTGCGAGTCGGACTCGCGCACCGAGGGTTCCGTACAAACCTGTAGGTATATATTATTATATGATATACCTAACTAAAAATTTACGATTTTCGCAATTTTTCCTTTATCTGTGCTATAAGATGTTGCTTCGTACCAAATTTCAAGATTCTGAGTTCACGGGAAGTACCCTGTAGGTTTTGATTCCCTTACGAATGTCGAAAATTTGCGGAAATTTGCGGCATAAACGGCTGTATCTTTTGATTGCGTTGGCTTAGAAGTTTGATTTTTTCACAGGTCCAAGGGACAGTAGACCTGAGTATTTGATATAAATTCCAGCTAGATACCTCTACGCGTTCCTGAGAAAAAGGGTCTTGACAGACAGACAGACGGACGGAAGGACAACAAAGTGATCCTATAAGGGTTCCGTTTTTTTTTTGAGGTACGGAACCCTAACTAGTCCTTTAGGATTTGTAATCGCCCAAATCTAAAAAAAAAGTTCGAGGCTTTTTCGATTTTTTACAAAGTTGCATTCGGCGCTTGAGGTCACAAACTTGGATTATTCCTTGGGCCAACATCATAAACAAGTCTGCAGAAATTCAGAACTACCGGATTTGACGCAAATGAAACCCATTACAAAAGGCCACAAAGTTACTGGATTATTTAGGCATCTGCCGCGACTTTTAATTCATATATGACATTTATTTTCGTTTATAATTTAATCTCTAGGAAACCTTTGCTCGGAAAACATAAAAACTCAAATATGCGCGTTTTTTCCAGATATAAAACCTAGCCAGATCGATTTTCCGTAACCCCCATATAGCAAATTTCATCGAAATCGTTAGAGCCGTTTCTGAGATCTCCGAAATTATATATATACAAGAATTGCTTGTTCAAAGTGTATGAGATAAGATATAGTTTGAGAGAAAGTGGCGCCATCTACTAGATCAGAGGCCAAAGTTGTAGCAGCATCTTTTCGAGCGATGGCGCCATATCCTTCGGCCTATGCTCTAATATTATAGATGGCACCATTTTTAGATATTTAACAAATTTAACACATATCAGTGAAATAATAAGGATCAAAGTCAAATGGCGTTCTAAAAGTTTTAGTCATGTGTCGAAAGATGGCGGTACATTTACTGTGACTACAAAGTTTACTTTGACAATAATCCTCTATTTCAAATTCTCTTCGGTAATAGTTATATTAAATAAATAATAAATAAATAAATATTATAGGACATTATTACACAAATTTACCAAGTCCCACAGTAAGCTCAATAAGGCTTGTGTTAAGGGTACTTAGACAACGATATATATAATATATAAATATTTATAAATACGTAAATACATAGAAAACACCTATTATAAATATATCCCATTGCTCTAATTATAAAATGGAAGTGCCTCTTTACTTTGCTCAACCCGTTACCATCAATATGTCGTCTCTTTGGCTTCCCCAATCCAAGTGAACGAGCCTGTCCAACATTTACCGTGTCCCCACCACTTGCTAAAACTACCGTGTTGCCAACAGCATAACGTTATTTTCCCAACCACCCCTGTATCAATCGGGGCAACATAACAATGTTGTCACAGTCCAATTATTATTCAACTGCTATCTTAAATGTGAACATATATAAATCATGACATTCGGCCATCCAACTTCGTGCATGACTCCGGCGCACGAACCTTCTCACTAAAAGCTAGATCCATTTTAATCTTACACCAACCGTCAAAAATTATTGAAAGCGTCAAAACAGTTTCCAATGACGTAAATTGAAACTTAACTTATCACAATTGATACATTTACATAATCAGGAAATGTGTTAAATAAAATTATAATGTATCTCTACATGAAAATAATATCATGACATTCGGTCTTCTGTTTCGCCTTGTTCATATAACTTACTGCTATGCTGTGACATTAGCATTTTGCTACATCAATGAAAAATCTTAATACCTGTTGTTAATTTCGTATGATAACTAAAAAAAAAACAAAGCTCAGTTTTTATTATGTATAAAGTTTGTTTTGTTTTTTCAAACAACCAAACATTACTTCTGTCCGTTAAAACTTGTCTTTGATTTAATTCAATACCCATTGTTTTCCAGTCAAAAGTGGTTCGACTTCAGCACTATCTTTTTCAGTTCTACATTTAACAATCAAACCTTTCTTGACCCAATATTGTATACACTGCGTTAATGTAGACTTTATCTTACTCCATTCACGTATTAATCGTTACGTAACGTAGTAACAGCTAAGATATAATATTTAACCCCTAAATGGTTTTAACTCTGAAGTCTACGTGACAATCTTAATGGTGATTAGTCCTGTGTTCAGCTCAAAACTATTAAGATCAGTTGAAATTTTATACATGTACAATATTATGTCTCTGGATCCATATATGCACGTGAAGTGCCAAACTTATATAAACGTATAATTGGAACTTGTCACCTGTAACAATGTTCAAATTTTTGTACTTTTTTATTTAAAAGGTGCTCTGATTGTTAATAATACTACTCATTTCATAATATGTGTTCGTATGACAATAACACACGACAATTTCTTTATTCAAATGCCACTTTCAGAGGCTATTATACAACTCTCTACTAGAGGTGATAATAAAGTGTCCTTGAGGTAATTAAATTTTGTGCCTTGTAAATTCAAAGGATGCCAACTATTTTAGCAAAAGTTTCAGTTTAAATATTATCAGGTTTCAGGTTTTATGTTGTATTTATACAGTAACATAAGATTCCAGTATACTACTTTTAAGGTGACTAAAGCACTGCTAGATGCGCCTGTGACATCAATGTAAAATGACAAGTGTCATCACTAAAAACTTAAGTTCATTTAATTGTAACAATGATTGAAACTACCAAATCAAATTATTGTCATATCTAATAAAATCTATTTTTTTTATATATTTTTTTTTAGGACTACATCTATGCCATAATATATTGCTCATATCATTGCTCTAAGTTCACATTTTTATTAATATTCTCTTGCCTTAAACCTCTACGAGTTTTTTTTCATCCAATATCTTGTATTAGTTTTGTAAATAATATAAATTATGATAAGTAGCAAACCATAACAGATATATCTTTACTAAAAGGACAATAACCCCAAATATGCCTCATGGCATTAAGTCCGCCTTTTAATAAATAAGGTTTTCTTTTGTGCAATAAAGATTATATAAATAACTCTTCTGTCAAACCTATATTTATAGCTTATTTGGACGCTACTTGTTATTATCGTCAGGTAAATACTAACTTTATTAACTAACTATCCCCATTTAGCTTATTACATACAATTTATTGCGTATTTACCTTGTAACGCTACTAATAACTCTACAGATACGTCAAATCTCTATCGTCTATGCACTGCACATCTCTTTTTCATGCGTTTTTTTTTTAATAAATTACACATCGTTTTTTTACTACTTCCACTTTTGAATTTCGGGAACTACGTAGCAGGTTAAAACGTTTTCTGGATATCTGTATCATATTTTTATACTTTCAACTTGCGAAATATGACCATGTACATTTGCGTTCAACTCAATTATCTTATCTGTCCTGTCGTAATTATCTAACTTTAACGTCGCTCGCTACTAACTGATGCTGTTACGACTACAACGCATACTCGCATAGGTACTACAAGTACAACTTATATTGAATCGTTCGAACTGAACACCGCGTTTGCTAAGTTTAAAACGTTAATTATGTAAATATAACTTCCAACCAATTCTAGATAATCACCATTCAATCTGCAAACAAAATATTCGTCTCTCTATTGATCTGTCTGAATAATTGCTCCTTTATCTTCCCTGTTTCCCTACGTAATCTATATTTAGGGCAATTGCCATCATCTACACTCAAGTGCTTACTTTTTTTTCACTTGTTAGCCTTTGTCACAAATCCCATGGATACAACAAATCGTTTGCAATATGTTCGATCTGCTGTTTACTTTACAATCTCGATTACTCAAAATATGTTTACCCGAGATGCCCTTGTACTGTCTGAAGTCTACTCTATGTACTATATTTGTTCTTTATTTAAGTCGTACAGTAAAACACATTTATTATACTATAACATTTGGTATTTTGGTAATCTCCATAGGTAGGTATACATATACTTATACAGGTACTATCCTGTTACTGTTTATTTGTTAGCACTTATCACTTCAACATTATGCATCCACCTGCATTCATTAGTTTTATTCAACGGAATATCTCATTTAGTCCATGCTAATTACCTCTGATCTTTTATTTAATGCATTTCTATACATTTAACACCTTTTTATTCGATGATCATTAAAGTTACCTCAAAATTATGATAGTTAGAACTTCGTGTGCATAAAAATATACTCATACAACAATTTCTCTAATGTCTGTACCATATCTCAAAATGCAATATGAACTAATTTATAATCTAAAATATTAACTAAAATTTCACATATATATAAAGATATTTCTTCTAATACTGATCACAAACTCGCTGTCACAAAAGTTTGCGACTCAAAAGTTCAGTCAAAAAACACTAAACATCCATAGCCAATATAAGATGTCAAATGTTATCACAATTTCATTTTACTATTTTTAATACCATCACATTTAGCTTGTTGAATACTAAAAAGGAGCTACAACTCTAACACATGTATCTTTCGTCAAGACTGCGTATAAGTTAGTCATTTAGTCAACTATGTTGTTCTGAGTGGATTAAATTGAACAAAAGTTTATTTTTACATCAATAAAGCGACGTGTATACTATTTATCCAAAATAATATTTACAAAAGCTCAACTAAACGTGGATAGGTTTATTAGCATCCACTTCGTTTGATAAACTCCTGATCATCAGCTAACTCGAGCCAGTCAATCGTGTCATGTCTTTTAATTATTTGATAAGATACAATCATCATTCTATACTCCTAATTTGTTCCATATTCTTCTCGATATCAATTATAAAGAAACAGCTGTATGTTATAACATACCCAATCTCTCTACTCTATTGTTTTTGACTATTTTCAATAATTTCAAGAATTCCTTTCTTTTACTACGTTCAACACTTATTTATTAGTTATCCTATTGTTCGAACATATGCGTTACATTTATCCCAGGCATCATATTTTCAAATCTTCTATTCTACCTCTATCTTGTCGACTCTCTTTTTTTTTACTGTTTATGTCATTATCTACGTTTTTTGTTTCTCATTTCACTATTGACTCACAAGAGATCACGAATTGTTCTACTATAAGTAAGCTAACAAACTACAGCAAACTTTTGCAATACTGTTTCTTATCTTAATTATCGCTTGCATTAAGAAAACCCAGAACTCATTTATAAAAATGACACTAGCCTGTGGTTAATTTCTTGCCCAAACTGGGTAACTTGATACTTTAGTTTGTAATGACATCACCTGTACACAGTTTGTCAATAAAATATTTCTATTCTATTTTCACTTTGTATTTTGTCCACCTCTCAAAAATACTACTCACACTGCTCTGGTCTATCCATTATAAATCTCTTTATCCCGTCAAATGACAATTAATTTCTGTTATATTTATCAATCTCGTATAAACTTTACAAATCTTTCTCTCTAGTCACTTTAAGAATAAATCGACACCAATCATTAGATACCGGCTTCTGCTTACCTACCTTAATACCTCGATACTTTTCAATTTCTTGCTTAAAGGCAAATCTCTTAACTCGAAAGAAAGAAAGAAAACCTCGATCTGTGTTAGAACTCAGTCACTTTACGTACTTACTACTATATCATTACTCACGACGGTTTAAATTCCTGCAGTTTAGTTTTGGATCATTATATCAAACTCAAGAGCCTTAATCAATGTTCAAGCATTAAACGCATTCATGTTCAATTACGTTTTTCATCTGGCTCAACACCCGAAATTCAAACAAATGTTTTTTCCTAGAAAAAAAGAAAAACTTCCCCAAATTCTAACAAAACATTTTTGTAAAAAATATTTATTTTAACACACATTTCAATCGAACAATAGTCACAGACATACAGTATCTGTTCTCTATGTGTAACGTGTCTCTCTTTTCATTTTAGCATCTATTAATAGTATTAACCATTTCAATCGGACAGTGCTCACAGACATACAATATGTTTTCTATGTATAACTTATTTCTCTTTTCATTTTACCATCTATTAATAGTATCTACTATTAGGTAGATGTAAACCATTAGGTTTTGATATATTTTTTTTTTACTTTATTTCACAAAATAAAATATTTGATACTCTGTGTTATAGAATTCAACAGAGATCAAACTTAATTTCGATCTAACTTGTAATCAAGACGCTGTCTTACATTTTACCCACTTATTATTTATATTCTCTTCTCACAAGGCCACTGTAAATTCTATATCTAAAAAAATCGCGTATCTATATCTCCACACACACATACACACACAACAGTCGTGAAACTGCCAGCGTCGATAAAAATCTATAATTCTTATCGTCATAAGTGTGTAATTTCACTAATTCATCTTTCGTTTGATTCACCTCTCCAAAATTTGAGGCCTATGCTCAGGGTTATTTTAATTTCATCCATATAAAGAAATAAATTAATATATGAACCATTTCAAGAGAACGAACGTTCGCTACAAACGTTACGTTTTTTTTTTCATATTTTACTCACAGCTCTCACAAGTCACTATTGTGATTCTGTATCTCCGTTTAATCAATACATAGGTATGCTTGTTGGAATTAAAAATCAATATAAACTACAAATTACTTTTTTTATTATCATTCCATCCATAACCAGTTGCATTCTCGTCATCGTACTGAATACTGTTAATATTACTTGCAATGTCACGTTAGGATATAATTTATGAACTATCAAAGAAAAGATTAGTCATCTTATTTGGACTAAAAAAAAAACATCCGTCGCGTTCTCGCGACCGCCATAGTCAAATCTTTAGCAATTAGTCATACAGAATTGACCAGTCGCACATTCGCATTATATAATTCTCAATTTCAATGATGTACACTTCCGTCAAAAAACAAACAATTTCATCTAATTCTCAACATCCGTGACGAACCCTCACGTCAAACAAAAATAAAATATTAAGACGAACTCTCACGTACTTTAATGTTTACATTCCTTGACGCACTCTCACTTCAAACAATACTCAAATTTTAGACGCACTCTCACGTCCAACAAAAGTCAAATAACTTAATTGAATAAAAATATTTTCATCACTGAAAACAAACAAATTCGTTATAAATTATATTTCTTTCGCTCTTTGTTGTCTTTAACAAAACTATCATCTGGCACTGACACTGAATAGTTCTGTATAAAACAAACTCTCAATACTCGCTCTCATGCTAATAAATATATTATTTATTATTGTCATACAAAAGCTTGAGTTAACTTCTCTCAAGTTACCTTCGCTTGTGTTAAGCTACCACAATGCTCTCTCACATTGTTATTATATATCGTGTACCTGCGTAACTTCGAATCATACTGGTAGACCATCTCGGATAGCAATTTTACACAAACTCTGCATGAGTTTAATTATCATAACTTCTTTCCAAGTTCTATGTTGTCGTTTAATACTAAATAAGTGATTTAGAATCAATGCATTTAAATTTAAACACTGTTAAAATCCATTCTCACATTATGCATATAGTGTCATTTAACCCAATTAAATTATCTCATTAATAAAAAAAAATATTGACTATTTCAGGCTTCTAGCCCGTAACAAATCTCTTTATATCTGATTAAGATCTCAAAAGTCAAAAGCATTTATTTGTCCAACGAGGGTATTCTATTTTACTATTACCAATTCACTGATTTCGTATAGATTTAACTAAAACTGCTGCATTGAAGAAAGATATGTTGAGAAGAAAAAAATCATACACCCTTTTCATGTCTTTACAACCGCCCATATTTAGAGTCTTAAATAGACTTAAAATGCATTATATCACAAAATACTCAACAATCTGTTGAGCTGTCTCGACATCGACATACCTAAATCTGTCGCACTCGCGCGACATATATATTTTTTTAAGAAACAAATTAAACCATTTTAAGATGACATGCAATAAACTATAAACATCAGCCAGTCAGACCCTTACGACAAAAGCTTTTTTTTTTTTTTTTACTTTGGGTCAGGCATGGGTATACTGAACTTCAACAACGTACACGCGCGCTATACAAGTATACATGTATGTATGATGTAATACTTTTGCCAAACGTATCTCAACATTCTCAAATTCATCCGACATAGGTCTGTACAAAAGTCAACTTCATTAGCCGCGTGTCCAATATACAACACGAAACTCCAATGACGAATGCTGAAATTAAACATCAATGACGTCCCCACGTCAAAAAAAAATATGTTTCAATGACGTCTCCACGTCATACAAAACGACTTCAATGATGTCTCAACGGCATAAAAACAACTCCGATGACGCCACTACAATATACAAAACAACATCAATGACATCTAAACTTCATACAAATAAGTTCAATGACGCCTCCACGTCATATAAAACAAAATCAATGACGTCAACACGTCATAAAAATCAACATCAATGACATCAACACGTCAAACAAATGACACCTCCGTGTCATATAAAGGACGCCTTCACGCCACAAACAAATGACACCTCCATGTCATACAAATGACGCCTCCACGCCATACACAAATGACACCTCCATGTCATATAAATGACGCCTCCACGTCATACACAAATGACACCTCCATGTCATACAAATGACGCCTCCACGTCATACACAAATGACACCTCCATGTCATATAAATGACGCCTCCACGCCATACACAAATGACGCCTCCACGCCATACATACACTTTAAATAGTTAATCAATCTCCATGAACAGAGCTTATACCGTTTTAATTTAACTCGACCTGCTGGGCATGTCCTATATTTAATGAAAGGAATAAGATTCCGATAATTGGCCATCAACACAAATCCACACATCAAAGAATCTGTAATAGTGAAAACATAATAAGATCAAAATAATAGGCATTTCAAATACTCATAAATGTATAAATTTTCTCACGACGCTGCAATTTGATGACAAAAATTTTGATCATTTATAGATAATAACTGTATATAAAACAATAATCTGTGTTAAATAGCAATTAAATAGGTGGGTACATAACTATCAACTTAATCAACTCATTCCAATATCTAAAATCTGCCGCTTTAATACTACAATAATTACCTATTATTCCATTGTAGGTAAGTGTCGTAATCGTAACCGATCAAAATAATTGTACTAAAACTCAAATACTTATATCGACAATTATTCTTAAATTCCAAATACTTTTGCAACGAACACGTAGTTAGGTCAGATACTCTAATTTTAACACTGTCAAACATTTAACTCCAATTAAATCATACTCCTTACTCACCCATTTATATGACTACTTAACTTTAACTATTTTTCCGTTTGCAAAATGTAGGTACTACCTTCATCAAAATAAACCAAACTGAATTCAATACTTTTACAATTGAATGTTGTAAAGTTTACTTGGTCCTTGATGATAAAATTGAATAACACTATCACTCACGTATTATAAAACTTTGATAGTTTAAAACATCACGACAAAGCAACAATATAATGAAACTCTAAGCTTCTTACGGCTAAACAAACTGCATTCGAAACACATAAATCACTCAAGATTCATATCAAGTAGGTACTTACTAATGAAATAAAGACAACTTACGTTTTTAATCTACCGACCGAATCTAAAAATCCTAATGTGGGTTAGTGGTACGTTAACACTTCTGAAATATTATAAATATATCCCATTGCTCTAATTATAAAATGGAAGTGCCTCTTTACTTTGCTCAACCCGTTACCATCAATATGTCGTCTCTTTGGCTTCCCCAATCCAAGTGAACGAGCCTGTCCAACATTTACCGTGTCCCCACCACTTACTAAAACTACCGTGTTGCCAACAGCATAACGTTATTTTCCCAACCACCCCTGTATCAATCGGGGCAACATAACAATGTTGTCACAGTCCAATTATTATTCAACTGCTATCTTAAATGTGAACATATATAAATCATGACACACCCATGACTCAGGAACAAATATCCATGCTCATCACACGAATAAATGCCCTTACCAGGATTTGAACCCGGGACCATCGGCTTCGTGGGCAGGGTCACTACCCACTAGGCCAAACTGGTCGTCAAAATATATATTATTGGAATTGGTATATTATATTGGAATAATAAGCAATAACATTATACCTTGATCACAAATATGCCTACCTACGTGAAATCTTCACCGATTCAGGTATCTCAAATCAAGAATATAACGTTATCACTTTATCCTTGTTTATCCTTACTCAGCTAACACAATACAGGATGCTCTCAATACGGCACATTTGGTTTTATTGTACCCTCCAATCACTTCTTCAATCTATAGCCTCTGATAACCTGGCGCGCGAGAAAATAGCATAATACATTCCAGTTATCTTACGATTGGTATCGCGGGCTGAATAACGTCTAAAGTGTACATTTATTCCAGTGACGAGGATCGGCCTTATACGATGGTTATCGGACTATTCCGGCAGTCATTCGATATCTAAGTAATAGTTTCTTTTTTATTTAATATCCTGGTTGGTTTTTGATATTTTATATACTATATAATACAAAAGCGTCCAATGATCTGTACCCCTAGTGTACATTTATTCGATAGCGTGACGTGACGTACGCGTTTGCGTTAAGTCTCATTTTGTATGGGATGTTGAGTTTCCAAAACGTCTCGCTTGGCGCGCTGTTTCTAAATCCCATACAAAATGAGACTTAACACAACCGCGTACGTCACGACACGCTATCGAATAAATTTAAACTAGACGTTCTGTACCCCTAGTGTTAATAAATTCGATCTTGAAACGTGACGTACGCGTTTGCGTTTAGTCTCATTTTGTATTGGATTTAGAAAGAGCGCGCCAAGCGGGACGTTTTGGAAACTCAAAATCCTATACAAAATGAGACTTAACGCAAACGCGTTCGTCACGTTATGATGTCGATAAAATTTACACTAGGGGTACTGATCGTTGGAGTTGATGAAGTAATAAACGTCAAAAGCATGAGACTGCTAATATTTTCAATGCAGTTGTTAAATTCCCTTATTGAAAACGAGAAAGAATGTAAAGAAATAAATACCTATTTTTTTCTAACACGATATCATTCAAATAATTAATAAAATCAGGCGTTATTTTACGGATATCCATATTAATTAAAACAAAAATATTTTTTTATTGTTCCACGAAATGACAACGTGCTAGTCATTTTAATAACAAAAGTTCTGTTATTATTAAAATGATGAAATGACGAGACACATTAAATATATTAAAAACGGGTCACTCACGCGTCGGGTTGACTTAAAATAAGTGAGCGACCCGTTTTATAGTATTTTATGCAACAGTCGTATAAGAAGGATCAAAAAAGGCGAGTGGCGTGAGTTACAATGTGAGCCGGAGCCGAAGGCGTAGGCGAACATTGTAAAGGAATACGCCACGAGCATTTTTTGACCTACTTATACAACGTTGCATACAATATTTTTCCTACGAGTCAACAAAAATAAATCTTAATTTAGGTAAACAAAGCAAAAGTATATAGCCAAGACGCGCGAGCATACCTTGTTACGCGCCCAGCCCGCCCCGGGCCGCGGCCGGCCGGTCAGCGACACCTCGTTACTCATGAGGCCCTGGTACTTGCTACTTGCTAAATTAAATTTTTGGACAGTTTTTTCTCAGTTTTGGCCACCGTAGCCTACGGAGACTAACAAGCAACGCTAAGCGGTCTTCGTAGTCTATGGGTGTTGCTATATTACTGATGTGTCACATGCGTGTTTCTGACTTATGAAGTAATTATTTTTACTATGCAACCAAATGAATATTTTGTAAGTTGGCAGCAATGCACTTAGTTTAAAACTGTATTCGTTTTGGTTTTGTTAGGTTGTTAGCCATTAATCGCAGTAACGTTATAGCGATTAAAAGCACAAGAGCTTTTATGAGGAATAGACAATATAGACTTTTCTTGAAACCTTTTATGTATGTTCTTATATTCGCGTTAATGAATGCATTAATGACAGATAACAGTAGAGGAGTAGGAAAATATATTTTTCTCAAACATGCAATGAAAGATTGATGTTATGTTCCTTATAATAGGCTGGGAAGTATGACGTTTCAGGTGCGGCTAGGACAAGAGGTCGTTAATGGAATTTCATACAAATCTTGCAGGCCTAGGCCGGCAAAGTCCTCTTTTTAAATTTCTATTCCACATAATTTTTTGGCACAGGCATCATGACATTCTGCCACTATGCGTATTAAAAAAAACAATAAACGATTTGGTATGTACTTAGTGCAATTTTATTTACTTAATAAATCCACATGAACATAACAAATAACACATTATTATCAATTTTTTTCTTAACTATTCATATACACATTGAAATATTAATATTCCATCTAAATATTAGGTAGCGGCAAAAAAGTCTACTCAAACGTGTCTCTAATCGTATAGGAAAAAAAAGGTTTGGTCTGTATGTCTTCGGCCGGCAACCCCTTTCGTCCCGGCCTCTGTAGTAATGTACTATAATCTAACGTGCTAGCCAGTCAGTGCAAATCCGTACTTACTTGCGTATTACATGCCATGCAGCACAAACCAGCATCGACTCAACATGACATCGACCGAAAGTACGCTGGCGCAGCGTTGGGATTCGCTCCTGGCAATCTGCACCTGCAGCTCTCTCCTGTTGCTGTTCCGCCGCAAAAGTTATAAATATGTTATTTTGTTTGTTTGTTTTGTCTAATTAATTGTAATTCTACCTTTAGATATACATATATATTCCTTAGATTAAGAAACACTTGGCTGATATCCTTTACTACTCCTCTATCACTGAAAAAAATTCACCGTCTTGGGTGAGACTTGAACCCACGACCACCGGATCGCTAGCTCGGTGCTCTTTCATCTGAGCTACCAAGACCTTACCCTATACAGTCCTTACCAATATTCTTACCAACCTTACCAACCGCAACAACTGGTAAAGGATCTCTTGATTGTCCAAAAACTGATGAGAAAGTTGCATTTTAAAATTTTGTCACGCGGGGCAAAGTAAATTGATGCAGATATTGAACTGTTTCCTTATGTTTGCTGGTAGAATTGACATTTAAATAATTATTTTGGATGACAAACATTTAATGACGTTAATTTGGATTTGATTTTGTTTGATATCTAACAGTTAATATTTTCCTCGGGTCGGTGTGGTGAAAATTTTTGTTTAATGCCATGAAAATTAACGCTCATGATTCCACTTTTCGACCACCCGCTACGCTCGTGGTTCAATTTTAGAATCTTTCGCTGGCTCGGGTATCAAGTTTAGCATGAGCGGCTGTACAACAACGTTGCCCCCTTGTGAAACAAATAACTAAATCAACTTTCAATTTGTTTCTAAGCTTGTCCTAACAATGTAACGTTCTATGAAATTCCATTTCGGGAGAAAACTGTTTCGACTAACTAAATCTTAACAAATCACTTTGATTTTGATGTCAAGCGCTTCAGCATAATATATTCTAGGTTTATAGGTTTCGCGTACATGAATTTTTGACGGCAAACTAGGTACCATTTTCATTCGACTGATCGTTTTCAAGAGTGTTCGAAATAATGTCTGCTCAAATGAAACATCATGTTTAATAACGATGTTTTGGCCAACGACGTCCGACGTGCGGTGCAATATGTATATGCCGTACGTATGGGGTGCGTATATGTATATAGCCGTACATACGCATAACAGTCATAACAGCCATAGAAAAACCAGTTTGAATTTGGAATCCGTTGCGCACGGATACGGTAAACAATTGAATGCGTTTCCCATATACCGTTACAGCTCGTATCCGTAATATGCGTGCTAGAATAGTGGAAATGAGCGAATAAGCTGAACCAAATGCAGTTCTAATTTTAAATTCTATTCAACCGAATGAGCTCTGGCAAATTTGAAATTAATCTCATAATTGCGCTGAAGCACTTGAATTACTAATTTTGAGACTAACTTGCTTTTAAACAAAATAAGGATGGGTGAATGATGAAACGGATTTAATTAAATCCAGTGGTTTTTATTAATTTATTATTAATTACTGCACGGGGCACAGACTTAGTCTTTGACTAAAGCTCAGAAGTCCAAACTCGGAGTTTGCCAGCGAGCTATGGAGCGTAGCATATTAGGTGTCAAATTGGTGGATCGAGTCCGGAACACCACGCTGCGCTCCAAGACACAAATCATCGATGTAGCTCGGAAAGCGGCCAAGCTAAAATGGGATTGGGCTGGTCACGTCTACCGAATGCCGAATGAGTTGTGGGGCAAAGTCACTACAGAATGGGAGCCCGAAAACTCGAATCGGGTATCTGGCAGACCTCACCGGCGATGGCGGGATGAACTGGACTCCTTCTTGAAGGAGTGGCCAGACATAGCACTCGACAGAGATCAGTGGAGAGATTGGGGGGAGGCCTTTGCCCAGCAGTGGGACACGACAGGCTCCAAATAATAATAATAATTATTATTAATTACTAGTTTTTGCCCGCGTTTTCGTCTGCGTAGAGTGATAATGATGATGATTAATTATAGCTATTTTAGGTCCTTATCGGGCCTCAAACTATCTCTCTACCAAATTTCATCGAAATCGGTTTAGCGGCCTAAGCGTGAACAGGAACAGAAACAGACAAGAGTTACTTTCGCTACAAAAAGAGGTACCCACAAATCTACAATGTAATGCCATATTGCGAATGCAAATGATTACGTAAATTATTTTCTTTTATAACAGTATATTTAAGATATAATCACCCACCGTATATAAATAAAGTTCTGGTATTTTCCATTCCGCCAACTTTACGTTTTGGTGCTTATAGCGGCCGTTAGCGGTAACGTTTTTTAGGGTTCCGTAGCCAAATGGCATAAAACGGAACCCTTATAGTTTCGCCATGTCCGTCTATCTGTCTGTCTGTCCGTCTGTCTGTCTGTCTGTCTGTCCGAGGCTTTGCTCCGTGGTCGTTAGTGCTAGAAAGCTGAAATTTGGCATGGATATATAAATCAATAAAGCCGACAAAGTCGTACAATAAAATCTAAAAATGTAATTTTTTTTAGGGTACCTCCCCTACACGTAGAGTGGGGGTGTAATTTTTTTTTCGCTTCAACCCTAGAGTGTGGGGTATCGTTGGAAAGGTCTTTCAAAACTAATAGGGGTTTTCAAGAAACATTTTTTGATAAAGTGAATATATTCGGAGATGATCGCTCCGAAAGAAAAAAAAAATGTGTCCCCCCCCCCCTCTAACTTTTGACCCATAGGTCCAAAAAATATGAAAAAAATCGTGGAAGTAGAACTTAAGAAATACATTAAATGAAAACTATAGCAGACATGATCAGTTTAGCTGTTTTTGAGTTATCGCAAAAAGTTTTCCCTTCATAGTAAAAAGACTTATTTTAATTAGGTACTGATTATGCAAATTTGCCTATTTGTTTAACTCAGGTGAAAGGTACCGTTTCATCCCTTGGTTAACAATTTACTATACTTTAAGCTCCAGTTTAGCTTATTGTGACGGAAGAGTAACTACGGAACCCTACACTGAGCGTGGCCCGACATGCTCTTGGCCGGTTATTCATTTGTAGCCTGCGTCTTTTGCATTCATGGAATGTTCATATACGTGTTGGATTCCCCTTGCACACTACAATAATCTATAAAGGGGCCCCCTGATTACCAGTTCACCGGACGATATCGCCCTGTCAGCTATTCGCGATTGTCAGATTCTGTGAATAACTGACAGCTTAAGTGTAAGCGTCATTTGATTGTAGATCTGTGGTTGTACTTAAGACAAACCATTTGTCTGTAAGATAGAAATACCAGATCTTATATTATTAACATAACTTAAAATAATAACGCTTTATTCACAGCTAAATATATACACGGTGGGGCCTGTAACTAAAGCAAAAAATTAAAATGTACATTTTTCTCCTCAAACTACGCAACGTTTGTTTGACGACTTTGAAAAAAAACTTGAGGTTTGAATTTTGTTACATTTTAAAGTTAATTCGAACACGCAATGTACTATGAAATTGATTATGTCTGTAGAGTGACTAGACTGACAGGCGATGTCAATTAGACGGAGTTTTAAGTACATTGAAAATACTATTTACTTTGTTTGAAAAAAGAACAATCTAAAAACTTTATGATTTTAAAAAGTTGCTACACAAAAGTTGTCTAGTTTGAGGACTAGAATCTACGTTTTAATTTTTTGCTTTAGTTACAGGCCCCACCCTGTATAACTCCGTATAAAATATGTCTAAGAAAAAAAAAGTGCGTTGAAAAATCAAGTAAAATGTATGCCCGAATAGATGGCGACACCGTTTGATATTCAACACATATCAGTGAAAGAACATGGGTCAAATAGCCATATGCCATTCTAAGAGTTTTAGTCCTGTGTCGAAAGATGGCAGTATTTTTAGTTGACGACAAAATTTACTCCGACACACCATTGAGTACACCGGTTAAGACATTCTCAGAGCATTCCTTTACATTAAACAAATATTTCACAGTGTATTTATCAAAATGGGGAAAACGGTTCAGTTTCCCGGTGATTCAGTTGACCCCACTTCACCCTATAATCAAAACTGACAGTTGAACAGAGTTTTGGTATTTGTCACGTGAAAATTAATCAAGCTACGCACTCAACGCTTATGTACAATAGTACCTTCTAACTCTCTACAGGATCTAATATTAGAACAGAGGCTGAAATGTGATTCCTGAAGTACAGTCGTACCTACCATTCTGTAATAGATTTACAAAAAAAGCGGCCAAGTGCGAGTCGGACTCGCCCATGAAGGGTTCCGTACCATTTATGACGTATTAAAAAAAAACTACTTACTAGATCTCGTTTAAACCAATTTTCGGTGGAAGTTTGCATGGCAATGTATATCATACATATATTTTTTTTAGATATTTAATTCTGGTAAATTAGAAGTTACGGGGGGGGGGGACACACATTTTACTACTTTGGAAGTGTCTCTCGCGCAAATTGTTCAGCTAAGAAAAAAATTATATTAGAAACCTCAATATCATTTTTAAAGACCTATCCATAGATACCCCACACGTATGGGTTTGATGAAAAAAGATTTTTTGAGTTTCAGTTCTAAGTATGGGGAACCCCCAAAATTTAGTGTTTTTTTTCTATTTTTGTGTAAACATCCTAATGCGGTTCATAGAATACATTGACTTACCAAGTTTGAACAGTATAGCTCTTATAGTTTCGGAAAAAAGTGGCGGTGACATAATCGGACAGACAGACGGACATGACGAATCTATAAGGGTTCCGTTTTTTGCCATTTGGCTACGGAACCCTAAAAAGTATGTCTTTAAAATAAAATAAAAATCATTTATTTCAGGTCTAAATCCCAAATAACATCACACTAAAAAATAAAATGAAAAAATAACATTGATAAAAAATATATAATAATAAAAATTGGCAGAAGGCGGTAATCTTGGACACGGCGCGTATAACGTCGGTTCCTTTCTCTGCGGCCTTGACCACCGGCTTGGGCCCTGCCCCGCTGCTGCCCCTAGGTTAGGTTTTTATAACTTTTTGTTATATTTTACTATAACTTTATGTATTTTACTTTTATATCCATATTATAAAAGAAAACCTAGCCTAAAGTGAAATACAAATAAAGATAAAAAAATAAAAGCAGAATTTTCTTTATATTAGAATAATTTAGATTATGACAGATACTTTTGAACGCGGTTTGTAGAGATACCTATAATAACTGTCGCCTGCTATTTCCGGACAGATACGACCTTCAATCCTTTAAGAAAAGAGCGTACTCCCATCTTAAAGGCCGGCAACGCACATACAACCCCTCTGGTGTTGCAGGTGTCCATGGGTGGCGGTAAACGCTTACCATCAGGTGATCCGTCTGCTCGTTTGCCTCCTCTATCATAAAAATATCTTTTGGCGGGTGGCAGATACTTTTGCGTTGTTTCATCCGTTGTTATTAATGCTGACTGTACCTTTCGCAACACGATACGTCATCTACGAAAATAGGTTTATTTTGAATTGGGTAAAAAAGTGCCCTTTTACGTGTGCGGCCGTGATTCATTATTCACCGGCCGCGACCCGCTCCTTGAATAAATGTTCGCTGCGATATCAGAATAATTTAGAATTACTCTGGACGAATTGGTCCTGTTTTAATGACGCTTCGTGACATGACTGAATGGCCACTTTTGGGAAAATTTGCGACGTATACAAGTTGAAAGCACTTTCATGTTCCACTTGTGCAACACACATGTTTCACACAAATACATAATTATTTATATCATTAAATACTGTATATACTGTATATAAGGTTTTAGGCTTTACAAACAACCACACAATTTTGGGAGCAAATCAAATTATTTTATGAAATACCTATTTTGGTTTGTGTTTTTTTTTGAGTAATCACTACTATACTAGGACGACCGATTTGGCCTAGTGGGTCCCTGCCTACGAAGCTGATGGTCCCGGGTTCAAATCCTGGTAAGGGCATTTATTCGTGTGATGAGCATGGATATTTGTTCCTGAGTCATGGGTGTTTTCTATGTGTTTAAAAGTATTTATAAATATTTATATATTATATATATCATTGTCTAAGTACCCTCAACACAAGCCTTATTGAGCTTACTGTGGGACTTAGTCAATTTGTGTAATAATGTCCTATAATATTTATTTATTTATTTATACATGAATCATAAACTGAAATAGATAGCATATATTAAACAGACCAATGAGGAAGACCGATGGCACCTACCGCTAATGGATGAAACACGTACTGGATGCAGTAATACGACGGGAGACCATAGATTGGGCGGACCACCTAGAAAGAATGCCGGATTTAAGGGCAACTAAAATAATAACTAATTGGAAACCCCAACAAAAGAGACACAAATCAACCCAAAAAAAACTGTGGATAGACGGAGTGGAAAAGGATCCTCAAAAAATGGGAAAGTACACAAATTGGAGGAGGGAGGCAAAGGAGCGGAGCAAACGGAAAAGCACTGTAGAGGAGGCCAAGACCCACAAAGGGTTGTAGCGCCACCACCGGAATTAAGAAGTAGATATTTTAAAAAAAGTAACGGAACCCTCCAGTGGTGAAGGCCTGATTCGACCCGGCGTCTTTAGCTATCGCGGTTAACGCCTTGAACCCCTAGGCCACCAGATAGAGCTAACTGCTGCACAGCTGTCGTGTCTGTAACTTTTAACTCCTAGAGGTCTATTTAGTAATTTCTTGCTTTGTTCGAGGAAAACCGCCTCAATTATTAGTAGTATCTAAGGCATACTAAACGGCAACAACGTAAAGAGAGACCGAAGACCTCTTATACTTATTCATACAACGCGTCTGGCCAACTCTATTCTAACACCTGCAAACGAGTCTTTAAGACCAAGTTCGGCCTGGTCAGCCACATTAGGGCCCATAATCGGCGTAATCCGTAACTGCTGAGGTCGCCGTCATCGAAATCAATGATGAGGACTACATATATAGGGTAACATTAGAATAATATTAATGTAACATGTGTACAATATTATAACAGAACTAAATAGTGCATTAGTCCGAACTCTGGCTGTAAACAAGCCATCTTTGGCTTAGCAGATAGGAAATATGAAACTCTGCGATTAATTTAATGTTTAGAACTTTAATAAATAAATAAAAAATATATATATAATTTATTGTTTTCAAACGGTTCTTCAACCAGAAATGTCACTGTTAACAGATGATATAAATAATAAAACCACAATAATCAATTATTCTGAAACACATACATGAAAATGATATAACATTTTTAACGGCTCGACATTTTCTAGTACTTGACATCTTATATCTATTGTTCACTTCTTATTTTTCTCCTTATATTGGCATGCTTTCTAACTGCCAAAACTGTCGCCTTTTCCCCTCTTTATGTAATAAACTGTACATACTGATGTCCGTAACAATAAATATTTTTTATAAGGCACTCAGCATAATTATATTTATCAAATCATAATTAATTATTTCTTCCTATTACTTCTTCAAGGCGCTTTACATTTTTTTTAAAACTTTATTGCACCCTTATTGACTTCTCCTATCTATCATTTGGAACTTAAATGACGGTAACAGCCAAACACTCATACAGACAGACATGACGGTTACGAAACCCTAAAAATAATGCGTATATTGCGAGAGCCGTAAACCGTAAATCATACATCAGTGACAATACGCACGGAATCTTGATCGGGACACGTCACGTGTTCCGTATGGAATATTTTATTCATGGCACCTCATCGTTCATACGTGCAATAACAGTGCTGTTGTACCGATTGAGATCACGCACGCTAGAGGGAGCATAGAAGACAAGTCGCTGTAACAACACATGCGTTCCTATTACGCATTTAATTACGATTATATTATGACTACGCGCCTGTTAAAGTAGATATTTTTTTCTATACTATAATATACATATACATATAATCACGCCTATTTCCCGAAGGGGTAGGCAGAGACCACGGATTTCCACTTGCTACGATCCTGACAAACCTCTTTCGCTTCCTTCACTTTCATGACATTCCTCATACAAGCTCGTCGGTTTAGGGTACCCTTGACCTGGCCTTTCTTCAGGATTTCCCCGATTTGACGAGAGAAAGTCCGCCGAGGTCTACCCCTTCCAGCTCCCTCTTCTACTTCTCCCTTATACACTATAATATATAGTCCTCCAACGGCGACCTTTCCTCTGATGAGCATGATTATGGTTTGCAAAACCGAACTGTGCACAATAAATCTGCCCTTGGTCTTTATATGTGTATGCGTAGGACGGCTTAGGTCGAGAATTCCGTTGAAGGCGCTTTTGGTGCAGGTGTTCAAGTTGTTTGAAAGTAGCTACTCGTACACTTTCTTTTACCTTATTGCGCCATTATGATTTCTTTATCATAAGCTCTCCCCAACGCTCTGAAGGGATATCGCAAGCTGTGAGATGGTTGGAGATGAGATGGCGTTATTCATAAACGTTTATTAAATCTAACAAACCGTTGATAATCGTTTGTCCATATCCGTCATTTTGACATTTCTGTTTGCTAGATAAAAAAACCGAGGTTTGCAAGAGGTTACTTAGTTTGAAATGAATAAGAGGCAAAGTTTGTATAGGTACATTATGTTATTTACCTCATGTTACTCGCGAGAAACTGCCACAGTACCTATACAATAGTGTCAAATATCAAATGCAACTTAGTGACGGAGCTAGTACTTTCTAAGTATAAAAATAGAGCATAAGTCTGGTCGGTGATCTCCATTTCACGTCTATGCTTCTTAATGCGAAGTCTATGGGGGATAAATCTACGACCGATGGAAAGGGCTGAAATCCAATTTGTTCCGGCATATATCTTGGTCAGAGCGCTGGGATTTATTTACAATATCTCAGTTTTTGTTTTAGACTAATAGGAGTAGTGTGAAACCTAGGCAAATGATACGGCATCACCAACTTTCTCATCTCTATCATATATTATCATTAAATTCAAAATTCAAATTCAAAATTCAAAAAATTTATTCTGCAAGTAGGCCTCAAGGGCTCTTTTACAAGTCAATACAACATTTATAGTAACATCATATAGTGACATGAAAAATACATAACAACATTTATAAATACAACAGCCAATACCTGGGTAAACATTACATTATAATTAATACATACATACATATAATCACGCCTATTTCCCGAAGGGGTAGGCAGAGACCACGGATTTCCACTTGCTACGATCCTGACATACCTCTTTCGCTTCCTTCACTTTCATGACATTCCTCATACACGCTCGTCGGTTTAGGGTGCTCTTGACCTGGCCTTTCTTCAGGATTTCCCCGATTTGACGAGAGAAAGTCCGCCGAGGTCTACCCCTTCCAGCTCCCTCTTCTACTTCTCCCTTATACACTATAATATATAGTCCTCCAACGGCGACCTTTCCTCTGATGAGCATGATTATGGTTTGCAAAACCGAACTGTGCACAATAAATCTGCCCTTGGTCTTTATATGTGTATGCGTAGGACGGCTTAGGTCGAGAATTCCGTTGAAGGCGCTTTTGGTGCAGGTGTTCAAGTTGTTTGAAAGTAGCTACTCGTACACTTTCTTTTACCTTATTGCGCCATTATGATTTCTTTATCATAAGCTCTCCCCAACGCTCTGAAGGGATATCGCAAGCTGTGAGATGGTTGGAGATGAGATGGCGTTATTCATAAACGTTTATTAAATCTAACAAACCGTTGATAATCGTTTGTCCATATCCGTCATTTTGACATTTCTGTTTGCTAGATAAAAAAACCGAGGTTTGCAAGAGGTTACTTAGTTTGAAATGAATAAGAGGCAAAGTTTGTATAGGTACATTATGTTATTTACCTCATGTTACTCGCGAGAAACTGCCACAGTACCTATACAATAGTGTCAAATATCAAATGCAACTTAGTGACGGAGCTAGTACTTTCTAAGTATAAAAATAGAGCATAAGTCTGGTCGGTGATCTCCATTTCACGTCTATGCTTCTTAATGCGAAGTCTATGGGGGATAAATCTACGACCGATGGAAAGGGCTGAAATCCAATTTGTTCCGGCATATATCTTGGTCAGAGCGCTGGGATTTATTTACAATATCTCAGTTTTTGTTTTAGACTAATAGGAGTAGTGTGAAACCTAGGCAAATGATACGGCATCACCAACTTTCTCATCTCTATCATATATTATCATTAAATTCAAAATTCAAATTCAAAATTCAAAAAATTTATTCTGCAAGTAGGCCTCAAGGGCTCTTTTACAAGTCAATACAACATTTATAGTAACATCATATAGTGACATGAAAAATACATAACAACATTTATAAATACAACAGCCAATACCTGGGTAAACATTACATTATAATTAATACATACATACATATAATCACGCCTATTTCCCGAAGGGGTAGGCAGAGACCACGGATTTCCACTTGCTACGATCCTGACATACCTCTTTCGCTTCCTTCACTTTCATGACATTCCTCATACACGCTCGTCGGTTTAGGGTGCTCTTGACCTGGCCTTTCTTCAGGATTTCCCCGATTTGATCAGAGAAAGTTCGCCGAGGTCTACCCCTTCCAACTCCCTCTTCTACTTCTCCCTTATTCACTCTCTTTGTTAACCTTCTTTCACTCATTCTTTCCACGTGTCCAAACCATCTCAACATACCTTTCTCAATTTTTGTCACTACATCTTCGTTCAGTCCACACTTTTCCCTTATCACACTGTTCCTAATTCTATCTTGTAATTTTACACCACACACACTTCTCAACGCTCTCATTTCCACTGCATTCACTTGACTCTGATGTTTCTTCTGCCATACCCAACTTTCGCTACCATACATAAGTGTAGGCACTAACACCCCTCTATGCACAGCCAACCGTGCTTTTTGCGACACCTTCTGGCTGCTCATAAAAGCGTTGAGTGCCCCATTCACACGATTTCCAGCATTCACTCTCCTTTCAATGTCTTCATCATGTTTACCGTCCCTAGTGAACAAGGTTCCCAGATACACAAACTCTTTCACTTGTTCAACTCTTTCTTGACCAATCAAAACTTCACAGTTTGTCATACTTTCTCCCTTTTCAAATACCATTACTTTCGTCTTGCTCACATTTATTTTCATTCCTTTCCTTTCAAAAGATCTATGCATTCTAGTTACCATCTTCTGCAATTCTTCACCCGATGACGCCAGCAATACCAGGTCATCAGCGTAAAGAAGACATTTGACGAGTAAACCTTTCATTCTCAGCCCACATTCATCATTTCTCAAATCATGCATACTACTGTCCATGAATAGATTAAACAGCCACGGTGACGCTACACATCCTTGCCTAACACCCTTTTCGATGCTAAACCACTTAGTGTACGATCCGTTTACTCTCACACAAGCACACCTAGATAAATACGTTAAAATTGTAAAGGTTGCCAGATCACGTTCAAAATATGTCGACAGCAAACTTGAATATAAAGTAAAGTAAATATTCTTTTTTGAACCACAAAGAAAACAAATCCAAAAATAGATTTACACCGACCATGCCAGAAGGGGGTGATTTGGGGGAAATCTTTTATAATTCGTTTTTAGTTTTAATTTGTTTTGTGTTAGTATAAGTTTCATTTACTTGATTTTTATTGTTTTGTTTCCTCTATATGATTACTTAAATAAAGTATACTTTACAATACAAATAAACGTAGCAACAGGTGGTATGTCTTGTTGTTAGAGTATGTGCGGAATGAAAAGAGTTCTGAAATGTTTATCGCTTACCATCAGGTGATCCGTCTTCTCATTTGCCTCCTCTATCTTAAAAAAATGTATGGGATCCAATATATTCTACGACTTCTCTTTCCGCACAGACTCCACTTATTATTGCTACCTGGTGTTGGTGGTTGACTGTAGTTGTCTGTAACGCTTAGTTTTCTCAGGAAATTCTCGTAGTTGTATAGTATACAAATATCAGCATAATCAACCGGTAATGTGAAACTCTCAGAGTTGTAAGCAGCATTCATTGAATTTAGTTTAAAATTTCTTTTGGTGAATTCAAAAGCAAGACAACTGATTAATAGTGTTCCTTTTGATTTAGCCACCCTCCATTTAGTCAGCATGAGTTTTCTATTTTTCTGAGTTCCTTTTAACTAGGTTTTACTGCACATGAACTGGCATGTAACGTACTTCAGTCCAATTTCGATATTCGTTCTGAAAAACTCTTAGCGATGGTAGGAACGTCGTAATTACTACTGTATGTACATGTACTGTCAGCATATTACGTCGGTGGCAAACAATCATATGGCTCGCCTGATGGTAAGCAGTCTCCGTACGCCTGCAACTCCAGAGGAGTTACATGCACGTTGCCGACCCTAACACTCCGTACCCTCGTTAAGCTCTGGCAATATTACTCATCGGCAGGAACACAACACTAAGAGTAGGGTCTAGTGTTATTTGGCTACGGTTTTCTTTAAGATGGAGGTACTTCCCCAGTTGGGCTCTGCTCTAGATCTGTAATTACATCCGCTGTGCTGTGCCCTACCGCACAGATAAATCTGTACAGGCCGAGTTCAAAAGGTTATTACGGTCTAATTTTTCTTCATATAGATTTTTTTTTGTTAAGCTGTTAGAGAATAGTAGATACTTTTAACGCGTAGCCTGATCCGCTCCTTTGGATCTGACTGTACGAGGAGTGCCCTCAGCTATAACCGCAAAAATCGAAGTTCGCAAATTACGAGCATCATTCTCTGTCACTCTAATTACGCCTTCATTGGAGTAAAGAGAAGGATCCCCGCAATTTGCGGATTTTGATTTTCGCGGTAGGCCCCCTGTGAGACGGGCAATGAATAAAAAAACATGACAATAAATAATAGAATAAAAATATGTAGTAATAGTAATATCAATATACTCGTAAGAAACAGTGGATTGATATTAAACATTGCTGATTACTGAGGCACACGGGTCTCATTCGACTCTGTACATCTTTAGTTCTTCACACACACCTTTGAATTTTCAGCACGTACCGCGGCCCAGGAGCATATTTCGTCAGTCATCGCCTCCCGACTGAAACTTTGTCAGATGATGGTTTAGATGCTATAATTAATTAAAAAATAGTCAGCCGGTTGTATCGCGGTTGAAAGACCGACAGTTGATGACGTGAACATGTAAAAAATACGCGCCTCACCAGCTTATGTCCGCAAAGTATACGTAATGTGTAAATTGGCGTTTCAGGCGTTTCACCTGATGAAATGCTACATGCAAAGTTTCACGATTTTTTATTGCTATCATGAAAAGGTTCGCTTATTTTTTACATGTTCATGCAACCAGCTGACGTTCTTACCGCCGCGAAATAACCGGCTGACGATTTTGTAAGTAACAATAGCATCTGAACTATCATCTGACAAAGTATCGAACGGGAGGCGATGACAATTTTTTTTTTAACGTATTTCCTAGGCTGCCATTGCTCAACCCACCAACGGAGCGGCAGCTGACGTCCACGAGGGTTCATCATACATAGCCGTTAACCACTATACGAGTTTTCGCCCGGGAGGCGATTGGTCATGGAAATATGTTCCTGGCTCGCGGTCTATATATGACGATGCTTGATAGCATGGAGTACTTATATATAATGAGTACTAATTATATATTGGAGTAGCCAATCGTCGAAACATGTCATAGTCATAATATTAAATCTCGACAGTCTCAAGATGGAGTCAGTGTTTAAGTATTACCATGGTCACGCACTGTGCGGTTTAAGAGGAACTTCCTCCCGCGCACGCTCCGGTTGTGGAATGAGCTACCTGCCGAGGTTTTCCTGAGGGTCTACAGTATGAGGTTCTTCAAAAAAGGAGTGTACAGATTTTTAAAGGGTCGGCAACGCGCATGTAACACCTCTGGAGTTGCAGGCGTCCATAGGCTACGGTGACTGCTTACCAACAGGCGGGCCGTATGCTTGCTTGCCACCGTCGTGGTATAAAAAAAAAAAAAACCATGAACATAACTGAACTCCAAATTTTAACTAAATTAAAGGTAAGGTTTTATGGACACATACCTATGTGTGTACCTACACATATACATAATTTTGTAGGTACAAATAAACGCAGTAAAACCTAATAAAAGTGTGTGAAAAACTTTCCAAAACAAAGTTCCCTCTTTCTTCGAAATTTTGAGGTCGGCTAAAAAGATTCGCGATCCGATGGAGTTGTATCCAATATTAAAACAATAATTGTTTAGCTTCATAACTAATGTAACTAAATTCCCTAATGCTTTTAAGTGTCATGTTTGTGGAGAACGCGGGATGACAAGGGTCTGTGTCATGACTGAGTTTAACAAGGCCGACTTTTTAGGGTTCCGTAGCCAAATGGCAAAAAACGGAACCCTTATAGATTCGTCATGTCCGTCTGTCTGTCCGATTATGTCACCGCCACTTTTTTCCGAAACTATAAGAGCTATACTGTTCAAACTTGGTAAGTAGATTTATTCTATGAACCGCGTTAAGATTTTTACACAAAAATAGAAAAAAAAACAATAAATTTGGTGGTTCCCCATACTTAGAACTGACACTCAAAAAATATTTTTTCATCGAACCCATACGTGTTGGGTATCTATGGATAGGTCTTCAAAAATGATATTGAGGTTACTAATATAATTTTTTTCTAAACTGAATAGTTTGCGCGAGAGACACTTCCAAAGTGATAAAATGTGTGCCCCCCCCCCCCCTGTAACTTCTAAAATAACAGAATGAAAAATCTAAAAAAAATATATGATATACATTACCATGTAAACTTCCACCGAAAATTGGTTTGAACGCGATCTAGTAAGTAGTTTTTTTTTAATACGTCATAAATGGTACGGAACCCTTCATGGGCGAGTCCGACTCGCACTTGGCCGCTTTTTTATCGTAAGCGATTATAATATTAATTTCTTGGAACTTATATCCTTAAATAGTGACATATCAGCATATATTCAGATTGTTTAAACTATAAAATGCAAATTTCTTTTAATGTAAGTATAATCGCTGGTGGCCTAGCGGTAAGAGCGTGCGACTCGCAATCCGGAGGTCGCGGGTTCCAACGCCGTCTTGTACCAATGAGTTTTCTAAACTTATGTACGAAATATCATTTGATATTTATATGGCATGGTGTGGCCGGTAGTGACAAACCACCGAAAAGGTGAAGGAAAACAACCGGACTAATCCCAAAAAGGTCTAGTTTACCCTCTGGGTTGGAAGGTCAGATGGCAGTTGCTTTCGTAAAAACTAGTGCCTACGCCAAATCTTGGGATTAATTGTCAAGAGGACCCCAGGCTCCCATGAGCCGTGGCAAAATGCCGGAACAACGCAAGGAAGAAGAAGATAAGATGTAAATTTCTGAATATGTTTTTAAATCATAAATAATAAATATTATAACCATAAATTAGGAACAATATTGTGATAAACTCGCAAATTAATGCCTTTACGAGGATTCGGAACCACCTGCTTCATATGAGGCAGGGTCGCTACCAAGTAAGTGCCTTCACAATGTCCAAGTAAAGTATCCCCCCTACCTATTTGCACCTATTTGTCCCTCTTGCCGTGGAAACCGCTGGCTGCTGGTGTTCTGAGGCCAAAACGTTTATTGGGGAAGTGGGCAGACGTTTGAGAGAGAGTGGTCAGGACCCTCGCTCCGGGTGTTTCTTTATGCAAAGGTTGTCCATCGCGGTTCAACGTGGCAACGCGGCGAGCGTGTTGGGCTCCTTTGCATCTGGAGGGACGCGGGGCGAATTTCGGTAATAGTTTTTGTGTTTGTTAGTTTTAAATTTAGGTTAAGGTTTTTGTAAGTAGATTTTAAGATTTTAATTTTTTATCTTTGTATATAAATAAATAATGTAGTAAAGTATTGGATAGCTAATCAACAAATAAATTAACTGCCAGATAAAATTTCCTGCAAAACTAGCACTTTATCTAACAGTTAAGGTTATTCGAAGATTGTGAGACGCCAACGATGACTTCATTCGTCAGATAAGTGGCAAGTAGCTTACGGCCCGATTCGACGAATGAGATAAGATAATGATAAGTTCTGGTTTAGATAAGTTCTCATTTAGATATCGTTTGTTTGTCGTATAATTGACAGAAGCAGCTTTCTTCGAATCGGGCCGTCATTTAGGACTTAACTTGCACATTGAGAAACAGGACCTCAGGCTAGGAGGCCCTGTATTATAGTACCCATAGTTATTTTATTCATATTTAGTATAGATTTATATTTAAGTTCAGATACATTTAGGTTTAGTGATAAAGTTTAGTTTTTTTACTAAACACATGAAATATATTATTTATTAAAATGTTATTCTAAGGGTTTATTCTACCCATAGCAGTTAGAACTTTTATTTAGTTACGCTATTATATATAAAATCAGTAGTTTTGGAATGCAAGAATCTAACAAAAAAAATCAGCCTTGGTTTTTTGAGAAAAATATAAAATAATTCTACTTACACGAATTTAGACCTACCTACTGAATTAAGTATAAAAGTAGGCTGAAACATTTGCCTTCCGGCCACTTAGTCTGACAGTTTTTTCCAACATGTCGGACGACAAGAAATTTTAATACCTGATCGTCCGACCCCTTGGACTATAAGAAACTTTATATTCTACTTAGTTCGACCATCGAACCACGAGGAATTCAAAAACCCCACTTAGTTTGATCATCAAACCACGAGCAATTCCAAAATTCCAATTAATTATTTCACAAACTATGAGGTATCCTTATGTTCCTTTACAACATTATGTTAGTAACAATAACATATAAATATATACCTATGTTAGTAAAAAGTATTGTGCTCATGGGATCGTACATGCACAGACAACCATTGAGTGAAATTGAGACGGTCGAACCACAAGGAATTTTAAATTTCATTTAAAATTGGAATAATCAGAACACTTATTATTCTGGCCTCTACTTAAGCTTAAAGTTCAGTCCCAAGATTGAAACCATAAAATCATGTTCATGGAGTCCCCCCCCACCTTTTTTGAGACGGTCGAACCACAAGGAATTTTGAATTTCATTATAATTTGAATAATCAGAACACACATTCTGGCCTCTACTTAAGCTTAAAGTTCAGTCCCAAGTTTTAAACCATAAAATCATGTTCATCGAGCCCCCCCCCCCTTTTTCCACGTTTGTGTCCCAATTTTCAGTGCTTCATTGTAATTAGAAAAACGGTTGCAGTTACAACAAAACTGAAAATAAACAATATATTGATTAAATTCCCTACAATAGTTGCTTGTGAAATATGTTGCTATGAAAGTGTTAGTTTTCAAATCAGGCGAGGAAATTTGCGTGGTGCAAATTTTGACGAGTGATTTTATTCTGCCATACAAAACAGTACGGCGGCTTTAATCAACCAACCAATATTTTTATTTATATGTCAAAAAACAGTCTATGGACTATCATGGATAAAAATTTAAAAAAAATTGCTACGTGAAAGTAAAATCCAAAAACATTTCCATGTAAAATGTTGCCAAGACGAGACCATATGGCTCGCACTATCAAAAAAGTTATCAGATCTCATGTAGAGCCAAGATTCTCACTCTTCACGCCCTAACTCTACAAGCTCTCACTTCGCACACTCTACATCTAAGACAAAATATACATATGTGGTCGTATTTTGAGGCATAGTGAAAAAATATTTTTATTAAAAAAATAATATATTATTTTATTTTTTTCAAGCCGATGGTCCCGGGTTCAAATCCTGCTAAGGGCATTTATTAGTGTGATGAGCACGGATATTTGTTCCGAGTCATGGGTGTTTTCTATGTATTTAAGTATTTATGAATATTTATATATTATATATATCGTTGTCTAAGTACCCTCAACACAAACCTTATTGAGCTTACTGTGGGGCTTAGTCAATTTGTGTAATGATGCCCTGTAATATTTTAATATATATTTATATTAAAACTCATGGGTGTTCAGATTAATCAAAATAGATGATAATCCACATACAATATGCATTGCCTTAAGGTTAACTGGTAGAGAATGCCTTTTGGCATTAAGTCCGCCTTTTGTACGATAAGTTTTCCTTCGTGCAATAAAGTTTAAATAAGTAAATATATATTGAAAATTGACCATGGTTCGACCTAAGTCAAACTAGGTGGAATTTTAGAATTCCTGATTCCACAGTCGAACTAAGTCTAATTTTACATTTCCTTGCAGTTCGATGGTTCGATAAACGAACTAAGTAAAATTTTTAAATTATTCGTGGGTTGACAATCGCTCGTTCAAAATTCGGCACGGACACAGTGTATATTATTTCTTAAGATTTTATATGCGTTCTTGGCCACGATACTTTCTAAAAGTTTTTTAATTGTCATAAAGGTTACTTTTTGAATACACAAGGTGTTGTTTAAAAGTATGGTTTCCAGCAAATTTGAATTCACAATATGTTATATAAAAGTATGGCTTCCAGCGCACGGACTAAGTTTTCGAAACACCTTTTATCGCGAGTTCAAAAGTCCAAACCTACGACTCTTGAAGCGTAACAGCGTTTTCGGGCACGAATTATATAACCGTATTCAAATTGATATTGAGGGACTTTTCTCAGTAAACTAGACCAGTTCAGTTGTTATGACAATGAATTTATACTACGAGAATAGGGTGTATTACTGAAATGTTCTACCGCCAGATTGCAGCACTAGCACCTTTCGTAAACCATATTAGAGTACCGTAAAACTACACAACTATAGTCCAATACTGCAACTATGGTCCACAAGTTCGAAAGGAAATTAAGTATCTATACCAATGTTTCTTTTGGTTTACTCCTAGTTTTACCTTCCATTTATAAACATACTTTGCCTTAGAACTACAAAAATATAGTAAAATACACACCTGAACGAGAAAAAACGAGTTTATTTGTGGACCATAGTTGGGAGCTTTGGACTATAGTTGGGTGGTTTTACGGTAACTTCTTCTTCTTTTAAAATATGGCTTCCATCAAATCTATGATGATTTTGCCAATGTCAAGTTTCGTTGTAAGTTTTAAGTGTGCTCGTAGAGCATGACGTTGTTCGGTAGTTGCTTTTAGTAAAGAGATAGCTGGACTTTACTAAAAGCCACGATGGATTGCCGGATGTTGATTAAAACATGGTTAAACGCGTTTCAAGATTAGTTTTTCATTAACTGCACACTTCCACGATAGTTCACTGCATAATAAGCTATCAATACCACACTTTGAACAACATAAATGAGCAAAACACAAAAAAATATTGTCGAGACGTCTTCGCCATCTTGAATCTCAACGACAACCCCTTAGAGTAACTTATACACACTTTCCTTTAGACTGTTTTTTGAAGTTTTCACAGATAATAAAGTATGACATTGATACATCAAGGCGGTTTATTTACAAAGGGTCTATAGGGAAACGCGAAAATCGAAATCTAGTTATCTGCCTCTTTATCGCTCGAATGTGCAAGAGTGATAGGGAGGTTAGATAACTAAATTTCGATTTTCTTGTTTCGCCGTAGACCCTCAGATTGTGATGGATTGTGGTAGTGACGCAGTATTCCCTGATAGTTCATATTAATCGTACACACGACGTAGAAACCGTAAAACGAAATTATATGGATTTTGAATAATCATGATGACATTACAATCTCTGCAGAAATACTAGTGATTATATGAAAATTATTTAAAAATAGTGTTTATTAAATTAAAATATAGCATCAAATATATGACAAGAATTATTTATATTATGCAATAAACGTTATCATCAATACTTATACTGTATAATATTATGACGTGTAAAAATTTCGTATTTTTTACCAATAAATAACCTGAATCTGAACCATTCAAAGATTCCAGAACCCCTAGTGTAAATTTATTCTACAGCATGACGTGACGTACCTACGAGTTTGCGTTAAGTCACATTTTGTATGGGATTTCAAAACAGCGCGCCAAGCGGGACGTTTTGGAAACTCCAAATCCCATACTAAATGAGACTTAACGCAAACGCGTACGTCACGTTTCGCTATCGAATAAATTTACACTAGGGGTTCTGGAATCTTTGAATGGTTCAGATTCAGGTTATTTATTGGTAAAAAATACAAAAATTTTACACGTCATAATATTTAAACGCAAACGCTTACGTCTCGTTTCGCTATCGAAAAAATGTACACTAGGGGTGCAGCTTAGCCTAGGAATCTATTAGTTTCTGCAGGCCAAAGTAAAACATAAAGCAAACGCATGTTGCCCTATCAAACTCGAAGAACAAAGCCGACTAAGTCTTGTATTATGCAAACGAGCATGATGTAAGGCGTGGATTTATGGGGCAAGTTCTGCGAGATCGCGGCGCCCCTGGGAAGACCCGCCTCACTATTGCTGCATATATTCAAATTTGGGGTTAGACGAAGCACTTACGCGACTGGCCTGAGGCTGCCTTGACTGACAATAATTTATGATTTGAAGCGTGACTCGCAGTATTGGCGACAAATATACAAAGGGGTGAGTGTAACTTTATTTAACGATGTGCTAAAACTAAATCAAGCTATTGATAAAACAAAATATGATAGTTACCTACGTCTTTTTTCTACTTTCCTCCCAGTTTTGCCCCTTGTATTTAAATTTACAGTTTATATCCCCATAACAATTAGGTATCGACATGTGCGCGCATGACAAATAATATACCTACTTAGAAGTTTTATTTAATAAGCAACATACTTTTTTCATAGCAGTTTTATTGCAAATTCTGATCAGTAGAAGCGCTGGTGGCCTAGCGGCTAGAGCGTGCGACTTGCAATCCGGAGGTCGCGGGTTCAAACCCCGGCTCGTACCAATGAGTTTTTCGGAACTTATGTATGAAATATCATTTGATATTTACCAGTCACTTTTCGGTGAAGGAAAACATCGTGAGGAAACCGGACTAATCCTTACAAGGCCTAGTTTACCCTCTGGATTGGAAGGTCAGATGGCAGTCGCTTTCGTAAAAACGTCAATGTCAAGCGGACCCCAGGCTCCCATGAGCCGTGGCAAAATGCCGAGACAACGCGAGGAAAAAGGAGATTGCAAATTCTGATCAGATTCTTTAATCTTAAAACAATAAAAAGCTACAGGTCGTTTTAGAATGGAAGAAAAAAATGAGTCTTCGCTTAAGCTGGCCCTACACACTAGAGTACGAGTATGCCTGCGCAGTTTTCTAACCACTTTTACCTGTGCAGTTGTACTGTACTCTTATACAGGTAATCAACTGCGCAGGCGTATCCTAGTGTGTATCGCCAGCTTAACTTTTTTGTAGTTAGCATTTAGGTGGGTACATAATATTATATATTCTTTTATAGCTTCAGAGGTAAAATATTTACTCTTCACTTTATTTGATTAAAATAATAATGCCCTATCCCGTTATTTAGGCGTGAGGTTGAAAATGTCCATCGCCATTCAGAAATGCGTTTGTGGTTCCACCAAACCAAAGAGAATTTGAAATAGAGGTACATTGTCAAAGAAAACTTTGTAGCCACAGTAAATTTACTGCCATCTTTCGACAAGCAATTAAAACTTTTAGAACGCCATTTGTCTTTGATCCTTATTCTTTCACTGATGGGTGTTAAATTTATTAAATATCAAAAAGTGGCGTCTCTTTGACCAAACGAAAATAACTTTAACTAGAAGAGATCGCTGAAAGGTATAAGTTCGCCTTTGTACAAATGATGTATGTTCTTTGCTGTTTTATGTACTACTACTACTACTACTACGTAATTACTAAAAATCTTTATTATAATAAATAATAATATATAATAAATATTATAGGACATTATTACACAAATTGACTAAGTCCCACAGTAAGCTCAATAAGCCTTGTGTTGAGGGTACTTAGACAACGATATATATAATATATAAATATTTATAAATACTTAAATACATAGAAAACACCCATGACTCAGGAACAAATATCCATGCTCATCACACGAATAAATGCCCTTACCAGGATTTGAACCCGGGACCATCGGCTTCATAGGCAGGGTCACCCACTAGGCCAGACCGGTCGTCAATTATGCTTCTTCTAAACTAAATCCTCTTCAAACATCCGTGTCATTCCAGAGATCACGCAACGCCACAGTAATTCATACTTAAGCTAATTTATATAATTATACTTGGCAAACAGACGTGAGCGTGCGTCTTGAAAGGCTAATGTTTCAAGTTTCGCATTTTAAGTAAGTGAGAACTCGTTTGGAGTCCGCGTTGAGATTATTTCGGTGGGAATATAATTTTATTGTTAATTATTGTACAATGAGCTCATTTTAGTAACTGAAATGTAGTCGCGTCTTATTTTTTTTTTATTTTTTTTTATTAGGTATTATTTTTATTTTTTTTATACTACGTCGGTGGCAAACAAGCATACGGCCTGCCTGATGGTAAGCAGTCTCCGTAGCCTATGTACGCCTGCAACTCCAGAGGAGTTACATGCGCGTTGTCGACCCTAACCCCACCCCCCTCGTTGAGCTCTGGCAACCTTACTCACCGGCAGGAACACAACACTATGAGTAGGGTCAAGTGTTATTTGGCTGCGGTTTTCTGTAAGGTGGAGGTACTTCCCCAGTTGGGCTCTGCTCTAGATCTGGAATGACATCCGCTGTGCTGTGCCCTACCACACAAGGCGAGATGACATTCACATTGCCCATACCTCTCTTTTGGACGTAGTTTACGGACATACCCGGGTCCCAAAATTTTTCTTCATACCTTTAATCTTATTTCATACCTTTGAGATTAAGACGAAAGTAACGTAGTCCTCATTTTCCTCTCTGGATATTAACATTATTGAAAATATTTTAACATTTTCGAATTTTAATTATTATAGGAGTTAGAAAAATTTAAAATTTTTTATAAAATCTGTTTTTCGCTCCTAACTTTTATAATAATACAAAAATCTAAAAAAGTCAAACGTAGGAGCATAGCTATAGTTAATATAGGTACATCAAATAATATAAAAATATTTTCCAAAATGTCGATACCTATACAGAGAGAAAAATGGGGAATACGTTTATATGGATAATCGGACGATGGAAGTTGACAGACGAAAGTTGATAGTGGACAAAATACTTACAAAATCCCTCTTGGTGCGGGTCAAAGATCGCTAAGTCGTTAAATTTACCAAGAACCACGGTGTGTCGGGTTTAAAAAAATACAAGGGTTCCTTGTCTTTCGATAGAAAGCCCTAACTCAACCGGAGATCTGGCACGAAGGACAAGAACTTGGATAAAAAAGTGCATTAAGAGTGATTGTCTACGCACCACGAGTGATTGTCTACACGGTCTCTAACTACGAATGACAGGCTCAAACCAAGCTCTCGTTTAAGCGTATGTTGCGCAAGCACTTTTTCGACAAGCTCTCTGGTTAATTGTCCTTTGTAGTCATAGTATTTTTTACACTGGGTACATAAATTAATATATATGTATGTATATTTAATTATAGTATATTTATGTAAGTTTATTACCGTTAGTATGTATCAATTGTCGCTATTTTGCTTGTTTTAAGTTACTTATTCTGTTTTTTTTTTGTTTAATGCTTGCACGTACTACTGTTTCTGTTTAGCCTGATGGTTGACTGGTAGAGAATGCCTTTAGGCATTAAGTTCGCCATTTGTACTTTATTTGTTATATTGTGCAATAAAGTTTAAATAAATAAATGACAAAACGTTTTATAATTAGAAATTTTCGACTTCGGCTGGTGTAGTAATAAATATTCACCTGATATTAAATCAACTACCCATGACAAATGACATTCTAATCGTCGATGTAACATGTTTTATTGATAAAGACAGGAATTTAAGTATTTATTGATTGGTTCGTTATCTAACAGTCCTCCGCTGTTTAGTATTTCACGAACTTCAGTAAGTCTCCTTACAATAATATGAGAGACAATTACTCTAAATGTATTCCGCACACCATCCGTTGTGCCAAGCTCTGTCTGTGCTCACTGCACGAACTTCCCCGACGTTTGCATGTAGCACTGTATTAGATAAAGTTATAAACTTTGATAGCTTCCGGTCGCTACACAGTTATACCTATTATGCTTCCTTACTATAAGGGCGTAAGTCGCATGTAAATTAAAACCTCTTGAGACCTTTTGAGAGTAGAAATCAGTATTTATTCTGGAGTTGGACGTAAGCGCAATCTGAGGAACATACCGATGCGACAGAAACGGCGTCAAAAATGAGTTTCTGTAGTTTGGGACTACATAGGGTTGAAGTTTAGAATAAAAGCGTTTATGTGAAATGCTCCGTAGTTTATTTAAATGCTACCGGCAATTTTAGTAGGTACTTATAACTTTCAGTATTAAGTGTATTTTTGCTCCATCATGTTGTTACTTACAAGGTATTAAATTTGTGGATTGAACATGAACCCATGAACATTGCGGAGCAAATAGCTGGTGTTATGAGCTATCTTAATTTCTTGTCGCTTTTTGGTATAGCCATGTATAGGAGAAAGCCGTGTAATCACGGACGCAGGGTAATCGCGAACGCAGCTGTTTCACCACGTTACAAATAGATAACATGATTTGACTCATCGCCATCTTAGAACCCATATCTATAGAATAAAAAATCGACTCTTTAACGTTTGTGAAGAATATTTAGCTATTTAAATAAAATTAAAAGTAATTCTTCGTTTAAAAAGAGTAATTCTTCATTTAACATTTGTTCAAAATGAACCCATAAGTGTCTGTGTGTGTGAGTGTGTGACGGGCAGGTTGTCTTCACTTGGCTAACGTTGTGATTTATGCCGGGCAATGTACGTTTTTAAAAATTAAGTTTAATCTTGACTAATCTGTCGTATCTACATGATCTCATTATTAGGCTAGTCGGGGTCAATTGAAATCTATCGTAATGGCCCCATTATGTATTCGGTAATGCCCGACTATGCCCGACCAGTGTCGGGTAAACACAAACACTAGAGGTTTTGTATTCATTATAAAAGTTGATTAAATAAAGATAAATTTATATCGTATCGTGTATTGATTATAGTAATTTAAAGTACAACAATTTACCTTTCCGAAGAAGCTGTTAAAGTTAACCTACAAATACTATCTTTTGATTTATTTCAAAACTCGCTTAGGTGTTCGTATTATCCCTCCTTCCCATATCCTTTATACGTATACTGGGTGCACCATAGAATAAAATTCTTCGCTTCGAGTATACTCAGTTTTCACCAAGGACTCAATTTGATGGGCAACGCCAAAGTTTACGAGTGCTAAGTAAACACCGTGGGATTACACTCGGCCTTACAAGCACGGATATAGAACATAACGACGCGACAACTGACTGACGGCCCGATTCGAAGAATGAGATACGATGACGATAAGTTCTGGTTTAGATAAGTTCTCATTTATATAACGTTTGTATGTCGTATAATTGACAGAAGCAGCCCGATTCGGGCAACCAATGTCACATTGACGTTAGAAATATCGTAGATAGATCTTATTGGGATCACAGCGGAATCGAAATAAACGTCAATTTTGACATGTCGTTTAGTTATCGATCTTTTAAAGATCTGAAACGTGTCTTAATCATTCTTCGAATCGTTCCGAGAGTACCTTTATGTTTAGTTATTGGAGTCGACAACCCAAATTATAGTTTGTAAAACAGTTGTTTAACAATATCCAATGTAATATAATATCCCGACCGATTTAGATTGCCTGTTGCTACTTTTGGCTACATACAACTACATTGTAATTCTGCTATGAATTATTTTATTTGTGGAGTAATAAATAATACTTATTTACTTATGATTTCAAGTTAACATGGCCATTTACACTATAAAATATTGAATACCTACCTACTAGGTATTTACCATGTGTAAAGAGATGGCGAGACGACTTGGATGCGTTTCAGCGGGACTGGCGGAACCTTGTTCAGCACAGGGAGGATTGGAAAGTTAGAGGGGAGGCCTTTGCCCAGCAGTGGCACACAAATAGGCTAATAAAAAAAAAGTGTTTTATGCGCTGCCAGCCTTTTTGCTTTTTTTCTTGAAGAGTATTAATGTATATAAGTAATTCTTGTTGCACAAGTATTACATAACATTTTGTACATCAATGTCAATAAAAAAAACTTAAAACTAAATAATACTAATTAAACCTAAATAAGCTATAATTTAATAAAAGTAAAACAATAAAAACTAAATGTGATAATCCCCCTGTAAATCACCCGCTTCTGGGAAACTCCCAAAATGCTGGCGACAAAATAATAAAAATTGGACATTGTACCAAATCTGTATGGACCAAGGTCCGAAATATATGTTTTTATTTATTAGTTGTCGCTACATTTCAAGCGGGGGAATAGCAATTGATCGATATAGGATTAAATATTTGACAGTGATCAGTACCCCTAGTGTAAATATTTTCGACAGCGAAACGTGACGTACGCGTTTGCGTTAAGTGTCATTTTGTATGAGATTTTTGACTTTCCAAAACGTCCCGCTTGGCGCGCTGTTCAAAAACCCATACAAAATGAGACTTAACGCAAACGCGTACGTCACGTTTCGCTATCGACTAAATTTACACTAGGGGTACTGTACGTAAAACCGACACGCACTTATTCAAGTTTGCATCCATAATCGCAAAGCAATTTTGTTCTGCTGTCGGCACTTATATTCCTCCAAATCGTACAGTAACGTACGCTATTGTCTCAAGTCTCTTCCAATAGATCTAACGCCTCCCCGGCCGGTGTTGTTAGCAAACTTCCCAAGATAAATTGAATACAAAGCAAGCTCGCGTGTGCGCCGCTTATCAATCATCCCAGATGATATGTGCTCGGCCCAAGGTGTATTCAAACAATATTCAGGGGAAATTTCTTTTTTCTTCACACATTATTAGTCTTGGAATCGTAGGGTCTAATGGACTTACTGTTGTTGCTTAGTCACTGGACTCTGACTTGATAGCTAATCAGAAGTGATACAATATAAAGAAGCATAATGTTTCTCCTCGCTTCGCTCGTCATCGTACTAATACGTGATATATTATGTTTTCTTTCTCGGCAACATAATGAAATAATAATTATGTTCCTATACGTTTAAAGAAGTTACTTATTAATGTCAGATTTTTATGAAACATGATTTTAAAACATAGAACCGAAGTCGTACCACTTTAGTAAAATATAACCTGATTTAATTTAACGGGTAGGCACAGTCAGCATCAATAGTAGCGGATGAAACAACGCGCCAAAAGTATCTGACATCCCGTTTAACTTTTCCAATAATAAATCTATAAAATTCACGTTCTAAAGTATATCATTTACAGTCTTGATAGTTCTACATATTGTAGAACCATCATTGTTTGTTAAGCTGTTACAGAATGGTGGGCTTTTGAAGCGTTGTTTGATCCGCTACTTTTGATGCTGACTGTACAACATCATACACCTGTCGTTGCATCTCAATTCTTGACATTGTGTCCCTTAAGGTATTCATCAATGTCGGTATTGTCTCTGTGTGTGTCTGATTAACCATGTAAAATAAATATTGAAGTTAGTTACCATCAGGGATCGGAACCGGTTTTTCTGCAAAAACATCGAAATAACCATATATTTCGGTTTATTTTATACTCAAAATGTAGGACTCAGTTGTGTTTTTATATAACGACTTCGTATTATTAGATTGGCCGATTAGGAATGAAATAATTAACAAAGAACGAAAAAATACCGTTTTCGTTCCCATACAAAAATACCGGTTTCCGATCCCTGGTTAACATATTCATTTTGTCAACAGACGCTTGGAAGAAAAGGTGATTTTAGCAATAAGTCGATATTAAATTAGGCATTTCCTGTATCACTTCATAACAATACTGTTACAACTAGAATGCAACATTTGTCTTCTATTATATTCTTATATTCTAATCCCCTTATTCATAAACGTCTACTAAAGTTGACAAGCCGCTAATAATCGTTTGTCCCTTTCCATCATACCAATAAGTCGGAAAGCGACAAACGATTATTAGCGGCTTGTCAACTTTAGTAGACGTTTATGAATAACCTATATGGAAGTACGTACTTATTTAAGGACGCGTAAGGTTTTTAATTACAACGCATTAAAAAAACTAGAGACCGACCAAGCTAAGTTGGCAGCGATTCTGATAGCCCAGCCTGTGCAAAAATTCACTCTCGGATCCAAAGCATTCTAATGCATTTAAGCCTCCATGATGGAAAAAAGACACGATACTGAACACTTAGTTTATTGCACAATTCTCAATCACCCTGACTCCTCACGCCTTTTTTTTTCAGCTGTCAAAATAGAAACCAACTTCCTCAGATCTTTCCAACCATATAGTAGTGGACCAAAGAACCCCATAGTTGACGTGGAACCAACAATGGAACGTAAACCAAAAATCATGTAAAACACTGACAACATTTAATTATAACAAGAGTTATCGAAGCTGCTTAAGTCTGACGTTTCATTAATTTCTGTCCGTTTTAAAAGAAATACTGCCATACAGTCCAATTTTTTTTTTTTTTTTTTACCAAATGTTTTTTATTCATTAAAATTAGAAGGTATGTTGCAAAAACAAAACACCTTTTTCATGTCTTTAAAATCTCCTACACTCAGTGCTAAATAGACTCAAAATGCCTTTTATGACAAAAATGCATAACAAGAATTGTCAGAATATTAATAAAAAATCTGTTAAGTTGTCGCGATTACGGCATAAATCCGTCGAACTCTCGCGATATCTATACTTTTTTTTTTTACCACTGTAACCATTTTATCATGATCTGCAGTAAACAATAAACATCAGCCGGTCGGAACCTTACGACATAAGGTATATTTTTGTATTATTATTATTTTACTTTTAGGTCCCGCAGGTATGCTGAACTTCATTAACGTACGCGCGCTATACACGTATATGTATTACTTGTGCCAAACATATCCCGACATTCTCAAATTCATCCGACATAGGTCCGTACTAAACAAAAGTCTACTTCATCAGAATGCTTAGGTAGTACAAATGACGCACTCTCATGTCGTAAATAGAAAAAAATGCTTCAATGACGTCTGGCCGTCATTCAAAACATCAATGAAGTTAGCACGTCATACAAATAACACCATGCAATAAAATGACGCCAACGCGTCATACAAATGACAAATCTATGTCACATAATTGACAAATCCATGTCACACCAATGACAAATCCATGTCACACAAGTGTCAAATCCATGACACACAAATGTCAAATCCATGACATACCAATGACAAATCCATGTCACACAAGTGTCAAATCCATGACACACCAATGACAAAATCCATGGCAACAAATGTCAAATCCATGACACACAAAAGACAAATCCATGTCACACAAGTGTCAAATCCATGACACACCAATGTCAAATCCATGACATACCAATGACAAATCCATGTCACACAAGTGTCAAATACATGACACACCAGTGACAAATCCATGTCACACAAGTGTCAAATCCATGACACACCAATGTCAAATCCATGACACAAATGACAAATGCTCATATTAACGTCGAGCAAAAGTATCGAAGCTCCTATGCTACTATTAACATACCTATGTCACATTTATTTCGTAAATGCACATAAGCATTACTACTACAATACTTCCTCATTTAACTTATAATGATTATTTAATATCATATAAATTTATACTTTTGCATATGGCATAAAAACAAAAATGCAAAGTAAGATTTAAATTAGAGCAATAAAGTTCCGTTCTCACCAAAAAGTTTCTGCACAGAAACTCTAAATAGTTAATCAACTTCAATGAACAGGGCTTATTATGTCCCAATTTAACGCGATATGCTAGATATATCTTATATTTTATGAAATGAATAAGACACAATTCAATAGTACAGATTCTCCGATCACTGGCCATCAGCACAAATCCACACATCATACTGTTATCATAAAAACATAAAATATCAAAATAATAGGCATTTCAAATACTCATCAATTTGGAGGTACATATAAAACAATAATCTGTGCTAAATAGCCATTAATCGATGGCTACAAGACTATCACTTCATTGCAATATCTTTAATCTCCCGCTTGAATAGTACAATAATTTTCATTGTAGGTAAAGCCTTGTTTGTAATCGACTGAAATAATTGTAAATACCATTCAAATGACATTGACAATTATAGTTATATTCCAAATACTTTCGCAATGAACATGCAGCTACGTCAACTTAATACTGTCAGACATTTATCTCCAATTAAATACATGTATATAATATAGTCCTTATTCATCAATCTATATGATTAACTATAATTATTTTGCCGTTTGAAAACCGTAAGTACCCTCATCAATACAAAACTAAATTCCATAGGCACTCTTACAATGAACTGATGTAAAATCTTTCTTCGTCAGTGATGATAAAAGTAGCACTCATGGATTATTAAACTACCTCTTTTTTTTCATTATATTGATCATTTAAAACACCACTACAAAGCAAAAATGTAACGAAAGGTTAAGCTTCATGGATTATAAAACTACCTCTTTTTTAGCATTATATTGATAATTTGAAACATCATTACAAATCAATATATTTAAATCAACAATGTAACGAAAGTTTAAGCTCCTTAGATTCAAAACTGCATTCGAAACACATACCTGTCAATTAGGTACTATTATTGAAAAAAGATAACTTACGTTTTTATTCAACCGATCGAATCTAAAAAAATCCTATTGTGGGTTAGTGGCACGTTAACACTTCTGAAATATTATAAATATATCTTTTTTTTATACTACGTCGGTGGCAAACAAGCATACGGCCTGCCTGATGGTAAGCAGTCTCCGTAGCCTATGTACACCTGCAACTCCAGAGGAGTTACATGCGCGTTGCCGACCCTAACCCCACCCCGCCTCGTTGAGCTCTGGCAACCTTACTCACCGGCAGGAACACAACACTATGAGTAGGGTCAAGTGTTATTTGGCTGCGGTTTTTCTGTAAGGTGGAGGTACTTCCCCAGTTGGGCTCTGCTCTAGATCGGAATGACATCTGCTGTGCTGTGCCCCACCACACAAGGCGAGATGACATTCACATTGCCCATACCTCTCTTTTGGACGTAGTTTATCTAATTGCTCTAGGTAAGTATAAAATGGAGATGCCTCTTTAACTTTGCTCAACCCGTTACCATCAAGATGTCGTCTCTTTGACGTCCCCAATCCAAGTGTGCGAGTCTGTACTCCACTCTCTTTAGCTTCCGCTTACCCCTGCCACTTGCTAACTCAAGTATTGCCAGGGAAGTCATTAAACATTACCCATCACCCTGATATTAAACTTAGGTCTTTTAAGAATGTTGCCAAGTAAAATCATATTTGCATACACTATTCGGTGCAATTACTAAAAAATCATGACAGAAGTAAAACGTCATAATTTCATAGATTGACGTTTAAAATAACACATGCACAGTCTGGGCTATCAAAATCGCTGCTAACTTATCTTGGTCTAACTCTGATCATGAATTCCTTTATTTATTTATTAACTTTTAACAAATAGTTAATGATAATTATAAGAGAATTTTCATTATACGAGTATCGCTAATTGCCTGTTTTTCTTTGAACGTATGAATGAAGTAGGTACACAGTACTTCATTCATTCGTCCAAAAAAAGGTTTAAGTAAATGTGGTGGGCATGGCTTTGGTTATTTGTGAGGTTTCTCATCGAACCTTCAAATATCAATTTCCTGGAAAATATTATTTGGAAGAAAGCGGAATTTTTTTGTGGCTTCTTTCATTATCCATTGCCAGAAAGATGTACCACTCTCATACTTATTTGACATGGCATACAAAAGACATGGTATAGTTAGGCTTTAATGAGATATAGAACTTCTGGTTGTAATATGAATTCACGGACCAGGGCCGGATTTAGGGGAGGGCAACCGGGGCTACTGCCCCGGGGCCTCCACAAAAGAGGGGCCCCCCCACAATAGAGAATTCGGAAAATTGACCATTTTATTTGGAAAAAATTTGGGGCCAGGGGGCCTCCACTCCTTTATTGCCCGAGGCCTCCAGATCTATAAATCCGCATTGTCACCGACACTTCACATAATGGGATAAAAGTCGAAAAACTTCAAAATTTTGAGGTTGGAATTTCACAATAATCTAGTGAGGAGGACAACGACACACATTATTTACATATTTATTTTAGTTTTAATTTTAGGTTACATTTTATTTTAATACACATGTGGCGATATGACGTTTTGATTTTCGACACAGTGTGACTAAACAATTGGTATACCTAAATGAAACAATTAAATTAACTATCGATTTTGACAGATTATTTTATTAGAAAAGAGCGTCATGGGAAACGTTCACTTTTTTTTAAACAATAATAAGTGATAACAAAGAAAATGAGAATTATTTTATGCCGTCTTATACACAAAACTATTTGCATGAACCCAAAAAATTGTTATTCAATTAATTTGTTTCTACCTCTTTAAATTTCTATTGTTTTATTTTTTCAAGTATTTATTTTTGACAAAATGGCGTCGAAACAAAAAAAAACATGTGAAAAAGTAGATTTTTTTAATTTTGACTTAAAGAAGGGGAAAGTAGATAGTGGATTATTTAGTTAAAAAAATGTGTGTCTACATAGGTAACTATAATTCTTGCATCCTTGACGATAGCCTCGCAAAGTTGTAATGGCGGGCCCGTGAAGATAATGGCAAATTGACTCCAAATAACTTTTAATGATAATGATTAATTATGAGCCAACAAGCTTTCGCCTTCGCCCAGCAGTGGGACACAGTAAGTTCTGCAAACAGTAAGGTAATTATTAGTACCTACGTGTTAAATCTACGAAATGTAAACTATCGGTTAAAACTTCTTATAAATAGGTTTTTATCTTTGTATTGAGTGACCACTCCATGCTTACCTATTTTCTCTATAGTCGTGGTTTAGATAATGTTCATGAAATATTAACGGAATGTTAAAGTGTCTACAAACATAACTTTTTATACAACCTTGTTGTACTTCATAAATATTACCTTAATGAAATGGATTAAGTTAAAAAAATAATTGTTCTGTGGCAATATGTGACGTCAATGTGGAAGCAACTTTGTGCACAAATATGATGTTTGCGTTCTTTAGTGTTCTTCGGGTTTTCCCGTTTTCATAAACAAATAATGTTGTAGTATAAATATGAATAATCAATATTATCATAAGCTGCTTCCGTGTTTTAAATACTAACTGAAACGATGGGCTCAAAATGATTAATTAAGTGTTAATCACTATATGACAACAAATACGCTTTACAATATTAGGTGTCAATTTATTATTTTAGACGCCAAACTATCATTTCAAATTCCTTATTTTTTTTGGTGGCTTGAATTTTCTGCTGGTTTTTTAGTAATATCATGTTCATATTTGGGCTAATATTTTGTTTTTAGCGCTAAAACATTAATAGGCAGCCAAATTATATTATTATATGGCCAATAATGAAAGTTCCCACTTAATATTTTAATTGCCCGGTTAATAATATGCCGTTAATAATTTGCAAAATGTTTAAGTTTCTCATACAAACAGGCAAAGCACTCTACGTTTTTTTCCTCGCCTCACGTGTAAAATACGGATCTCATTCAATTCTCCCAACGTCATGATTCAGAGGAGCCCTGCGTTGAGAGTGCACATAATTTTTCACTTTAACTTCGGAAAAGCTTATCACACGCCTTTCGAGTGTCTCCTGTTGGCGTTCGTGTTTCTCAGGACGTTTGAATTTTATTCTTCGTACGTCTGAAAACGACTTTCTGCCACCGTAAACTTGCCGACTTTGTTCTTACTGCCATAAAATATAAATTTCCTGTACCTTTATTATTCCTAGGGTGTCCTTGCAGGTAACGGGCGGAGAAAAATTTGACATAAAAATGTTAAATGCGTAACTTGGCGCGAATCACCTGTCCGGTATTATTAGGTACTTTATTATCATCAAAATGTTAGCAGATGGCGTTTGGAAAACTACCTGTCACAATAATAAGGTAAGTTCGCATCCAGCGAGTCGAGAAAATGAAAAGTAAAAACCGGCCAAGAGCATGTCGGGCCACGCTCAGTGTAGGGTTCCGTAGTTACTCTTCCGTCACAATAAGCTAAACTGGAGCTTAAAGTATAGTAAATTGTTAACCAAGAGAAACGGTACCTTTCACATGCGTTAAACAAATAGGCAAATTTGCATAATCAGTACCTAATTAAAGTGTCTTTTTACTATGGGAGCAACTTTTTGCGATAACTCAAAAACAGCTAAACTGATCATGTCCGCTATAGTTTTCATTTAATGTCTTTCTTAAGCTCTACTTCCACGATTTTTTTCATATTTTTTGGACCTATGGTTCAAAAGTTAGAGGGGGGGGACACATTTTTTTTTATCTTTCGGAGCGATTATCTCCGAATCTATTCACTTTATCAAAAATGTTTGTTGAAGACCCCCTATTAATTTTGAAAGACCTTTCCAATGATACCCCACACTGTAGGGTTGAAGCAAAAAAAAAATTCACCCCCACTTTACATGTAGGGGAGGTACCCTCAAAAAAATTAAATTTTTATATTTTATTGTACACCTTTGTCGGATTTAATTGATTTATATATCCATGCCGAATTTTCAGCTTTTCTAGCACTAACGACCACGGAGCAAAGCCTCGGACAGACAGACAGACAGACGGACATGGCGAAAACTATAAGGGTTCCTATTCCTAGTTGACTACGGAACCCTAAATAAAAAAAGCGGCCAAGTGCGAGTCGGACTCGCCCATGAAGGGTTCCGTACCATTTATGACGTATTAAAAAAACTACTTACTAGATCTGGTTCAAACCAATTTTCGTTGGAAGTTTGCATGGTAATGTATATCATATATTTTTTTAGATTTTTCATTCGTTATTTTAGAAGTTACAGGGTGGGGACACACTTTTTTTCACTTTGGAAGTGTCTCTCGCGCAAACTATTCAGTTTAGAAAAAAATGATATTAAAAAACCTAAATATCATTTTGAAGACCTATCCTTAGATACCCCACACGTATGGGTTTGATGAAAAAAAATTTTTTTTTTTAATTTTTATTACGTATTAAAAAAAAAACTACTTACTAGATCTCGTTCGAACCAATTTTCGGTGGAAGTTTGCATGGCAATGTATATCATATATTTTTTTTAGACTTTTCATTCTGTTATTTTAGAAGTTACGGGGGGGGGGGGGGGGACACACTTTTTACCACTTTGGAAGTGTCTCTCGCGCAAACTATTTAGTTTAGAAAAAAATTGATATTAGAAACCTCAATATCAGTTTTTAAAGACCTATCCATAGATACCCCACACGTATGGGTTTGATGAAAAAAGATTTTTGAGTTTCAGTTCTAAGTATGGGAACCACCAAAATTTATTGTTTTTTTCTATTTTTGTGTAAACATCATAATGCGGTTCATAGAATACATCTACTTACCATGTTTGAACAGTATAGCTTTTATAGTTCGGAAAAAAGTGGCTGTGACAGAATCGGACAGACAGACGGACATGACGAATCTATAAGGGTTCCGTTTTTTGCCATTTGGCTACGGAACCCTAAAAACGATATAAATGTATGATTGGACTTACTAAAGCGGGTTAAACTTTTGTTGATTTAAGGCTGCACCCGACGCTAAAGACGTCGCGCGTGTGGGCGGAGCTTATACCCCTCACCGCACCACCCGATGCGAAAGATCGAACTCGCAGCGCCCTACGATAGCTCTGCGTTCGAAATAGAATTATGCCTTCTCGTGCGCGTACTAGCCGACGTAGCTTTATTTGACGTTTATAAGCGGCATTGTAATATGCCTACTTGGAAAATATACTATCTTTATCTTTAACGCAGCACAGGTCCGGCTAGCAACACGACTTGCCCCGCACTGGTCTATACGGACGAGAAATCGGGGCGGCGGCGAGAGCGGGGTAGTGGTAGAAACCTAGGCGAGATTTAGGGTTATTTTTTGGAATTGACGCATAGCTTTATGAATTTTTAAAAAGAAAGAAAAGCAAATAACATAATTGTATTTTGTGAGAAAGATTGTAAAGTTTCATATATATTCGATCCCTTTGCAACTATGCACGTACGTGCTACGTGCTATTGGACACCGAAAAAGAAAGAAATAAGCTTATGTTCAACAACGAGTGTAATATAGATTAATGGTATGCGAAAATTACTCAAAAGAAACAGATTAATTCGTGGGTAAATTTTTGACAGGTGCATAGGTACGAAAGGTTAAGGAAACCTAATAGGAGCTGCATAATCTCAATAAAACCGGGACAAGATGACCGATGAAAGTAAATTTCAACTTTTTAACAACGCATATAAAATATCCCCTCGAAATCCCAAATGTTCCACTCTAGATTGTCAGCGACCCTTCAGCTCTGGAGCGGTCGCCATAACCAGCAAATTGACCAACGCGTAACCGTGGCTCACAATCACAGCAATTGTGCCCGTTAGGATGTTGTTTATATTGCTTACCGAGACTCGTGAAAAAATAGGTTAATTTACATAGATGGACAAACTCCCACAATTAAACTTTCGGCCCGATTTGAAGAATGAGATACGATAACAATAAGTTCTCATTTAGATATCGTTTGTATGTTGTATAATTGACAGAAGCAGCTCGATTCGGGCAACTAATGTCACTTTGACGTTAGAAATATCGTAGATAGATGATCCCAGATGGGATGGGATCTTATTGGGATCACAGCGGAATTTTGACATGTCGTTTAGTTATCGATCCTTTAAAGATCTTTCCAAGATCTTCAACGTGTCTTAAATCATCTTCGATTCGGGCCGTTAATGGTTTAAGGTGTGGGTACTTTAGTATAGATTTAGTGAAATTATTTGAGACCCTATATCTGTTAAATTTAAGCAATTGTTTCTTTTGTGCGAAGCGGTCGGCTTCCCGTGTTAGGAACTTGTAAAAGATACAATGTCGTTTAACAAAGCAACAGTAACGTGCTAGTATTTAATTAAGGTTCAAATCTATATAACAGCTCATAGGATAACAATGTTTTGGTAATGTAGGACGATCGACCACATCAATGTAGGCGAGCGCATTTATTAATAGATTTGAACCTTAATAATATTACACGATACAGTTGCTTTTAAAGGCCACTGTTGCTTTGCACGTGCTATACGGGAGCTGACCGCTCGCATAAAAGAAACATTTGGATTTTGTTTAACAGATAGTTGAAGGTCTTAAAATCATTTCAGAAAATTCATAATGATAGGTGATTTCATGCTGTTGAAAACGTAGTGTCGAACGCCTCGGCCCTGCCTCGGACCGCGTAGCGTGAATGTGGCGCTACCAATACTGCTCCAGTCGATTGCAGGAATTTTGACATTTGCGGTAGCAAAACAATGGCAGTAATGTCACCCTCCAATACTGCTGGTGCAGTCTTGAATCTGAACGTGACCTTTAACGCTGCGTGCACCGGAGCAGCGTGCGGATTCGCATCAGTACAATAACCGTTCAGCTCGTTAGTCGCTAAGTATGTAAGTGAGGAGAATAACACCCCAGCAGACATGATGACGTCATTAATCTCTCCATAATGGCCGCCGAATGCGGACTCCCGTCACGGGACATTTGCTAAAGCGACTCGGTTACATTAGATACCTGAATACGGGCTGGTTGGACAAATTCACTTTGTGTAATAGAAAGGGAATGCTTTGAAATATAAGCCCCTTTTCTTAACTTGTGCTGCCTTTATGATAGAGTTTATCGCCGTGGATAATCCTGCCCCTCGCTGAATCTTATTTGTGGATAAATCAAATTTC